>NW_028227266.1:20932600-22132600 GCF_978045245.1 Mus caroli
CCTAACCAAGAGCAGCTTGGGGAGGAAAAGTTTTATTTGGGTTACAGGTTAGAGTCCATAATGAAAGAAATCCAAGGCAGGAGGGGATGCAGAATCCACAAAGGAACACCTCTTACTGGCTTGCTCCAGGCTCAACAGTCAGCTACCATTCTTACATATCCTGCTTATGGAAGGTATCGCTCATAGTGGGCTGAACATCCTTCATCAATTTGCAGTCAAGAAAATGTTATCACAGACGTGCATGCTTACAGGTTAATCTGATGAAGGCAATTATTCAATTTATGTCTCCTCTTCCCAGGTTTGTCAAGTTGACAGCCAATTAATAATCACAGCGAGGCAAGTCTGAGAAAGTCTCACTTCCAAGAAGAACCTGACAAAACATAAATATGCAGGGAGCTTTGGAGGCAGGTAATTAGTTTGTAAGAGAGCCCATACAAATGGCCATTAGTAGCCTAATAAAAGAGACCCTGTTGTTGTTGTTGCTTTGGGTTTTGTTTTTTGTTTGTTTTTAATTTGTCAAAATAGTACAGCTAAAAATAAAAATAAAAAAAAAAGAGGGGCATGGTGGTGCACACCTTTAATCCCAGCACTGAGGAGGCAGAGGCAGGCGAATTTCTGAGTTCGAGACCAGCCTGGTCTACAAAGTGAGTTCCAGGACAGTCGGGACTACACAGAGAAACCCTGTCTCAAAAAAAAACCAAAAAAAAAAAAAAAGAAAGAAAGAAAGAAAGAAAGAAAGAAAGAAAGAAAGAAAGAAAGAAAGAAAGAGAGCCATCTGCACATCAGGAAGGAAGCTCACCACCCTTTCATGAAACCTTGAGGGACTTCCTTGTTTCCAGAAGATGGTAAATAATGTTTGGGTTTTAAGACACAGCCTGTGATAATGTTTCAGCAGCCAAGAGTAATTAACATACTGCATATTTTCTGCTTACTTTTTGTGACTCTAAAACTGTTACAAAAGAAATTAAAATCTATTAGAAAACATTCCAAGCACCAGCAAGTGGGTACAAAAACGTATTTCAAACAGCAGAAGTTCTGATCCATTCATGTCACTGGTCTCAGTTTTCTCAATTGACCTCCGTTGAGAGAACCCTCACTGTGGCTACCATATTAACACAGGTATTTGCCTTTATCTGTCTACTACTCATATTCATGAAAGCATCTTCCATTGCCCATGGGGTGATGCAAGTATTCTAAGAGAGCACTCAATAGGGATGGCTGAGATTTTGGTCATTACTGAGCAAACCATGGGAGAATTTCACTGGGAATACGGATTTGAAAAACAAGAAAATCAATGTTTGTTTCTGTTTTTTGTTTTATTTTGTTTGTTTTATAATGCTTGATGTATACATATACACATCCCCTCACCTCTGAACAGTAGCTGTCTCATTAAAATTCACTGCAGTTACAGAGGGGCTCTTTCACAGGAAAGCACTGTGTGCTATGCTGGGATAGTGGGGGAATATTTAATGATTCATTATTGCAGTCCAATGCAATACCACTTGGCATAAAGAAACAAAGAAAACCAGTAATAAATCAATACAAACGGTTAAAAGTCAGTGGAGAAAGAAAAGACAATGTGCATAGTTAATGACAGGATTGTTTTTATGATCAGGAGAAGAAGATGTATGAAGAGATAACCCTTGTTACAAAATGGGTTGCTTAACTTCGTGAGAAACCTTGTTGCTATCGAAATAGTTCACAGTGACAGTGAGATTTGAGGTACTTTAAACATACTTAAATCCTATTTATTTGTTTGTTTGTTTGTTTGTTCATTTATTGGGATAGGGGAAGGCATTCTGAAATTACAACTTTCAACTTTAGGAAATTAGTTCTCTCCTTGTATACTGTGGGTCCCAGATATGGAACACAGATTATCAGGCCTTATCTTTACCCACTGAGAGATCCTGAGAGCCCCTGAATACTTTTGAAAACACTTAAAATGTTTTTCTCATTATCTTTTACTAGAACTTGCAGTTATTTAAAATACATTTAATGAACAATTTTAAATAAAGTAACTGTGAAATCAGAACTATCATCAATGGTTGTTATTCCGATTTACTCATGATTTTCCAGCTACCCCTCATCTGAAGGCGGGTAGCCCCTTTGCGCAAAGCCTAAGCCTGCCTCAAACCAGCTAAAGACTTGTTGGATCCCAATGCGTGGTCCTCACATCTTTAGAATTCCTTCTCTGTGTCAGCAGTTTCTGGTGTTTGAGGCCTCTTGGGCTCGTTGCCTGGAACAAGTGTTTCCTGGCTATGTGGATGGGTCCTGGGTTTCAGGGACATATAAGGTTATCTGAAGGATCTATAGCAACCAACAGCCAATGCTTTGAGGAGTCTGAACTAGTAGATTCAGGAGTAGGAGGTGGAAGATGAAATGTTTTTCTAAGCTCTATACTGTTTTGTTCTAGGATGAGTAATATGGTGGTTTGATTATTAAAGGTTTGCAGAAGAGTAAAGGGCATTTAATGCCTCTAATAAGCTGTTTACTTTCTGCCCAAGATTGCTTTAGATATTAGGAAAATGCTTTAGTTCCTTAGAAGTATTAAGATTTTGCTTTGCTTCATTGAAATGTTGTCAAATTTGATTGGGCATTTTATTATCTATAGATAAATTTAGTATGAACAGTTTTTACAAGGCTAATTCTTTGAAAATACCTTTACAATTACTTATGTTTCTTCGACTTCTTTCCCAAATGCTTTATACCTGTCAGTTCTCCTAATAATTCATTCAGCTATGAGTTCATTTTCAGTTCACCATTGTTTCATGCCTAATCCCAGCACATGAGGCATGAAAGAATTTTTTATATTCTTTTTTTTAATTAGGTATTTTCTTCATTTACATTTCCAATGCTATCTCAAAAGTCCCCCATACCCTCCCCCCCAAACCCCTACCCACCCACTCCCACTTCTTGGCCCTGACATTCCCCTGTACTGAGGCATAAAAAGTTTGCAAGACCAATGGGCCTCTCTTTCCACTGATGGCCGACTAGGACATCTTCTGATACATATGCAGCTAAAGACAGGAGCTCTGGGGGGTACTGGTTCAGATGCTGGTGAGGATTTGAAGAAAGAGGAACACTCCTCCATTGTTGGTGGGATTGAAAGCTTGTACAACCACTCTGGAAATCAGTCTGGTGGTTCCTCGGAAAATTGGACATAGTACTACTGGAGGATCCTGCAATACCTCTCCTAGGTATATATCCAGACAATGTTCCAACCAATAAGACGGACACATGCTTCACTATGTTCATAGCAGCTTTATTTATAACAGCCAGAAGCTGTAAAGATCTCAGATGCCCCTCAACAGAGGAAAGGATACAGAAAATGTGGTACATTTACACAATGGAGTACTACTCAGCTATTAAAAAGAATGAATTTCTGAAATTCCTAGGCAAATGGATGGACCTGGAGGGCATTATCCTGAGTGAGGTAACCCAATCACAAAAGAACTCACATGATATGTACTCACTGATAAGTGGATATTAGCCCAGAAACTTAGAATACTCAAGATATAAGATACAATTTGCAAAACACATGAAACTCAAGAAGAATGAAGACCAAAGTGTGGACACTTTGCCCCTTCTTAGAATTGGGAACAAAACACCCATGGAAGGAGTTACTGAGACAAAGTTTGGAGCTGAGACGAAAGGATGGACCATCTAGAGACTGCCATATCCGGGGATCCATCCCATAATCAGCCTCCAAATGCTGACACCATTGCATACACTAGCAAGATTTTGCTGAAAGGAGCCTGATAAAGCTGTCTCTTGTGAGACTATGCTGGGACCTAGCAAACACAGAAGTGGATGCTCACAGGCATGAAAGAAATTTAAGGCCAACCTGGGCTATACTGTGAGACTCTGTCTCAAAAGAAACCACAAAATAAGAATACTGATCTTGGTTGCTAAGTGACTACCTCTGGGATCAACTGCAACTGAAGATTCCATGAGGGATTTTCTTCATCAGATTATCTGATGTAATTATCTTCTCAGACCCACCCTAAATCCACCTCACACCTTCTCTGGGAATCCCACAGAAAAAGGATATGGAAGAAGGAAACTTTTGCATATGTCTTGCTTGCCCTCACTCTCTGCTGGCAACAGCATCTGTCCTGGTCTGAGACATCACTTTGCTGTTATTACAACCAACACTCAGACATCTTGCCTGAACAAGTTTTAGGTTCTTTCTTGGCCTTTTTGTTCTAAGGCAGCCATTGATAGACCACTTGAACCACATTCAATAAGTGAGTCTAACATTATGTGTGTGTGTGTGTGTGTGTGTGTGTGTGTATGTATGTTTGTATGTGTACACACACAAATATGGGGTTATTCTATCAGTTCTGTTCCTTTAGAGAACTCTGACTAATACAAAATCTTTAGCCTAGATTTTTGCAGTGCAAATTTATATGTAGAACCTCCTACCCAGTTTTCAGGCTCTATGTTCGGCAACACACACTTTTTATGTAAAAGATGTCACATTAGTGCTTTATTTTCTTTTAGCTTAATTAGTAGTTTAAGTGTATTTTATAGCAATATTATCAACAATACAGCTAGTGCATGTATCTCTGTTTCTTTTTCTATGAAGTCATTAAATTTACTATGCTATTTATTAATTACTATATCTTCACTCAAATTTACTTTCCTGTTAGTTTTAAATGTCTTGGATTAAAATGTATTTATTATTGTGTACAAGACCAAATCCATTGTCTGAGAACTTATTATGTTGGTACATAGTATCATCCACTTAGGAAAATAGCTATAAGTCTCTAGATTGAAATTTTGAATTAATTATATCATGGTGATTTAATATGGTCATATTTTTACTTTGGAACAATTACTTGGTGTATACTGTTACTCAGTAATGGAACTGCAGTTTGAATACTCAAAGTAATGTATATAAATATAGATTGCAATTTTGCTTAAAATAAGAAATGACTGGAAATAACCCTGCATTGTGTACCATTCTTTTGTGGGGTTAAAGGGTTTATTTAACTTATGCTTCCATGTCATGGTGCCTCACTGAAGGAAGGCAGGACATGAACTCAAGCAGAGCAAGAACCTGGAGGCGAAAACTGATCTGGAGGCCGTGGAGCCTTGCTGCTTTCTGGCTTCCTCCTCATGGCTTGCTCAACTTGCCTTTCCATAGAATCCCAGGACCACCAGCGCAGGGTATTTTAGTTTATATCAAGTTGATATAAAACTATCCAACATGCATGCATATATACATGTATTTATTCATATATACATATGCATATTATATATACATATATAAATGAATATATACATATATATATATGTATATATATATATATATATATATATATATATATATATATATGTGTGTGTGTGTGTGTGTGTGTATATGTAGTGGGGGTTTTTTGTGGTAGGATTTCTGTTTAGTCCTAGCTAGCCTAAAACTAGCTATAGAATAGCTGTCCTTAAACTCGCAGCAATAATCTGCCTTTGCCTGCTGAGTACTGGAATCAAAGGCATGCCCCACCACTGCCAATCTCTAATGAAGCGATGTCTAATTACATTAGAGTTTCTAAGCACTATGTTGAGAAATAGTGATTTGGATTGTTTGGTAGAGACAGTCTGCTGTTTCCAATTTTTTTTAGTCTAAAATTTTAAAAGATCTCCAAAGCTGCCCAGTGTCCATATATTAACACTCTATTCAGCCCCATTGAAGAAGGAACACAGATTTTTGGCATTCAAACTGTTTTATAAGATATAATTTTCCAATATAATTATACAAAAATATAATAATTATAAACTTCTCATATACTCTTTCTTTTGGAGTTCTCAAAGCCCAGAAAAACTAGCAAACCTATTTTAATATTGTTCCTGCAAATTGATACTGGGTTTTGGTTTTGCAATTGACCTGAAGATTTACTGTAGTATAATCTATTACATCAAAACCTTCTTTTCTTATTTTCTTCTTACTGAGAAGGGCAGTAGTGTAGCATGGAATCAGGTTGCCAGGTGTTCACCTGGAAGTACCGTTTTGATGATGATTTCATTCCTTCCTATACAGTCGTTGTCTCTGTCCAGTTTCATCATCCAGCCTCATATTTACTGAAGTGAGTTCGATGCTCTAACATGATTAATGTATTTCAAATAATCACAGTTATCAGTAAATGCCACAATAAGAACCCTAAAGCTGAAGGATAGAAGTTACACACTTGTATAAAATGTCACTTTCTCAATAAAGATTTCAAGAGTGATATCTATTGAAGAGATAGAATTGAAAACTGAAACATAATATAAATAGAATTTGAAATTCAAAACTTTCCAATTTTTCACTTGTGTGGGGTGTCAGAGCTTGGGGCTGATGGCTTGTTTGTGCTGTCCTTTTGAACCATACCACCACTGTGCATTCTGACAATGGCAAGCACAAATGCAAGCAGATTTATCTTCGTCTCTTACATCTTTTCTATGTCAAGAGGGTGAATCTCAGTTGCATCAACATAGGAAAGTTAGTTCCAATTCTTTGTCAAAAGCCATGTGAATGGAGAAAATGAACACCATTGATGCATGTGCACTCTGTGTCGACATTTGCTTGAGGAAACACATTCAATATATCAACTCTATAAAACAGCTTCTACGAGGCCAAAGAATCATATCTAACAAAAGTCTCCTTTATAGAATTGTAAAATACTTTATACAGTAGCCATGCCAGGGACCATCTGAACATAACTGTTAGGTTCATTGCTAGAAACAGATGGCATGTCTAAAATCAGATAACTCCAGGAGAATTCTTTAAAAGTTTGAATCGTAAAGACACAAGGAATATTTAAGAATATGATGAAGCATAATGCTGTACCTTGGGGCCAGTCATACTGAAATATAATTACCACTCCTAACCCTGAAGAGAGACAAAGACTTGCTGAGAGAGGGGTTATTAACTCCAGTGTGTAAGGAACATGGTCACTATAACCATAATATAATAAGACCTGAAGGAATACATATCCAACTTCAATTTCCTTGTTGTTCCCAATCTCCTTCCAGTGTTCTTCTAAACTGAAGCAATTTGGAAATCAGAAAGTCATAGGCTGTTATAAGATAGTTGTTACAGAGATTAACAATGTAAGGATGGACCCCTCTCTTATCTTCTACTTTGGACACTCCACCTCCTGCTTCCCTGGTAATTCTAGGAAGGGAAGACCTTTCATAGTACCATAATTACCATATGAGGAGGTAGAGGGATAGGAGCTTGGCTCAGGTCCACTAAGTAAGTCAAGCTACTTCCTTCTAGTATAGAAAAATAGGGAAAAAAAATTTCTGGTCCTGGATGGAGACCTGACATTCTAAGCTATTCAAAACATTGCATATTACTGTCTGCTCTTTTAAAAAGCTAATCCAGCTAGGTCTGCCAATCACCTGGCCAGGAGTCCACCACCCATCTGCCCCATTGAGGATGAGCTAAGGAGAACAGAACAGCTATTGTCTCCTAATGAGATAAAGTACTTTCCTTTCCTAGATGCTCCTCTGCCAGGTCAGACCCTGGCAATGCTTTCTTCCATCAGGGAGCCCTGCACAGTCTGTTTATTTTACTGAGTCCAAGCTTAGAAAAAGTAACTATTTTACTCCTTTTTCCTTCCATTTCTTTTTCTTTTATATGCTGAAAATGTCATCCTAGATTCATTCCCTCCTATGATCTATATTCCAGCTCAAATAGCTCCATTTTCTGAGGCCCTCAGTTCCAATTTCACAAAAACAACACAACTAATAGCCTTCTTGAGTCTCCTGGTTTGATCAATGAACAACACTATCAGGATGAATGATATCTCAGCCTCAGTCGTCATCAAGATTAAGCCCTTGCCTGTAAGAGAAACTAGCTCTTCACCTTCTCTGATGAGATAGTCCTCCCCAGATTTGTTATGAAAGAACCTGCATCATCATGGAGGCCTCTTTATGTTTTTCTTCTTACACTACTCTCCCCCACCTACTACTTGGCTGGTTGCTGAACTCCATTGCAAATGACACAACCTTCTCTCCTCTTCTCCATCCCCTCCACCTCCAGTCACCAAGATTCTCATGTAATCTGTCCTGTCCTGTTTGTTTGTTTGTTTGTTCATTTGACCTGATAATGTTGTTATTAAGCTTCCTCCTGAGTCCATTTCTAAATTATCCTGAGACATCCAAAAGGAATCCCAAATTTCCTTAAGAACAGCTCCATGTCCCAGAGTGAACGTCACAGTACATAAAGGTGATCATGTGCACATAACAAGCACATTTTTAAATTAATGTTTTGAGTTGCAGGATGAGCCCACATGCTCAAATCCAAACAAGTTTAAATCAGAACTAAAACTAGAGTTTTACTCTCAGTATCATTTCCATTTCACAGTAGTGTGATGTGTTCCAGTTTCACCACATTTTATCTTTAGAAATCTCTCATAACTGACCAAACAGAACCTGATAAGTTGCCTGGGTCAGAAGAAAAGGAAACAAAAGTCTTCTATTTCCCCATTCTGTGATAAATTGGTGTCCTTTATTTTTATACCTTTGTTTTCAGTTGTTGCAAATGAATTGCAATTGTTGGTCAAAATATAGTTAAATTGTTTATATTGTTAAATGTAGTTATATTGTTTATGTGGGTAAATATAGCTATACTGTTTCTTTCAATCACTTTCTTCCAACTTGCCAACACCCTCATCCTTTCTCAAATTTAAGATCTTTTTAAATATTGTTGAGAGATTATTTTGCATGAGTACATAAGTACAACTTCATAGGCATATTTATTGTTGCATATATATATATGTATATGTGTGTGTATGTGTGTGTGTGTGTGTGTGTGTGTGTGTGTGTGTGTGTGTGAGAGAGAGAGAGAGAGAGAGAGAGAGAGAGAGAGAGAGAGAGAGAGAGAGAGATTTCAGAGCTGACCACTTAGTATTGGACAACCAGTTAAGAGCTCATACTTGGAGACAACTACTTCTCTTTTTAGCACTCCTTAACTTCTTGTAGTTCTTTATCGAAGGGTGGGGCCCCATCAGATAACCCCCCTTCCATATGTATCATAAGTGAAGCATTCCTGTCATTTTTAGGAAACACAATCTTGTAGCGCACATTCTGAGCTTCTGCTCCATACAATCTTAATACCCCCACTTCTATGATGTTTCCTGAGCCTTAGGTGCAAGGGTTGTATTCCGTGGGGATGGACACTCTGTAATCAGCTGTTCTCTGCATTTTTACCAGTTGTGGTTTTCTGTAATAGGATCCTTCTATTGTCAGGAGAAGATTTTTCGTGAGGGCATGGTAGCTAAAATTATCTGTGGGTATAAGGATATGTATTTGGATTGTGGCTAGGAATTATGATGATTTAATATAGCAATACTAGTAGGCTCTCATCTAAGATGTATGGCCTCATGCTAGGCATAATTTTCCTCCTTTTGAGCATTCCTACTAGAACAATTAAAAAGCCATTGACTTCTGTCAAGATATGTGTGGAATTATTGCATTCTTAGGAATATCTCATCATGCTAGTCATTGTTGTGGTGCACAGGCATCACAGCCAGGTAAGGCTGATGTGTTTTAGACAACCTCAAGAATAATATACCCCAAAAGTATACACATACATTTTTCCACTCTCAGTATCCATTTATTTCTTGATGGACATATGGGTTAGCTCTATTTCCTTGCTATTATAAATAATGCAGAAACCAACAGTAGTTGTATAACTAAATATACATGGTAGGATAGAGAATTCTTTGATTATATGCATAGGAGTGATAGAGCTAAGTTGTGTAATAGTTCTATTTTCAATTTTAGAGAAGTATGTAGGATGTGTGAGTGTGTTTTATAGATGTGTGAAAATATATGGATGTGCATGTGCTTTTCAGTGCGTGTTCACCTCTGGAAGTAAGATGTAAATGGATGGAGTTTTCTTTTCTATCTCCCTTTGCCTCTATCTATCTATCATCAAGATAGATAGCTAGCTATTTTGAGGTAATCTCTTTCAGTGAAGTTGTGAGTTTACTGATTGGTTAGATTAGCTGACCAGTGAGACATTAAGACCCTCCTAGTGCTGTGAATGACAGAAACACATAGCTATGCCCACCCTGTACTTGGTGCGAGATAGCCTCATGCTTGTGCATCAAGCAATTTATCCAGCAAGCCCTTCCCCCCAGATCATATGTTTAAATTCTGAGAATTTTATCCTTGTTTCCATAATATCTGTACTAGTCATATCCCCATGGCCGGGTATAATGAATGGTGCCTTTCTCTCTCCATCCTTGTTATCTTTTGTGCTAGAGAAATGAAGGAAGGCAATAGGATACCCAAGACATAAGTTAATGGGAGTGGGTAGAAGAGTTCCAGAGCCAAGGGGCTAGGGAGAAAAAGTGGCTAAAAAACAATAAAAATAATTTTTTGAGACAGGGTTTCTCTGTATTGCCTTGGCTGTCCTGGAACTCACTCTGTAGACCAGGCTGGCCTCGAACTCAGAAATCTGCCTGTCTCTGCCTCCCAAGTGCTGGGATTAAAGGCATGCACCACCACTGCCCGGCTTAAAAATAAATTTTATTTGAAGATGATGCTCAACATTGCATATGTTAAGTAAAAATAAATGAAATAATTTTAAACAGCAAAAAGGAAGAAATAAATTGCATGCCACCTCATGTTGGGGAAGGTAAAATAACAAGTTCCTGTTATAGAAGATCATGTGGTTTAGAAATTATTGCTGTGGCCATTGTAGAAAATAAAACAAATCAACTATTAAAAGATCATGCTTAAAGAAAAGCAAGAATTTCTGAAGTATGTTTCACAATTGTCTCCAGCTCTTTTAAGAATTTTGTAATAGGGCTGACAATGTTCTCAGGTTGGCCTTGAGCTTGCAATGTTCTTGCCTCAGCCTCCCAACTGACTTGGCTTAAAGACATGTGCAGCGATGCCTGGCATTCAGTTTGTTAGGGCTTCATAGCCAGTCTTCTGGAGTGTCTTGTGTGGAGCTGGCATAAGTGTTTTGTTGACTGCTTTTAGCTATCCATCTGTGAAGGCTCTGATTCCTAGAGATTTTATTGTAGGAAGATTTCAACAACAGTCTTGTCTAGAAGTGATGAGAACAGATGGACCCGCTTTCTCTCCGGTCTCAGTGCTAAAGTGTTAAGTGTCTCAACATAAAGCATGGGGCTTGCGAAAGCTCCATCATAGGTGTCTTCTATCTTAATTGAAACAACTTTATCTATGAATGGTTTGTTGAGGTTTTCATCATGAAAGATATTAAAATGTTAATAAATGTTCTTCTACAAGTATTGAGGTATAATTTTCTCCTACATCCTTATAACCCTAAGAATTATATCAACAGAATATTCATGTGACTTTGCTTCTCTGGAATAATGTTCAGGTCTTCATGCTGTGTTTATATATGTTTTATGTATGTAAATTTAGTATGCTAATTTTGTAAAGACTGTGTCTATGTGAAGGGAACATCCTTGTCTTCAGTTTTCTTCATTACAGTAGAGTTCTACAGCTGCTTAATTTCTTGAGATGATTCCAATACTTTTTATCCAGACACATAAATGGAGAACTTAAATGACTTTTTTCTGACAATATTACCTGGCTCATATAGGAAGTAAGTCATCTGTTTGCAATATCATACCCTTCTGGTCTGACTGAGTCCAAGCTTCTGCAGACCCTTAGAGGTAGGTTAGTGTATGTGGGCTTTGTCTTCTTTATATATTCTAGAAGAAGCTCTATTTGTTCTACCTTGGCAGATGCCATCCTTAAATAAGTTTCTTCTAAAAGGGCATTGTTTACTTCCTCATAACACTTCCAGAAGACTGAGAATGAACCCTTAACAAACTGAACATGTATTTAAGCCAAGTCAGTTGGGAGGCTGAGACAGGAACATTGCATGCTCAAGGCTAGCCTGAGGAACATAGTCAGCCCTATTACAAGATTCTTTAAAGGAGCTTAGGATGATAACAGAGCATGGAAGAGACTCTGTGTTCAATCCCACAATGGCACATTTAAATAAGTGAACCAATAAATACATATTAACAATTTGAACATATGCAATTCATAATGGGCTACTCCGCTTCAAACAAGGAAGATAAAGATAGTTTAACACACTCAAGTTGATGGATCTGCAAAAAGTGATATTTTGACTTCATCTTTTCCAATTTGTATCCCTTTGATCTCCTTTTGTTGTCGAATTGCTCTGGCTAGGACTTCAAGTACAATGTTGAATAGGTATGGAGAAAGTGGACAGCCTTGTCTAGTCCCTGATTTTAGAGGGATTGCTTCAAGCTTCTGACCATTTACTTTGATGTTGGCTACTGGTTTGCTGTAGATTGCTTTTATCATGTTTAGGTATGGGCCTTGAATTCCTGATCTTTCCAAGACTTTTATCATGAGTGGGTGTTGGATCTTGTCAAATGCTTTTTCCGCATCTAACGAGATGACCATGTGGTTTTTGTCTTTGAGTTTGTTTATATACTGGATTACGTTGATGGATTTCCGTATATTGAACCATCCCTGCATCCCTGGGATGAAACCTACTTGGTCAGGATGGATGATTGTTTTGATGTGTTCTTGGATTCGGTTAGCAAGAACTTTATTGAGGATTTTTGCATCAATATTCATAAGGGATATTGGTCTGAAGTTTTCTATCTTTGTTGGGTCTTTTTGTGGTTTAGGTATCAGAGTAATTGTGGCTTCATAGAATGAGTTGGGTAGAGTACCTTCTGTTTCTATTTTGTGGAATAGTTTGTGAAGAACTGGGATTAGATCTTCTTTGAAGGTCTGATAGAACTCTGCACTAAACCCATCTGGTCCTGGGCTTTTTTTGGTTCGGAAACTATTAATGACTGCTTCTATTTCTTTGGGTGATATAGGGCTGTTTAGATCATTAACCTGATCTTGATTCAACTTTGGTACCTGGTATCTGTCTAGGAACTTCTCCATTTCATCCAGGTTCTCCAGTTTTGTTGAGTATAGCCTTTGGCAGAAGGATCTGATGGTGTTTTGGATGTCTTCAGGATCTGTTGTTATGTCTCCTTTTTCATTTCTGATTTTGTTAATTAGGATGCTTTCCCTGTGCCCTCTAGTGAGTCTGGCTAAGGGTTTATCTATCTTGTTGATTTTCTCAAAGAACCAGCTCCTTGATTGGTTGATTCTTTGAATAGTTTTTCTTGTTTCCACTTGGTTGATTTCACCCCTGAGTTTGATTATTTCCTGCCGTCTACTCCTCTTGGGTGAATTTGCTTCCTTTTGTTCTAGTGCTTTTAGGTGTGTTGTCAAGCTGCTAATGTGTGCTCTCTTGTAAGATCGAGAATTAACAAGTGGGACCTCATGAAACTGCAAAGCTTCTGCAAGGCTAAAGACACCATCAATAAGACAAAAAAACCACCAACAGATTGGGAAAGGATCTTCACCTATCCTAAATCAGATAAGGGACTAATATCCAATATATATAAAGAACTCAAGAAGGTGGACTCCAGAAAGTCAAATAACCCCATTAAAAAATGGGGCTCAGAACTGAACAAAGAATTCTCACCTGAGGAATACCGAATGGCAGAGAAGCACCTGAAAAAATGTTCAACATCCTTAATCATCAGGGAAATGCAAATCAAAACAACCCTGAGATTCCACCTCACACCAGTCAGAATGGCTAAGATCAAAAATTCAGGTGACAGCAGATGCTGGCGACAATGTGGAGAAAGAGGAACACTCCTCCATTGTTGGTGGGATTGCAAGCTTGTACAACCACTCTGGAAATCAGTTTGGCGGTTCCTCAGAAAATTGGACATAGTACTACCGGAGGATCCAGCAATACCTCTCCTGGGCATATATCCAGAAGATGTCCCAACCGGTAAAAAGGACACATGCTCCACTATGTTCATAGCAGCCCTCTTTATAATAGCCAGAAGCTGGAAAGAACCCAGATGTCCCTCAACAGAGGAATGGATACAGAAATTATGGTACATTTACACAATGGAGTACTACTCAGCTATTAAAAAGAATGAATTTATGAAATTCCTAGCCAAATGGATGGACCTGGAGGGCATCATCTTGAGTGAAGTAACACAATCACAAAAGAACTCACACAATATGTATTCACTGATAAGTGGATATTAGCCCAAAACTTAGGATACCCAAGATATGAGATACAATTTGCTAAACGCATGAAACTCAAGAAGAATGAAGACCAAAGTGTGGACACTGTGCCCCTTCTTAGAATTGGGAACAAAACACCCAGGGAAGGAGTTACAGAGACAAAGTTCGTAGCTGTGATGAAAGGATGGACCATTTAGAGACTGCCGTATCCAGGGATCCATCCCATAAGCAGCTTCTAAACGCTGACACCATTGCATACACTAGCAAGATTTTGCTGAAAGGACCCAAATATAGCTGTCTCTTGTGAGATGATGCCGGGGCCTAGCAAACACAGGAGTGGATGTTCACAGTCAGCTATTGGATGTATCACAGGGCTCCCAATGGAGAAGCTAGAGAAAGTACCCAAGGAGCTAAAGGGATCTGCAACCCTATTGTTGGAACAACATGATGTACTAACCAGAACCCCGGAGCTCTTGTCTCTAGCTGCATATGTATCGAAAGATGGTCTAGTCGGCCATCAATGGAAAGAGAGGCCCATTGGACTTGCAAACTTTATATGCCCCAATATAGGGGAATTCCAGGGCCAAAAGAATGGGAATGGGTGGGTAGGGAAATTGGGGGTGCTATGGGGGACTTTTGGGATAACATTGGAAATGTAATTGAGGAAAATATGTAATAAAAATATTAAAAATTAAAAAAAATAAAAAAAAAGTACAATGGATTCACTACAATGGCTTCAATAATAATTTTTAAAAATACCACCAGACTAATTCTGGCATAGATAAGGAGGTTCTAAGACTCTCACATATGGCTTACTGAAGTATAAACTGTTAATCATTTTACAATATTGTTTAGAACTTCTAATAAAGTTTATCCTATACCTCCTATTATAGTTTTCTTCTCTATGAGTGATAGAATAACCTAACAAAAGTACCTTAAGGGAGAAGGGATTTATTTAGTTTATCTAGCTGAGCCAAGTCATTTTGCTCATCATTTTGGAGAAGTGAAGACAGAAGGAACTTGCATCAACTGGGTACATCATATACACAACCAAGAGTAGAAAACAATGAATTAATGCATTTATGCCTAGCTCACTTTCTTTACTCTCATACTGTTTAGGATCCCCAGTCTAGGGAATGGAGCCACCCACAGTGAGCAAGTTTTCTCACCTCAGTTAACATAATCAAAATAATATATACATTGTTGAAGAAGCCCTAAAAGTTTAAGATCTTGAGTGAATGTGCAATTGACACAGACACTAACCTCAAACTCCTTAGAAAATGGACTGGGGTGAGACTCAAAAAAAATAAGAAAGTTTTCCCTTCTTGTTCATGTGTGGATGATGAAGTCTGTGCAGAAAATATCCATAGTAGCTTTCTCCTCTGTGATACATATGTCGTGAATTATTACAGACTGCTTCTATTTAGATGAGCTAAACCTGTCTCCTTGTTACAACTGCATATTATAAGCCCTGCTTTTTTGTTTATTTACATATAATAACTGTGCCTCCTTGTTCAGTTGTATGCAATAGCCCTATCATTCTGTTCAAAACTATGTAATAACCATGATAAGTTTCCAGGGTTCTGCAGTTTCTTCAGCAGTAAGTCCAGACTGCTCAATCCCTGCTTTCTGTCTCTGTGTGTGGGCACCTGTGTGTCTGTGTGTTTGTCTTTTCTTCACTCCTTCATGACCCCAGTCTCTAGAATCATGCTAGACATGAGTCTAATAGCTCACCAATATGCCTGTGGGCCAATCTAGACAATGTTTTACTGAGAGTAATTTTCCAAGTGATTCTAGATTGTGACAAGTTGACAAAATTCGTCACATACTCTTTATGCTATAAACTTACTTCAATGTACCAGTAGTAGTAGAAGGAGGAGGAGGAAAAAGAGGAGGAGGAGGAAGAGGAAGAGGAAGAGGAAGAGGAAGAGGAAGAGGAAGAAGAAGAAGAAGAAGAAGAAGAAGAAGAAGAAGAAGAAGAAGAAGAAGAAGAAGAAGAAGAAGAAGAAGAAGAAATTAATTCTTTTCCACTGATAATAGGCCTTCTTCCCAGAAGAAATGAGTCTTCATGCTGTCTTGAGAGAAAATGCTACTGAGACTAGAGGATGATAGACTTCAGCCCAGTCAATCTTATCTCAACAAGGAAAGGATCTTCCAGACACAGATAGACTCACTTAGCTTTTCTTTCCTAAACTCATATCAAGAATTTGATTGAAAATATGCCCTAACAAAATGAGGAAATAATCAATAAGAATAGAAATCTTTCATCAGAGGTAAAAGATGGAAGTCCTCAAATGCACACCAGAATAGATGCCTTCAATACAGACAGGGGGTGGGAGTGAGAAGTACCAAACAAGAGGTACTTGGGATAAGTAGTTGTTTGAAGCATTTCATTTAGAACAACCTAAGGAAGTGGTAAATGTTAATTGTGTGTGACAAAGGAAAGCAATAACTCTTATAGGACTTTAGGGGAATAGAGGCCCTACATACCAAAACATCCAGAATGGAGACATTGGTATAAACTGGAGAGCTTGGAGGCATGGGTGCAGCTAAAATATAGACTGAACGGTGAAAACTTATGAGAGTTTTGAATACCATTTTAGATAAGACCTCTCCTTAATTTTTAGATGGTCCATCTAGAATCTTATTTCTTTGTTGTAAGATTTCTGAAGGTCAGCAAACACTTTATTTCCAAGAATACTTCATTTCCTTTTGCATAATTCATGGGAAGATAAATTTCATATTTTCTTTCCAAGACTATTATTTTATAAAAAGTGTCACTCTGTTGCTATGTAAATAACTATTATGTCTATTTATAGAGACCTCCCTCTTTTCTCATGTTTCTGTGCATACAGAAATGACCACAGTAAAAATTCTCACCACTGGGGTTTGGATGGTTTATAAAAACTCGCATGCTTATATATTTCAGAAATCTCAAGATGTTTACCGTAAGAAGTATCATTCCTAATCAGAAGAAAGAAAGTGCTAACAAAAAAAAAGTCTTCTCTAAAATTTGTAAAGTGTAGGATACTCAGAGACTATATTGATCTTAGCAGGGGAGCATCAGCAAGAAACATGGGGACCAGCTGTTCAATGTCTTTGCACTTGGCCTTTGTCCAAGGGGTCATGGCTTCTACTCCCTCTTGTTCTTTATGCCCTTTTCTGGAGAAGATTGTTGTGAACACTGAGGAGTTACTGTACTTGGTTCAGGAAAAGTAGCTCCTGGGCACACTCACTCTTTAGCTGCAGTGGACCTGAAACAGACCAGTTGCAAATTGCTCTGAGGCCACAGATGCAAGGCATTCTGGGACTCGTTCTCCTAATGGGATTAAATGGAAGTAAAAATGAAGTATTAAAGAACTTTGAGAGGGCCACAGGCCTCATCCGGCTGGATCAGCGCCGGGGTAGCTGGAGCGCAGGGTTGCCTGACACCCGCCAGCTACCCACGACTCCCGCCGCAGGATTTGGGACTGCTGGTGAGTGGAACACAGCTTCTGCTCCAGTCCAATCACACGGGACCTGAGACTGCTCTGGTTGGGGAGAGAGAAATCCGGCCTACATAGGGCCACAAGCCTCTTCCTGTCAGAAAAGCACCGGGGCAGCTGGGGCGCAGGGTCGGCTGACACTCGCCAGCTACCCACAACAACCGCCACAGGATCTTAAGACTTCTGGTGAGTAGAGCACAGCTTCTGCTCCAATCCAATTGCGCGGGACCTGAGACTGCATTAGTTAGGGAAGCAGAAACCGGCCTGAGTAGGGCCACAGGCCTCATCCGGCCGGATCAGCGCCAGGGTAGCTGGAGCGCAGGGTTGCCTGACACCACCAACTACCCACGACCCCCGCCGCAGGATTTAGAGACTGCTGGTGAGTGGAACACAGCTTCTGCTCCAATCTTTAAACAGTGACAACGATAACAACTAACCCCAGAGATGACCAGATGGCGAAAGGTAAACGTAATAATCTTACTAACAGAAACCAAGACCACTCACCATCATCAGAACCCCGCACCCCCACTTCGCCCAGTCCAGGGCACCCCAACACACCGGAAAAGCTAGACACGGATCTAAAAGCATATCTCCTGATGATGGTAGAGGACTTCAAGAAGGACTTTAATAACACACTTAAAGAAATACAGGAGAACACTGCTAAACAGGCAGAAGACACTAAAGAGGAAGCACAAAAATCCCTTAAAGAATTGCAGGAGAACACTGCTAAAGAGTTACAAATCCTTAAAGAAAAACAGGATAACATAATCAAACAGGTAGAAGTCCTTACAGAAAAACAGGAAAACACATCCAAACAGATGATGGAAATGAACAAAACCATACTAGACCTAAAAAGGGAAGTAGACACAATAAAGAAAACCCAAAATGAGGCAACACTGGAGATAGAAACCCTAGGAAAGAAATCTGGAACCATAGATACGAGCATCAGCAACAGAATACAAGAGATGGAAGAGAGAATCTCAGGTGCAGAAGATTCCATAGAGAACATCGGCACAACAATCAAGGAAAATGTAAAATGCAAAAAGATCCTAACTCAAAACATCCAAGAAATACAGGACACAATGAGAAGACCAAACCTACGGATAATAGGAGTGGATGAGAATGAAGATTTTCAACTCAAAGGACCAGCAAACATCTTCAACAAAATTATAGAAGAAAACTTCCCAAATCTAAAGAAAGAGATGCCCATGAACATACAAGAAGCCTACAGAACTCCAAATAGACTGGACCAGAAAAGAAATACCTCCCGACACATAATAATCAGAACAACAAATGCTCTAAATAAAGATAGAATACTAAAAGCAGTAAGAGAAAAAGGCCAAGTAACATATAAAGGCAAGCCTATCAGAATTATACCAGATTTTTCACCAGAAACTATGAAAGCCAGAAGATCCTGGACGGATGTTATACAGACACTAAAAGAACACAAATTCCAGCCCAGGCTACTATACCCAGCCAAACTCTCAATTAACATAGATGGAGAAACCAAAGTATTCCACGACAAAACCAAATTCACACATTATCTCTCCACGAATCCAGCCCTTCAAAGGATAATAACAGAAAAAAACCAATACAAGGACAGGAACCACGCCCTAGAAACAACAAGAAGGTAATCCCTCAACAAACCTAAAAGAAGACAGCCACAAGAACAAAATGCCAACTTTAACAACAAAAATAACAGGAAACAACAATTACTTTTCCTTAATATCTCTTAATATCAATGGACTCAACTACCCGATAAAAAGACATAGACTAACAAACTGGCTACACAAACAAGACCCAACATTTTGCTGTTTACAGGAAACTCATCTCAGAGAAAAGGATAGACACTACCTCAGAATGAAAGGCTGGAAAACAATTTTCCAAGCAAATGGTATGAAGAAACAAGCTGGAGTAGCCATTCTAATATCTGATAAGATTGACTTCCAACCCAAAGTCATTAAAAAAGACAGGGAGGGGCACTTCATACTCATCAAAGGTAAAATCCTCCAAGAGGAACTATCAATCCTGAATATCTATGCTCCAAATACAAAGGCAGCCACATTCATTAAAGAAACTTTAGTAAATCTCAAAGCACACATTGCACCTCATACAATAATAGTGGGAGACTTCAACACACCACTTTCACCAATGGACAGATCATGGAAACAGAAACTAAACAGGGACACAGTGAAACTAAGAGAAATTATGAATCAAATGGATCTGGCAGATATCTACAGAACATCCTATCCTAAAACAAAAGGATATACCTTCTTCTCAGCACCTCATGGTACCTTCTCCAAAATTGACCACTTAATTGGTCACAAAACAGGCCTCAAAACAGGCCTCTCCTTGTACTAAGGTCAAGTCTAAGTGGATCAAGGAACTTCACATAAAACCAGAGACACTGAAACTTATAGAGGAGAAAGTGGGGAAAAGCCTTGAAGATATGGGCACAGGGGAAAAATTCCTGAATAAAACAGTAATGGCTTGTGCTGTAAGATCGAGAATTGACAAGTGGGACCTCATGAAACTACAAAGCTTCTGCAAGGCTAAAGACACCATCAATAAGACAAAAAAACCACCAACAGATTGGGAAAGGATCTTCACCTATCCTAAATCAGATAAGGGACTAATATCCAATATATATAAAGAACTCAAGAAGGTGGACTCCAGAAAGTCAAATAACCCCATTAAAAAATGGGGCTCAGAACTGAACAAAGAATTCTCACCTGAGGAATACCGAATGGCAGAGAAACACCTGAAAAAATGTTCAACATCCTTAATCATCAGGGAAATGCAAATCAAAACAACCCTGAGATTCCACCTCACACCAGTCAGAATGGCTAAGATCAAAAATTCAGGTGACAGCAGATGCTGGCGAGGATGTGGAGAAAGAGGAACACTCCTCCATTGTTGGTGGGATTGCAAGCTTGTACAACCACTCTGGAAATCAGTCTGGCGGTTCCTCAGAAAATTGGACATAGTACTACCGGAGGATCCAGCAATACCTCTCCTTGGCATATATCCAGAAGATGTCCCAACTAGTAAAAAGGACACATGCTCCACTATGTTCATAGCAGCCCTATTTATAATAGCCAGAAGCTGGAAAGAACCCAGATGTCCTTCAACAGAGGAATGGATACAGAAATTATGGTACATTTACACAATGGAGTACTACTCAGCTATTAAAAAGAATGAATTTATGAAATTCCTAGGCAAATGGATGGACCTGGAGGGCATCATCTTGAGTGAATTAACACAATCACAAAAGAACTCACACAATATGTATTCATTGATAAGTGGATATTAGCCCAAAACTTAGGATACCCAAGATATAAGATACAATTTGCTAAACGCATGAAACTCAAGAAGAATGAAGACCAAAGTGTGGACACTGTGCACCTTCTTAGAATTGGGAACAAAACACCCAGGGAAGGAGTTACAGAGACAAAGTTCGTAGCTGTGATGAAAGGATGGACCATTTAGAGACTGCTGTATCCAGGGATCCGTCCCATAATCAGCTTCTAAACGCTGACACCATTGCATACACTAGCAAGATTTTGCTGAAAGGACCCAAATATAGCTGTCTCTTGTGAGACGATGCCGGGGCCTAGCAAACACAGGAGTGGATGTTCACAGTCAGCTATTGGATGTATCATAGGGCTCCCAATGGAGAAGCTAGAGAAAGTACCCAAGGAGCTAAAGGGATCTGCAACCCTATTGTTGGAACAACATGATGTACTAACCAGAACCCCGGAGCTCTTGTCTCTAGCTGCATATGTATCGAAAGATGGCCTAGTCGGCCATCAATGGAAAGAGAGGCCCATTGGACTTGCAAACTTTATATGCCCCAATATAGGGGAATGCCAGGGCCAAAAGAATGGGAATGGGTGGGTAGGGAAGTGGGGGGCGCTATGGGGGACTTTTGGGATAGCATTGGAAATGTAATTGAGGAAAATATGTAATAAAAATATTAAAAATCCAAAAAAAATAAGAACTTTGAAATATCATTTCACCCCAGTGAGAGTGGTTTTCACAAAGAAATCCAGCAGGTAATGTTGGAGAGGATGTAAGGCACGGGAAACCCATATTCAGGGTTGATTTGAGTACAAATTAATACAACCATTATAGAAATCACTTTTGAAGTTATCCAAAAAAATTGAAATACAGTTATCACATCACCTGGCTATTCTACTCATGGACACATACCCGGGGAATTCCATACCCTCCCACAGAGATATTTGCACACCCATGTTTATTGTTGCTCTATGTATGACAGCAAGCAAATGCAACTAACCCATATGCTGAGCAACAGATAAATGGCTAATAGAAACTTGGTACATATAAGAAGTGAAATATTACACAGTTCTAAGGAATATAAAATCAGGAAATGGATAGACTTAGAATGCATGCTATTAAGTGAAGTTACACTGTTACAGAAAGAAAAAAGAGTCCTCCTTCATATGCAGATGCTATCCCATAAGAATATGTAAGGATGTATATAGTATTCTATCAGAACAATGACCAAGAAAAGGTAATATTTGGTGAAGAAGGACAGAATGCAAGTAAGACACAGGAGTTCAGAAAGGATTTGAAGCTAATTGTTTTTTCTAGCATTAATTATATCATGGGTATTTTTCTTTACGTAGTGGATAAGTGAATTTAAAATGTAATTGATCATCAACATTTGAAAGAGCTTCAGAATAGCTATGCCAACTGTATAGAAGTTTGCTGTGACATAAATATTGTGGGACTAGACAAATATTCTGACTAGCTTTTTTTAGGGTCTTGTTTGTCTTTTGCTAACTAGACACAAGCTATGATCACCTAAGAAGAGTGAACCACAAGTGAGAAATTGCTTCTGTCACACTAGCTTTTTGGGCAGTCTGCCAGGTGTTTTCATGTTACTGGTGATATGGGTGGGTCCAGCTCACTGTGGGTGGTGTCATTCCTGGACTGATGGTCCTGTGCTGTGTGAGAAAGGCTAAGAAAGTAATGAGGAGAATGACATCAAGCAGTGTTCCTCCCTCCATTGCCTCTTTCTCCAGTTCCTATATTCTGCTTCTTGCCTTGGCTTCCCTCAAAGATGAACTGTGATCAGGACATTCCCTCTGGATGCTTTTGGTCCTGATCTTTAACATAGCAACAGACATCAAATTAATCAGAAAGTGTTTGTATGAGTGGCTACCTTAATCCAGCTGGTGTGTGTGTGTGTGTGTGTACATTGCAGGAAAGCGTGTGCATGTGTATGTGCACGCAGTCATTACAATAGGTGATTTTTATTTAAAGAGGCAGAGGAAGAAGAGTATTTAATGACCACTATGAAACCAGAATCTGGAAAGGATGAAAGCGGATGTCATAGTCATCCTGTGCTCTTTTGATCAACACATTCAATCCTTTATTGAACATCATTTTTTTAAAACCAGCTCCTGTCTCTGGTACTAGGTGAACAAGTTAAACTTGGTTTTTGTTGTTGTCGTTGTTGTTGTTGTTGTACTAGCATTTTTGTTTTTGTTCTTTCCACTTTGTCCTTTGTGGGCCTAAGTACCAGAGGCTTTCCACAGAGATCTCTGGCCTGGCCTGGTGAAAGAGTTCCAGAGAAGGGAAGCAAGTACAGGCAGGGAGGGGAGGTAGCTTCCACTGCTTCTGCTGCTGCAGTTGGCTCCACCTCCATCTCTGCCATGCCTTCCAGGTTACTTAGTTACTCCAGCACTTCCCTGCACTGAGTGAAGTCTGGCTGGGCCAATTAGGCCAACTAGCCAGTGAGGAGGGCAGCAGAGTGTGCTTTTCAGGAGAGCAGACCTCTTCCCAGGTGTTATAGCTCTTAGGACAGAAGGATCAGATGACAGAGTAGTTCTTGAACACCTTTAATACTTCTAGATAGGATTCATATATACAGTTTTGTGGTGGGTAAGGGTCTGACAACAGGTGCTTCTCATTGGTTTGGTCTGAGAGCTTTGGGGAAACCTTATTTGCATGTGAGAGGGATTGGTGCTGCTTCTGTGTGGGGGATTGCAGGCTGGTCTCCAGTGGAGCTGAGGTCTGAACACTGATGGTCATAATTCACCTACATAACATGGTAGGCGTTCCCTCATGCTCCTGGAACTCTGCCCCCTGCCTAAGTTACCACCTCCCACAGCCCCCACAAGAGAAGCATGGTCAGTAGTCATGTAAGCAATGGCCCAAGCTTCTGACCTTCATGCTAAACTCCTCCCCAGTTACCTAGCAACAGTGAAGACCATAAAAAGGGGTGTTCAGCCCCTACCTCACTCTCTTACTCTTGTTCTTACTCCTTTGTTCATTTACCTCTCACTTCTCTCTCCTCTTCCCTTTCTCTTTGTCTTCTTTCCTCTCCTCTCTTTCTCTCTCTCTCTCTCTCTCTCTCTCTCTCTCTCTCTCTCTCTCTCTCTCCTTTCTACCTTCTCTCTTTCTCCCTGCATTTCTATAATAAAGCTCTTAAACCATAGAGAGTCTCAGCTCCTTCAAGGCCCGCTGTGCACTCTGGTCAGTGTTGGGAACTTCTTCTCCTATTCCCTCTCTCCTGCAACCCTGGGTCTTTAGCAAAGTAGCTCCGGGAGGGTGCCCCTTACTCCACCCCCCCCAAACCCCTGCTGCTGGGTCAGGCATGATCACCTAGGGATGAGTGGGAAAGCACCTGGCAGTCTCCCTTAGTCTGCCTGCCCAGAGTACAGGAACTCTGGCCAGAAGTAGCATATTTTTCCTCCCCACTTCTCCAGACCCCCTTTATTTTGTTCCCAACACTTCTATGAGACTGATGGCCACATACCTCTCTGCAGGGGGTTGTGGGAGGCTGTAGCTGCAATAGGAGCCAGGGGCCCAGTAGGCATGGTTGAACTCCTTCCCATGCAGGCAGAAATCACCACTCACCTGGTCACCGGGGTTCCAGATCTTTGCTTGGCCCAGGACCAGGATGTCTATTGACAGCCCACTGCCCCACAGCCCTTTGGTTAGTAGGAATCAGTAAAACCAAATAAGAAATTAAAAGTTATGGTCACTCAAATACAAGACTATAATCCAATCACAAGGGAGACTAAAGCAGGAGGAATGCCACATAACACTCTGTGATCCCTTTCATCTTCATCCTTTGTACTATCTTTATAATTAATGGGATTCTCCAAGTTCTGGATGCTCAAACAATCAATGGAGGCTTAAAGAAACTTTACTAAAGCTCAAAACACATATTGATCCCTACACAGCAGAAGTGGGAGACTTCAACACCTTGCTCTCACCAATGGACAGGCCATTGAATCAGAAACTAAACAGAGATACAGTGAAAATAACAGAGGTTATGAACCAAATGGATTCAACAGATATCTACAGAACATTTTACCTGAAAAGAATATACCTTCTTCTCAGCACCTCATGGTATCTTCTCCAAAATCAACCATATAATTGGAAAAAAAAAAACCTTCACTAATACAAGAATATTGAAAATACCCCATGCATCCAATCATATCACCATGGCCTAAGGCTGGTCTTCAATAACAACAAAAACAACAGAAATCTCACATACACATGAAAACTGAACCACTCTCTACTCAATGATAACTTGGTCAGGCAAGAAATAAAGAAAAAAATTAAAGACTTCCTGCAATTTAATGAAAATGGTGACACATCATACCCAAACTTATGGGACACAATGAAAGCAGTGCTAAAAGGAAAATTCATAGCACTAAGTGCCCTAGTAAAGAAACTGGAGAGATCTTACACTAACAACTTAACAGCACACCTGAGAATTCTAGAACAAAAAGAAGCAAACTCAAGCAAGAGGAGTAGATGGCAGAAAATAGTCAAACTCAGGGCCAAAATCAAACAAATAGCATCACAAAGAATACAACAAAAAATTAAAGAAACCAAAGGCTTGTTCTTTGAAAGAATCAACAAGATAGATAAACCTGTAGCAAACCTAACTAAAGGGACCAGAGACAGTATCCAAATTAACAAAACTAGAAATGAAAAGGAAGACATAACAAAATAAATGGAGGAAATTCAAAAAATCGTTAGACATGCTACAAAAGTCTATATTCATTAAAACTGGAAAATCTAGATGAAACAGATAGTTTTCTAGACAAATATCACATGCTAAATTTAAATCAAGAGCAAATAAACTAGCTAAACAGGCCCATATCCTCTAAGGAAATAGAAGTCAATAAAAACCTCCCTCAATAGCCGGGTGTGGTGGTGCACACCTTTAATCCCAGCCCTTAGGAGGCAGAGACAGGTGGATTTCTGAGTTCGAGGCCAGCCTGGTCTAGAAAGTGAGTTCTAGGACAGCCAGGGCTATACAGAGAAACCCTGTCTCTAAAAACAAAAAAGAAAAAAGAAAACAAACAAACAAAAAACAAGGCCAGATAGATTTAGTGCATAATTCTACCAGACCTTCAAAGAAGAACTGACATCAATATTCCTCAAACTACTCCATAAAATAAAAACAGAAGGAACACTACTTAATTCATTCTATGAAGCCACAATTACTCTGATACTTAAACCACACAATGACCCAACCAAAAGAGAGAACTTTAGGACAATCGCACATATGAATATTGTTGCAAAAATAGTCAGTAATATTCTTGCAAACCGAATCCAAGAACACATCAAAACCATCATTCACCACTATCAAGTAGGCTTCATCCCAGGGATGCAAGACTGGTTCAACATATGAAAATCCATTAACATAAACCACTATATAAACAAACTAAAAGAAAAAAAAACTACATGATCATCTCCTGAGATGCTGAAAAGCATTTGAGAAATTCCAACATCCCTTCATGGTGAAACTCTTGGAAAGATCAGGAATTCAAGGCCCATAACTAAACATAATAAAAACAATTTACTGCAAACCATCAGCCAATATCAAATTAAATGAAGAGATATTTGATGCAATCCCACTAAAATCGGGGAAAAGACAAGGATGCCCACTCTCCCCATATCTATTCAATATAGTACTTGAAATGCAAGCTAGAACAATAAGACAACAAAAAGAGACCAAGGGGATACAAATTGACAAAGAAGAAATAAAGGTATCAGTATTTGCAGATGATATGATAGTAAACATAAGCAACCCCCAAAATTCTACCAGAGAACTTCTCCAGCTGATAAACAACTTCAGCAAAATGGCCAGATATAAAATTAACTCAAATGAATCAGTATCCTTAACTGTCTCTGGTTTTATGTGGAGTTCCTTGATCCACTTAGATTTGACCTTAGTACAAGGAGATAGGAATAGATCAATTCACATTCTTCTACATGAAAATCGCCAGTTGTGCCAGCACAATTTGTTGAAAATGCTGTCTTTTTCCATTGGATGGTTTTAACTCCCTTGTCAAAGATCAAGTGATAATAGGTGTGTGGGTTCATTTCTAGGTCTTTAATGATATTCCATTGGTCTACTTGTCTGTCACTATACCAGTACCATGAAGTTTTTATCATAATTGCTCTGTAGTACAGCTTTAGGTCAGGCATGGTGATTCCACCAGAGGTTCTTTTATCCTTGAGAAAAGTTTCTGCTATCCTAGATTTTTGTTATTCCAGATGAATTTGCAGATTGCATTTTCTAATTCGTTGAAGAATTGAGTTGGAATTTTGATAGGGATTGCATTGAATCTGTAGATTGCTTTTGGCAAGATAGCCATTTTTACTATATTGATGCTGCCACTTTCCATCTTCTGAGATCTTCTTTAATTTCTTTCTTCAGAGACTTGAAGTTCTTATCATATATATCTTGCTTCCCTAATTTCTTTCTCAGTCTGTTTATCCTTTGTGTAGAGAAAGGCCACTGTCTTGTTTGAGTTAATTTTATATCCAGCTACTTCACTGAAGCTGTTTATCAGATTTAGGATTTCTTTGGTGGAATTTTTAGGATCACTTATATATACTATCATATCATCTGCAAAAAGTGATATTTTGACTTCTTCCTTTCCAATTTTTATGCCCTTGATCTCCTTTTGTTGTCAAATTGCTCTGGCTAGGACTTCACGCACACTGTTGAATAGGTAGGGAGAAAGTGGGCAGCCATGTCTAGTCCCTGATTTTAGTGAGATTGCTTCCAGCTTCTCATCATTTACTTTAATGCTGGCTACTGGTTTGCTGTAGATTGCTCTTGTCATGTTTAGGTATGGGCCTTGAATTCCTGATCTTTCCAAGACTTTTATCATGAATGGGTGTTGGATTTTTTCAAATGCTTTCTCAGCATCTAACGAAATGATCATGTGGTTTTTATCTTTGAGTTTGTTTATATAGTGGATAACATTGATGGATTTCCATATATTAAACCATCCCTGCATCCCTGCAATGAAACCTACTTGGTCAGGATGGATGATTGTTTTGATGTGTTCTTGGATTCAGTTAGTGAGAATTTTATTGAGTATTTTTGCATCGATATCCATACGGGAAAATTGGTCTGAAGTTCTCTATCTTTGTTGGGTCTTTCTTTGTTGGGTTTAGTAATCAGAGTAATTGTGGCTTCATAGAATGAATTGGGTAGAGTACCTTCTGTATCTATTTTTTGGAATAGTTTGTGAAGAACTGGAATTAGATCTTCTTTGAAGGTCTGATAGAACTCTGCACTAAACTCATCTGGTCCTGGGCTTTTTTTTTTTTTTTTTGGTTGAGAGACTATTAATGACTGCTTCTATTTCTTTAGGTGTTATAGGACTGTTTATATCATTAACCTGATTGTTATTTAACTTTGGTACCTGGTATCTGTCTAGAAATTTGTCCATTTCATCCAGATTTTCCAGTTTTATTGAGTATAGCCTTTTGTAGAAGGATCTGATGGTGTTTTGGATTTTTTCAGGATCTGTTGTTATGTCTCCCGTTTCATTTCTTATTTTGTTAATTAGGATGCTGTTCCTGTGCCCTCTAGTGAGTCTGGCTAAAGGTTTATCTATCTTGTTGATTTTCTCAAAGAACCAGCTCCTCCTTTGGTTGATTCTTTGAATAGATCTTCTTGTTACTACTTGGTTGATTTCACACGTGGGTTTGATTATTTCCTGCCATCTACTCCTCTTGGGTGAATTTGCATCCTTTTGTTCTACAGCTAGACAGTGAAACTTATAGAGGAGAAAGTGGGGAAAAGCCTGGAAGTTATGGGCACAGGGGAAAAATTCCTGAATAGAACAGCAATGGCTTATGCTGTAAGATCGAGAATCGACAAGTGGGAATTCATAAAATTACAAAGCTTCTGTAAGGCAAAAGACACCCTCAGTAAGATAAAAAGGCCACCAATAGATTGGGAAAGGATCTTTACCTATCCTAAATCAGATAGGGGACTAATATACAATATATATAAAGAACTCAAAAAGGTGGAATCTAGAAAATCAAATAACCCCATTAAAAATGGGGCTCAGAGCTAAACAAAGAATTCTCACCTGAGGAGTACTGAATGGCTGAGAAGCACCTGAAAATATGTTCAGCATCCTTAATCATCAAGGAAATGCAAATCAAAGCAACCCTGAGATTCCACCTCACACCAGTCAGAATGGCTAAGATCAAAAATTCAGGTGACAGCAGTTGCTGGCGAGGATGTGGAGAAAGAGCAACACTCCTCCATTGTTGATGGGATTGCAAGCTTGTACAATAACGCTGGAAATCAGTCTGGTTGTTCCTCAGAAAATTGGAGATAGTACTACTGGAGGATTCTGCAATACCTCTCCTGGGTATATATCCAGAAGATGTTCCAACCGGTAAGAATGACGCATGCTCCACTATGTTCATAGCAGACTTATTCATAATAGCCAGAAGCTGGAAAGAACCCAGATGCCCCTCAACAGAGGAATGGATACAGAAAATGTGGTACATTTACACAATGGAGTACTACTCAGCTATTAAAAAAATGAATTTATGAAATTCCTAGGCAAATGGATGGACCTGGAGGGCATCATCCTGAGTGAGGTAACCCAATCACAAAAGAACTCACATGATATGTACTCACTGATAAGTCGATAAAACTTGTTAGAATACACAAGATACAATATTCAAAACTCATGAAACTCAAGAAAAATGAAGACCAAAGTGTGGACATTTTGCCCCGTCTTAGAAATATGAACAAAACACCCATGGACGGAGTTAGAGACAAAGTTTGGAGCTGAAAGGAAAGAATGGACCATCTAGAGACTGCCATATCCCAGGATCCATCCCATAATCAGCCTCCAAACGCTGACACCATTGCATACAGTAGCAAGATTTTGCTAAAAGGATCCAGATATAGCTGTCTCTTGTGAGGCTATGCCAGGGCCTAGCAAACACAGAAGTGGATGCTCACAGTCACTTACTGGATGGGTTACAGGGCCCCCAATGGAGGAGCTAGAGAAAGTACCCAAGGAGGTAAAGGGATCTGCAATCCTATAGGTGGAACAACAATATGAACTACCCAGTACCCCCCAGAGCTCGTGTCTCTAGCTGCATATGTATTAGAAGATGGCCTATTTGACCATCATTGGAAAGAGAGGCCCATTAGTCTTGCAAACTTTATATGCCTCAGTACAGGGGAAATCCAGGGCCAAGAAGTGGGAGTGGGTGGGTAGGGGAGTGGTGTGGAGTGTATGGAGGACTTTTGGGATAGCAATGGAAATGTAAATGAAGAAAATACCTAATTAAAAAAATCAGTATCCTTACTTTATACAAAGGATAAACAGGCTGAGAAACAAATTAGGGAAACAACTCCCTTCACAATAACCACAAATAATATAGGATATGTTGGGGGTAACTCTAACCAAACAAGTGAAAGATCTGTAAGACTTCAAGTCTCTCATAAAGAAATCAAAAATCTCAGAAAATGGAGAGATTTCCCATGCTCATGGATTGGCAGAATTAACACAGTAAAAAAAAAAAAAAAAAAAAAAATGACCACCCTAACAAAGGCAATCTACAGATTCAATGCAATCCCCATCAAAATCCCAATATAATTCTTCAAACACATGAAAAAAGCAATTCTCAAATTCATCTGGAAAAACAAAATACCTGGAATAGTGAAAACAATTTTTGTTGTTGTTGTTGTTTTGAGACAGGGTTTCTCTGTATAGTCCTGGCTGTCCTGGAACTTACTCTGTAGACCAGGCTGGCCTGGAACTCAGAAATCTGCCTGCTTCTGCCTCCCAAGTGCTGGGATTAAAGAAATGTGCCACCACTGTCTGGTTGTGAAAACATAACAATAAAAAAATGGCTGGAGAAATCACTATCCCTAACCTCAAGCTTTACTGCAGAGCAATAGGGATAAAAACTGCATGGTATTGGTCCTGAGACAGACATGTTGATCAATGGAATAGTTGAAGACCCAAAAATAAAATCACAAACTAACACATACTTGATCATTGACTAAAAAAGCCAAAACTATAATATGGAAAAAAGAAAGCTTCTTCAGTAAATGGTGCTGGTCTAACTTGATTTACATCTGTAGAAAAATGAAAATAGACCCATATTTTTCACCTTGCACAAAGCTCAAGTTCAAGTGGATCAAGGACCTCAACATAAAACCAGATACATTGAATCTAACGGAAAAGAAAGTGGGAAAGAGCCTTGGCACAGGGAGAAATTTTCTAAACAGAACTCCAATGGCTCACACTCAAAAGATCAAAAATTGGTAAATGGGGTCTCATGAAACTGGAAAACTTCTGTATGGCAAAGGACATAGTCAATAAGACAAATAGGCAACCTACAGATTGGGAAAAAATCTTCACACATCTGATACAGGACTAATATCTGAAATATATAAAGAACTCAAGAAGCTAACCACCAAAACCTCAGACAACCCAATAAAAAATGGGGTATAAAACTAAACTGAGAATTCACAACAGAGGAATCTAGAATGGCTGAGAAGCACCTAAAGAAATGTTCAAAGTCCTTAGTGATCAGAGGAATGCAAATCAAAATGACCTTAAAATTCCATCTTACACCAATCAGAATAGCTCAGATCAAAACCTTAGGTGACCACACATGTTGACGAGGAGGTGGAGAAAGAGGAACACTCCTTCATTGCTGGTGGGCAACAACTCTGAAAATCAATCTAGAGGTTCCTCAGAAAATTGGAAATAGATCTACCTGAAGACCCAGCAATACCACTTTTGGTAATATACCCAAAAGATGCCCCACCATGCCACAGGGGCACAAGTTCCACTATGTTAATAGTGGCCTTATTTGTGATAGCCAGAAGCTGGAAATGACCTAGATGCCCCACGACAGAAGAATGGATATAGGAAATGTGGTTTATTTATACAATGGAATACTACTCAGCTATTAAGACCAAGGACATCCTGAGTTTTTTCAGGTAAATGGATGGAACTAGAAAATATCATCCTGAGTGAGGTAACTCAAACCCAAAAAGACATGCATGATATCTACTTACTAATAAGTTGGTATTAGGAGAAAAAGTACAGAATACCCAAGATACAGTCCACAGAACTCAAAACGGTCAACAAGCTGAAGGGCCCAATTTAGGACGTCTCAGTTCCACTTGGGAGGGAGAAGAAAGCAACCACAAGAGAGGAGGAAAGGAGGGAATGTGGATGAAAATGGGGTGGGGGCGGGTGTAGAGGGGAACATGATCAGGTATTGGGGGGGGGACTGAAGCCCCGAGAACCAGCAGAAAGAATGGAAACAGGCAACTTCAGGAGGTAGGAGGTTGGGAAGAACCTGCAGAATATACCAGAGATCTGGGAGGTAACAGACTCTCAGGACTCAAAGGGAGGGACCCTAGATGAAATGCCCTACAGTGGAGAGAGGGAACTTATAGAGCTCACCTCCAACAGAAAGACAAGTGAGGGGTGAGGTTGCTATCCTACAGTCAAAACTCTGACCCATAATTGTCCCTGTCTGAAACAACTGCAGGGATGGAAATGGAGAGGAGCCTGAGGAAATGAAGGTCCAGCAACAGGCCCAAAGTGATAGCCTGCTCAAGAAGAGACCCCATAGCCTGGCACAATTACTGAGGCTATGGAGTGCTCACAAAAAGGGACCTATCATGATTGCCCCCTAAAAGATCCAACAAGCAACTGAAAGAGATTTGCACCCAACCAATGAACAGAAGCTGCTGAGCCCTGTTGTTGAATTAGGGGAAAGTTGGAAGAAGCTGGGGAGGAGGGCAACCCTGTAGAAGGATCAGCATTCCAATTAACCTGGAGTCCTGAGACTTATTAGACACTGGATCACCAACCAGGCAGCATACACCAGCTGATATGAAACCCCCCCCCCCAACACATATACAGCAGAGGACTGCTGGGTCTGAGTTCAGTCAGAGAAGCTGTACCTAATCTTCATGAGAATGGAGGCCCCAGGGAATTTAGAGATTTGGTGGGGTGGGGAGTGTGGGGTGAGAACATCCTCGTGGAGACAGGGCATGAGGAGGAGGTACAGGATGTGGAACAATTGGAGGGTGGACCAGGAGTGGAATAAAAACAGGAGAAAAAAAAAGAAATAATAATAATTATTACAATAATAATAATAGAATCATAAATCTATATCACGACTGTCACAAATGGTAAAATAATTGAACTCAGGATCTCAACAGAGGTCAGTGTGGTTGGGTCAGGGGAGAGAATGTCCTCTGGACAAGTGACTAATAACACCATGCTAGGTCCTACCAAAGAGACACACTCCCCTGCTGTTTTGGAGCATGTGCTCATTTGAATGCGGGCCCTCGAAAGATATGCTCAGACTAGTAAGCAACTTTAGCCTTATTTGGAAAAAGGATCTTTTCAAGTATAATTTTATTTATACTCACAAGATGAGGCCATCCTAAGTCAGTGCAGATCTCAAAGGCTAGATATCCTTAGAAGAGAAGAAACCATGAGGGAGTTGTGTGAAGATGTAAGCCATGGTAGAGTAAATGATGATGTAAAGCAGGCACATGGTCACATACTTAGTGGGTGAAGCAAGTTTCAGCAAGCTCCAACAACTTCACACACATACACACACACACACACACACACACACACACACACACACACACACGAGAGAGAGAGAGAGAGAGAGAGAGAGAGAGAGAGAGAGAGAGAGGCATAAACAGACATACATTCATGCATGCATTCATGCATGCATACATACATACATACACACATACATACTTATATACAGACAGACAGGCATGTATATATACATACAGATGGACAGACAAACATATTGGATGGATGGAGCAAAGCTATAATGAGCAGGCTCTAATGACTTTATTATTTTTCTCTTAGTCTTTTTATACCATCTAAGACAGAGTTCCCTATGTAGGAAAAAGATTACCTCATAGACACAATTTACATATTTTCTAAAGACAACCACTACAAAACATAATCTTTGAAAACAGATTAAAATCATAATCATTATTATAATAGGGTAATTATAATAGAATTATTGATTACATATTCTTCTTTTGAAACTTATACCAAACTATACATCTCTCATCTATCTTTCTCTCCATAAGTTCAATGTATATCCCCAAAGCAATAATTTTCATTAACAAGATTAAGTAAGCAAAGCCTACAGTAGCAAGTCTCTCCCTATGCTTAACTGACAATTTGTATTCACTAAGAAACAGGTCTTCATCTATCTTACAACTTATTTTAGGAGTTGTATTCAGCTATACTGGCTAATCATCTATCCTGTATTCTTTTACTCATAATAAAATTATTTACCCCGTCTTTTCATGGTACACACCAAAACTCATGACCACATTCCTAGATCACAGGATCCAGGAACTCAGACTCAACCTAGAATGAATTTTTTTTTATCATTAATTTGTCCCCCACTTTTTTTGCTACTACAATTAACCTGCTTGCAATTCATGAAAGCTCACTGTATTTTTCTAACCTATGTAGCCCTTGCTACTCTATGGAGAAGCGGCACATTTTATTCTTGATTATAACTTTAACTTTCTATCAACTACCCTAACTTCCCAAAATTACTTAAATAAAACTGACTTCCTAAAGGTACTTAACTCAAAACAGGAATTCCATAAAATCATGAATTCATCTAAACAGCAATAGCTCAAGAATGTTCATCTTCATGTTGGTCTGTAGGAAACTTGCCCAAAATAGTGGGCTATCATCCAGGAATTACTCACACCAGGCTATAGGCAGTGAAGGTCTCCTCATGCCCAATCACACCAGGTCAAATATATGAGCAATATAGCAATGAGAAACACAAGAAGGTACATCAGTAGCAAGAAGTGATCCTGAGACGACGCCTTGGGGGCTGTGCCCTTCCAAGGTAGATCTATCACAGCTGAGCAAAATGGTGGGCTTTTCCTGGAAGCTCACTTGCTCACTGCAGCACTTCCTGCATGGTGTTAGCCATGGCTGTAGCCTGGCAAAGTGTGGAGTCTCCAGAATGAGCAGAAAGAGCAAGTGCTACTCTGGGTGCTTTCACTGCAGACCCTTGTAGTTCACACTAGGGGAGAAGAGAAGACAAATCTCTTGTTTTGAGCCATCATCTTTCTAATGATTTGTTATAAAAATGAACACAGCTTCCAATGGTTCCATCTGTTCTCTTTTCGAACAACCTTGAAGCAATGGGTGATCAGAGAGAAAAGAAAATAGTGGATGGCAGGCTCCTGAGAAGCCAGGAGTCTGGCTGAGCCCCCTTGTGCAGCATACTGCTCCAGGCCTAAGCTCAGGGCTCAGCCAAAGCCTCCTGCACTGTTTATTTCAGATATAATGTTTTTCAGGAGATGAGGATTCTCAACCTTTCAAAGATGAATTATTTTTAATGTCTTGGATTCTTTTGGTCCCTCTCAGATGTTTCAACAGTTGTATCAAATGTTTTAGGAAAACAGCTTTGGTTTTTTTTACATTTGTTGTCTATTTTGCTAACTCTCTCCTACAGAAAACTGTCTATATTAGGGTTCTTTAGAGTAACAAAAATTATAGATTGAATCTCTCTTCTTCTCTTTATATATACATATATATGTGTATATATATACATATATGTATGTGTGAGTATGTGTGTATATTTGATATATAAATATATATATGTATGTATATGCACGCACACACTCATACACACACACATATACATATATATATTCCATATATATATATGGAATTTATTCAAATGACTTACAGGTCACAGTCCAGGTAATCCTACAATGGCTGGCTATGAATGGGAAGTCTAGGAAGTCCAGGTATGCTCAGTACATAGGGCTGGGTATCCCAGCTGGTCACCCACATCCTGAATTCCCAAAAAACAAGGCTTCAATACCAGTAAAAGAATAGATTGCTAGCAAGGCAAGGGCAACAGGCAAAGAGAAAAAAGCTTTGTTCTTCTATTTTCTTATATAGATTTCCAGCAGAAGGTATGGCCCATATTAAAGATATGTCATACTGCCTCAAGATACGTGATTAAAGTTCCAAATTAAAAGTGAATTCATTCACTTCAAACCAAACAAAAAAATCTCTCAGAGATGTGCCCTGCATTTCTGGATTATTGTTCATTTCAGATGTGGTCAAGTTAACTATCAAGAATAGCCAACATAAGTCCATCCCTTGTCAACTTGGCATACAAACATATTTCCTTATGTCATGATCAATTTCCAAATGAAAACAATAACCAGGTTATAATAATGGCTAAACATCATATAACCATTCCCACATACAATTGCAAACACATTATATATTTAGCCTATAATTGTGCCTAACATAGTAAAACTATCCCCTATAAAACCACAAACATAAATATAGAATAGGTGTAATATACCTTGGGGGTCATTCTATAAGTACCTTTAACTTAAATATTACAACCATTAATATTTTAATTAATGTTGCAACACATATAAAATTGAAAGAAAACACAAATATCAGTACAATTTCATTCTTAGCAAAATACAACAGAAGCACATATAAACTATATATGCAATATATGTGTATAATAGATGTATATATATGTGTGTGTGTATATATATATACACACACACATACATGCATACACACACACATATAGCAACTGGTCACATGGCCTTAGCTACCTTTCATTCTTTATTTCCTCTACATTGGGCAAAAAATTTAGCAGGCCTTAGCTCTTTTCCTGGAGGAATGACCCAAACCTTCATTCCAGACTGGTCTGTCTGTGCCCTTTCTCCTTCTGTCTGGACTATGTTGTAGTTTCCCATTGACTTGGATAACATGGCCAAAGGTGTCTTAAAAGATGTCTTAAAGGATTTCCTGCACTCAAGCCATAATTTTCTCACCTCCATTGTGGAGAATCAATCCAATTTGTCCTTAGTAATCTGGATCAATCACCTCTCCTAACACAGTTATTCCTTTCTTAGTCTGTTGGTTTAATGGCATGAGAAGCCCAAAGTAGCCAGGGAACAGTCAGACCTTCCAGTTCAATGAAATGGTTTTGTGTGTGTGTGTGTGTGTGTGTGTGTGTGTGTGTGTCTCCTGGGAAACACACTCCTCCTCCTGGAACCAAAACTTTTAGGCCAGTTGAACTTAAAGTTGCAGAAACAGGAAGCAAAATGTTTCCTAGTGGGTCATTAGGAGTGATCATTGGTGAAATTGTCTCACTTTTTACCCTTAGATTCCTAGACCCATGGATCCTGGCTATGGGAGAAACCATATATTGGACACTGATTCAAAGCATATATTTCCTTCTAGAGAACCCTACCCCTTCTGTCTTACCTATGGTTTCTAGTGCTCTGAAGAGACACCATGACCACCACAATTCTTATAAAAAAATTAATTGGGGCTGTCTTACAGTTTGGGGGTTTAGTTCATTATCATCATGGTGGGAAGCATGGTGGCACACCAGCAGACATAGTGCTGAAGAGGGAGCCAAGAGTTCTACATCTGGATTGGCAGGCAGCTGGAGGGAGAGAGAGTAAGAGACAGAGACAGAGTCAGAGACAAACAGAGATAAACAGAAATAGAGAGACAGAAAGAGACAGAGACATACATAGAAAGACAGAGAGACAGAGAGATGCAGGTCCTGGATTGAGCTTCCAAAATCTCAAAGCCCACCCCTAGTGACATACATCTTCCCACAAGGCCACACACACTCCAACAAGGCCACATTTTCTAGTATTTTCAAATAAGGGCACTCCTATGAGCATGAGCATGTGGGGAGGGGGACATTTCATTCACCCCACCAAACTATCCATCAGACATTATCCTCCCTGACAATTTGGGTAAAGGAAGTCAGATCCTAGGGCAGAATTCCCCATTCCAGTTCTGAAGTGGCACTTTCTTCCTCCAAGGAGTGGAAATTGGGTAGGATGCAGTCACAGATCATTTGTCTTGAAAATTCTTTGTTTCTGATGACCGATATGTAAGAGTGCTGTCTTCCTTAATGAATAACAGGCATGCTTCCTTGAAGAGACTGAGATGGACCATGAGAGATACTTTCTCAACTCCGGCGGCTGGGGGGGAGTCAGAAGCCAACCAGCCTAGAGCCACCACTACAGAATGCAAGGACTGGAAGGGTGTAACCCCATCAGTGGTAGAAAGGGTATGGCCTATCCCATATTTGTTTATGCAGCTTTAGAAATCTCACCCAGGATGGATCTGCATGGAGAAGAGTGGGATAATGATATCTGTAAAGCAGACCTAGCCACAACAGAGCATCAGGTGTCATTGGGAAACTTGGCAAGCACAAAAAGGAAGACTGTTGCCAAGAGCTGAGTGGCTACCCAAGCATGAGCACAAAGATGCCAGAAGTCTTCGTGTCCTTTACTCAGGCTGTTGGCATATGCATCAAGTGGCAATAGCCTAGTTACACTATTTTGTATGATAAATCAAATCTTGAATATTAAAACAGAAGTCTAAAAATTTTTTAAAATATATACATTTTAAGACATTATAGCAAGGAGCTGGAGAGATGGGCAGCTCATAGCTCATCTCCAGCTCCATGAAGACAGGATGCCCTGGCCTCCTTGGACATCAACATTCACTTGATATACTCAAACACAATTATATACACATAGTTTAAATTACTACTACTAATAATACATAATACATAATAGCAAAATCTAAGCTCATATGTTATCAAAAGTCTATGGACCAATGTAAATCTGGTAATGTAGACTATCTTGAGGCAAAGACTCATCCAAGATTATCCTTAAATCCTCTTTTCTTTTACTATGTTGAGAATTTCCTGAGCTTGGGTGCCTTTCATAATTAGCCAAGATAACTCATTGCATTGCTTATATCTCAGTCTTTCTCTGATTTATCACATTGGGAATGGAGCCAAGAAATGCAGGTCATAACCCTGAATTCTGTAGGTGTGACGTGCTGTTTGTTCAGTGAAGATTGTCATTGAGAACTTCTGGCCCATGTGGCAATTTACTAAACAGTTGGCAAGGCTCACTCAGGCTTCCATCCCACCCTGACATAAATTCTTTATCAATCTAAAGTCTAGAAAGGTATTGCAGGGTACAGCAGCAGAAATGGAGCCCACCTCTCCAGGAAGTCATAAACTAAGTGTGAGTATTAGACTGATGGGTAAGGGGTGTGACTAGAACTCTCAAACATGGAGTATTGACCTGGGAATGAGAGGTCAGGGCTGAAAATGAACTGAAGCATGATCACAAGAGAGTGTATAGCCTGTTTCTGAGGTGGTTTGCTCCAAGTATCCAAGTATGCCAATTTCAGTGGCCCACCCTACTGGTCAGTTAAATGGACTTTTATTTTCTGGTTGTCAGTGATAACTATTATATACTAATAGTTTGCTGTGTTCAAATAAAAGATTGAAAGAAAAAAAAACATTTGCAGAAGCAATTTCCTGGTGATAAATATGTCCAAGGGAGTTCTTTTAAGGCTTATCTGAAGCAATTTCTTTGAGGAAGAAGAAATCCCCCAAAGATTGGACTCATCCTTGATTGAGAGCTTCATAACACAGACTAATGCCAAAGAAAGCTTCGGTAGCCACATGTGCACAAGGCTCCCACAGAGGAAATCAACAACATTTAATGGACTCTTTTAGAGAATGACATGTTTCTCTTTTAAAAGAAAGGTTTAATCTAACAATTTCCTAATAGGAAACAGGGCAGCAAGATAAAGCAATATACCATCTGCTGTGGAGCCAGGTATGTCAAAAAAGGCTGAAGAGCATCTCCCTTGATAGAGAGATGATTAATAATCAGGTTCATGTAAGCACAGCCCATGTTGCTTTCCAGATGTTAACATACTCTGCCCAGAGATCTCCAAAAGATGGAATGCTGTGCACACCTGTTACTGTTGGTTCTCTTGACTGCTTGCACATCCAGCATAATCATGCACTCACTGTAACTGTGTTTTAAATACCTACACTCAGCCAGCAAAAGGATTTATATATGTGAGAAATTACTTAAAGAAGTAAAAAAAAAAATAATCAATGATGACTGTTATCACCAAAATCCAAAACACAACCCCAGCATAGGTGATAGTTCACTAAATCTGGGCACCTGGAACAACTGCACAATCTGCAGGTGCCTCAACAGGTTGGAGAGTATCATTAACTGTTGCGGCCCGCCCACGGTCTACAACACGAACGGTTCGCTGAGAATGGCAGTTCAGGCTGAAAAGAGAGGAAACTAGACGGGGTGGAAGAAAAGAATGGAGCCAGGACAACAAGTTCTGATCTAGGCTCAATTTTACTAATTCCAGACACTCAGTTTATAAAGGAAGGGGGAGGGAACCCAATTTCCCGCCAAGTAACTCAGGGTCCAGTAGCAGGACGAACACGTGTGTGACTCCAGGCAGCAAAGGCAGGTTCCAGCAGTGGGCGTGGCAGGACGAATGAGCCGGTAGCTCCACCCTTGAGCAGGCAGGTTCCAGGCTGGGGGGAAGGGAGGCCACATTTCCCCCCATTAGATAACAAAACAAAAATAAAAAAGGGGGTGGCCTGTGGCAGAAAAATTATCTATGTTCAATAGTTCTGCCTGAGTTCCTAGGGCTAAAGAAAAAACTTGTTTCTGTGGGATTCCCTAACTTTTCTAATGGTAAACTGTATCTGGCTAAGACTGTCTTTAAAGCACTGACTGAATAGCAGCGCTGGGCTGTAGGCTCTGACTTTATAATGCTAATTAGTGCTGAATAGGTAGCTACCTGTTTACATTTTAAGTAGGGCGTTGGAACCCTGGCTGAGTTTAACTAAACGATTTTAGAATAACACTGAGCTGATAATTATCCGCAATTTTGGGTGACAGGCAGGGGGACAGGGAGAAGGGGTTAAGACTAGCTGGCTCCTAGTACAAGGCCAATTGGCTTTTTTATTTTTTGGGTGGGAGGCAGTGAAGGGCCTGCTCTTACAACAGCAAGGTCTCCAATCTCTCTCCCCCCTATTAATTAAGTTTAAATAGGCAATGCTTAACAGAGGTGATCAAATTATTTTTTTCATCCATAGATGAGTGGGCCTTTAACCTTGACTTGGGTGGACATTGACCCGATTCCTCCCGTGGGCGTTATAACAACCCACATCTGTGGCTCTTGGTATCTTTTGGGGAGGGGAGGCAGAGCCTTAAGTATTTTTGGTTTTTAGCTGGAATCGGATACCAACCTCCTTCAAATCAGGTGTGTCGCACAGGGAACTCAGAAACGGTCAAGCGGGACCTTCCCTCCGCAGTAATCTCCTGTGCCAAGCGGTACCCATACCGTATTCATATGATTATGAATTAGTAGCGCAATTCTGAGTTATTGCGAGGTCTCTATATGAGACTTGTCAACCTCAGATTTAGCAAGGCCAAGATAAGAATTATGTCAGTATTAACACCATTAATTTTGGTTAAAATAGGAGCTGAAAGTCTTTCTTCTTCATCCCTGTTATTTCCAGTAGCCTGAGGAACTAAGGACACCTTGCAGTAACAGCAAGGGTGAAAAGCCAGAGGCCAGCTAAGGGACTAAGCCCATCTCTATCAAAATAAGAACTAATCTTTGTAAATATATATGAAATTTCTACTTCCCTAGCTCTCCTGGTAAATCTAGATCTTATCTTAGACTGAAAAGCCACATGCTGGGATGTCCTTGGGAGGGAGATTAGCAATACCACCTGTTTGCTCGTAGGGGTGGAGAACCGGAGAATGTAGATTGACCTGCTTGAGAGAAGGAAGAATTCTAAACAATGAGAGTGTAGCAATGTAAATTTTCTGTTCGGAGAAGTCAAGGTACTTTATTTAGATGCAAATTGTAAAACTAAAGCTAGTTTCAAATTAGAAGTAACTGAGTGCCAGTGGCGTTTCGCTGCAGACTGACCTTTAATGTCAGTTTGCAAAAAGTTTAGGACAAATAAGGTAAAGGCAAGATGAGCCTTTGGTGACCTTGGGGGAAATGCTCTGAATTAACTTTGCTAGGTAATTTAGAATATAGGAATCTCTAATAATTGGACTGAATATTAGACCAGTCTAAGATTGAGTTAGAATGGCTGGTCACACTGAAGAAAAGTGAAAAATCATCATGACTCTATTAAATGACTAATTTTACTAAGTCTAAATATACAGTCTCTGATGTACTATTGCCATAAAGTTAAAAGGCTAGAAGCTAGTCTAAACTGGAAAAATGACAAGCAAGGATGGATCTAAAACATGAATTTAATCTTTTAGTCCTTTTAATTAGGACACTGAGTTAACTTACCTGTTGGCTCGGCACACGAATTACTAATATGCTTCTGCAGCGTTCTGTGGAGAGAACCTGTCTTTCCCTTTCTTAATAAGGTAGCTGTTTTAGGATCAATCTATAAGCCAATAAGTAGACCCTTTTAAGATACTAAAAAGCATTTATTAAATTTGACATTTTAATCTCAAATTTTGAAAATAAAGGTATGTTTTAAATAGTGTGCATGGAAATGCACTAAATAGTATATATGGGGATACAATTTCTCTCTTTTGTCTTTTAAGAGGTTAAAGTTTAAAATTTTACAATATCTAACCTTTTGAATTAATAACTTTTTGGACAAAACATTTTAAATATTTGGCTGTAAAGGGGCAGTGACTGGTTGCACTTTCAATCATTTTTCTTAAGGAACGGTTGTAACTAGAAAGCTTGAAAAGTTATTAAGAGTCACACGTGCATAATTTATTTATTTATTAACTAAAAATATGTATAAGCAATTGTAAATTTGAGAATTAATAGTATCTGAGGGACGAACAATTTTAAGTAATTATGAGCTCAGAGATATAGCATTGACTATTAATATATAAATTAAGGTTTGATTGTTTAGCATTTTAAAACACCATCTACAGCACACAACCAGATTATTTGTGCTGGAATAGGGGCGACTGTGTGTCTTAAGACTCCGCCCCACAGCAGCTAGTTGGGCCCACGTGGCCAACGATCGGCTGGGAGGATGAGAAAAATGACTTTACAAAAATGTTTTTTCTGGCCAAAGAATTGTCTTGGGCACAACTAATTTTTAATTACCAATTAACAACAATTATAAAAGCTTTTTTATTTTTTGTAAAACCTTTTGTAGTAAACTAAAACACTAAATAATAAAAGGATACTGTCTCTGAATCTTTTGGGTGAGAGCAAGGATTTAAGGTAAACTTCCCTTGAGAAGCATTAGTTAATAAAATACTTTCCACTTAGGAAACAATATATACTGAAAGATTAAAACTTTTGGCTTCTTGTAAAGAAGCAGAAACAATAAACATTTTTCTTACATAATGTAAAGCTATATTATCCATACATAGAGGCAAAATTTTCTAGTGATTACCAGTTTACTAGAAGCAAAAATCTTTGAATTTAAGCATTATTTTAAACATCTGAATAGATCTGTAACACTGTTAAAAAGAAATTTTCTTGAACACAGGGAAAAACTTTTTTAGGCATTGTTTGCAAAACAAAAGAAAAGGCCACAAGTGGCTCTGGGGTTGCCCAGAGCCCTGTATTGACTCAAAGGTAAAATACTTTTTAATCTGAGCATCAATCTTAAATTTGCAATCAAACTGCAAGCTGCAGTCAATGGAACAATGGCAGTTTTAACCATAATTTTTAAGTTTTTTGTGCAAGGTTAGGATAATACCTATAACTTTGGGAAAGCAAAACCTACGTTTAAAACAATTTATCACCTTTAAAATCAATATTAGAAGCATTACTATCATATTACGAAGTTTGGATGTCAATTAATACCAATGAATACCTATTAAAGCAAGCTTTAACGCTTTAATAAAGAGGCATTGCTTTATATCTTATCTTAAATTTTACTATTTAGGATAGGAACCACATTAATCATTATCTAAACTAGAAATATCTTAAGAGACTCAACCTCTGAAGCTTAATCTCAAACTCTAACTCGCTTCAGGGCCTCACCAACTTTCTCCCAGGTTCCACAATCTATCGTTTCTTCTTCTTTGAACCATGGACAACAGCTATCTATCTTATCTAAAAAATTTCTGACTTTGAACCCTTCCTTCTTCCACCTAAGCAGCTTTCTAAAAAGCTGCGGCACACTGCCTGTCTCCGTATCTAGTTCCGATTAACGAACTGCTGACCCCAAGCAGAAACAGTGTTGGGTCAGCACTGCTTCAAACTTGATTCGTATCCTACCGCATCCTCAGCAACACTTTACAAAACTGAAATTTTTTAGGCTAGCGCTAGCATGTGTACCTGTCCGTTGCTCCGATGCTCCTCCTATACGAAGATCCTTTCCTTTCTTGTGGAGCTCCACACAGCAGTCGTTTCTCTTAGCATCCCTCTGCCATTCTTCAGGTCCCAGTTCTGGCGCCAACTGTTGCGGCCCGCCCGAGGTCCACAACACGAACGGTTCGCTGAGAATGGCAGTTCAGGCTGAAAAGAGAGGAAACTAGACGGGGCGGAAGAAAAGAATGGAGCCAGGACAACAAGTTCTGATCTAGGCTCAATTTTACTAATTCCAGACACTCAGTTTATAAAGGAAGGGGGTGGGAACCCAATTTCCCGCCAAGTAACTCAGGGTCCAGTAGCAGGACGAACACGTGTGTGACTCCAGGCAGCAAAGGCAGGTTCCAGCAGTGGGCGTGGCAGGACAAATGAGCCGGTAGCTCCACCCTTGAGCAGGCAGGTTCCAGGCTGGGGGGAAGGGAGGCCACAATTAACAAGTGAAATTGTCCAGTATAAACTTCTTCCAGGCATCAAGGCATGTCTCTGCTTGTTCCAGGCAGCTGGTCTGCTCTCAAAGTCTTCATTTTAGCTTGGTTTTTCTAAGAATGACTCTCAGCAGTCTTTATTGGTTATATTGATAGAGCAGGACCTAGTAAATCTTGTCAGCTTCAGGAACTTCCTGAAACTATTTTGATTTATTTACTTTCTAGCTTAAGGAGCTCTCTGCAGATTGGACTGTTACAATCTCAGAGGAAAATGCAACACAACAATACCTACCACAGATTAGTCTGTAAAGAAGAAAATAGCTTCTGGTCACATAGCATCTGTTACCATGAACCAGCCGGTTCAAATTTTCCAACAGACACAGGTGTTATAGGTTCACCTTGTAATGTTTGTTCACCCATCCACAGAGGGGCCATCTCTACCTTGCAAGAACTCTAATCTACACCTCATGAGGGCAGTATCAGCTTTGTCTGGCTAAAACATTTAAACTATGGGAAGCAGCTTGATCTTGACCAAGGTGCACATACACAAGAAAACAATGTTTTAAATACAAAAGTGCTGTAAGTACACTTGTGTTTTAGAATTGATACTAGCACAAGTTACAACACAGACAGAGTGAGACAAGAAACTAAAAAGCTGATAGAGTAAAGCTGATAGAGAAAACAGTGTGGCAGATGTGTTCAAATTCTTCAAGGAAAGAAAAGGAGGAGTATAATGTGTACATTTACAAGAGATGGGTGGAGGCACAAAGAGCCTGCTTGTGAGATGCATAGAGATATTAGTTACTTTAAAGTAACTGTGATTAAAGACATGACCAGGGAAACAAATAGAAAGTATATTTGGTTTATTGGTTTCAGAAGGGTAAGATCGTGTCCATCCTGGAAGGACACATGGAGATGAGCAGAAGACATGGTGGTTAGAGCAAAAGCTGTGAGCAAAAACTTTTCTCAAAGTGATATAAATCTTTAATTTGTACTTCCAAAGGCTACCTCTAATGACCTACTTCCCCCAACAAGGCCATGTCTCCTGAACAGTGTGAATTGGGAAACAAATGTTCAAATGCTGTAGACTATGGGATGCATTTCTCATTCAAACCATCACAGAGAGTATCTAGGTGAGGAGAAAAAAAACAAACAAGGAACAGCACAAAAGTGAGGCTGTAAGGAGTGGACAGTTGATGAAGTCTGAAATTGCTGAAGGGCAAGGAAAGGGGCACCTTGGTACTAAGTAATAACCTTGACAGTGGGCAGTGGGAGAGGACAGGAATAGAAGTAGACATAGCTGTAGGCTAAGGACAGCTATGGAGGACAATGTGGGAGAAGAGCACGCTAGACAGCTTTCAGGATCTTTGGTTGTAGCAAGAAAAAACAAGTGTGTGAAGGAAGAGAAACAGAGGTTGAAAGAATGTTCTGGTTGCTTTTGTGTGTTTTGTTCTTTTAACATAAAAAAATTGTGCTAACACCGTTGGGAAAGGATATTAAGTGGGCAGAGAGAGGACTTTGGGTGCAAGCTCCCTGTGAAGGTGTTGTCCAGAGTAAGCCCTGCAGCGAGAGTGGTGGGTGGAGAGATTAGCCACTGACAGGGCAGCACAGCAGAAGTGAAAAAGTAGGAGAACAACAGGAAATAAATCATGTATGGCAGGTTAAATGTGGATGGATAATGTGAGCCAGGACATGTTTGTGAAAAGGACAGTAGAAACATTCTTAAGTCTGTTAGCATTTCTGTTAGTCAAAGGAGAAGCAAAATTGCTCTTCCTAAGTGTGATTCAGAGGAGACACAAAAAGAAAATTGTCCAAACAGGATTTAGGGTAAAACTTCAAGAAATTTCTCAGTTATACAATCTGGAAGCTCACAGCACAGTCTTTAGAATGAGAGAAAAATGTTTTGTTTTCCAATTTTTCTGTACTGTAGTTTTGTGATTGTTTCAGTTTCTCTCTACCAGAGCTGTGTGGTTATTGTAGTTTCTCTGTACTAGACTTGTGTGGTTGTTGCAGTTTCTCTGTACCATAGCTGTGTGGTTGTTTCAGTTTTCCTGTATCAGAGTTGTGTGCATGTGCCCAGACTGTATGACTACTTGAGAGCATCAGTCCCTGGTATGTGCATTACAGAGATGGGTACATGATAGGGGCATAAATTAGTCTTCAAACAGCTTTAGACTTTATCATCACTGTCTGTATAAAGTCAATGAAGGAATCCCTTCTTGTCACAAGCATGGAAATGCAGCAGGGCTGAAAAGGTGAAGGGGAAAGCACTCCTTATGACCTGATGGGGAAAAAGAATCAGGTTTCAGTAGGAACATTTTTTTCTATGATGGTGCAGAATGAAGAGAAGGAAAAGAAGCCCCAACCAAGCACACACAGCTGCTCTCCAGATCTTCTATCAGCTTTCACATGTGCTTCTGCTTTCCAGACTCTCCAGCTCCTTTATCAGTTTTTATATGTGCTGTCACGTTCGAGGCCACCCACTTCTGCTATACTGCCTTTTCACAGCTCTGGTGCAAAAGCTTGTTGGTAGCTGTCAGTGCAGAGGCGTGTGATATAAAGCACTGCTCATGTAGTTTTCAAATTTCCAAATCTTTAATGATAATGATTCTTTGATATATTTTAACTGTTATTTATGACTTTTTGCAAGCCAACAAAAGAATTAAGTAATAAAACATGACAAAACAGCAAATACTAATGACACCATGGTATGGGAATATAGGGGCATCTTTGAGAGTAGTAGAGCCTTTCTTGGCTATTTTTGTGCTTAGCTCAAAAGGCCAGGGGTTCCCAGAAGCTCAACAGCAATGAAAGATCCTCTAAGGAGAAAGATTTGGGGTTCTAGTTTCACATATTTTAAGAATAAAGTTTATGGACCAATTAAGGTGAGTTTTAGAAGGTGTTTCTATAGGGAGGTTAAGAAAGGAGACAAGAGCAGAGGTCCTATCAAGCAGAATAGGTTCCCCAGGAGTAGGGTACCATTGAGCCTTATCACCTTGGCATTCATTAAGAAAGCTTTAGTAGATAAAGGAAGGGGTGGTGGTGAATGGTTCAGTCCAGTTTTCTCCGAAAGTCTCCATGTCCTCTCATCTTTGGTTGTGTCCTCAGTGTGGTTTCTGGGACAGGGTTACTCCTTTAAGGAGAAGTAAAAGGAAAATCAGATGTCTTCCTGGCATCTCCAGCCACAGATTATAGCTAAACCAGAGACATTTTCAGCTTGGATCCTTCTGGTACCATGGACCTCCACAAGGCGTTTACACTGGTCAAGACATTTCTGGGCTAAAAGCCCAGAAAGAAACTGGCCATTTTCTTTGTGGTTATTTTATCCTGAACTGCCTAGCCAGTCTCTACCTCCAGTTCTCAGCAACCAGTGCTACTAAAAATCTCAATTGCTTCAGGGATGTTTGAAAGTATAATTGCATAATGATGGAGATTATAATTATCTAAAGTATATTATCACTGAAGCTCGTTATTGATGCTACCATCTTAGGCTGGGGTTTTTGTCGATAATCAGACAGTTTCTAAAACAACACTCTGGGCTATGCTCACTGGCTACACAGAACATACACACTCACTGGCAGAGTCCAGTTGTACCAGGACACCTCAACCACCTTGGGAGCAGGGAACTGGTTGCCTGCAGTGAGGAAAAAAATAGCTGGGGGGGAGGGTCTGTTTTGAGTTAGGATTCACTCAGGCTCTTGTTAAAAATTATGTAGATAGCTGGGCCACGTTGGGTGTGCACTCAGCGGATGGTCCCATTGTCCCCAGAGGATGCCCCAGGTACCCTAGCACACTGAGGATCTTAGGATCACTGGTGAGTGGAATGCAACTTCTGTTCCAAAACAATCATGAGGGGCCTGTGCCAGCAGAAGCAGGGACACAGGAAACCTGCCCTACCAGAGGTTTGGGTTCCTTCTGGTCAACACTGGTCTACCTTGGTTTCCAACACAGCTAAAGCCCCATGTTCTCCAGAGGAGGTACCACTTCCAGGCACTGTAACACGCCCAGGATCTTAAGATACCAGGATCCTAGGATCCCAGGAGCTTGGTCACACCAGGATCTCAGGGTCTCAGAGGAAGCTTGACTGTCAAGAACTCTGACACACCCAGAATCTCAGGTTCATGGGATCCCAGAATCACAGGGTCACAGAGAAAGCTGAACTCTCAGGAGTTTAGAATCAACCGGGATTACAGGAAGGACAGGCTCCAATCAGCTATATTGAGGGCAGCAAGCACTTGAGATAATCAGATGGCAGGAGGCAAGCATAAGAGAAGAAGCAACAGAAACCCAGGTTACTTGGCATCATCAGAACCAAACTCTCCCACCATAGCAAGTCCTGGACACACCATCACACCAGAGAAACAAGATATGGATGTAAAGTCATTTCTCATGATGATGATATAGGACTATAAGAAGGAAATAAACAACTCCCTTAAAGAAATTCAGGAGAACACATCCAAACAGGTGAAAGAATTGAACAAAACAATCCTGGATCTAAAATTGGAAGTAAAAACAATAAATAAATCAAAAAAGGGAGACCACTCTGGAAATATAAAACCTAGGAAAGTAGTCAGAAGCCATAGATGCAAGCATAACCAACAGAATACAAGAGATAGAAGAGAGAATCTCAGGTGCAGAAGATACCATAGAGAACATGGAAAAAACAATCAAAGAAAATGTGAGGGCTGGTGAGATGGCTCAGTGGGTAAGAGCACCCGACTGCTCTTCCGAAGGTCCAGAGTTCGGATCCCAGCAACCACATGGTGGCTCACAACCATCCGCAACGAGATCTGACGCCCTCTTCTGGAATGTCTGAAGACAGCTACAGTGTACTTACATATAATAAATAAATAATTCTTTAAAAAGAAAAAAAAAAAAAAAAAAAAAAAAAAAAAAAAAAAGAAAATGTGAAATGCAAAAAGATCCTAACCCAAAATATTCAGGAAATCCAGAACACAATGAGAAAACCAAACCAAAGGATAATAGGTATAGACAAGAAGGAAGTGTTCCAACTTAAAGGGCCAGTAAATATCTTCAACAAATTATAGAAGAAAACTTCTCCAACCTAAAGAAAGAGATGCCCATGAGCATACAAGAGGCTTACAGAACCCCAAACAGTTTGGATCAGAAAAGAACTTCCTCCTGTCACATAATAATCAAAACACCAAATGCACAAAACAAAGAAAGAATATTAAAAGCAGTAAGGGAAAAAGGTCAAGTAACATATAAAGGCAGACCTATCAGAATTACACCTGACTTTCCCCCCAGAGACTATGAAAATCAGAAGATCCTGGGCAGATGTCATATAGACCCTAAGAGAATACAAATGCCATCCTAGGCTACTATACCCAGCAAAACTCTGAATTACCATAGATGGAGAAACCAAGGTATTCCATGACAAAATCAAATTTACACAATATCTTTCCACAAATCAAGCCCTACAAAGGATAATAAAGGGAAAACTTCAACACAAACAGGGAAACTAAGCTCAAGAAAAAGCAAGAAATTAATCCTCCAACAAACCTAAAGAAGACAGTCACAAAAACAGAATTCCAACTCTAACAACAAAAATAGCAACAACAACATTACCTTAATATCTGTTTATATCAATGGACTCAATTCCCCCAATAAAAAGACATAGACTAAGAGACTGGTTGTGTAAACAAGACCCAACTTTTTGCTGCACACAGGAAACCCACCTCAGGGACAAAGACAGACACTATCTTAGAATAAAAGGCTGGAAAAAAATTTTTCCAAGCAAATGGTCCCAAGAAACAAGCTAGAGAAGCTATTCTAATACCAAATAAAATTGACTTTCAACCTAAGTTCTCAAAAAAGATAAGGAGAGACACTTCTTACTCATCAAGATAATATTTACCAAGATGAACTCTTAATTCTGAACATCTATGCTCCAAATGCAAGGGCATCCACATTCATTAAAAAAAAAAAAAACTTTGCTAAAACTCAAAGCACACATTGCACCTCACACAATAATAGTGGGAGACTTCAACACCCTACTTTCATCAATGGACAGATCCTGGAAAGAGAAACTAAACAGAGATACAGTGAAACTATGAAACAAATGGCTTTAAAAAATATCTATAGAACATTTCATCCTAAAACAAAAAGATATACATTCTTCTCAGCACTTCATGGTACCTTCTCCAAAATTGACCATATAACTGGTAGCTAAACAGGCCTCAGCAGATACAAAAATATTGAAATATTCCCATGCACCCTATCAGATCACCACGGACTAACACTGATCTTCAATAACAACATAAATAATAGAAAACCCACATACACGTAGAAGCTGAACAACACTCTACTCAATGATAAGTTGATCAAGAAGGAAATAAAGATTTTTTAGAGTTTAATGAAAATGAAGCCACAATATACCCAAATTTATGGGAAACAATGAGAGCAGTCCTAAGAGGAAAACTCATGGCTCTGGGTGCCTCCAAAAAGAAATTGGAGGGAGCATACACTAGCAGCTTGATAGCACACCTAAAAACTCTAGAAAAAAAGGAAGCAAATTCACCCAAGAAGTGTAGACATCAGGAAATAATAAAACTCAGGGCTGAAATCAACTAAGTGGAAACAAACAAAACTATACAAAGAATCTAACCAAATCAGGAGCTGGTCCTTTGAGAAAATCAACAAGATAGATTAAACCCTTCTACAGACTAACTAAAGGTCACAGAGACAGTATCTTAATTAACAAAATCAGAAATGGAATGGGAGATATAACAACAGAATCTGAGGAAATCCAAAATATTATCTGATCCTATTACAAAAGCCTATACTTAACACAACTGGAAAACATGGATAAAATGGACAATTTTCTAGACAAATACCAGATACCAAAGTTGAATCAGGATCAGATTGAAGATTGAAATAGTTGCATATCCCATAAAGAAATAGAAGTAGTCATTAATAGTCTCCCAACCAAAATATGCCCAGGACCAGACGGGTATAGTGCAGAGTTCTATCAGACCTTCAAAGAATTAATTCCAATACTCCTCAAACTATTACACAAAATAGAAACAGAAGGTACTCTACCCAATTCATTCTATGAAGCCACATTTGCTCTTATACGGAAACCACAGAAAGACCCAACAAAGAAAGAGAACTTCCCACAAATTTTCCTTATAAATATCGATGCAAAAATACTCAATAAAATCCTTGCAAACTGAATCAAAAAAACACATCAAAATGATCATCTTTTTTTAATATACCTGTTTATCTAAATGTTCTTTTTTTTTAATATTTTTATTACATATTTTCCTCAATTACATTTCCAATGCTATCCCAAAAGTCCCCCATAGCGCCCCCAACTTCCCTACCCACCCATTCCCATTCTTTTGGCCCTGGCATTCCCCTATATTGGGGCATATAAAGTTTGCAAGTCCAATGGGCCTCTCTTTCCAGTGATGGCCGACTAGGCCATCTTTCAATACATATGCAGCTAGAGACAAGAGCTCCAGGGTTCTGGTTAGTACATCATGTTGTTCCAACAATAGGGTTGCAGATCCCTTTAGCTCCTTGGGTACTTTCTCTAGCTTCTCTATTGGGAGCCCTGTGATACATCCAATAGCTGACTGTGAACATCCACTCCTGTGTTTGCTAGGCCCCGGCATCGTCTCACAAGAGACAGCTATATTTGGGTCCTTTCAGCAAAATCTTGCTAGTGTATGCAATGGTGTCAGCGTTTAAAAGCTGATTATGGGATGGATCCCTGGATACGGCAGTCTCTAAATGGCCCATCCTTTCATCACAGCTACGAACTTTGTCTCTGTAACTCCTTCCATGGGTGTTTTGTTCCCAATTCTAAGAAGGTGCACAGTGTCCACACTTTGGTCTTCATTCTTCTTGAGTTTCATGCGTTTAGCACATTGTATCTTATATCTTGGGTATCCTAAGTTTTGGGCTAATATCCACTTATCAGTGAATACATATTGTGTGAGTTCTTTTATGATTGTGTTACTTCACTCAAGATGATGCCCTCCAGGTCCATCCATTTGGCTAGGACTTTCATAAATTCATTCTTTTTAATAGCTGAGTAGTACTCCATTGTGTAAATGTACCATAATTTCTGTATCCAGTCCTCTGTGGAGGGACATCTGGGTTCTTTCCAGCTTCTGGCTATTATAAATAGGGCTGCTATGAACATAGTGGAGCATGTGTCCTTTTTACCGGTTGGGACATCTTCTGGATATATGCCCAGGAGAGGTATTGCTGGATCCTCCGGTAGTACTATGTCCAATTTTCTGAGGAACCGCCAGACTGATTTCCAGAGTGGTTGTACAAGCTTGCAATCCCACCAACAATGGAGGAGTGTTCCTCTTTCTCCACATCCTTGCCAGCATCTGCTGTCACCTGAATTTTTGATCTTAGCCATTCTGACTGGTGTGAGGTGGAATCTCAGGGTTGTTTTGATTTGCATTTCCCTGATGATTAAGGATGTTGAACATTTTTTCAGGTGTTTCTCTGCCATTCGGTATTCCTCAGGTGAGAATTCTTTGTTCAGTTCTGAGCCCCATTTTTTAATGGGGTTATTTGACTTTCTGGAGTCCACCTTCTTGAGTTCTTTATATATATTGGATATTAGTCCCTTATCTGATTTAGGATAGGTGAAGATCCTTTCCCAATCTGTTGGTGGTTTTTTTGTCTTATTGATGGTGTCTTTAGCCTTGCAGAAGCTTTGTAGTTTCATGAGGTTCCACTTGTCAATTCTCGATCTTACAGAACAAGCCATTACTGTTCTATTCAGGAATTTTTCCCCTGTGCCCATATCTTCAAGCCTTTTCCCCACTTTCTCCTCTATAAGTTTCAGTGTCTCTGGTTTTATGTGAAGTTCCTTGATCCACTTAGACTTGACCTTAGTACAAGGAGATAGGAATGGATCAATTCGCATTCTTCTACATGTTAACAACCAATTGTGCCAGCACCATTTGTTGAAAATGCTGTCTTTCTTCCACTGGATGTTTTTAGCTCCCTTGTCGAAGATCAAGTGACCGTAGGTGTGTGGGTTCATTTCTGGGTCTTCAATTCTATTCCATTGGTCTATTTGTCTGTCACTATACCAGTACCATGCAGTTTTTATCACAATTGCTCTGTAGTATAGCTTTAGGTCCGGCATGGTGATTCCACCAGAGGTTCTTTTATCCTTGAGAAGAGTTTTTGCTATCCTAGGTTTTTTGTTATTCCAGATGAATTTGCAGATTGCACTTTCTAATTCGTTGAAGAATTGATTTGGAATTTTGATGGGGATTGCATTGAATCTGTGGATTGCTTTTGGCAAGATAGCCATTTTTACAATGTTGATCCTGCCAATCCATGAGCATGGGAGATCTTTCCATCTTCTGAGATCTTCTATAATTTCTTTCTTCAGAGACTTGAAGTTTTTATTATACAGATCTTTCACTTCCTTAGTTAGAGTCACGCCAAGGTATTTTATATTATTTGTGACTATTGAGAAGGGTGTTGTTTCCCTAATTTCTTTCTCAGCCTGTTTATTCTTTGTGTAGAGAAAGGCCATTGATTTGTTTGAGTTAATTTTATATCCAGCTACTTCACCGAAGCTGTTTATCAGGCTTAGGAGTTCTCTGGTGGAATTTTTAGGGTCACTTATATATATTATCATATCATCTGCAAAAAGTGATATTTTGTCTTCATCTTTTCCAATTTGTATCCCTTTGATCTCCTTTTGTTGTCGAATTGCTCTGGCTAGGACTTCAAGTACAATGTTGAATAGGTATGGAGAAAGTGGACAGCCTTGTCTAGTCCCTGATTTTAGAGCGATTGCTTCCAGCTTCTCACCATTTACTTTGATGTTGGCTACTGGTTTGCTGTAGATTGCTTTTATCATGTTTAGGTATGGGCCTTGAATTCCTGATCTTTCCAAGACTTTTATCATGAATGGGTGTTGGATCTTGTCAAATGCTTTTTCCGCATCTAACGAGATGACCATGTGGTTTTTGTCTTTGAGTTTGTTTATATACTGGATTACGTTGATGGATTTCCATATATTGAACCATCCCTGCATCCCTGGGATGAAACCTACTTGGTCAGGATGGATGATTGTTTTGATGTGTTCTTGGATTCGGTTAGCAAGAACTTTATTGAGGATTTTTGCATCAATATTCATAAGGGATATTGGTCTGAAGTTTTCTATCTTTGTTGGGTCTTTTTGTGGTTTAGGTATCAGAGTAATTGTGGCTTCATAGAATGAGTTGGGTAGAGTACCTTCTGTTTCTATTTTGTGGAATAGTTTGTGAAGAACTGGGATTAGATCTTCTTTGAAGGTCTGATAGAACTCTGCACTAAACCCATCTGGTCCTGGGCTTTTTTTAGTTGGGAGACTATTAATGACTGCTTCTATTTCTTTGGGGGATATAGGGCTGTTTAGATCATTAACCTGATCTTGATTCAACTTTGGTACCTGGTATCTGTCTAGGAACTTCTCCATTTCATCCAGGTTCTCCAGTTTTGTTGAGTATAGCCTTTGGTAGAAGGATCTGATGGTGTTTTGGATGTCTTCAGGATCTGTTGTTATGTCTCCTTTTTCATTTCTGATTTTGTTAATTAGGATGCTTTCCCTGTGCCCTCTAGTGAGTCTGGCTAAGGGTTTATCTATCTTGTTGATTTTCTCAAAGAACCAGCTCCTTGATTGGTTGATTCTTTGAATAGTTTTTCTTGTTTCCACTTGGTTGATTTCTCCCCTGAGTTTGATTATTTCCTGCCGTCTACTCCTCTGGGTGAATTTGCTTCCTTTTGTTCTAGTGCTTTTAGGTGTGTTGTCAAGCTGCTAATGTGTGCTCTCTCTAGTTTCCTTTTGGAGGCACTCAGAGCTATGAGTTTTCCTCTTAGAAATGCTTTCATTGCGTCCCATAAGTTTGGGTATGTTGTGGCTTCATTTTCATTGAACTCTAAAAAGTCCTTAATTTCTTTCTTTATTCCTTCCTTAACCAAGGTATCATTGAGAAGAGTGTTGTTCAGTTTCCACGTGAAGGTTGGCTTTCTATTATTTATTTTGTTATTGAAGATCAGCCTTAGTCCATGGTGATCTGATAGGATGCATGGGACAATTTCAATATTTTTGTATCTGTTGAGGCCTGTTTTGTGACCAATTATGTGGTCAATTTTGGAGAAGGTACCATGAGGTGCTGAGAAGAAGGTATATCCTTTTGTTTTAGGATAGAATGTTCTGTAGATATCTGCCAGATCCATTTGATTCATAATTTCTCTTAGTTTCTCTGTGTCCCTGTTTAGTTTCTGTTTCCATGATCTGTCCATTGGTGAAAGTGGTGTGTTGAAGTCTCCCACTATTATTGTATGAGGTGCAATGTGTGCTTTGAGATTTACTAAAGTTTCTTTAATGAATGTGGCTGCCTTTGTATTTGGAGCATAGATATTCAGAATTGATAGTTCCTCTTGGAGGATTTTATCTTTGATGAGTATGAAGTGTCCCTCCCTGTCTTTTTTAATGACTTTGGGTTGGAAGTCAATCTTATCAGATATTAGAATGGCTACTCCAGCTTGTTTCTTCATGCCATTTGCTTGGAAAATTGTTTTCCAGCCTTTCATTCTGAGGTAGTGTCTATCCTTTTCTCTGAGATGAGTTTCCTGTAAGCAGCAAAATGTTGGGTCTTGTTTGTGTAGCCAGTTTGTTATTCTATGTCTTTTTATCGGGGAGTTGAGTCCATTGATATTAAGAGATATTAAGGAAAAGTAATTGTTGTTTCCTGTTATTTTTGTTGTTAAAGTTGGCATTTTGTTCTTGTGGCTGTCTTCTTTTAGGTTTGTTGAGGGATTACCTTCTTGTTGTTTCTAGGGCGTGGTTCCTGTCCTTGTATTGGTTTTTTTCTGTTATTATCCTTTGAAGGGCTGGATTCGTGGAGACATAATGTGTGAATTTGGTTTTGTCGTGGAATACTTTGGTTTCTCCATCTATGTTAATTGAGAGTTTGGCTGGGTATAGTAGCCTGGGCTGGAATTTGTGTTCTTTTAGTGTCTGTATAACATCCGTCCAGGATCTTCTGGCTTTCATTGTCTCTGGTGAAAAATCTGGTGTAATTCTGATAGGCTTGCCTTTATATGTTACTTGGCCTTTTTCTCTTACTGCTTTTAGTATTCTATCTTTATTTAGAGCATTTGTTGTTCTGATTATTATGTGTCGGGAGGTATTTCTTTTCTGGTCCAGTCTATTTGGAGTTCTGTAGGCTTCTTGTATGTTCATGGGCATCTCTTTCTTTAGATTTGGGAAGTTTTCTTCTATAATTTTGTTGAAGATGTTTGCTGGTCCTTTGAGTTGAAAATCTTCATTCTCATCCACTCCTATTATCCGTAGGTTTGGTCTTCTCATTGTGTCCTGTATTTCTTGGATGTTTTGAGTTAGGATCTTTTTGCATTTTACATTTTCCTTGATTGTTGTGCCGATGTTCTCTATGGAATCTTCTGCACCTGAGATTCTCTCTTCCATCTCTTGTATTCTGTTGCTGATGCTGGTATCTATGGTTCCAGATTTCTTTCCTAGGGTTTCTATCTCCAGTGTTGCCTCATTTTGGGTTTTCTTTATTGTGTCTACTTCCCTTTTTAGGTCTAGTATGGTTTTGTTCATTTCCATCATCTGTTTGGATGTGTTTTCCTGTTTTTCTGTAAGGACTTCTACCTGTTTGATTATGTTATCCTGTTTTTCTTTAAGGAGTTGTAACTCTTTAGCAGTGTTCTCCTGCAATTCTTTAAGGGATTTTTGTGCTTCCTCTTTAGTGTCTTCTGCCTGTTTAGCAGTGTTCTCCTGTATTTCTTTAAGTGTGTTATTAAAGTCCTTCTTGAAGTCCTCTACCATCATCAGGAGATATGCTTTTAGATCCGTGTCTAGCTTTTCCGGTGTGTTGGGGTGCCCTGGACTGGGCGAAGTGGGGGTGCTGGGTTCTGATGATGGTGAGTGGTCTTGGTTTCTGTTAGTAAGATTATTATGTTTACCTTTCGCCATCTGGTAATCTCTGGGGTTAGTTGTTATCGTTGTCACTGTTTAAAGATTGGAGCAGAAGCTGTGTTCCACTCACCAGCAGTCTCAAAATCCTGCGGCGGGGGTCGTGGGAAGCTGGCGGTACCCCGGTGCTGGTCCAGCCGGAAGAGGCCTGTGGTCCTACTCAGGCCGGTTTTCTGCTTCCCTAACTAATGCAGTCTCTGGTCCCGCGTGTAATTGGATTGGAGCAGAAGCTGTGTTCCACTCACCAGAAGTCTTAAGATCCTGTGGCGGGTGTTGTGGGTAGCTGGCGAGTGTCAGCCGATCCTGCGCCCTAGCTACCCCAGTGCTTTTCTGGCCGGAAGAGGCTTGTGGCCCTACATAGGCCGGATTTCTGCCTCCCCAACCAAAGCAGTCTCAGGTCCCGCGTGATTGGACTGGAGCAGAAGCTGTGTTCCACTCACCAGCAGTCTCAAAATCCTGTGGCGGGGGTCGTGGGTAGCTGGCGGGTGTCAGGCGACCCTGTGCTCAAGCTTCCCCTGTGCTGATCCGGCCGGATGAGGCCTGTGGCCCTACTCAGGCCGGTTTCTGCTTCCCTAACTAATGCAGTCTCAGGTCCCGCGCGCAATTGGATTGGAGCAGAAGCTGTGTTCCACTCACCAGAAGTCTTAAGATCCTGTGGCGGGTGTTGTGGGTAGCTGGCGAGTGTCAGCCGACCCTGCGCCCTAGCTGCTCCGGTGCTTTTCTGACCGGAAGAGCCAAAATGATCATCTTTCATGATCAAGTAGGCTTCATTGAAGGTATGCAGTGATGGTTTAATATACAGAAATCATCAACATAATCTACTATATAAATAAGCTCAAAAACCACAAATCTCACTAGATGCTGAGAAAGCATTTGACCAAATCCAATGCCCATTCATGATAAAAGTCTTCAAAATATCAGGAATCCAAGGTCCATACCTACATATACTAAAAGCAATATACAGCAAACAGTAGCCAAAATCAAACTAAATGGAGAGAAACTTGAAGCAATCCCACTAAAATCAGGGACTAGACAAGGCTGCCCACTTTCTCCCTACCTATTCAATATAGTACTTGAAGTCCTAGCCAGAGCAATTAGACAAAAAAAAGGAGATCAAGGGGATACAAATTGGAAAGGATGAAGTCAACATATCACTATTTGCAGATGATATGATAGTGCATATTAGTGGCCATAAAAATTCCACCAGGGAACTCCTAAACTTGATAAACAGCTTCGGTGAAGTAGCTGGATATAAAATTAACTCAAACAAATCAGTGGCCTTTCTCTACACAGAGGATAAACAGACTGGGAAAGAAATTAGGGAAACAACACCCTTCACAATGGTCACAAATAAAATAAAATACCTTGGTGTGACTCTAACTAAGGAAGTGAAAGATCTGAATGAGAAGCACTTCAAGTCTCTGAAGAAAGAAATCGAAGAAGATCTCAGAAGATGGAAAGATCTCCCATGTTCATAGATTGGCAGGATTAACATAGTCAAAATGGCTATCTTGCCGAAAGCAATCTACAGAATCAATGCAATCCCCACTAAAATTCCAATTAAATTATTGACAGAGTTAGAAATGGCAATTTGTAAATTCATATGGAATAACATAAAACCTAGGATAGCAAAAACTATTCTCAACAATTTAAGAACCTCTGTAGGAATCACCATCCCTCACCTCAAGCTGAACTACAGAGCAATTGTGATATAAATTGCATGGTATTGGTACAGTGACAGACAGGTAGATCAAAGGAACAGAACTGAAGACCCAGAAATGAACCCACACACCTATCATCACTTGATCTTTGACAAAGGAGCTAAAACCATCCAGTGGAGAGAAGATAGCATCTTCAACAAATGGTGCTTGCTAAACTGGCAGTTAGCATGTAGAAGAATGTGAATTTATCCATTCTTATCTCCTTGTACAAAACTCAAGTCTAAGTGGATCAAAGAACTCCATGTAATACCAGAGACACTGAAACTTATAGAGGAAAAAGTGGGGAAGAGCCTTGAAGATATGGGCACAGGGGGAAAATTCCTGAACAGAACAGCAATGGCTTGTGCTATAAGATTAAGAATCTACAAATGGGACCTCATAAAATTGCAAAGCTTTTGTAAGGCAAAGAACACTGTAAATAAGACCAAAAGGAAACCAACAGATTGGGAAAAGATCTTTACCAATCCTTAATCAGATAGGGGACTAATATCCAATACATATAAAGAATTCAAGAAGTTGGACTCCAGAGAAACCAAACAACCCTATTAAAAACATGGGATACTGAGCTAAACAAAGTATTCTCAACTGAGGAATACCGCATGGCTGAGAAGCACATAAAAAAATGTTCAGCATCCTTAATCATCAGGGAAATGCAAATCACAACAACCCTGAGATTCTACCTCACACCAGTCAGAATGGCTAAGATCAAAAATTCAGTTGACAGCAGATGCTGGCAAGGATATGGAGAAAGAGGGACACTCCTCCATTGTTGGTGGGATTGCAAGCTTGTACAACCACTCTGGAAATCAGTTTGGTGATTCCTCAGAAAATTAGACATAGTGCTATCTAAGGACCCAGCTATACCACCCCTGGGCATATACACAGACGATGCTCCAACATGTAATAAGGCCACATCCTCCACTATGTTCATAGCAGACTTATTTATAATAGTCAGAAGCTGGAAAGAATCCAGATGTCCCTCAACAGCAGAATGAATATAGAAAATGTGGTACATTTACACAATGGAGTACTACGTAGTTATTAAAAATAATGAATTCATGAAATTCTTAAACAAGTGGTTGAATCTGGAGGTTGTCGTCCTGAGTGAGGTAACCCAATCACAAAAGAACACACATGATATGCATTTACTGATAAGTGGATATTAGCCCAGAATCTCAGAATCCTTCTTAGAAGGGGAAACAAAATACCCATGGAAGGAGTTACAGAGACAAAGTTCGGAGCATGGACTAAAGGAACGACCATCCAGTTTCTGTCCCACTTGGGGATCCATCCCATAAATAACCACCAAACCCAGACACTATGTCAGATGCCAACAAGATTTTGCTGACAGGAGCCTGATATAGCTGTCTCCTGAGGGGCTCTGCCAGTGCCTGGCAAACACAGAAGTTGATGCTCACAATCATCCATTGGACAGAGCACAAGGTCCCCAATAAAGGAGCTAGAGAAAGTACCCAAGGATCTGAAGGGATCTGAAGCCCCATAGGAGGAACATCAATATGAATTAATCTGTACCCCCAGAGCTCCTTGGAACTAAACCACCAATCAAAGAAATCACATGGTGGAACGTGTTACTCTAGCAGTATGTATAGGAGATGAAGGCCTAGTCAGTCATCAATGGGAGGAGTGGCTCTAGGTCCTGTGACGTTTCTATGTCCCAGTATAGGGGAATGCCAGGACTGGGAATGGGAGTGGGTGGTTTGGGGTACAGGGTGAGTGGGGGAGGGGCTAGGGGATTTTTCAGAGGGGAAACTAGGAAAGGAGATAACATTTGAAATGTAAATAAAGAAAATATCTAATTAAAAAAAAATATTTGCCAAGCCTTCCCTTGTGGGAAGCCACATGTGCCTTTGCAGAGTGGCAGTTGGCTACTGCTGGCCACTATGCATACATAGGCAGTAAAGTTCTTTTGCCAAGATGAGGTTTTGAGAATTAACCAAAATTAACCAATCAGATGAGAGAGAAGTTAACCAATCAGATGAGAGAGAAGTTAACCAATCAGATGAGAGAGAAGTTAACCAATCAGATGTAGGCATGCAAATGAAGTCATAAGCATAACCCAAGCACAACCAATACAGGTGTGAGGCATGCCTCTCCTAGGACTATATAAGCAGCACCAGTTCTGGGCTTGGGGTCTCTTCATCTCTGCAATCAAGCTCTCCCAATAAACGTGTGCAGAAGGATCCTGTTGCAACAGTCGTTCTTGCTGGCGAGTCGGGCGCACGCAAGAAGTGGTGCCAAAAACCCGAGAAAAGAAACATCTTCAGGCACGAGCAAAGACCCCCTGCTACAGGGAGGATTCAGAATTACATTGCGGGGAAGGAGCGGTTAATAAAGTGTTCCCTTAAAACATACTGCTGAGAAGGATCCAGCATGGATTCAGAACTCTTCAGCTGGGGAACAGTGTTAATGAAGTGTTCTTGAAAAACAGACTGCTGAGAAGGATCCGACTGCATGGATTCAGAACTCTTCAGCTGAGGAACGGTGGTACCAGTAAGTCTCCCAAATTGATCCCCGGGTTAAAGGAGGATAAAAAGGAAAAGAAAAGGGAGGAAAAATAAAAGGAATCAGTGATAAAGAAAAGGAAATAGTGAAGAAAAGGAAAGAGGAAAGGAAAGGAAAAAAAGGAAAGGAAAGGAAAAAGGAAAGAAAAAAAAGGAAAGGAAAGGAAAGGAAAGGAAAGGAAAGGAAAGGAAAGGAAAGGAAAGGAAAGGAAAAAGGAAAGGAAGGAAAGAAAAAAAAGGAAAGGAAAAAGGAAAGGAAGGAAAGAAAGGATTGAGACAGTAAGGTTCCCGGCTTTGGGACAAGTTAAGGTTCATGAGTTATACTTTTTTCTCTCATTGACCCTTTGTGGGTAGGTCTGATAGTTTTGGTCTTGTTTGTTCTGATATATGGACTCTGTTACTGTTTGAAACTGTGTGTAGAGGCAGTCAAGACAGGTCAGAAAATCCTTACAGAGCAACAAGAAAGTATGTCGGAAGAGGAGAAGGGCTTAAAAAGCAAAAAGAAAAAGAAAGGAGACACAGTGTTATCAGGTGGACAGAAAGGACAAAATAAAAGAGCCGAGGCGGAGGAGGAAGGCAAATTAGCTTCTGAGCCCCCTCCCTATGCCTCCTTGGCAGCTGCCTATAAGCAGATCTTCTGTCCGGAGGTTTGGAGAGAGGTTAGATTCTCCTTGCTGGGGTTGTGTTAAGGAAGGGCAGCGACTTTTGCAGGAGTACCAAGAAGGCATATCAGAAACAGAGAGAAATGAAAAAGAAGACACTCACAGAAAAATAAGTAACTTAAGAAATATAAAGAGAGAAAAAGAAAGGAATATAAAATATAAAGATACAGAGGATAAATAAAATATAAAGATATAGAGGATAAATAAAATATAAAGATACAAAGGATAATATAAAAAATGAAGAACAAAACATTAAGTCAATTTACCCTCCTCTCGAGGACTTTGACTAAAGAGGCAGCCTTCATCAAAGGCTTAAAGATAGCTCTCAGGGAAAAAGGAATAACTATTAGAAGCAGCCACTGTGCAGAATTCCTAGAAGAAGGAGAAAAAATGAAAATAAGCTATTTCAGAGCCCTCCTAGGGACAAAAGGAAAACGGGAGACGTCCTGCTTCTTCTCTGGCTCCTATGGAGATATTTTTAGCTCCAGATAGGATATCTGTGTCCCTTTGAGACATCAAGTTCTATTCCTGTCTATTGTCTGGTTTTGGTGCACCAAATTGTCTATATGTCTGTCAATTCATGTTTGTTTTTGTTTGGATGATTGAATGATTGTTGTTCTGTGTTTCATGTTGAAAAATATAAAAAGCAGTCTCAGTCTGCACAGCAGAAACTGATGAGTTAGCTGCATGGTGGCTGGCTGGGACTCAAGTACAGCTGAAAAAGCCCTGCTGAGGGCTGATTGCAAATGGAGCTCTTAAAGGGGCAGGCAGCCTTTTGCTTGTAACAGAAAGTTAGCTTAAAATTGGAAACTCAAGGTTGGAGCCATTCTAAACAACATGAACAAACCTAAGAAAACAGGTCATATGCAAAAGCAGTGTACAAAGGGTAGAAAGAGTAGGTTTGAAAAGAAAGTACATACCTTTACAAATAGAAGGAAAAACCTTTCAAGGTATAATGGATACAGGAGCAGATAAAAGCATTCTATCCAGTAAATTATTCTCAGAAAAGCAAGGAAATGATGAAAGGAATAGGATATATACCTAGATTAGGTATTGGAAAATTTTTCAAGGTAGAATTTCACCAGTTAAAGCCACAGAAAAAAGCAGATAAGAAAGGGCTGGGTTTTTTTCTAGGGGCTGCTGAGGAACCTTTGCCCATTCCGTGGCGTACGGAGGATGTGGTGTGGGTGCCTCAGTGGCCTTTACCCTCTGAGAAGTTAAAAGTAGCTAAAGAATTAGTACAAGAACAATTAGACCTGGGACACGTGGAACCCACAAAATCACCCTGGAATACCCCTATTTTTGTTGTAAAGAAAAAGTCAGGTAAATGGAGATTGTTACATGACCTAAGAGCCATTAATGCACAAATGCGTTATGGGTCCTGTACAAAGAGGACTACCCCTACTCTCAGCTATACCTAAGGATTGGAGAATTATAGTAGTAGATATTAAAGATTGTTTCTTTTCCATTCCATTGAATAAGAAAGATCAACCTAGATTTGCATTTACACTGCCTTCTATTAATCATATGGAGCCTGATAAAAGGTATCAATGGTGGGTATTGCCTCAAGGAATGGCAAATAGCCCTACCATATGTCAGTTATACGTAGGAAAAGCTTTGCAACCAGTTAGAGATGGTTTCCCCTCCTTAAAAATTTGTCACTATATGGAGGATATTGTGATTTGGGGACCTGAAGAAGAAAGTATACAGCAAGTTTATGGCTTGCTTACTAAAACTTTAAAAAATAATAGCTTGATTATTGCACCAGAAAAAGTACAGCAGTCTAATGTTAGTCATTTTTTAGGAGCCACTATTACTCTACGGTGTGTCACCCCACAAAAGATTAGTATAAGAAGAGATCATCTAAAGACATTAAATGATTTTCAAAAATTATTAGGAGATATAAATTGAATTAGACCTTATTTAAGGATCCCTACTTTGGAATTAAAACCTTTATTTCAAATTTTAGAAGGAGAATCACATATTACCTCATTGAGACAATTAACACCTGAAGCTTCTGATGTTCTTAGGAAGGTGGAAAGAGCTATCCAAAAAGCACAGTTAAATCGTATTAAGTGAGCAAGAACTTTTGTACCTATGCATATTAAGAACCATAAATTTGCCAACTGCTGTGTTATGGCAAGATGGTCCTTTAGTATGGATACATCCACATATATCCCCTAATAAGACTATAGAGCATTATCCCACCATGGTGGCAAATATGGCCCATAAAGGTATAAAAAGTTCAATTACTCACTTTGGAAAAATGCCTGATAGCATAATCATTCCCTATACTGCCGCACAAATGCAAATGTTGTGTGGGACTATAGATGAATGGAGCATTCTTAGATGCAGTTATTCTGGTTTAATTGATAATCATTATCCTAAACATCCTTTATTACATTTTATGGTATTGCATCCAGTGATATTCCCAAAGGTAAAGGCTAATACTCCGATAAAGGGAGCCGTTGATATTCATACCGATGGATCCAAAACAGGAATTGGAAGTTATGTGATAAATGAAAAGGCTGTAAGGTTGCAATTTACACCAGGAGCCCCTCAATTAGTAGAATGTTTGGTGGTTTTAGAAGCCTTTAAAAGATTTCTTATGCCCATAAATATTATCTCTGATTCTGTCTATGTGGTTAATGCTGTACTAGCATTAGAGACTGCTGGAAATTTTAAGCAGTCTAGTCCAGTATCTGAAATTTTGATGAAAATACAAGATTGTATTTTGATGCATGAGCACCCCTTTTATATTCAACATATTAGAGCACATACATCATTACCTGGACCTATGGTTAAGGGGAATGCAATTGCTGATTCAGCCACCAGAGATATGATTTTCCTATCACAAAGCTCTATAGACAGTGCTAAGAATTTTCATCAACTTTATTATGTCCCTGCTTCTACATTATGACAAAAGTTTAAGCTCACACGAACAGAAGCTCGAGATATTGTCCTACAGTGTGGTAGATGTGTAGAATTTATTAATGCACCTCGCGGATTGCGACCCATAGGTGTTTGGCAAATGGACGTCACGCATATCCCAGCTTTTGGGAAATTACAATACGTACATGTGTCCATCGATACCAGTTCTGGTGTCCTACATGCCTCTCCATTGACAGGGGAAAAAGCAATTCATGTCATATCTCACTGCTTGGAGGCTTGGGCTGCATGGGGCAAGCCCTTAGTGCTAAAGACAGATAATGGTCCTGCATATACTTCTTCAAAATTTAGCCAATCTTGCAAACAAATGCAAGTGGAACATATTACTGGGTTGCCCTATAATCCACAGGGCCAAGGCATCATTGAGAGAGCCCATCGTACGTTGAAACAATATTTGCAAAAACAAAAAGGGGGGATAGAGGCTATGACGCCAAAGATGGCTCTATCTCTTACAATATTTACTCTTAATTTTTAAAAATTGGATGATGCTGGAAGATCACCAGCCAAAAGGCACAGACAATTGCCTCAATCACCCAATGAAATGCTCAAATGGAAAAACGTCCTTGATAATAAATGGTATGGCTCCTATATTAATCAGATCCCAGGGAGCTATTTGTGTTTTTCCGCAGGGTGAAGAAAATCCACTTTGGGTTCCGATGCCACTGACAAGATCAAGATGAATCCCAAGATGATCCTGCTATTCTTACTCCTGATGATTGAGACCAGGATAAGTATACCTTTGTGGGCCATAGTAAGATCATGGCCAGTACCTTTACCAGTACATTCCAATTCTTCTACCTAGCCTTTGTTTTTTGCAAAGGAATGTTTTTTGGATGTGCCTTATGCACGACAAACTCCTCAAGAGCCACGGGTGTATAAGAGTACTAGTTTTCATGGGGTTATTTGATTTTCTGGAGTCCACCTTCTTGAGTTCTTTATATATATTGGATATTAGTCCCTTATCTGATTTAGGATAGGTAAAGATCCTTTCCCAATCTGTTGGTGGTTTTTTTGTCTTATTGATGGTGTCTTTTGCCTTGCAGAAGCTTTGCAGTTTCATGAGGTCCCACTTGTCAATTCTCGATCTTACAGAGCAAGCCATTGCTATTCTATTCAAGAATTTTTCCCCTATGCCCATATCTTCTAGGCTTTTCCCCACTTTCTCCTCTATAAGTTTCAGTGTCTCTGGTTTTATGTGAAGTTCCTTGATCCACTTAGACTTGACCTTAGTAAGAGGAGATAGGAATGGATCGATTCGCATTCTTCTACATGTTAACAACCAGTTGTGCTAGCACCATTTGTTGAAATGGTCTTTCTTCCACTGGATGGTTTTAGCTCCCTTGTCGTAGATCAAGTGACCATAGGTGTGTGGGTTCATTTCTGGGTCTTGAATTCTATTCCATTGGTCTACTTGTCTGTCACTATACCAGTACCACGCAGTTTTTAATCACAGTTGCTCTGTAGTAAAGCTTTAGGCTCAGAACTGAACAAAGAATTCTCACCTGAGGAATACCGAATGGCAGAGAAACACCTGAAAAAATGTTCAACATCCTTAATCATCAGGGAAATGCAAATCAAAACAACCCTGAGATTCCACCTCACACCAGTCAGAATGGCTAAGATCAAAAATTCAGGTGACAGCAGATGCTGGTGAGGATGTGGAGAAAGAGGAACACTCCTCCATTGTTGGTGGGATTGCAAGCTTGTACAACCACTCTGGAAATCAGTCTGGCGGTTCCTCAGAAAATTGGACATAGTACTACTGGAGGATCCAGCAATACCTCTCCTGGGCATATATCCAGAAAATGTCCCAACTGGTAAGAAGGACACATACTCCACTATGTTCATAGCAGCCTTATTTATAATAGCCAGAAGCTGGAAAGAACCCAGATGTCCCTCAACAGAGGAATGGATACAGAAATTATGGTACATTTACACAATGGAGTACTACTCAGCTATTAAAAAGAATGAATTTATGAAATTCCTAGCCAAATGGATGGACCTGGAGGGCATCATCTGGAGTGAGGTAACACAATCACAAAGGAACTCACTCAATATGTATTCATTGATAAGTGGATATTAGCCCAAAACTTAGGATACCCAAGATATAAGATACAATTTGCTAAACGCATGAACTCAAGAAGAATGAAGACCAAAGTGTGGACACTATGCCCCTTCTTAGAATTGGGAACAAAACACCCATGGAAGGAGTTACAGAGACAAAGTTTGGAGCTGTGATGAAAGTATGGACCATCTAGAGACTGCCATATCCAGGGATCCATCCCATAATCAGCTTCCAAACGCTGACACCATTTTATACACTAGCAAGATTTTGCTGAAAGGACCCAAATATAGCTGTCTCTTATGAGACTATGCCGGGGCCTAGCAAACACAGAAGTGGATGCTCACAGTCAGCTATTGAATGTACCACAGGGCTCCCAATGGAGAAGTTAGAGAAAGTACCCAAGGAGCTAAAGGGATCTGCAACCCTATAGTTGGAACAACATGATGAACTAACCAGTACCCCGGAGCTCTTAACTCTAGCTACATATGTATCGAAAGATGGCCTAGTCGGCCATCACTGGAAAGAGAGGCCCATTGGACTTGCAAACTTTATATGCCCCAATATAGGGGAATGCCAGGGCCAAAAGAAGGGGAATGGGTGGGTAGGGAAGTTGGGGGGGTTATGGGGGACTTTTGGGATTGCATTGGAAATGTAATTGAGGAAAATATGTAATAAAAAATATTAAAAATTAAAAAAAAAGAGTACTAGTTTTCATTTAAATTATACACTATGCTTTGTGTGTAATGTGGATAAACCTTTTACACCCTGTATATTTTTTAAAGAAAAAGATTATCTCTAATTGGGCAGATCAAATTAATACTGCTGACACTATAAGTCAGATAGCAGAAAAAACGTCTGAGGCATTGCTTACCCTGCAAAGGGTGGATTCTCATATTGCCTCAGGGTTAATGTTAGTGAATCAGAGAATGGATATTTTACAACATAACTTGGAACAGATGATGGATGTCATACAAATGAGTTGTGTGGCATCCACTCCGCATGTGTGCATTACTCTCAATAGGTATATTAATAATTCTTTTATTAGAAGTACAGACCTATCGAATTATCTGAAGGGGAACTGGTCGCAGGAGCTTCAAAGGTTGCAAACGAGGCTGCAGATACAGATCCTGAACCTTAATGGAACCAGAGTGGAACCAGTGACCTTTGGAGACTTTACCTCTTGGCTTACCTCTGCTTTTTCTTACTTTAAGGAATGGGTGGGAGTGATTTTGTTTGGTGCTGCCATATGCTGTAGACTGGTGTTCATGCTCTGGTTGGTATGCAAATTCAGAACCCAACAAAAACGTGACAAGGTGATTAGAACTTAGGCACTTTTAGCTATTGAAAACGGCGCCTCCCCTAAAGTTTGGTTATCTATGCTCAAGAATTAGTCGGCATCTGAGTTCTCTGCTCTTGCACCCCATGGATTTATGAATCCATTGCACTGGGATGAGAGAGACTCAATGATCATTGATCAGCCCTTGCACATCGCTAAGGTTTCCTCATTGCACGCAATAGGGTGATCATGATTTCCCCACTAATTCATTTTTTGGCTGTCCTCTTTTGTAGAGTTCGCCCTAGGTCATTTAGCAGTTACTGTCATACAGCACTGTGGTATCCAGAGACGGGCAACTTTCCTCATGCACAGACCAACCTAAGACACGGGGCCCAGTAGCGATGGGGTTACCCTATGACGGGTAAGGCTGTGACATTAGAGGAACGACCTAAAACAGGAGCCACGGCAGATGGACATAATTGCACAGACCTAGACCAGCCTCATTTTATTAGAACAAAAAGGGGGAGATGTGGGAAGCCACATGTGCCATTGCAGAGTGGCAGTTGGCTACTGCTGACCACCATGCATACATAGGCAGTAAAGTTCTTTTGCCAAGATGAGGTTTTGAGAATTAACCAAAATTAACCAATCAGATGAGAGAGAAGTTAACCAATCAGATGAGAGAGAAGTTAACCAATCAGATGAGAGAGAAGTTAACCAATCAGATATAGGCATGCAAATGAAGTCATAAGCATAACCCAAGCACAACCAATACGGGTGTGAGGCACGCCTCTCCTAGGACTATATAAGCAGCACCAGTTCTGGGCTTGGGGGTCTCTTTGCCTCTGCAATCAAGCTCTCCCAATAAACGTGTGCAGAAGGATCCTGTTGCAACTGTCGTTCTTGCTGGCAAGTCAGGCGCGCGCAAGACCCCCTCCCAAAAGAAAAGATGTACATAGCAAAGTCCACAGGAGTTGAGGTTTGAGGAATGTCATCACATCAAGACATGGCACAGAGAAGGAAGGACATTAAGCGAGTCCGGGGGCCTGGCCATTGCTCATCTGCCAGTTGCCTTTCTGTTAGAAGGTGTTACTCTGAGCTCAGAATCAAGGACAAGAGCTCCCTGATGTGCAGAGAATAATGGAGCTTTCCTACCCCAGAGACTCTCTGCTCTTCACCTTAGGCAGTGACACAAGAACTTGTTACTCTGTTCAGTGAACAATGAGTGGAAGGTGAATCACTACAGCTAGAACATTGTAACAGGGTATCATATTCTTGATGCTTAAAGAAAGTAACCCTTTCAGTTTTCAAAGTTGAAGCAAAGGGTTCTTAATATATATTGTAATTTCTATACTTGATAGAGTGTTACCAACCCTTTCCTCTCAACCTATTATCATCCCCCAGAAAGCACACACAGAAAGTTGTAGCCTTGGATAAAAAAACCCAACATTCTCTCTTTAAATTAAACATTTGTTTGACATAAAAATGACATAATACTTGTAGAAGATACAGAGAAGCAGAATTATTTTTAACTGCAAAGACTTTAAAGATATACATATACATGCATATATATTATTTTATTTATCATTTATTAGATCATTTCTTTATTTACATTTCAAATGTTATCTCCTTTCCTGGTTTCCCCTCTGAAAATCTCCTCCCCCTATCTCCTCCCTCTCCCCCTTCTCACCAAACCACCCACTCTGCTTCCTGGCCCTGGCATTCCCCTATACTGGGGCATAGAGCCATTACAGGACCAATAGCCTCTCCTCCCACTGATGGCCAACTAGGCCATCCTCTGCTACATATGCAGCTGGAGCCATGAGTTCCACCATGTGTGTACTCTTTGGTTGGTGGTTTAGTCCCTGGTAGCTCTGGAAGTACTGGTTGGTTCATACTGTTTGTTCCTTCTGTGGAGCTGCAAACCCCTTCAACTCCTTGGGTCCTTTCTCTAGCTCCTTCACTGGGGACTCTGTGCTCATTCCAATGGATAGCTGTGAGCATCCACTTCTGTATTTGTCAGGCACTGGCAGAGCCTCTCAGGAGATAGCTATATCAGGCTCCTGTCAGCAAGCACTTGTTGGCATCCAAAATAGTGTCTTCCTGTGGAAGAATAGTTACCCCTGTGACTCACCTTCCAAGAGTGCTTGCCAGTCTCCTTCCATGTTCATCAGTGAAAGGGCACACACGTTTCCAGTATTGTATAGAGACTCATAAAGCAACCATGAGTAGTTTTCTCTCTTCCTTGTCTCTAAATACACTTCAAAACAGAATTGCCAAATACTGATTTTTATCTTATTATATAAATGAGTATAGAAAATTCCAAGTGTTGTTCATTTAAGATTCTTTTTTAATGTGACAACTGTCTACAGCCAACAATATGTATTAGTTTTGTGTACTTACCTCCATAAATCTTTTCACAATACAAGTAGGACTGAAGATGGTGCATGCTTATCTCTCCCTCGTTTTTCCACATATTCACATGCATTTACATACAAACTCACCATACGCACATACATATATTCAAATGTATGATTCCAAAATGCGATTAATTGCATAATATTCACTTCTATAGAACAACATATTGTGAATAACTCCCATGATTCCCTTCTATGACCTCATCCTATCTAAGGAGGATATGTTAGTAAAAGATCTTCCAGAGTCACCAAATCAGTCCACTGGGTAAGGCGACTTATATGAAAGAGGAGAGAAATGACAGTTGTTCTCTGACTGCCACATGTTCTCAGTGGGCTGGGGAAACATGTGCACAGAGAAAGATAGGAAGGAAGGAAGGAAGGAAGGAAGGAAGGAAGGAAGGAAGGAAGGAAGGAAGGAAGGAAGGAAGGAAAGAAGGAAAGAAGGAAAGAAGGAAAGAAGGAAAGAAGGAAAGAAGGAAGGAAGGAACGGAGGGAGGTAGGGTGGGAGGAGCCTGTGCTGCACTGAGATTGGTGTGTGCAGGGCAGCCTGCATACACCAAGCACCTTCAGGCAGTAGAGGGCCTCTGTTAGCTACCTGATGGCTTGCAAGAGGATGACTGGACACACTAGCAGGATAAGCTGCACAGAGGAATTACCTGACATGAACCGCCAAGGCCCAGGGTCAGTGTTCTGCACTTTCCACCATGGTTCCACAAAGCCTTTTTCTAAGGAACCCTGTAGATCCTGTAGATTGCTGACCTTCTTAAGCAGTTTCATGCAACAGAGTCTTTGATCCCTGCCCTAGTTAGCAAGATGTCAGTTAGTATTCTGTTAAAAATTGTTGCACCACAAGAACATTAATTTTGCTCCAGAAAATAGTTCAGTTTGGAATTTTTACCCCTAAGTGGCATGTCCTGTACATCTAATGCCCTTGCTACTTTGTAGACCAGTGATTCCCCAGAGGCCACATGATGGTCCCATAAGATAGAACATGCTTTTTCACCATGTAAATGCACTGTGAACATTGAGCAGTTTGGAAGAAAACACTATATTCAAATTCTATATGAAACTGTCTCTGTGTGTTGTCTAAGTGACATTCAAGCATCGGCAGAGCCAGCTGGCTTCCCTGGAATGTAATGCCCACCAAGCAAGTTAGGAAACTGCAGGAAGACCTGAGCTGCCCTGAGGTAGTGATAATTTATCTATGCTACGGTGCAGCAAGGGCTTCTTGGCCTTTTCTTTCCCATCACAACTCCACTTTCTAAGGGTAGGTACAAGGAGGGGGTTAAATCTTCCCCTTAAGACCACTGAGCCACGATCCTCAGTGTTAAATACTCCCCATAAACACTGCTGTCCCAACCTTATTTTATTTGAGCACTAACATAGCCTTGTTAAATAAAGATGGCTATCACTCATCTCCATGTTTGAGCTATATGTACATGTATATGCATATGTGTATAAACAGATACACACACACACATATATATTCATATATAAAAACATATATATTATATTAGTTGATGTATATATTGCATATTAGATGGATACACATACACACACACACACAAACCAGTTAGATAACAAAGTAATAGGCACCATAGCTGATCAAGGAAGTACTGTTTGACAACTACCCTGTTATACAATATGCCTTCTATATGATATATGCTGCCTTCAAGGAATTTTCCCATCTTCATTTCTTGTGGAAACTCATTTCAAATGGAGAGTCAGCATGAAAAAAATCACGGTAGAGAGCAGAGCCTCTATGTCAAGGTCCCTTTTCTCTCATTGTGTTAAATGAAATAAAGAAATAGCTCAGCTGAGCCACTTTACAGGAAGAAATGGGGCATGGCCGGTCAATCAGTGGCAAGTCATTTATCCACACCTGTTCCTGGCTCTCTGAGGACTGTCCTCAGCCTTCACAGGACTTCAACAATTTTCAGTCATGTTTAAAAAAATCATTTCTTCATGGAGGCAAAGTCAATGAGTTTAGTACACTTATTATGAGAAGACTCATTTCACAGGCACTCAGATGAAAGGACTGAACTGTCATTCAAGCCCCAAAGTGCTTGCTCCTCTTGTTCCACATCTGCAAGTATGAAGTCCTGAAGACCTCCCTTGGCCAGGGTGTTCTCTTGTTAAACTTCTAGAGATTTCTACAGAAATGCCTTTATAGAGACCTACAAATATTGCTGTTTGTCTCAGGTAAATTTGCTGTCAGCCTCTTTTAATAACACACACACACACACACACACACACACACACACAAATAAGTCTAGTCTAGACATTGTCTCCAAAAATAAAACAATAACAAAAACTAACATATTGTTTAAAAGCTCATATTCATTCACTCTTTGGAACTCAGAAATTACCACTTCCAGCAAACAAGAAAACAGTATTCTGTGAGTGGGAAGAGACACAATGACCAAGCCAATGCTTATAAAAGAAAGCATTTAGCTTTGGGCTTGCTTACAGTTTTAGAGGGTTAGTCCATTGTCATCACAACAAGAAGCAGTCAGACATAACAGAAGCAGTAGCTGAGAGCTTTTTATCTTGACCCACAGGCAGCAGGCAGAAAGATGCTGGGTCTGGTGTGGGCTGTGTGAAATCAGAAAGACCACCCCTAGAGACACTTTTCCTCTAAGAAGACCACACCTAGGAATTCTTCTAATCCTCTCAAATAGTGCCACTTCCTGGTGACTGAGCATTCAAATATCTGTGCCTACAGGGACCATTCTTATTTAAACCACCACAGATGGACAGAAAGGTAAAATTCTGAAAATGTAACTACTGTTTATCTCCCTTGATTTTAATTAAGCAAGTCCTTGAGACTCTTGAGCCTGTCTAATGAACTAAGAATGAGATTACAGAAATGCAGTGGCCTCTTCCATAGCACTGAACACAACACGTCAACAGAAGCAGTCCATGTCTTGGCTTTCTTCTGAGACAAACAGAAACACCTACCAAACTTCATATTTTCTGAGTTCTGTTCTTACTAATCCACATCATCAGGTCTTTTCTCAGTCTTACTTGACAGACAATATGAAAAGTCAAGAAAACGACAGCAATATTTTATGGGGTGGTTTGGCCACCCTACTCCAAGTTGTTCTGATATCACAATGAATCTGCACTGGGTCTTCTGTGCTTTGCTCATCTCTCTAACTTCCTGGCAGCTGCCACTCCTAGCCTTGTCTTTGCAACCACTATTTACATCTTTAATAACAGCCTTTGCAGCTCATTAAGTGGTCTTCCATTAACCCTCTCCAGTCACCCAAAGTTATAGAGGGTAAAAAAAATTTATGGACCACCTAGACAGCCCCAATCCTGCTTTGACATAATGAAAACAAAAGCTTATAAGTACAAAAGGTACAAGTACTTTTCTTAGGTACCATAGGTTGCTTGGAAAAGGCTAACCATCTTTGACTCAGTGTGAGTCACTTCACTTCCATGCCACTGCTTAAAAATTTTTTCAGGTACTGGACTCTCCACTGACGGAATATGAAGAGAACATCTAAAGAGGATTTGTTTAAGATGGTGATGTCTAGAGACCCACTGCTGTGTAGTCCTTCCCTCCCGCCTGTGGCACAACTCTAGGACCAAACGGTATCCTCAACCTTGGTAATGGATAAACATACTGAACTCATGAGAGGAACGAAGGGATAGGTCTGATGTGTAATTTCTCTAAAGAAGTGGTGGACACATGGTTAATAGGCTTATGGAAATGTGCTAGACATCAGTTATCATCAGGGAAATTATGATCAAAACTATGACAAGATGCCACCTGATATTGTTAGAGTGGCTTTTGCTGAAATAATGAGAATTAGCAAATTCAGCGAAAGACTTGAAGAAATAGAAAACTTTGCCCTACCAATGGTAGTCATATTGCAAGGTCTATCCACCGTGGAAAACAGTACTGCAGTTCCTCAGAAAAAGTACAACAGAGTTATGCAGTCAGACCTCTCGGTTTGTATGTGTCTACCCACAAGAGTGGAAACAAGTCTTTGGAGGAAAGATCAGTGCACCCATGCTCACCACAACATTATCCACAGAAGCAAAGCATAGAAGCAACAAAAAAGAATAAACAAAATGTGGTAAACTGTAAATGAAATATAATTCAGCTTTTAGAGCAAGAGAAGGAACACAACTGAACCTTGAGGATATAATTTTTTTTACATTAAAATTTGGTGGTTCACATGAAAGACCCACAACGTGAGGACTCCCCCAGGTTCTGACTCAGGGGAGGTGTCTTAGTCAGGGTTTCTATTCCTGCACAAATATCATGACCAAGAAGCAAGTTGGGGAGGAAAGGGTTAATTCGGCTTACACTTCCATGTTGCTGTTCATCACCAAAGGAAGTCAGGACTGGAACTCAAGCAGGTCAGAAAGCAGGAGCTGATGCAGAAGCCATGGAGGGATGTTCTTTACTGGTTTGCTTCCCCTGGCTTGCTCAGCCTGCTCTCTTATAGAACTAAGACTACCAGCCCAGAGATGGTCCCACCCACAAGGGGCCTTTCCCCCTTCATCACTAATTGAGAAAATGCCTTACATCTCATGGAGGCATTTCCTCAACTGAAGCTCCTTTCTCTGTGATAACTCCAGCTGTGTCAAGTTGTTGACACAAAACTAGCCAGTACAGGAGGCAACACCCCAAATCACTCACAAAAAACGGTTTTTGTGGCCTCCCTTCCCCCAGCTTGGAACCTGCTTGCTCAAGGGTGGAGCTACCTGCTCATTCGTCCTGCCACGCCTACTGCTGGACCCTGCCTTTGCTGCCTGGAGGCACACACGTGTTCGTCCTGCTACTGGACCCTGAGTTACTTGGCGGGAAATTGGGTTCCCTCCCCCCTTCCTTTATAACTGAGTGTCTGAAAATAGTAAAATTGAGCTTTGATCAGAATGTTGTCTTAGCTCCATTCTTTCTTCCGCCCCGTCTAGATTCCTCTCTTTTCAGCTCGAACTGCCATTCTCAGTTGAACCGTTCATGTTGTGGACTGCGGGCAGGCCGCAACAGGTTTTGCTGCAAACTGTAAGAGGACTTTTATTTCAAGAGTGCTCTTCGGCCCACAGTCATACACCACCCGGTGTAGAGGACCATGGGGCCCCTGAGTAGCTGGGTAAGGGGGTATTTAAAGGAAGAGACCACAACTCAAGGAGGTGGGGAGGGCATTGTTGGAAAATAGCAAAAATACCAGTTAAGAATCATGAGGAAGTGGAAAGTCAAGACAGTTTTCTAGGAGCTTCTAACAATAGCACATTTGTATAGCTGGTTCCAGCAATGGTCAACAAGGTAGGTCAGGGTGACTTTCTTTGAATGAACACTCCCTGAACCTAGAAAGCAGGTGGGTGGAGGAATATCTCTATCTGTTTTATGATTAGCATGCCTTGGAGCATTGAGTCACAAAGGTCACATTCTCAAGCCTGGGCATAAAAGCCTAGAATTTTGCTTTTACATTATACTTTTTCACACACAAGTACCATCACATGAACTAACTCTCTCTCTCTCTCTCTCTCTCTCTCTCTCTCTCTCTCTCTCTCTCTCTCTCTCTCTCTCTCTCTCTCTCTCACACACACACACACACACACACACACACACACACACACACACACACACTGAGGTAATAAATTAAACTTGTGACATCAGACTTAGTGTCAAGATTTTCACCATCTTGCCAACTCTGAGGACATGGTCTTAAATAAAATAAACCAATCACAAATAGAAAAATACTCAATTTTTTTTCATATGAGGCACATAGAACAGTGAAAGCATTGTAGTCAGACAGCAGGATGATTATTGCTGGGGTCAGAGGGAAGGGAGCATGAAGTATTTGTGGTGCTTGCCTATGATCCCTGCAGTTCAGAAGCTGAGTTCAGAAGATGATGAGGTTAAGGATATTCTAGGGTATATAAAAGCTTTTTATATAGTGAGATTTTATAAGGAGATAGAAGGAAGGAAGAAGGGAAGAGAGACAAAAAAAAAGAAAACAGAAAGGTTATACAAAATAATGTGGAAAGAAGAGCAAGACTGGCAATGGTTAGGAGAACATTTAGTACAATGAACTGTGAACGATACACTTTCAGATGGCTGGATGATAACATTGTGTATTTTTCTCCTATGTATGCTTTTATTTTTTAGCATAATAAAAATTGCTAAGTGTTTATGCTTTTAACTTTGTCAAGAATTTTTTGATATGTGTGTATGTAGGGGAGGCATATTTCATGAGAGCATAACATATAATTGACATTAAACAAGCAAAATTTACCATAAATTGCTGTAGCTTTTAATTGGCTGTTCTAAATAGACAGAAGTTCATTGATATGTACAGACCTCAGGTCTGGCTAATTGTTTTTTTAACATTTATTTATTCAATTTACATGCCAATATCAGCCCCCTCTCTCCTCCCAGTACCCTCTCATACAGATCATATGCCAATTCCACCCTCCTCACTACCCATCCACATCATCCCCATCCCTCCTTCCCCCAACCCCCCTCCATACACACACACTTGTAGTCGTTGCAGTACTAGGTACATTCTTTCCCACAGAGGACAGAGAAGGAAGCCCAGTTAGGAGAACAGGAATAGCAGGCAGGCAAGCAGGCAGGCACCATATTCATGGACAGCCCCTACCCACACTCCAGTTGTGGGGGCGCTGTATAAAAACCAAGCTGCACACCTGCTACATATGTGCAGGGGCCCTGGGTCCAGCCCATGTTTGGTCATTGGTTAGTGGTTCAGTCTCTGGGAGCCCCCAAAGGTCCAGGTTAGTTTACTCAATTGGTCTTTCTATCCTCTTCCTGTTCCTCTCAGTTCTTCCCCCAGCTCTTCCTTAAGACTCCAGAGTTCCATCTAATATTTGGCTATGGGTATCTGCATCTCTTCCCCTTGGCTACTGCGTAGAGCCTCTCAGAGGACAGTTATGGCAGGCTCCTGTCTACAAGCATAACAGAGTATCATTAATAGTGTCATGGATTGGTTCTTGCCCATGGGATGGGTCTCAATTTGGGTCAGTTATTGGTTGGCCATTCCCTCAGTCTTGACTGTATCTTTGTTCATGCATATTTTACAGGACACATTTGGGGTTGAATGTTTTGTGTGTGGATTGCTGTCTTTATCCCTCTCCTGGGGATCCTCTTGGCTACAGGGAACAGCCACTTCAGAATCCTTAATGCACCCCTGTTAGAAGTATCAGCTAGAGTCACTTTCCATTTGCTCCCAGGGGAGTCCTTCTATCCTAGGCCTCTCTCATGTTCATTTCCTCTCCCCTGCTCTCCCTACATCTGCTTGCACCTCCCCACTTCTCCCACCAGCCTCTCTCTCACCTAGGTCTCTCTCTCCATTGAACTCCAATATCTACTTTACCCTTCAGAGAACTATTCAATCACCCTCCACAGGGTCCTTCTTGTTATTTAGCTTCTTTGGGTCTGTTGACTATAACATGTTTAACCAGTACGTTGTGGCTAATATCTGCTTGTGAGTGAGAACATACCGTGCATGTAATTTTAGGTCTGGGTTACCTCACTCAGGATGATGTTTTCTAGTTCCATCCATTTGCCTGCAAAACTCATGTCTTTATCTTGAATAGCTGGGTTATGTTCCATTGTGTAAACAAAACACATTTTCTTTATCTGTTCTTCAGTTGAGGGGCATCTAGGATGTTTCCAGTTTCTGGCTATTACAAATAAAACTGCCATGGACATAGTTAAGCAAGTGTCCTTGTAGGGTGGTGAAAAATATTTTGGGTATTGTTGTAGATGTTATTTAATCCTGACCAGGGGTTTCTACCCCACCTTAGAACCTTTAGTTCCTGAATAAAAAACATACACAACCTATATATTTATAATAAGCCTTAAACAATACGAAAGCTGGGGGCAGCTGCCCACCCTGTATGCTGTTGGAATCTACTTTCCTATCAATAACCCTGAGTTATTACTTACTATGATTCATCTAGGCAGTTCTTTACTCCAAGTGGCCAGCTCAGAGGGCCATGTTTTCTTTATGTCTATCCCATGGTGGCTTCTCTTTCCTCTTCTCCCCCACCTCTTCCTCTTCATGATTTTCCTCCAACCCAAAGCCTACAAAACCTAAACCTCTCCAATGACTCTTCTACCAGACAATTAGTTATTGGCATCTTTATTTGCCAATCAGAAATAACTTGGGGGCAGAGTCACAGAGCATCTTATGTGTGGACTCTGTGGCAACCAGTCTTGGGGACCCGACATTAGCATTAAAATAAAAGCAGCATTAGGCCAACCCACTACAGGGCATATGCCAGGAAGTCTAATTGGGTCTTAAGGTAGAACTATTGCAATTTTCTGAGAAACCACTAAATTGATTTCCAGAGTGACTGTACAAGTTTGCACTCCGCCAGCAATGGAGGAGTGTTCCCCTTGCTCTACATCCTTGCTAACATGTGCTATCTTTGAGGTTTTGATCAGAGTTGTTTTGATTTGTAATTCTCTGATGACTAAAGACATTAAACATTTGTTTAAGTGCTTCCTGGTCACTAGACATTCCTCTGTTGATAATTCTGTTTAGCTTTGTACCCTGTTTTTATTAGGGCATTTTGATTGGTTAGTCATTAATTTCTTCAGTTCTTTAATGTTGAATATTAGCCATCAGATGTAGGGTTGGTGAAAAATTTGTTCCAATCTGTAGGTTGCTAATTTGTCCTATTGACAGTGTCCTTTGCCTTACAGAACCATCTCAGTTTCCTGAGGTCCCATTTGTCAATTGTTGACCTGAGTGCCTATTCCATTGGTGTTCTTTTCAGGAAATTGTCTCCTCTACCCATGAGTTCAAAGCTATTCTCCACTTTCCATTATATTGGATTTAATGTACCTGGTTTTACGTTAACTTTTCTGATCCATTTGAACTTAGTTTTATGCAGGGTGATAGATACTGATCTATTTGCATTCTTATGCATGCAGACATCCAGTTAGACCAACACCATTTATTGGAGATGCTTTGATTTTTTCCTTTGTATGGTTTTTACTCCTTTGTCAAAAATGAAGCTTCTGTAGGTGTATGGGTTTATTTCTGGGTCTTCACTTCTAATCCATTGATCCATCTGTCTGTTTCTATACCAGTTCCATGCAGTTATTATTGCTATTGTTCTGTAGTACAGCTTGAGGTCAGGGATAGTGAGACCTCCACAGGTTCTTCTATTGTTTAGGATTGGTTTTAGCTAACCTGGGTTTTTTGTTTTTCCATATGAAGTTGAAAATTGTTCTTTTCAGATCTGTAAAGAATTATTTTAGAAGTTGGATGAGAATTGTATTGAAACTGCAGATTGCTTTTGGTAAGGTAACCATTATCACTATATTGATCATACTACTAGATTAGCCTAAGAGAGCTTTCCATCTTCTGATATCTTCTTGGATTCCAAGTTGTGTATTCATGGGGCCCTACAGTTCTCCACAAGATCCAGAAAGCTCTTTGGGGTCCCACATGGCTCCTCAGACTCGAAGAGCAGGCTCAAATGTCTGGCTAATCTAGCAAAGTATTTTTATTTCCAAGTTATTTACAGTGAAACTTTAATTTTTAATATTTTTTATTAACTAAGAAATTAATTGAAAAAAAGAGGGTTCTGACAACTGTAGATTATATAAATATACACTCTCTAGATACCTGTACTTTCTTAGTAAGTCCACATAGCCTGATTTATGAACTCCTGTATTTTAGGTAGGAATATCTCAAAGATCAAGCTTTTCATCATCTAGAAAGTTCTAGGTATAGGGATTTACAACATTGTCTAGTGGATGCTCAAGTATAGTCACTGACTAACGTGTGTTAACTTCTGAAAGGAACCTTGTCTTAGTTAGGGTTTTACTGCTGTGAACAGACACCATGACCAAGGCAAGTCTTATAAAAACAACATTTAATTTGGGGCTGGCTTACAAGTTCAGAGGTTCAGTCCATTATCATCAAGGTGGGAGCATGGCAGTATCCAGGCAGGCATGGCTCAGGCAGAGCTGAGAGTTCTACATCTTCATCCAAAGGCTGCTAGTGGAAGACTGACTCTCAAGCAACTAGGGTGAGGGTCTTAATCCCACACCCACAGTGACACACCTATTCCAACCAGGTCACACCTCCAAATGGTGCCACTCCCTGGTCCAAGAATATATAAACCATGACAAACCTTATAAAAACCCAGAACTAATGTTAATTCCTTCAGCCAAGCAGAAAACCTTCAGCAAGAATAAACACTATGTGAAGTATAAAAGCTTCTTCAAAACTGTGCACAGTGGGAAAGCAGAAAGTGTCAGTAAGCCATGAGAAATGGTAGGCGCTGGGAAGAAAATGAAATATATGTTTGTGTGAGTAGGCATGGTTCTGAAAATTAATATGGCAGTGGAAAAAGACTTTGTTCTAGGAGTCGGTCAGAGAAGTAGTAATGCTATATAGGAATCCCCAGACACAAATCTCTCTCTAGCCTTTGACAGATAGAAAGAACCAAAAGGTTCAATCGATAGGATTTTTCACTCATCAAAATTCAACTTCCTCTTAGCAGGAAAAAGAGAAATACAGAAAGAAAGCAGAGCGTCTAAAAGACAACAAACAAACACGCTGGAAACTCTAGCTTCTTCTCATTATGCATTTTCTGCATTGCACCCTGTCACCCTTAGCCCTCTTCACACTTTAAAGAGGTCCAGTGGGCACATCTCACTTTCTTTAGGGTGCCACACTACTCCAGAATCTGCATATTGGAATACTCAATGTGAGGAAAGGAAGAGGTAGGCTCTTTGAGCAGTGATGAAATTGAGAGAGTATTCTTCTAGGAAGGATGGGCAGACACATGCTCATGACAAAGGTGAAGTGCCTGAAGGTCAGGTTAAGTTTCTCAAGGTGACACAGTTGCTAAGTAGCACAGTTAAAAATCCAGTTAAGTCACCTGACTCTGATGTTCCTGGTTTGGCATGGTGAAAATAAACTGTTATTTTTACAGTTCCTTGATCACGTATAAATGCCAACAAACTGAATTGGGGTACTTGGGAGCCAACTAGCAAAAGTTAGTGTGATTTCCCTAATCTCCTCTTGACTGCTGGAATTGTCTAAGAACTTAATCCGCTTCACGCTGAGCATTAATCTGCAGCAAGTGGTGCCTCCTGAAAATTCTGAGGGATAAACCAAGTGGGTTTTACAGGCGAAAGCTCTATTTTAATTGAACTTTCTGGATTAGCAGAAGAGTGGATGAGTGTGTTTGGGGCTACCATAAAGCCCCCTTCCAATTGCCTTCCTCCAACAACACTGAGCCTAACTGAGTAGAAGCTGCATTCAAAATCATAAACATAAGGTTGAATTTGCTACTGTCTATAAGTGATCTGTTCTGTGTTACTTTAGGGGGGCTTTCCTTAAGCAGCTCAAATATAGCACTGAAACTTATAAAGTCAGTTTGTTTTCTTTGTTAATGCTGTAGAGAATGGCTCTTTCCTGGCATGCCTATCTGATATCTCAAATCTTAGACCATTGTCTCAGCGGATGTGCAGTAAGGGAAATCTCTTTGGTGGGGGCTTCCATGTCTGATACCTCAAATACTATGGCCTTTCTAAACCAGGAGGATTTAAGAACAATGCTATTTGCTATTGAGCTTTTCGGGTTCCATGTGGGTTCAAATATCAAGAGTCAGCTGCTTCTCCTCCTCAGAATGTCCCTGGTTAGAGTCACATTTGCTCTGTCCTTTAGGTTATGCATTAGAAAACAGGCAATGGCCTATTAGAGAATAAGAAGCTCATGTTGGCATCAATCTGTAACCCCAGACCTGGAAGTGAGGAGGGAGGATGGACCCCGAGCCTCGCTGGCCAACTTGCTTTGCCAATCAAGTTCTGGGTTCAGTGACAGATCCTGTCTCACAAAATAATGTGACCAACAACAGAAGAAGACATCGGATGTTGATCTTTGGGCTCCATATAATATATGTGTATACACACACACACACACACACACACACACACACACACACAGCACAGCACACATCTCTGGGTGGCCTTCCCATGTTCTGTGTCTGTCTTGCTCCTTTTTAACTCCCAGTGACCCATCCTGTCTCCCTCTTCCATACAAGGAAAGAAAAGGGGAGGGAGGATGGAGGTGTAGAAGAAAGACAATGCTGTCTCATTTGGATGCAAGGGAGCTGCTGACTTCAGTAGACAGAACCCATTCTTTAGAAAGAACTCACAGACTGAACCATTGGTATCTTTGTTTGTCCTTTAGTGGGAAAAGATAAAACCCAAAACTTTCTCTCTGTGTATTTGGGATTCATTCTTCTACTAGGAAGAAATGCCATATGTGAGTCTGAAGCACCTACCAGACTTGTCCTCTGGGTGCCTCTGAACCTTCAGCAATTTCATTTCAAAGCAGCCCATTTCACTGAAAAAGCTTTGGTAACACTATCCTGGGTACTATGTTAAGTTCAAAAGGGAACATTTGGTTTGGAAACATTGTTTCTAGAGGGAAAGTGGTGTTACTGACAGAAGGATACAGTATCATTTTATCTGCCTCTGCAAGGACTGCAGCCAACTCTGGTAAAGAACTTCTGACATGGAAACTGTAGCTTTCAACTCTCCTTTCTCATTAAAAGGTGAAACATAGTATTGGAAATGACTGTCCTTCCTAGCTCTGTTTCTAGATGATTCATTATTTAAATAATTCCCTTTACTTTAAAAATGTAGAGGGAATACTAAAGAAAATTGAGTCACTTGGAAGAGTAGACAAAGGAAACAGAATATTCTATCCTTCAGCTCAGGAAGAAAAGTTTTAATGCTTTCATTTTTAATTTTTTGTGTTTTATGCTTATAATGTATTTCCTTGGATTGAATCTAGGCCAATTATCCATATTAAGTTATTCATTTAATGTAATTCTAAATTGGAATTCCTTATTAGGAGTCAATTCTAACATAAATCCCTGTGGGGTTCTTTTAGAACTTGATTAATTCACTCTAGATTCAGCTTAAACTGTAAATGTGCTGAGACTATATGAGAACATGATTTTTTTCTAAGAAAGAAACTGTCATGTAAAATTATATTAGAATTTTTGAATGTATATACTCTGATCTAACCATGCAACGTAGAGAAAGTATGTTGTTTTGTGTTTTGCTGGCTAAACCCTGACAGAGCAATTAATGCAGGAGGATGCTTATTTTGGTCAGAGACTTTAGGGTATCATGGATAGGAAGGTATGGAGGATTCAGTAGTTTGCCATACGACCTTTAGAAAACAGAGGGGATGGGATTCAGAAAGAGCTAGGGCAAGACATAGCCTTCAAAAATACATGCTGAGTTACATAACTCCAATGAAGAGATTACTCCTACAGTTTGGGGTTACCATTCTACTTTGGTAGTATGCAGAATACCTTCTAGAACCATGAACACTAGTCAGTACTGATGAAAGCTCTAGGTAGACACCAAATTGATTTCTTTGTTCAATGAAATGTATATGTACTTCAGCAATAGAGCCTTACCATCAGATTGTAGAGAACAACCAATAGCCTTGGCAATAGCTTGTATTGTTTGGGGAATCCATAGAACCCTTTTGGTCAACAACTGAATCATATTGAACCCATTCCTGGTACTGAAAACTTTACTTGATGATGAAAGATGTATATAGTTGGGTCATGGTCTCCCCTGTTATTTGGTGATTCAATTTATATTTCTTTCTTATTTGTACATATTTTGAGAAGCTTCTACAGTAGTAAGCCTTCATATTATCTGCTCCTTTTTAGATGACACTTAAATTGCTTTCTCCACCATTGTATCACAATGCAACCCAGGATTCCACCTGATTTGGGTTCTACACATACTCCTTTACTAACAGTGTACTTGCTACATAACGGCAACCTGGGTCCCCAACATGGATCTGGATTCACATAAACCTGCTTTAATCAATGAAAACAGGCCGGGCAGTGGTGCCGCACGCCTTTAATCCCAGTACTTGGGAGGCAGAGGCTGGCAGATTTCTGAGTTTGAGGCCAGCCTAGTCTACAGAGTGGGTTCCAGGACATCCAGGGCTTCACAGAGAAACCCTGTTTCAAAAAAAAAACAAAAAAAAACAAACAAAAACAAAAACAAAGCCAAAAAAGAAAAATAAAAGAAAAAAGAAAACATATTATTCCCACAAGTAACCCCTTGGTAACATGACATTTCCATACATCCTGGACCACATCTAGAAACTATGGGCTGTGGGCTTCTCTGACCTGGTCAGGTGTGGGAAGCAAGTGCAATAATGCAATCTGTTCCCTTTAGCCCTTTAGGTATCAGAAAGAATCTCATGTTTGTTACCTTGTGCCTGTGCACAGCTGGGCACATGTATGACTACAATCAGACACATTATAAGAAAGAGTATGCAAAGGCTTACACATTCCAAATATCTTGACCAAAAGTTAGAATGATCTGTGCTGCATCCTTCAGTAACCAAGCTCCTCCTTTTTTTGAATACCACAACAGAAAGCCTCCAAACAATCATTTGGACCCTTGAGTACCTTTACTGATTGGCCCACTGTCACCTTGACAACATACTCTGACCTGTATTTTCACTTCACTTTTGAATAGAATCTCCTTATTGCTTTAAAAATCAGTGTGCGCCTTCATTTCAATTGCTTAAATGGAAGTGTGAGAGCCCAGAAATGGCCCAAAACCTAACCAATATATTGTAAGAAATATGGTCACAATTTTTTGAAAGGTAACCAAGAAAAACAATAAATCCACAGACTATATCAGTGGCACAATGTGATAAGCAGTCCTGATTTCCCTGTATAGTTAGCTATTGGAAGGCAGATTCTTTATTCATCTTTTAACTATCACTAATAATCTTCATATCATGCCTTGCATACTACATTCTATATATACACATAGGTATGTGTACTGTGTATATATATGTGTGAGAGTAGGTTGCATCATGCTTGCCAATCAGTTGAAGGGACCATAGAGGATCCAAAGAATTCCCAAGAAGTGTTACTGGTGGCAAAAAGAGGAAAAAATCTTAGTGACATAAAAATAATTTCTGTCTAAGCAGTTAGACAATGACCCTGGCTAGACACAACTTCAGAGTCAAGTCACAGGGTAGAGTTGAGATGCATGACTGTAGATGTTACAGTGGCAAAGAACAGAAACAGGTCCAGAAAGGTTATTGGGCAGGGCAGGGAGGGAGTGGAGGTGGGGATAGCAATTCCAGACAGAATACTGCATCAGTGGTGAAGACTGAGCCATGCTGAAGTCCCTGAGCAGGTGAGAGTCCTCTGCCTGTTGATTGTTTAACACACATTGATTGGGCACATCGTAGGTTCTGGTAGCATAACTATTGTAAAGCTAGGTGCCCTGTTCTTTGTGAAGTCCAGGCGAGGGTACGATACTCATTTTAGTCTGGTGTTTAATACCTTCTTGGGTCTAGATTTTTGTATGTAATTTTAATATATCCTATGAACATATGTGTCTTAGTTGATGTCATATTGCTGTGAAGAGACACCATGATCATGGCAGCTCTTATGAAGGAAAGCATTTAATTAGGGCTTGCTTATCGTTTCAGAGTTTAGTCCATTATCATGATGGCAGAAAGCATGGTGGTGAGAAGGCAGACATGGGGCTGGAGAGAGAGCTAATATGGCAGTAAGCAGGAAGAGAGAGACTGGGCCTGGCTTGGGTATCTGAAACACCAGAAGAAAAAACAACAACAACAACAAAAAAACAACAACAACAACAACAAAAAAACCCAGTGGCATACTTCCTCCAACAAGGCCACAGATCCTAATCATCATGAGGTAGTGCCATTCCTTAATGACCAAGCCTTCAAGTATGAGCCTATGGGGACCATTTTTACTCAAATCATTATAATACGGTAGCAGTTTTCTCTGATAAATTTATTGAGTAAGCACTATTTTTACCTTTAAGATTAAGTTCAATGCCAATGCCTCCTGGGTGGTACCAGACCCATGATACTGTCTATGCATAGCAAAGTACAGACTCACCCTGACTTTAGCTTTGCATTTATAGCAAAGTCGACTTATGGTTATACATAGAGTATCTCATAGTAGGCACAATCTAGAAAATGAGTTTTATATAACATGTAGTAACTTAGAGTAGAACACATCAATCTAAGAATGCACCTCTTGTTTATGAGGTTAATTGCTTCCTGTGAGACTTGTGGTGATTTTAATAAGACTGTCCCTCATAGACTCATCTATTTGAATGCTTAGCCATCAGGGAATGGCACTATTTGAGACAGATTTGAAGGTATGATCTTGTTGGAGGAAGTGTGCCACTAAGGGTAGGCTTTGAGATAACAAAAGCTTAAGTAAGCCAGGCTAAATGTCCTTCTTTCTGTGTCTGAAGAACAGCCTTTAGTTCTTAACTTCTTCTCTAGCACCACATCTGCCTGCATGCCACTTTGCTTCAAACCATGATGATAATGAGCTACACCTCTCAAACTGTAAGCCAGCCTCAATTTAAATGTTTTCTATTTTTAAGAGTTGCCTTGGGGCTTGGAGTCAGTGGACACCCCCAATGTCCCCTAGAGGACTCTCCACACGATCTTAGGACCACCGGTGAGTGGAACACAACTTCTGTTCCAATCCAAATGTGCGGGACCTGAGACAGCATTAGAGAAGCAGGAAACCTGGCCTGACCAGGGTCACAAGTCCCTTCCAGTTGGCATCAGCACTGGGTCACCTGGACACAGAGTCAGCAGACACCCCCAAGGAAATAGAGGACAGCTTCTGAGACAGACCCTGTTTCGGGCTCCCGGGCAGAGGAGAGGTGTCTGCCCTGCCTGGGAGTGCTTTGCAGGAGCACCTGGGGGAGCCATCTTGGTTCCCGGATCCCTCTGAGACTAGTCTGTGCAGGTGAGAGTGTGGACTACAAAAGATAACAGCTTCTGTGACAGGCCTAAGCAACATACATTCTGGGACAGATCCTGTTTCAGGCCTTCATCTTCGGACAGGAGGGAGGTCCAAATGCCAGATATCTGTGCACCTTCCCTGTAAGAGGAGAGCTTGCCTGCAGAGAGTGCTCTGACGACTAAAAATCAGAGAAGAGAGCTAGTCTCACAGGTCTGCTGATAGAGGCTAACAGAATCATAAGAGGAACAACCTTTAACCAGAGACAACTATAACAACTAACTCCAGAGATTACCAGATGGTGAAAGGCAAACATAAGAACCTTACTAACAGAAACGAAGACCACTCACCATCATCAGAATGCAGTACTCCCACCTTGCCCAGTCCTGGGCATCCCAACACACCCGGAAAAGCTAGACCCGGATTTAAAAGCATATCTCATGAGGATGGTAGAGGACATCAGGAAGGACTTCAATAACTCACTTAAAGAAATACAGGAGAACACTGCTAAAGAGTTACAAGTCCTTAAAGAAAAATAGGAAAACAAAACCAAACAGGTAGAAGTCATTAAAGAAAAACAGAAAAACACATCCAAACAGGTGAAGGAAGTGAACAAAATAATACTAGACCTAAAAAGGGAAGTAGACACAATAAAAAAAAAAACCCAAAGTGAGGCAACGCTGGAGATAGAAACCCTAGGAAAGAAATCTGGAACCATAGATACGAGCATCAGCAACAGAATACAAGAGATGGAAGAGAGAATCTCAGGTGCAGAAGATTCCATAGAGAACATTGGCACAACAATCAAAGAAAATGGAAAATGCAAAAAGATCCTAACTCAAAACATCCAGGAAATCCAGGACACAATGAGAAGACCAAACCTACGGATAATAGGAGTGGATGAGAATGAAGATTTTCAACTTAAAGGGCCAGAAAATATCTTCAACAAAATTATAGAAGAAAACTTCCCAAACATAAAGAAAGAGATGCCCATGAACATACAAGAAGCCTACAGAACTCCAAATAGACTGGATCAGAAAAGAAATTCCTCCCATCACATAATAATCAGAACAACAAATTCACTAAATAAAGATAAAATATTAAAAGCAGTAAGGGAAAAGAGTCAAGTGACATATGAAGGCAGGCCTATCAGAATTGCAAGAGACTTTTCACCAGAGACTATGAAAGCCAAAAGATCCTGGACAGATGTTCTACAGACACTAAGAGAACACAAATGTCAGCCCAGGCTACTATACCCAGCCAAACTTTCAATTACCATAGATGGAGAAACCAAAGTGTTCCACAACAAAACCAAATTCACACATTATCTTTCCATGAATCCAGCCATTCAAAGGATAATAACAGAAGAAAAAAAAATACAAGAACAGAAAACAAGCCCTGAAAAAGCAAGAAAGTAATCCTTCAACAAACTTAAAAGAAGACAGCCACAAGAACAGAATGCCAAATGTAAAAAAAAATAATAGGAAGCAACAAATACTTTTCCTCAATATCTGTTAATATCAATGGACTCAATTGCCCAATAAAAAGACATAGACTAACAGACTGGCTACACAAACAGGACCCAACATTTTGCTGCTTACAGGAAACACATCTCAGGGAAAAAGACAGACACTACCTCAGAATGAAAGCCTGGAAAACAAATTTCCAAGCAAATGGTCTGAAGAAACAAGCTGGAGTAGCCATTCTAATATCTAATAAAATCGACTTCCAACCCAAAGTTATCAAAAAAGACAAGGAGGGACACTTCATACTCATCAAAGTTAAAATCTTCCAAGAGGAACTCTCAATTCTGAATATCTATGCTCCAAATGCAAGGGCAGACACATTCATTAAAGAAACTTTAGTAAAGCTCAAAGCACATATTGTACCTCCCACAATAATAGTGGGAGACTTCAATATACCACTTTTTCTCAATTGACAGATCATGGAAACAGAAACTAAACAGGAACACAGTGAAACTTACAGAAGTTATGAAACAAATGGATTTAACATATATCTACAGAACATTTTATCCTAAAACAAAAGGATATACTTTCTTCTCAGCACCTCATGGTACCTTCTCCAAAATTGACCATATAATTGGTCACAAAACAGGCTTCAACAGATAAAAAAATATTGAAATTATCCCATGCATCCTATCAGATCACCATAGACTAAGGCTGATCTTCAATAACAGCATAAATAATAAAAAGCCAACATTCACATGGAAACTGAACAACACTCTTCTCAATGATACCTTGGTAAAAGAAGGAATAAAGAACCAAATTAAAGACTTTTTAGAGTTTAATGAAAATGAAGCCACAACATACCCAAACTTATGGGACACAATGAAAGCATTTCTAAGAGGAAAACTCATAGCTCTGAGTGCCTCCAAAAACACCTAGAGAGAGAGCACATTCTAGCAGCTTGACAACACACCTAAAAACTCTAGAACAAAAGGAATCAAATTCACCCAAGAGGAGTAGACAGCAGGAAAAAAATCAAACACAGGGGCTAAATCAACCAAGTGGAAACAAAAAGAATGTATTCAAAGAATCAACCAAAGGAGGAGCTGGTTCTTTGAGAAAATCAACAAGATAGATAAACCCTTAGCCAGACTGACTCGAGGGCACAGGGACAGCATTCTAATTAACAAAATCAGAAATGAAAAGGGAGACATAACAACAGATGCTGAAGAAATCCAAAACACCATCAGATCCTTCTATAAAAGGCTATACTCAACAAAACTGGAAAACCTGGATGAAATGGACAAATTTCTAGACAGATACCAGGTACCAAAGTTAAATCAGGATCAGGTTAATGATCTAAACAGTCCTATGACCCCTAAGAAATAGAAGCAGTCATTAATAGTCTCCCAGCCAAAGAAAGCCCAGGACTAAATGGGTTTAGAGCAGAGTTCTATCAGACCTTCAAAGAAGATCTAATCCCAATTCTTCACAAACTATTCCACGAAATAGAAGCAGAAGATACTCTACCCACTTCATTCTATGAAGCCACAATTACTCTGATTACTAAACCACAGAAAGACCCAACAAAGATAGAGAACTTCAGACCAATTTCCCTTATGAATATCAATGCAAAAATACTCAATAAAATTCTCACTAACCGAATACAAGAACACATTAAAAGAATCATTCATCCTGACCAAGTAGGTTTTATTCCAGGCATGCAAGGATGGTTTAATTTACGGAAATCCATCAACGTAATCCACTATATAAACAAACTTAAAGACAAAAACCACATGATCATTTTGTTAGATGCTGAGAAAGCATTTGACAAAATCCAACACACATTCATGATTAAAGTCTTGGAAAGATCAGGAATTCAAGGCCCATGCCTAAACATGATAAAAGCAATCTACAGCAAACCAGTAGCCAACATCAAAGTAAATGGTGAGAAGCTGGAAGCAATCCCACTAAAATCAGGGACTAGACAAGGCTGCCCACTTTCTCCCTACCTATTCAACATAGTACTTGAAGTCCTACCCAGAGCAATTCAACAACAAAAGGAGATGAAGGGGATACAAATTGGAAAGGAAGAACTCAAAATATCACTTTTTGCAGATGATAAGATAGTATATATAACTGACCCTAGAAATTCCACCAGAGAACTCCTAAGCCTGACAAATAGCTTCAATGAAGTAGCTGGATATAAAATTACCTCAAACAAGTCAATGGCCTTTCTCTACACAAAGAAATTAGGGAAACAACACCCTTCTCAATAGCCACAAACAATATAAAATACCTTGGTGTGACTCCAAGGAAGTGAAAGATCTCTATGATAAGAACTTCAAGTCTCTGAAGAAAGAAATTAAAGAACGTCTCAGAAGATGGAAAGATCTATGCTCTTGGATTGGCAGCATCAATATAGTAAAAATGGCTATCTTGCCAAAAGCAATCTAGAGATTCAATGCAGTCCCCATCAAAATTCCAACTCAATTCTTCAAGGAATTAGAAAGGGTAATCTGCAAATTCATCTGGAATAACAAAAAACCTAAGATAGCAAAAACTCTTTTCAAGGATAAAAGAACCTCTGAGGGAATCACCATGCCTGACCTAAAGCTGTACTACAGAGCAATTGTGGTAAAAACTGTGTGGTACTGGTATATTGACAGACAAGTAGACCAATGGAATAGAATTGAAAACCCAGAAATGAACCCACACACCTATGGTCACTTGATCTTTGATGAGGGAGCTAAAACCATCGATGGAAAAAGAGGGCATTTTCAACAAATGGTGCTGGCACAACTGGCAATTATCATGTAGAAGAATGGGAATTGATTCATTCCTATCTCCTTGTCCTAAGGTCAAATCTAAGTGGATCAAGGAATTCCACATAAAACCAGAGACACTGAAACTTATAGAGGAGAAAGTGGGGAAAAGCCTTAATGTTGTGGGCACTGGGGAAAAATTCCTGAATAGAACAACAATGGCTTATGCTGTATGATCCAGAAAAACAAATGGGACCTCATTAAATTGCAAAGCTTCTATAAGGCAAAAGATACAGTCAATAAGACAAAAAGGCCACCAACCGATTGGGAAAGGATCTTTACCTATCCTAAATCACATTGGGGACTAATATCCAATATATACAAAGAGCTCAAGAAGCTGGACCCCAGAAAATCAAATAACCCCATTAAAAATGGGGCTCAGAGCTAAACAAAGAATTCTCACCTAAGGAATTCTGAATGGCTGAGAAGCACCTGAAAAAAGGTTCAGCATCCTTAATCATCAGGGAAATGCAAATCAAAGCAACCCTGAGATTCCACCTCACACCAGTCAGAATGGCTAAGATCAAAAACTCAGGTGACAGCAGATGCTGGCAAGGATGTGGAGAAAGAGGAACACTCCTCCGTTGTTGGTGGGATTGCAAGCTTGTACAACCACTCTGGGAATTAGTCTGGCGGTTCCTCAGAAAATTGGACATAGTACTACCGGAGAATTCAGCAATACTTCTCCTGGGCATATATCCAGAAGATGTTCCATCCAGTAAGAAGGACACATGCTCCACTATGTTCATAGCAGCCATATTTATAATAGCCAGAAGCTGGAAAGAATCCAGATGTCCCTCAACAGAGGAATGGATACAGAAAATGTGGTACATTTACACAATGGAGTACTACTCAGCTATTAAAAAGAATGAATTTATGAAATTCCTAGGCTAATGGATGGGCCTGATGGGCATCATCCTGAGTGAGGTAACCCAATCACAAAAAAACTCACATGATATGTACTCACTGATAAGTGTAGTGATATTAGCCCACAAACTTAGAATACCAAAGATATAAGACACAATCTGCAAAACACATGAAACTCAAGAAGAAAGAAGACCAAAATGTGAACACTTTGTCCCTTCTTAGAATTGGGAACAAAACACCCATGGAAGTAGTTACAGAGACAAAGTTTGGAGTTGAGAGGAAAGGATGGACCATCTAGAGACTGCCATACCGGGGGATCCATCCCATTATCAGCCTCCAAACGATGACACCATTGCATACACTAGCAAGATTTTGCTGAAAGAACCCAGATATAGTTGTTTCTTGTGAGGCTATGCTGGGGCCTAGCAAACACAAAAGTGGATGCTTATAGTCAACTATTGGATGGATCACAGGGCCCCCAATAGAGGAGCTAGAGAAAGTACCCAAGGAGCTAAAGGGGTCTGCAACCCTATAGGTGGAACAACAATATGAACTAACCAGTACCCAGAGCTCGTGTTTCTAGCTGCATATGTATCAGAAAATGGTCTAGTCTTCCATCATTGGAAAGTGAGGCCCATTGGCCTTGCAAACTTTATATGCCTCAGTACAGGGGAACGCCAGGGCCAAGAAGTGGGAGTTGGGAGGAGGGTATGGGGGGTACTTTTGTGATAGCATTGGAAATGTAAATGAAGAAAATACCTAATTAAAAAAAATAAGAAAAAAAAGAGTTGCCTTGGTCATGGTATCTCTTCATAGTAACAAAAGAGTGACTGAAATATTGTTTTAGCATAGTAACAAAAACTTTACTAGGACAGTTTCCATTGCCACAAATCACACATATTTCACCACTATTTCATCCTTATTTGTCATTTGCTATTTCACTTCTGAGACTCAAATCTCAGAAGATACAAATGTCTTTGTGGTTCTGTTTTTCTGATTCTTCCCTTGTGGTGTCCAAGTGCTGTTATATACCAACTGAGAAAGGATAGAGCAGAGTTGAGGTTCAAAGTTCCTGTCTTCCCTTGGGGTATCTGGACTCCATGCATACTGGGTGGGATCGCATGAAGCAAAGTCACAAATGGGTGGGTCAGCAGGATCCTGTTCTTGTGGTGAATGCTGGAAAGAGGAGGTGTCCTCTAAGATTTCAGTATTACAGCTCTTTAATGTTACATTCATTAAAACAGATCTTTCTGGTGGTGTTTAATGAAATAGCTTGTGTGCATATATTTTATTTGGGGTGAACAAGGACTACAGAAACCTTGGGAAGTAAGAAGGAGTTCTTAAGGTGAAGTTTCATTGGCTAAGGTTTAAGGTCTTGTAATACCTCATTTGCATGAAGCAGCTTTCCAGGAGGTTGAACCTGTAATTTCATCAAGGATTATGTGATACTCCACAGGTAGAGTGTGGGGGTTGGGGGTCCCCAGATAAGGCAAGAAGAGAAACCCCTCCTGGAAAGTGAGTCGGACATTTCGAGCCAAGTTCATGATATGGTAGACTTCAACCTTAAGTAACCAGGATTTCATAAGAAGTCTTGGTCCAGATTTTCTTCCTGGTTTCTTAATTTTGTCTTAGTAGAAGGAACTAGATTTAAATTTTTGTCTGTTCTAGATTAATCAAATATCTCCTTCCAATCTACTTTCTGTTTGTTAATTTTGTCTATGTTGGTTTTTCTTTTAATAGAAAGATCAATTTTGGAGATACCAAATATTAAAAATTTCATGTGGTGAGTCATATTTTAAAACTCATCTCTAAAACTACCCATGTGATCTAAAATAATATTTATAATTTTTTTATTATTCTTATATTTGGTCTTTAACATTTATAATACACTGGAAGTAGCCTTATACTTTGGATGGCCTATAATTTTTTTATATACAATTAGCTTCTATTAATGACCAGTCTTGTCCTCCATTGGTGAAACTATCTTACAAAAATTTTTCATGATTTCATGGCTCTGACTCCATTGAGTTTTGCTCATCAAACTGTATCTACATCAGTAACTTGCCTTTAAAAGTGATAATGTACTTTTATAACAAAATGTATTATCTGGTAGATTTACTCTACATTGTATGTCTTTTCTAAAAGTTATATTTGAGAATTTCAGAGTATGGAATTCAACATAAGAAGCTAAGAAATTTAAAATGTAGCATGAAAATATGATCATAAGAGATAAAAATTGAAAATTGATATAAATGGCATGCATATAATATCATATCCAATAATAATAGTATCCTTATATTTTCAAATGTAATACAAATGACCATATGCTGGACATAAAGCAAACATCAACAATTCAATTAAAAGGATTATTGTCATTCATCATTAGATTTTCAATCATAAAAGACTCCAACTCTACTAGTTAATTTTTGTTTGCTATGACAAAAAGTTGACAGAAACAATTTGAAGGAAGAGGCATTGTCTTAACTCATGCATTTTAGAGAAACAATTTCTCATGGTGGTGCAGACAGCATGGAATATATTATTCCTAGCTGGCAAGACCTTATACCTATTGCTTCTAACATTTTGAATGACCAGGAGGCAGAGAGAACTAAGGCTATAATATTAGCTGAGCATGACAGGCTCCCATATTGGTTAATGCAAAGCAAAACTACATCTATTGAAGACATAAAAGTGTAGTAGAAGATATTCCCTGCAGTAGGAAAGGAGAGCATGGGTGACACTTCCAAAGCAATGTTCTCAAACAAAGGAAACTCCTGGGTTTGATCCAGGAGTCCAACCGTCATTCTGTACCAACTGGTCCATTCACAAGCATGCTCAGCCTAAGGCTATGGAGACTAGTAAAAACAGCAAGTTTTCTGAAAATGCTCAGCATGAACGCTAAAGTTTTAGCTGAATATAAAGAAAAGAATACTTTGAACAAGCATTGACCTGGGAGTCTGTCCTTGAAAGTACCTGTTTCACCCAGTGATGATGTCCATGGAGATTTCATTTCAGCTTGAAAGCCTATCCCCACTGACCCACTTCTTCTAGCAAGACTGTGTATGGTTCTAAAGCTTCCACATCCTCCCTGAAACATTGTCAACATGAAAGGGCCAAGTGTTCCAACACAGAAGACCAAAAGGGACCGTTTACATTCAAAACATAATGCTAGCTAATTTCTTAAATTTCTAACTTTTAAATATAAAATTAAAAATAGAAATTTAGCATATGTATATATTGTTTAATTTTGATGACAAATAATATCATAGAAGACATAGAAGTAGAAATCAGAAAATATAGAATAGTATGATCATAGGGAGGTGCTAAAGCACAATGTAGATTATGTTAGTGATTCCTGTCTTCATAAGCTGACAAAGAAAAAGGCAGAATAAATAGACACTAAGTTTTCATCACAAACTTAAACAAAAAAGGAAATACAAAAGCCTCAGGTCCAGGCATTCCTCAGGAACATGGAAAAAGGTTTCTGCCTGCCAACAAGAACCATTTCCCTTGGCCTACAACTGTGGTCATATATAAGCAACATGTTAGCTTCCAAACTACTTGGACCCTGGTCACATGTATCTGTAATGCATTTCAAAGCCCACATGAACCTCCTGGCCCTTCTCACCTCATCCTCTACCATAAATTCCCAAGATGCTCCCATTCAAGGCTTCCTTTCTCTCTGTTACTTGTAACCAACATGTTATTTCCATGACCTAATTGGACCTGATCATTGTAAGTCTTTATCTTTGTCCCTATGCTCTAGAACTTTCCAGATGCTTTGGTTATTCTCCCTCTCTTACTTATAATAAAAACTTTCCCCCTAACTATAGAGCTGCCATTTTGGTTGTTTACTTATGGAGAATGGAAATATAAAGATATGGAAATATGGAGAAACAAGTCAAAGTTAATTAAGAGCATCAGTAAAATAATACAATAAAAATGCTACTAGGGCTAAGTGCTACATAAAAAATACAAAAAGAAAAATGTAAGAAAAGAAAGTGGTCAGTTTTTATGACAAGTATAGACACTAATATACAAAACAGATGAGTAAATTTATTACAATATAGATATTTTATTATAAATTATTTTAAAATGAACGTACATAAAATTTCTTATATCTATTTAAGATAATTATTCTATTATTAAACAAGTTCTTGAGTAGGTTGAATTTTCTCTGAATGTCAAAATGTGTGGGAAACTATATTATTCATTTTCCTTTGGGTGTTTACATAGTCTATAAAACATCAGATAGAACAAAATTTAGACACACAATTTAAAATTTATATTTAAAACCTTTAAAAATATATTAGCATCAATTCTTTTGCATTCAAATAGGATTATCACAAAACGAAATTTGTCCCAGAAAATGCGTGTTGATTTAATATCTGAAATCAGTATTAAAAAACGTGCATTATCATAAAAATGTTTAACTTATGTAATTATTTCAAAGAGGTGTGTAATATTTGACTAGAATTAACACCAAGTATTGATAAAATCTCTTTGCAAATACAGTTTCTGTATTTCTTTCACTGTGATAAATGCTATGACAAAAGCAACCTAAGAGAGAAAGGTTTCATTTTAGCTGATGTCACAATGCATCATGGTTGGAAATTCATGATGGCGGTGGCCTCAAATGTCTCATCACATTGAGTCCACCTTAGAAATGATTCTACCCATGCTTGTAATGGGTCTTCTCATATCAATTAATACAATCAAGACAATCCCTTACAGACATCCTTAGAAGCTGCCTTAATGTAGATAATGCCTGCTGGCTATGCACAGAGTCCTTCCTCTCTGAAGACTTTTATATTCTGTCAAGTTAACAATGAATAATAACCATCACTTCTTTACCTCATGACAACTCGACACCCAAACCACTTGCCAGCCATAGATTTCTACTTCTTCTTTCATCAGCTCTTGACCATTAAGTTCTGTTATGAGTTCATGACCATTAAGTTCTGTTAATAGCTAAATTCTGCTATTAGCTTAGGATAAAGCCTTCAGTATGGTGAGAGGATTTCCTTTGGGATACCATTTGTTGATCTAATGTTATGTAGAAGGCTTCTTTTCAGTTATGCTGATTCATTCAAAATTACAGATGCCTTCTAAACAGCAATCTGAACACTCTCTGATTTTGAAATTTACTGTGAAACTAATTGATCCATTATCTTTAAGTCCAATTCACTCAAGTTTCCAATAGATAGGCAAATGAAGCTAGATAGATACTTGGCCAAAATATGACATAAGTGGCCTATATCCCAGTTCCCCACATAATCCTTGTTCCACTATGGAACATCATAAAGCAATCCTCTACTGTAAGCATTTCTTTTTGTCTAAGATCTAAGATTTCTTTTTGTCTAGCTTCTGGGGAAGCTAGTTATAATCTAGATAATCCGTGGCAGGTGTAACCCAATACATGCCGTGTAGGAGAGTTTAGATTCTGTCAAGTTAATGCTATGACCCATTTAGCTCAGGTTACAGTTTTTAAAAGAATTACTAACTCAAAATTCTAAACTCTCCCACATTCCTCCAGCAGTATTGGTTCAAATGTCTAAGAACCCCAAAATCAGGTTTATTATGTCAATGCCCTCACTTCTCAATACCAATTACTGTTTTAGTTTCTTTTTCTGTTCCTGTAATAAATAAGTTTTAATAAAAACAACCTAAGGAGAAAAGGATTTATTCTGGCTCACAGCTCCACATTGGAGTCCATCATAGCTAGGAAGTCACAGCAGCTGGAGCTTATGGGAGCTTGACATATCTCACCTGTAGTAAAGAATAGAAAGGAATTGAAAGCTCACGTCACTTTCTTCATTTTTATACTGGCCAAAATCCCCTGTCTGGGGAATTGTCTTCTCCACAATTAAGATGTTTCACACATCAAATTATATGATCCAGATAATTCTCCTCAAGAATGACCATAGGCCCATCTCTGAAGTAATTTTAGATTTTATCAAGCTGATAGTTAATACTACCCATCACATAGCAAGAGAGTTTTTCTAACTTAAAGAATGAAGCTGGGCACAGATATGTCTCTGATCTATTGGCAGTCTACATTATTTCTTTTCTTTTTTATTAGATATTTTCTTTATTTACATTTCAAATTTTATCCTCTTTCCTTGTTTCCCCTCCAAAAACCCCTTATTCCATTCCCCCCTCTTCCTGCTCACTAACCCACCCACTCCCACTTCCCTGTCCTAGCATTCTTCTACACTGGGGCATTGAATCTTCAGAGGACCAAGGGCCTCTCCTCTCATTGATGTCCCACAAGGCCATTCTCTGCTACATATGCAGCTGGAGCCATGGGTCCCTCCATGTGTACTCCATGGTTGGTGTTTTAGTCCCTGGGATCTCTGGGAGTACTTGTTGGTTCATATTGTTGTTCCTCCTATGGGATTGCAAATCCCTTCAGCTCCTTGGGTCTTTTCTCTAGCTCTTCCTTTGGGAACCCTGTGCTCTGTCCAAAGGAGGGAGGGCTGTGAGCATCCACTTCTGTATTTGCCAGGCACTGGCAAAGCTTCTCAAGAGACAGCTATAACAGACTCCTGTCAGCAAGCACTTGTTGTCATCCACAATAGTATCTGGGTTTGGTAACTGTATATGGGATGGATCCCAAGGTGGGGCAGTCTCTGGATGGCCTTTCCTTCAGTTTCTGCTCCACACTTTGTCTCTGTGTCATTGCCTCCCCTAGGTATATTGATCCCCCTTCTAAGAAGGTCCTCAGTATCCACACTGTGATCTTCCTTCTTCTTGAGCTTCATGTAGCCTGTGAATTGTTATCTTGGGTATTCTGAACTTTTGGGCTAATATCCACTTATCAGTGAGTGCATGCCATGTGTGTTCTTTTGTGATTGGGTTACCTCACTCAGAATGATATTTCGTATTTCCATCCATTTGTCTAAGAATTTCATGAATTCATGGTTTTTAATAGCTGAGTAGTACTCCATTGTGTAAACATACCACATTTTCAGTATCCATTCCTCTGTTGAGGGACATTTGGGTTCTTTCTAGCTTCCATCTATTATACATAAGGCTACTATGAACATAGTGCAACATTTGTCCTTATTACATGTTGGAGCCACATTACTTCTTATGTTTACTTTTAACATTTCAACTCAGGGTTATAGTGGAACAATCAGAGATTTGTACAGACAAATTTCTAGTTTAAAAGTTCTTGAGTAGGTTTAATTCCTTCTGAGTATAATAATGTGTGGGAAACCACATTGTTCTTTTTCCCTAGCATGCTTGAATAGTCTGGAAAATCAGACTAGAAAAATTAATATTTCTATTTTCTTTCACAATAGAAAAATGAATATTTTAGTGTTCAAGACTTTATTGAAAAATTTAATCTGATAAAAACAATATATTCATATATATCCTCATAGGAAGTTAGAAAGATTTTCAATTTAACTTTAAGAAAATCATTCTCTAGTTTCACTAGGAAATAAAGTACTAAAATCTGCTACGGATATTTTATTTCTCCGTATTGAAGTATTACTGTAGACAGTACTATATTAAGAAAGCTTCACATGAAAGTCATCCAGAGATTATCTTAATAAATTGTCAGCTATGAAATCTCCAAATGGCAGATTTGTATTATTTCCCTTATTTATTTGCAATTAAACATGAAACGGTAGGTACATGAAAGTGTAGATCAAAATAAATTGTTCTGAAAGAATGCATGGACATTTTTTATCACAGGGTCACAGGTCACAGAAAGAGCATGGCCAAGTATGTTTTCTCTATTCAACCTGACAACTTTTATTATGTCCTTGAGAACAAATAAAAAGCATTTTTAATTGTTGCTCCATACTCATTTTTATTGTGGTTAATGTTTTTTTATTGATGACAAGCATGTATGCAGCAATGATATGCTTCCCAAATAACCTCAGCTAGAAGACGTTCAGAAGCTAGGCCTGTCTTACACAGCCGAAGGAACATAAAGAACCATTTCCAAGGTCAAACTGTGATCCAGCACTACTGTATCGGATCAGAGCCATTCTATCATTTGGCTACATGCCTATTTAGTGGCAAATTCACTGGACACCAGCAATGCTGTATATGAATACAGTTGATGTTGGAGAACTGTAAAGTACCAGTCCTAATGTGGGTTGAGTGTATCCCAGAGTTCAGCTACATGAAACGATTCTATTCTCAATCCAAGTCAGAGCTTAGGGACCCAGAAGAACTGAAAATGGTTCAGAGAATAGCTATGAAGATGAGGTATCAAAGTATTGTCACAGATGGAGAGAAAAGAGAAGTTTCACGAAGGCTGTGGCATGTGTTCTCTTATCTTTGAAAACTCAGTGAGCAGGGAGGGTGAAAGATCAACACAGGAAGAAGTGTGTCCACCCTTAATGTGTGCAAATAAACTAACATCCAAGGAAAATGCATAAGAGGTTGCATGTATAACAGTGAGTGAGCTTGGGGTTTGAGAATAGCCTTAGCCTCTAGACAGCCCTCCTCATCAGACTTCTGCAGCCTGTCAGTCCAGAGTCTTTCTCTACAATACGCACCTCCTGCCCTTTGCTGACACACTAGAGTTCCTCGCTCATGTGCTGCCCCTTCAGTAACACCCCTATCCCAGAGGTCTTTCCTTCTGGCTTATCTTCTTGCAGTCCTAACCACTTTACTCCGTGCATCACATATCACTTTCCTCATCTTTGGTCCCACCCCCAAACAGTGAGTGTTGCATGTTGGGGGCAGGTTCCTATTCCCTGTAAACTGCATGACCTTTCCTTTGCCTAAAAGCTTCTAATCAGCTGTGAGGAATATGCATCTTTATAATTTTATGTAAGCAACTAAGGGAAAAATGAGAATTTGCCATAGAAAATGAGGTCAGTGTGAAACTTCAAACACTTGTTATGTGGGATGCAAAATGAAGGGAGTAAGCCAAAGCTTAAATGCTCTATTATGTAACAAATGACATTGCACTTATGCAAAAAATTAATTTCTTCTAAAATGGAAATATCTTTTAAACTTACAGAAACTCAATGTTTTCTAAGGTCAATCAAACTGCTATTTTGGTGGAAAAAAATAGAAATTAAGAAACAAAGATGAGAAGTCAGTCGGTAGAGTCTTCTTGAGCTCCACATTCTGATGACATTGAGGTGGCATGCTGGGCAGCAAGCTCAAAGCCACCAGTCACCTGTTTTCCAGAAACATGAAATAGAAGATCTTCTGTATCCATTGTCTAGATATGTGGCTGCTCATAGTATCCTATTAGGGTGTATGTGAAACTCAGAGTTCCTTTGAACTACTGTCTTTCAAGAAGATTTCAGGGATGACCCAGATTCCCCTACCAATCAGCAAGCTAACAATATCGATTGACCAAGAGTTTTCAACATTACTTCTTGGCTGAGGACAAAAACAAAAGTATTCATACTAAGTGAAAACAGATTACTTTTGAAGCCAATTTTTTCATTAATTAATTTATTTATATCCCAATTGCAGCTCCCCTTGCCTCCCAGTCCCTTTCTCATGTGTTCTCTTCCCCATCATCCCTCCCCTTCATCTCTAAGAAAGGAAGGTATTCCCCTGGGTACCAATCCACCCTGGCACTTCAAGTCAGTGGAGGACTAGGCACATCCTTTCCCACTGAGGCTAGATAAGGCCAGTTAGGGAAACAGGAACCACAAGCAGACAACAGAGTTGGGGAAAGCCCTGCTCTAGTTGTTAGGGAATTCGAATGAAGACCAAGCTGTACATCTGCTATATGTGTACAGGGAGATTAGATCCAGCCCTTGTATGTTCTTTTGCTTGGTGGTTCAGTCTCAGGGAGTCTCCAAGGGTTCAGGATAGTTAACTCTGTTGGTCTTCTTATGGGGTCCCTCTCTCCTCTGGGTTCCTCAATCCTTCCCCCAACTTTTCCACTAGACTTTCAGAACTCTGTCTAATATTTGGCTGTGGGTCTCTGCATCTCTTTTAGTTAGCTGCTGGGTAGAGCCTCTCAGAGGACAGTCATGCTAAGCTCCTGTCTATCAATCCAGGCTGACAGATGCAAACACAGCCTGAGGTTCGAAGGTAGTTGAAGGAGGAAGCTAGGTCTGCAATGTATCCCTAATGATTCTCTAAGGATAACTCAGCACATTACCCCACCCCCAAATTGGCAGGGGTTGCTACTACATTCATTTATATCTGTTTACCCAGTCCAGCAGTGACAAATATATCTATGAACAGTGTCTTCACATGTTTCATTGTGACATGGCTTTGACCAATAAAGAAGCATCAAAATCTCACAGTGTGTCTTTGTGAATCCATGATCTGCACAGTCACAGCAGTTGATTCCTCCATCCACACATAGACCTCCATGGAGATGTGGCTGACTGGCACACACATCAAAGTTGAGCTCACAGAGGTCTCCAAGGAATCCAGGTTCATAGTCACAGAAGTAAGTGCAAGAGCATCCTAACATATGACATCACGTAGACACTGCTAGGATCCACATTCATTAATTAACAATTCACAATTTACACAGCTCACTCTTGAGGACAAACACCCATGTATCTTCCTATCTCATTGAGGCATCCAGCCTCATTCATGCAAGGATCAGAAACACTTTCATCTACTTCCAAGTCACAGTGCCTGCCTTGGTATCCAGGCAAACAGAATCAGGAATAGCCATTAGTTCCATCCTGGCACACAGCTCTATTGCAGTAAGGGCTGGAAGTACACTCATTGTAATCTGTCTCATAGAACCTTCCAGCATATCCAGTAGGAGAGCCAGGGTGTTGAGGGTATTTATAGCAGGTGCCTCCATGTTGGCAGGTGTTCTCTTCACAGGAATTGAATTAGTGGCAGTTTCATAGGTAGCCTTCTGTATCTAGGAGGACATTGGCACAGAAATCTCCTTTCTCCTGGTGTATTCACACAAGTGGCAATTCCTTGGTAGCTACCCAAAACTGAACACTGAGATTATTCTCTTATCTAGAGTCATCTACATGCAGATTCCGGAATCCATTAAGTAACTTGTAGTTGGAAACAGAATCTTATGGTGGGTAAAAGTGCAGGCTTGGCACATTAATTTACCTCAGTCAATGTTATAACCACCCAACTTAACATCTTTATAATCGCAGGCCTTTGGATTCTTATCTGTAAAGTAGAGGTGACAATGTTACACCATATGATTAAGAAATAGATCATTTATAGGAAGTGTTTATCATATTCCCTATAAGCAATGAACTGGTTCCTCAGACAGGAAAATAATCAGCAAGAAAAGTGGCAGCAGTGACAGCAAAAGTGTGCACTCTTGATTTCTCTCTGTGATATTCAGTAGGTTTCTTGACTTCAAAGACTTCAGTCTCCACTCGAGTGAAGAACGGTACCAGCCTCACAGAATTGCTAGGATAACAAAGTATTGACTCCAAGAATACATAGCACCTGCTAGTTGCTACTGTCCAGTAGAGTGTTGAAAACCATACATACATACATACACACACACACACACACAGAGAGAGAGAGAGAGAGAGAGAGAGAGAGAGAGAGAGAGAGAGAGAGAGAGACTCTTTAGAAAATATTAAATTCATGGGTGTGATAGTTATTCTTGTAAACTTGGTTAAGTTGAGATGTACTTGGGCCTTCATGCATCCAACCATTGGGAATTTTTACAGAAGTATCTAGAAGGAAGAGAAGAAGACTCACCTTATAGTAAAGCAGAAAAGGTAAATTCCAGCCATTAGTTTTGTCTGCCTCATGGTTACATCAATGGAGGATGCTTACAATACCCTCTCCCTCATGACAGACTAATCTTTATAACTGTAGCTAAAGTATATCTTCCTCCATATAAGTTGTTTATGTAAGGTATTTGCCACTGTAAGGACATTCTGGCTAATTACCCAGAACAAAGAATAAGTTGGGAATCTGACAGCATCCAAGACTAAGGGAAGTCCAGACAGTCGGGAGCTGTTACTGGATTTGTGCATTTGCACAGAGAAAGGAAGGTTGATGTACAAAAGAAGCAGAAATGTGATACAGAGGCATGCCAATTTGTTAACGTGTGGAATATTCTAGACTTTTGTGATTTTGGTATGTTTATACGTTATTATTGACCTAGCCTTAGGCATTGTTATAAAAGTTTATTTCTAAGTTAAGTTTTCAGGTTGAAGTATACTCGGTACAAACATGAGTACAATGGCCAATTCAGCCAAATTTAGGCCAGCTGGCAACATCCTAGTCCAATTCCCTAAGCTGAATAAGAGATTAGCACCATTCTTTATTATTATTATTATTAAGATGAATTCACAGTTGGATTAACCAAAGATGCTTTTCATGAGTTGGATCAAGTGTCTTCTTGGGTCCATCTGATCTATAACTTCATCAGTGAGCTTCCATCAGTAATAGAAACCAGTCTAAACCATAGCAACAGTGAACCACTAATCATTTAGACAGCTCTGTATAGCTGTGACTAACCTATATATCCAAGTCTCTGACCATAAAGATCCATTCTATAGTGTGCTTTTCCTTGCTTCTTCCCCTTTGAGTGCCTGGGAAATGCTTCCCTAAAAGTACATTTTTGAAAGTTGGCTTTCTGAAACTCTGCACCTCACAGTGTTTGTAGGCTTCCCCTTATCCTACCAGCACTGTTTCTGTTCATAATAATTGCAGGATTAACATCCTGACTCATATATGCCAACTTGCCAGCTAGATTAAATAGCTGTCAGCCAGCGACTGTCACATTCTCACCCATGCCCCAGTGCTTGCCTGTGGATGGCACAATTTATGTGGTCCACTATTTTTTTAAGTGTAAGAAAGTAATTCTGTTCAATATTTCAGCATATTTATCACACGTGTCCACTTCTCAAGCTCTCCCTACTAGTCTAGATGGGTGTAAGAGAGTAAGACAGCACTTCATGTGTTTAATAGAAGTATAAATTAATCGAAATTAGGTAACACCAGGAAACAGGAATTTTGGTTGAGCAAATAACTCTATATTTTCCTAATTCTTGTTCCTTAAGCAAATTATGGTAGATGGCCTCCAACTTGTAACACACATTCTCAGATTGGGATTCAACAAATTCAAACAGTTTCTAAAACTAAGCACAGAACGTTGTGTTTACTCTTTTGTTTCTAGGTATCTCAAAGCTTATTGTAAATTACAGTTGGGGACTCCCCATCCTGATGTCCTTTCTCAACACTGTGACCATCAGCAAATTTTCAGGTTCTCTGTGTTCTAATAACCTCATATTTAAAAAGAACAAGAGTATTATGGCTCCCTTTGAAGGCTGTGTAATAATTAAATGAAATATTAACATAGAAAGCATGTGGTGCCTAAACACCACGCACTGTGTTGCAGTTTCTATTATACCAGCACTCCTGGTTACTGGGATGCAGCCCCAGCCACCTTCTAGCCAGGGCTGCCAGACCTTGGCAAAACAGCCTAACCACAGGGTCCAGTCATTTTTCAAGATCTCAATCTGCAATCTTAGAACATTCAGCCATCTTTCCTGTCCACCTTGACTTTGAAGGCCTAGACTTCTCTACTGTTTCTAAGCATTAAATTGTTTGGTCTTTCTTAAGATGTCAATCTGTTCTTCCCACAGAAGGAAAGAAACTGAAACATTGTAGGATTGGAAAAGACAAAAGGATTGGGTAGCCTGGAGACAGCCTACCCTAGGCACATTATTCAGAGGGATAATTTGGATGTAGTTGTTAATTTGTCTGATGTTAACCTTTGTCTTAGTCAGGGTTTCTATTCCTGTACAAACTTCATGACCAAGAAGCAAGTTGGGGAGGAAAGGGTTTATTAGGCTTACACTTCCATGCTGCTGTTCATCACCAAAGGAAGTCAGGACTGGAACTCAAACAGGTCAGGGAGCAGGAGCTGATGCAGAGGCCATGGAGGGATGTTCTTTACTGGCTTGCCTCCCCTGGCTTGCTCAGCCTGCTCTCTTATAGAACCCAAGACTACCAGCCCAGGGATGGTCCCACCCACAAGGGGCCTTTCCCCCTTGATCACTAATTGAGAAAATGCCTTACAGTTGGATCTCATGGAGGCATTTCCTCAACTGAAGCTCCTTTCTCTGTGATAACTCCAGCTGTGTCAAGTTGACACAAAAATAGCCAGTACAATTGACCCCTTGTCAACTTGACACACAAACACATCACTAGTAAGCCTCAACCCTTACATTCTTACTCATCCCCAAGATCTAAATAACTTTAAAAGTCCCACAGTCTTTACATATTCTTAAAATTTCAATCTCTTTAAAATATACATCTCTTTTAAAATCCAAAGTCTTTTTACAATTAAAAGTCTCTTAACTGTGGGTTCCACTAAAACAGTTTCTTCCTTCAAGGGGGAAAATATCAGGGCACAGTCACAATCAAAGCAAAAATCAATCTCTAACCGTCCAACGTCTGGGATCCAACTCACGATCTTCTGGGCTCCTCCAAGGGCCTGGGTCACTTCTCCAGCCATGCCCTTTGTAGCACACACGTCGTCCTCTGGGCTCCAGATGCCTGTACTCCACTGCTGCTGCTGCTCTTGGTGGTCATCTCGTGGTACTGGCATCTCCAAAACACTGCATGACCCCTTCAGTCCTGGGCCTTCAATTGCAACTGAGGCTGCACCTTCACCAATGGCCTTCCATGGCCTCTCACAGTGCCGAGCCTCAGCTCCTCTGCATGGCCCCTTCATGCCTTCAAAACCAGTACCACCTGGGTGACCCTTACACATTACCAAGTCCCACTGCAGAAGGAGTACAATCTTGCCTATCTCTGGAACACAGCCTCTTTGTGCTTTCAGAAAACACTTCCCAGAAGATGTCACCTCAACGATGCTGGTCTCTTCTTAATCACCGCTAATTTCTTAGCTCCAGCTAACCAGCATCAATAGTCCCAGTAATGCAAAGTTTTTGCTTTAGTAGTTCTGGTATCTTGTTAATCACAGCTGATTCTTCAGCCCCAGCTAACCAGAACTACAAAATCTTCACAATAAAAACAGCAATGGCCCTGAAGAGAGTCTTTAATTTTCCCTCTGAAATTTCACAAACCAGGCCTCCATCTTCTGCACTGTTCTCAGCATTATCTTCCAAGCTCCTACACAACATCTGACAGAGCTCTTAACAACGAATGGATCTTCAAGCCCAAAGTTCCAAAGTCCTTCCACAGTCCTCCCCAAAACATGGTCAGGTTGTCACAGGAATACCCCACTCTGCTGGTACCAATTTGTCTTAGTCAGGGTTTCTATTCCTGTACAAACTTCATGACCAAGAAGCAAGTTGGGGAGGAAAGGGTTTATTAGGCTTACACTTCCATGCTGCTGTTCATCACCAAAGGAAGTCAGGACTGGAACTCAAACAGGTCAGGGAGCAGGAGCTGATGCAGAGGCCATGGAGGGATGTTCTTTACTGGCTTGCCTCCCCTGGCTTGCTCAGCCTGCTCTCTTATAGAACCCAAGACTACCAGCCCAGGGATGGTCCCACCCACAAGGGGCCTTTCCCCCTTGATCACTAATTGAGAAAATGCCTTACAGTTGGATCTCATGGAGGCATTTCCTCAACTGAAGCTCCTTTCTCTGTGATAACTCCAGCTGTGTCAAGTTGACACAAAAATAGCCAGTACAACCTTCTAAATGTCCTTGTGACTCTTAAAGACAACTATGGCACCTGTCCCATGGCACTAACACAGAGCAATCTGCATGCATTTTGTGTGAATCATGCACACGCATTGCAAGATAAATTTTTCAAAGCCAATGTCCACATTGCCATTAGGTTGCAACAATAAATGTGCATGAGTGAAGCCATTGTTCAAGGAAGGGAAGAAGCACCCCCCTGAAGAAAGTGTCATCTGTGAAGACACCTGTGGTGATTTTACTCACAATACTCCTTCTTTATAATATGCATTGGTTTCCCTTATAAAGCTTGCCTACTTACTCCAAGACCAACAAATAACTGGGTTTTGTTACCTGATTCCTGTTGCATACAGGAATCCCAGGGCAAAGAGCTTAGAGGTTCTCAAGAAGAGAGTGGAAACACTACTCTCACGTTGAAGGAAGTCAGAGGGATGTCAGCAGAGACTTGATATCATGCCTATTACCTGTCTTATCCTCTCCATGACAAGGACTTTCCCATGTTAAAGTTATAGGGATGAAGGGCTGGGCAAGTGAGTGTTCACGGCTGAGTGGCTGGATGCCTACCTGCTTTATTCACTTCACCGTCCATCTTTCAGTGAGTTTTTTCTGTGTAGCAGAGAGAAAAAGCCCATGAATGGCAAACAGGAAGAGTTGAAGCTGAATATTGTCCTCCACATATGAGCAGAAGCCAGGAATGAGGCTAGGGCTCCGGAGGCAGAGTTAACTGTGCATGCTGTGAACCTGGCTGCTCCAGGAGATGTGTAGCTGTGGTAGAAATGAGTTTTACTCACCTGGAGGTTACAAAGGAAAGTGTTGAGACTTGAAACAAAAGAAATGTGTAAGGAGGATTTTCCCTTAGGTTTAATGGTTTAATTAGAAGATTCTTTTTTTATCTCCTTATTATGAATAAGAAAAGCAGTACAGAAGGCTGCTCTGTGGTATTTCTATCACATTGTCAGGTAAGGAAAACTAGCTTTAAAAAAATGTTTCCATTTTCTTACACTCACAAGAAAATCAAAGTTTTAAACAGTTTTTATCATCCTATAGCAATTGTCCATATACGTGGGCTCATTAGGTTATTTCATTGCGTGTGTTTACCATGCAGTAATGAAATTCTTCGCTTTTCCTTGCCTCCTGTGTCTCCTTCCTAAATTACTGCTCATCATGTCCATGAATGTCAGTTTGTGTCTGCCATGTTTCAAGTAACGTGACATGTTGCTATAGCATCCCATTTGTTACAAATGTTAGGCCTTCCTTATTTATGGCTGAATAATTGTCTCCCTGGGCATTTGTACCACGTCTTCTTCATCCATCTGTTGATGGTACCTAGGTTGATTACACATCATGGCTACTGTAAATAATGCTATAATAAACAAGGACACATAAATATTTCCTTGTTACATTGATTTCATTTATTTTGTTTATACTAGAAACAGGTAGTTACAGAGATGGTGGGTATTTTTTAGTTTTTCTGGGTATTTCTATAGTGCCTGTCCTAACTTACATTCTTGTCAGCAGTGTGTTGGAGCTCTACCTTCATATCCTCACTAGCACTGTTTAAATTTTTGTGAGTTTAATGGTATATCTTGTGTTTTTCATTTTCACAATAGTCACACTAACTGTGAAGAGAGTACATCTCATCGCAGTATTAATGTGCATTCCGCCAACAGCTAACAATGTTAAAAACTTTTTGTATATGTATTTTGTATTTTGGCCATTTTCATTTGTTCTGAAACTTATTAGTTCACATCATGTGGCCATTTTTTATTTACATTACTTAGTTTTTGCTGTTACATTTTTTAATTCCTCGTATATCCTGAATATACTCTTGTTAATGTAGTATGTGGAACTTATTTCTCCATCCCATGACTGTCTTTTCACTTCAATGATTGGATTTTGACTCTCTGCTGAAACAACTTACTATGATTCAGCACTTTTGTATGTTTTAAGCTATCCAATGACTTAGTAACATGTTATGTTACATGAAATAAGGAAGACACAGAATGACATACATGGAAGTTAGGGGCAAAAGGTTAGGAATGAGACCCAGGAGGAGAGACGGGCGGGGGGGGGGGGGGGAAGAGAATCTCAATATTCCACACTGTACACAAGTAATGACATACCACAATGAACCCCTTTATATGGACAATTACTGTAGGGTTACAAAAATGGTAGAGCTTTGTTTTACTTGTGATAGTAAAAAAGGGGAGACTTAAGAAAAGCTAGAGTCTTTCTTACATGATGAAATAGAAATGTCACAGTGTAGCCCTCTACTTTGCCTTTATTTCCCTTAACATAACCTGAGAATATGTGTTACAAATGGGTAACCTACCAGTATCATTTACTTGAGGAGCAAGAATTAGGAAAAGTGTAGACTTATTGCCTGAACCAAGTTTCCTGATCTTGTTGCAGATCCAATGTTTTCAAATACTTCTTCTGTGTTCCCTTCCCATTGTCTCACTGCTTTGGTTATTATTAAAGCCTTTGACAGATTTGAGTAGCTTTTCCTTAGAGTTCTATCGTACACTGGGGATCAGTTCTTAATCTTCTGCATATGGGCATGAAGCTTTTGGAGTGTTCTCTATTGAGGAGACTCTCCTTTGTTCTGTGTGTTTCTGGTGCCTCTTCCAAAATTAGCTGGCTGCGGTGAACTTCCATTTCTGAGATCTTTGATCTGTTCTGTTGGCCTCTGTGTCTATTACATGCTAGCCGGTGCCTGCCGCTTCACCACCCAGGCTCTGTGGCCTGCCTTAAAATCAGCTCTTGTGTTTCCTGGGCTTTGTTCCTTTTTATTCCAGATTGCTTTGGTTATTTTGTATTAAAATGTTCCCTATTTTCTTATCAGTTCTTCAGAATCTTATCAAATGTTGTCAGAGAATATTTTCCTCCTAGGCCCACAGCTTCAGTTTTTAACTAAAGGTCCATCTGGGTGAGAACAAAAGGCATCAAAGCCACCCATCTCAGGGAGGTCTGGCCCCCTGAAGGTGGGTGGATCAAATCATTATTCACAGCCTTGCTACATTATCCTCTGAATTATCTCTGCTCTCTGCTTCCTTCAAGCTGGTTTGTATCACACAGCACTCTCATGGGGAACATGTGATAAAGGGACACAATGGTAGCACAAATCCCTCTGCAAAATTACCCTGGTTCCAAGTGATGACTTTGTTCACCGTACTAGTTCCTGGTCTTGGCCTCCTTTGTCTTATTTAATTCTTAATACAACATTATTATCCTCCTCTATCAAAAACGGACAAGAGAGCCCCATGGATGTCAGCTAGCTTGCATAAGACCACACAGATCTGAGAAGCAGAACGGAGTTGCTCTCCTTCCAAACCTGCTTACTTGGGCACTGTGCAGACTTTAGATCCAGGTCAGCGGTCTATCTCCACTAACTCTGAGATTCTGACATGGCCCCTGTGTTCAGCTGTGAGTCTTCATCTCCAAACTGAGGACAAGTAGTAACATTTTCTCCACAAATTACAGGACTAAAAAGATGAAATGAGTCAACATAGTTCAGGTTCTTAGTTCATAGTTCATAGTTCAGGCAATTCACATCTGCTGTACCAGCATGTCCCGGGACACTGCATTCAATCCATAATGGGGCATGGAAATTTTAAGGTGATAGTCACTGGCATTTGTTATTCACTGATGGAGTGTTAACTGAGTCTACCTTAGAAACACTGTGTGGGTTGGGTGCTGGGACCCTCTCTCTTTCCATGGCATCTATAAAGATGATTTGTTTTTCGTGACATATCTGAACAAAAAGTATATATCATATTCATTTACTTAATATTTAACCTCAATGACCCGAAGTACATTTATTTCAGGATAATTCATTAGCTCCTTTAACTGTTGTCTCCCAAGAATCAGCATGGAGCCAGAAGTGATATTCAGTCTGCTCCAATGGCTCCAGAATCAGCAGGCACATCAATTCATTTTCTTTTTTAAAGAGCAGACTATTTTTAGGTTTAGGTTCTTGAAATAAGATCTCACTATGTGTACAAGGTTTGCCTCAAACTTGTGATCCACCTACCTCAGCCTCCTAAGTGCTGGAGTTCAAGACTACACCACCATACAGTTTTATATTTATGACTATTATGATTCTTAAAGAGCTAATTAATTATCATGAAATAAACATACATTACATTGGTGAGATGTTACTATTAGGTAAATGAATATAATATATATCTTTGTGCAGATATGCCATAAAAATAGTCACTGTATATATCATGATATAACAAATTTGGAACATTTGGCTAGAGGCAGTTCCAGGATGTAATCAGGCCATGGCTATCAGTTTTCTCACCAACCCTCAGGCTGTAGCATGTCTTATATAAGGTTTCCCAGGCCTAAGTGTTTGCATAGCTGCTGTTGTGTCTGGGAAATACCTGAATGTTCCACAGGAAGACCATGGGTAGAATGGGTAGAAGGCTGCTGTCTGATTAGTGCTAGATCACTTAGCCCGATCCGTGGGATGAGAGAGAATGAGAGACAGAGAGGGCGAGGGAGGGAGGTGGAGGAGAGAGAGAGAGAGAGAGAGAGAGAGAGAGAGAGAGAGAGAGAGAGAGAGAGAGAGAGATCACTGTTTTCTGAAACACTGTTTCATAGTACTTAAAGCCCTAGTTTTTCTTTACTTGCTTTTTGTTGTTTTTGTTTTGTTTCTAGTGATTTTTTTTTCCTTAATCAAAAAAAAAAAAATCATGAATCCTTTTGGGAAGATGCCTCCTAGTGATTTCGATCAGAGTCACTCGGTTGGTAAGATGAATAAATAGCATCCTTTTTCTTTTGTAACAGGGAAGAATTCAAGTAAAACCCTGGACTGTCTCTTTGGGATTCAGGTTCTACATGCTAATTCTACCTAGAGAGATGGTTACCCTGTGAGGATACCCTGCTATACTTTTGCACCAACAGCAGATCTAAGATTGGCCTGGGCAGTGGTCCAGACAATTTATTCAGTCTCTTATTAGTAAGAAACAGGGGAAATTGAAAAAAGGAAAGGCTAGATAAGATGTAAGTGACTGAGCTAATAGATACAGAACCTTCTAGAAGCTGCTGTCAGGGGAAGTATTTTTCTAGTTGTTTTTAACATCTGTTATTTTACATCCTAACAATTTATGGTATTAGTTTACCTCTGGTGGTTTCACAGCACCCCAGCACCTTCATACAGACATGTGTTATACAAACTATAAGAAATTTGGCTGTGAAGCCTAGTCCTAAGTGATCCTCAAATATCCAACTTCAAGCTGGTTCTGCATCTGCCCCTCCCTCTGTCCTCCTATAAGGCCCTTTGTTAGGGGCTTACTCTAACAAGTATTTTCTGTTCCCTGACTCAGTGCTTAGATGCCTTTACCAGTTCTCAACCACACCTCCTCCACTTGCCTTCAGTTTGCCACATATGATCCTATTCCCCTAAATCACCTGGCTTCCTGCCTGCTGCAGTGGCCTTCCTTCGAATGCGCCTGACACCAACACTTTGCAAACAGTCTTAGATCAATCTTCTATGGGAAACTGCAGCAATATGCACAGAGGATTCGCCTCTCATAGAACCCATAGTATCACATACTATCATTATTACTTATCTCTTTGGTTATTGGTCCCACCTTTCTGGTTGGTGATAAGAAACTAAATCTGTCTGTCTTCTCCAGTTGTTGTAAGAATCAAGTGGTATGCTTAATGTAAAGTTCTTATCCAGACACAGAAGGTTTTATTACTATAAAGGGATTCATTCACTCAATGAGGATAACAGGAACCTAGGACCTGTGGTAGACAGAAAAGCCTGCAAATATGTGCATGCCTTTATGCCTGGGTTATGTTAATATAATACTATTTATGACACATTTTTTTTTCTGGGTGTTATTGCCATTGCAGACCTTTAAATGAAGATTTATTTATTTTTGGTCAGGGGGTGGATGGAGGAGGAGTTGATCTGATCATACAACCTCTTAAAAAGAGAGTCTTCTGGCTGATGGTGAAGCTAAGAAGGCCACATGGAGAGGATGGGCAGGAGTTCAGCTGTGAGCTACTGAAGCTGTTTCCTGCTAACATCAACAAGAGAGCAGGCACTGAGTCCTACAGAGGCTAGGAGCAGAATCCAGTCAAGAGTCTGGCTTAACATTGGGGTAGAATCACCTGAGAATCTGCATAATCATCCAGAACCCAGTCTTATAGACTCGGAGCAGAGGACACCATGACCAGCCCAATGGCCCGCACAAAGAAGGGATAATCAGTTTAGTTGTTTCTGGATGGGCAGATCTTTAGAGATTTGTTACTACAGCAAAAAGAAACAAACACAGAGTAGCATCCTCATTTGGGTCTCAGTAGGAAATAAAGGTCCCCATCAAATGTACCACCAAGTCCATGGTAGGATAAGACCCTTGACAACAGAAGTGCTCTGGTTTGAATATGAAGTGTCCCCCACAGATGACTACCTGTTTCCCAGCTGGGGTGCTGTTGTGGGAGGCTGTGGGACCTTTAAGAAGTTGTTCTAGATAGCAGAAGCAGGTCACCAAGAGTGAGGAGTTTGAAAATGACATCCTTGTTTTGAATTGAACACTGTCTACTATGTCAACAGCAATGGCCACACATCCCCTCCACAGGAGCTTCGCCATGCTTTCCTAGTCATGGCAAACTGCAGTGCACTGAGGTCTCATGCCAAAATAAAGCTTCCTTCTCTCAAATTATTTCTGTTGTTTACATTCATTACAGTTACACAGAAATAATGCAAACTGCATCCACCAGAACTATCAGGCACAGCTGCAAAGGATATAGGTAGTGGTCTCTGAAAATGACTGTCTTTCACGGTGTTGATAGCTATAGCCTGGAGAACTGTTAGGCTTGGTACTAAAGATGAAGCAAGAAGTCTCTGAGAAGGTGGCATGCCATCAGGTAGAACTTGGCTAGAAGACACCTTTTTATATTGTATGCTACGTAGGCTGCAGTTGATCTAACAAGACTTGCTCTGCATGTTCCAAATGTTTCAGGAGGCCTCCTTAATCATGAAGACCACATTTCAAGGCTCCCTATTATGTGCCAGAAGTGACTACCTGACTGATATAGAAGTGCACAAAGATTAACTGTTGTCCCCCTTCATGAGGCTCATACTAGACATGAATCAGATACTAACCAAGTGATTTACATCTAATCACAAGCTGTGATAGATGGTGCCTAGATGATGCTGTGTTGATGATGTAATAAAAGAGTTTCTCCATGCCTCTTTGTCATTCAGCTGATTTACTAAGGAAGATGATATGAAGGTAATTTCCCCTCACTGCCTTATAGAAAGCATTGGGTGTTCTGCATGAGAGCTCTAATGATCCTGAAGGTTGAGGAACACAACAGGGCAGAGCTCTGTCCTATGTCTTACAAAGATGACAGAGGAGAAAAGGAAAATGGTAGTGAGACCTCAGAGGATAATGGAGTCTCCAGGGAGGGAGGGAGGAGGTGCTGAATAGGTCTGCTGAACTTGCAGTGTCACTGGAACAACTTTTAAAAAGGCAGGTCTTATGGAAGGATGCTTTTAAAAAGTGGCCTCATGAAACTGGGATGTAAGAAGCAGAGCAGCAGAGAGTGGTGAAAATTGGGGTGGAAGTGCTGAGGTATGGCCATGCTCCAGCACTATTGGAACATGGTCTCATTTCATTCCTCTGGGAGGTAAGGTCCAGCCAGCCCAGCCTTCAACATAGAGCTGTTGTTGCTGCAGCCCTCTCTGCTCACTCTGTTGGTGGGCAGGATAGTCCTGGCTCCAAGCACAATAACTATGCCTGGTGAATTGGCAGACAAAGGGCAGAGATGTGCAGTAGCCTGGAGGTCTCATGGATCCTGCCACAGACGTCCTGCCTAACCACAAGATCACTCCAACTCTGGGTAACAACAGGTTATCCATATCCAAGATGAGCCTCAGCAACAGTCTAGTATTTATAGTGCTTCAGAAACCAGAAACCTTGAACTAAGTAAATGACTTGTGGCAACATTTGCTGCATGAAATTTATAGAATGAAATATATTGTGTGTGTGTGTGTGGTGTGTGTGTGTATGTGTATGTGACACACTGCAGTTTGCAAAGCCAATTAAGTAAACAAAAGTGCAATGGAGAGCTGGAAAAATGACAAAAGGAAGATGGAGCATGGTAGAGCTAAGTAGTTTGGAGTTGACAAGTGTGGAAATGCAGCTTCAGTGGACAGGGGAGCACTGCTGAGAAAGGCCACTAGGGTGTTGTGCATCAGCCTAGAGCTCACACAGGCTATGGCCCATTCTTAGCTGCATGATCACTCTAGGCCTGCACAATAGCAGAATATACAAGATGGAGAATAGTTGATATTCTGGATTGGTCATCCTTCAAAGTCATTCATGCTCTATGCTGCCATCAGAGGCTATGTTGTTATTCCTAGCAGTCTGTACTATAGCCAGGGGCCATGCTGGTGTCCATGATTCATGGAGTCACTGGAGGCCATGTGGATATCTGTAGTCTGTGATGCCACAGGAGGCCATGGTGGTATCATTGATGTTTGCTGCTGATGGAGCCTACGTTAATGTTGATGATCCATGCTGCCTTTGGAGGCCATGTTGGTGTCTGTGATTCATGCTGCTGCTGATGGCCATGTTGATCTTCATGGTCCTGCTTACCACAAGAGGCCCTATTGCTGGTCATGGTATATACTGATGCTGGAGACCATGTTGAGATTTTGTTATACATGCTGCCACCGGACTCCAGGTGAAGTCCATGCTTCGCACTGCTGCTGGATATTATGGGTAAGGAAGTTTCTTTTGCAGTGATGACTGCAGATTTATAACTAAGAATCAGAGACATCAAAGGCTTCTATTACACATACCCCAAAGAAAAGAAAAGAAAAGAAAAGAAAAGAAAAGAAAAGAAAAGAAAAGAAGAGGGGAGGGGAGGGGAGGGGAGGGGAGGGGAGGGGAGGGGAGGGGAGGGGAGGGGAGGGGAGGGAAGGGAAGGGAAGGGAAGGGAAGGGAAGGGAAGGGAAGGGAAGGGAAGGGAAGGGAAGGGAAGGGAAGGGAAGGGAAGGGAAAGAAAAGAAAAAGTTTAAAAGGAAGCCATTGAAGAGAGTCCTTAAAATCATGATAGGGATGGAGACATGTAGCTCTTCCAGTTGTTGGCTTCTGGAGAGGTGTGGAGAAGGACTCAGTTTTTTTTAAGGGGCTGGCCACTGGAATGGATTTTGACCATGCTTCAGTTAGTATATGGGCAACACAAATTGGACTTGGTTTATTTAAGGGGTGTCAAAGGTAGGAGAGTGGACTAAGGAGGAATGGGAAGCAAGTGTGATTGAGGTTCATTTTATGAAATTCCTAGATAATTACTAATAATATCATGTTGGAAAAAATGTCTACAGAAATAATGTTTCCATGTTAAATATGAGCCTTAAATATTAAAAAAGTCAACTGAAACAAGGAGAAATGAATGCAGTTAATTTCCGTAATAAATCCATTTATCCAACATTTTAAAATATTTAGATGAATAACGTAAAATTCTTAAAGAAGCTTTTTATATTAGTTTTCCATAACAAGCTTTAAATGTCTATTGTAGACAAGCCTCTTCCAGTCAGACCAGCACCGGGGTAGCTAGGGCGCAGGGTCTGTTGACACTTGCCAGCTACCCACAACACCCACCACAGGATCTTAAGACTTCTGGTGAGTGGAACACAGCTTCTGCCCCAATCCAATTGCACATGGGACCTGAGTCTGCATTAGTTAGGGAAGCAGAAAACCAGCCTGAGTAGGGCCACAAGCCTCTTCGGGTCTGACCAGCACCTGGGTAGCTAGAGCGCAGGGTCGCTGACACCCGCCAGCTTACCACGACACCCGCCACAGGATTTTGAGACTTCTGGTGAGTGGTACACAGCTTCTGCTCCAGTCCAATCTTGCAGGACCTGAGACTGCTTTGGTTGGGGAGGCAGAAATCCGGCCTGAGTAGGGCCACAAGCCTCTTCCAGTCAGACCAGCACCTGGGTAGCTAGGGCGCAGGGTCGGCTGACACTCGCCAGCTACCCACAACACCCACCACAGGATCTTAAGACTTCTGGTGAGTGGAACACAGAGTCTGCTCCAATCTTTAAACAGTGACAACAATAACAACTAATCCCAGAGATTACCAGATGGCGAAAGGTAAACGTAAGAATCTTACTAACAGAAACCAAGACCACTCACCTTAAAGAATTGCAGGAGAACACTGCTAAACAGGTAGAAGACATTAAAGAGGAAGCACAAAAATCCATTAAAGAATTGCAGGAAAACCAGACCAAACAGGTAATGGAATTGAATAAAACCATCCAAGACCTAAAAAGGGAAGTAGAAACAATGAAGAAAACCCAAATTGAGGCAACACTGGAGATAGAAACACTAGGAAAGAAATCTGGAACCATAGATACGAGCATCAGCAACAGAATACAAGAGATGGAAGAGAGAATCTCAGGTGCAGAAGACTCCATAGAGAACATCGGCATGACAATCAAAGAAAATACAAAATCCAAAAAGATCCTAACTCAAAATATCCAGGAAATCCAGGACACAATGAGAAGACCAAACCTACGGATAATAGGAGTATATGAGAATGAAGATTTTCAACTCAAAGGACCAGCAAATATATTCAACAAAATTATAGAAGAAAACTTCCCAAACCTAAAGAAAGACATGCCCATGAACATACAAGAAGCTTACAGAACTCCAAATAGACTGGACCAGAAAAGAAATTCCTACCGACACATAATAATCAGAACAACAAATGCACTAAATAAAGATAGAATACTAAAAGCAGTAAGGGAAAAAGGTCAAGTAACATATAAAGGCAAGCCTATCAAAATTACACCGGATTTTTCACCAGAGACTATGAAAGCCAGAAGGGCCTGGACAGATGTTATACAGAAACTAAGAGAAAAAAATTTCCAGCCCAGGCTACTATACCCAGCCAAACTCTCAATTACTATAGATGGAGAAACCAAAGTATTCCACGATAAAACCAAATTCACACATTATCTTTCCACGAATCCAGCACTTCAAAGGATAATAACAGAAAAAACCAATACAAGGACGGAAACCACGTCATAGAAACAACAAGAAGGTAATCCCTCAACAAACCTAAAAGAAGACAGCCACAAAAACAGAACACCAACTCTAACAACAACAAAAAAAAGGAAACAACAATTACTTCTCCCTAATATCTCTTAATATCAATGGACTCAACTCCCCAATAAAAAGACATAGACTTACAGACTGGCTACACAAACAGGACCCAACATTTTGCTGCTTACAGGAAACTCATCTCAGAGAAAAAGATAGACACTACCTCAGAATGAAAGGCTGGAAAACAATTTTCCAAGCAAATGGTAGGAAGAAACAAGCTGGAGTAGCCATTATAATATCTGATAAGATTGACTTCCAACCCAAAGTCATCAAAAAAGACAAGGAAGGGCACTTCATTCTCATCAAAGGTAAAATCCTCCAAGAGGAACTATCAATTCTGAATATCTATGCGCCAAATACAAGGGCAGCCTCATTCATTAAAGATACTTTAGTAAAGCTCAAAGCACACATTGCACCTCACACAATAATAGTGGGAGACTTCAACACACCACTTTCACCAATGGACAGATCATGGAAACAGAAAATAAACAGGGACACAGTGAAACTAACAAAGGTTATGAAACAAATGTATCTGACAGATATCTACAGAACATTTTATCCTAAAACGAAAGGATATACCTTCTTCTCAGCACCTCATGGTACCTTCTCCAAAATTGACCACATAATTGGTCACAAAACAAGCCTCAATATATACAAAAATATTGAAATTGTCCCATGCACCCTATCAGATCACCATGGACTAAGACTGATCTTCAATAACAAAATAAATAATAGAAAGCCAACACACACGTGGAAACTAAACAACACTCTTCTCAATGATACCTTGGTCAAGGAAGGAATAAAGAAAGAAATTAAGGACTTTCTGGAGTTTAATGAAAATGAAGCCACAACATACCCAAACTTATGGGACACACTGAAAGCATTTCTAAGAGGAAAACTCATAGCTCTGAGTGCCTCCAAAAAGAAACTAGAGAGAGCACACATTAGCAGCTTGACAACACATCTAAAAGCTCTAGAACAAAAGGAAGCAAATTCACCCAAGAGGAGTAGACGGCAAGAAATAATCAAACTCAGGGGTGAAATCAACCAAGTGGAAACAAGAAGAACAATTCAAAGACTCAATCAATCGAGGAGCTGGTTCTTTGAGAAAATCAACAAGATAGATAAACCCTTAACCAGACTCACTAGAGGGCATAGGGAAAGTACTCTAATTAACAAAATCAGAAATGAAAAGAGAGACATAACAACAGACCCTGAAGAAATCCAAAACACCATCAGATCATTCTACAAAAGGCTATACTCAACAAAACTGAAGAACCTGGATGAAATGGAGAAGTTTCTAGACAGATACCAGGTACCATAGTTAAATCAAGATCAGGTTAATGATCTAAACAGTCCCATATCCCCTAAAGAAATAGAAGCAGACATTAATATTCTCCCAACCAAGAAAAGCCCAGGACCAGATGGGTTTAGTGCAGAGTTCTATCAAACCTTCAAAGAAGATCTAATCCCAGTTCTTCACAAACTATTCCACAAAATAGAATCAGTAGGTACTCTACCCAACTCATTCTATGAAGCCACAATTACTCTGATACCTAAACCTCATAAAGACCCAAGAAAAATAGAGAACTTCAGACCAATTTCCCTTATGAATATTGATGCAAAAATCCTCAATAAATTTCTCGCTAACCGAATTCAAGAACACATCAAAACAATCATCCATCCTGACCAAGTAGGATTCATCCCGGGGATGCAAGGATGGTTCAATATACGAAAATCCATCAATGTAATCCATTATATAAACAAACTCAAAGACAAAAACCACATGATCATCTCGTTAGATGCTGAAAAACATTTGACAAAATCTAACACCCATTCATGATAAATGTCTTGGAAAGATCAGGAATTCAAGGCCCATACCTAACCATGATAAAAGCAATATACAGCAAACCAGTAGCCAACATCAAAGTAAATGGTGAGAAGCTTGAAGCAATCCCACTAAAATCAGGGACTAGACAAGGCTGCCCACTCTCTCCCCACCTATTCAACATTGTACTTGAAGTCCTAGCCAGAGCAATTAGACAATAAAAGGAGATCAAGGGGATACAAATCGGATAAGAAGAAGTCAAAATATCGCTTTTTGCAGATGATATGATAGTATACATAAGTGGCCCTAAAAATTCCACCAGAGAACTCCTAAGCCTGATAAATAGCTTCGGTGAAGTAGCTGTATATAATTAACTCAAGCAAGTCTTTCTGTACACAAAGGATAAACAAGCAGAGAAGGAAATTATGGAAACAACACCCTTCTCAATATTCACAAACAATATAAAATACCTTGGCGTGACTCTAACTAAGGAAGTGAAAGATCTGTATGACAAGAACTTCAAGTCCCTGAAGAAAGAAATTAAAGAAGACCTCAGAAGATGGAAAAACCTCCCATGCTCATGGATTGGCAGGATCAACATTGTAAAAATGGCTATCTTGCCAAAAGCAATCTACAGATTCAATGCAATCCCCATCAAAATTCCAACTCAATTCTTCAACGAATTGGAAAGGGCAATCTGCAAATTCATCTGGAACAACAAAAAACCTAGGATAGCAAAAACTCTTCTCAAAGATAAAAGAACCTCTGGAGGAATCACCATGCCTGACCTAAAGCTTTACTACAGAGCAATTGTGATAAAAACTGCATGGTCTGGTATATCGACAGACAAGTAGACCAATGGAACAGAACTGAAGACCCTGAGATCAACCCACATACCTATGGTCACTTGATCTTTGACAAGGGAGCAAAAACCATCCAGTGGAAAAAAGACAGCATTTTCAACAAATGGTGCTGGCACAACTGGCGGTTATCATGTAGAAGAATGTGAATTGATCCATTCCTATCTCCTTGTACCAAGGTCAAATCTAAGTGGATTAAGGAACTCCACATAAAACCAGAGACACTGAAACTTATAGAGGAGAAAGTAGGGAAAAGCCTCAAAGATATGGGTACAGGGGAAAAATTCCTGAACAGAACAGCAAAGGCTTGTGCTGTAAGATCGAGAATCGATAAATGGGACCTCATAAAGTTGCAAAGCTTCTGCAAGGCAAAAGACACCGTCAATAAGACAAAAAGACCACCAACAGATTGGGAAAGGATCTTTACCTATCCTAAATCAGATAGGGGAGTAATATCCAATATATATAAGGAACTCAAGAAGGTGGACTCCAGAAAATCAAATAACCCCGTTAAAAAATGGGGCTCAGAACTGAACAAAGAATTCTCACCTGAGGAATACTGAATGGCAGAGAAGCACCTGAAAAAATGTTCAACATCCTTAATCATCAGGGAAATGCAAATCAAAACAACCCTGAGATTCCACCTCACACCAGTCAGAATGGCTAAGATCAAAAATTCAGGTGACAGCAGATGCTGGCGAGGATGTGGAGAAAGAGGAACACTCCTTCATTGTTGGTGGGATTGCAAGCTGGTACAACCACTCTGGAAATCAGTTTGGCGGTTCCTCAGAAATTTGGACATAATACTACCAGAGGATCCAGCAATACCTCTCCTGGGCATATATCCAGAAGATGTTCCAACCGGTAAGAAGGACACATGCTCCACTATGTTCATAGCAGCCTTATTTATAATAGCCAGAAGCTGGAAAGAACCCAGATGCCCCTCAACAGAGGAATGGATACAGAAAATGTGGTACATTTACACAATGGAGTACTACTCAGCTATTAAAAGGAATGAATTTATGAAATTCCTAGGCATATGGATGGATCTGGAGGGCATCATTCTGAGTGAGGTAACATATTCACAAAGGAACTCACACAATATGTGCTCACTGATAAGTGGATATTAGCCCAAAAACTTAGGATACCCAAGATATAAGATACAATTTGTTAAACGCATGAAACTCAAGAAGAACGAAGACCAAAGTGTGGACACTGTGCCCCTTCTTGGAATTGGGAACAAAACACCCATGGAAAGAGTTACAGAGATAAAGTTTGGAGCTGTGAAGAAAGGATGGACCATCTAAAGACTGCCATATCCAGGGATCCATCCCATAATCAGCTTCCAAACGCTGACACCATTGCATACACTAGCAAGATTTTGCTGAAAGGACCCAGATATAGCTGTCTCTTGTGAGACAATGCCGGGGCCTAGCAAACACAGAAGTGGATGCTCACAGTCAGCCCCCAATGGAGGAGCTAGAGAAAGTACCCAAGGAGCTAAAGGGAACTGCAACCCCATAGGTGGATCATTATTATGAACTAACCAGTACCCCAGAGCTTTTGTCTCTAGCTGCATTTGTATCAAAAGATGGCCTAGTAGGCCATCACTGGAAAGAGAGGCCCATTGGACTTGCCAACTTTATATGCCTCAGTACAGGGGAATACCAGGGCCAAGGGGTGGGGGTGGATGGGTGGGGGACTGGGGGGGGAGTGTATTGGGGACTTTTTGGATAGCATTGGAACTGTAATTGAGGAAATTACCTAATTAAAAAAAATGTCTATTATATACTCAAAGCACTCAATTTGAGCGGGCTATCTTTTTCTTTAGAGTTATTGTTCTTGAGGTAGGAAGACCTTCAGTTGCAATGACAGTGTGGAGTATCAACATTACTCTCCAAGGACTTGGTGTCAAGACATTGGTGACTAAATTTCAGGTACTGAGGGAACATAGCTGCAGCCTACTCTTGGACCAATAGTTGGTGAAGAGCAACCCTCAGCAGAGCATTGCTTAGCAAGAGACTACATGATTATATATCACAGAGAATCAAAGGTCTTTCCCTTTTCTCCAAGCTAAACAACCTCCTGTTTGCTGTAAATAGGAACTTGGCTCGGCAGAACATGCTGTTGAGTCAATAATAGAAATGTCTCTTGCTTCACTCTAGATGGAGTGGAGCGATTTACCTCTGCTGGGCATGAAGGCAAAGTACTCTGCCCCCTAAGAAATTAAAAAAAAAGTCATCAATAGAGATTAGGCATTAAGGAGATCCACATGAAGTAATACATATCTGAACCTAAAAGATAGGGAAGGGCAGCTATCAGAAAACTCGTGGGAAAAATATGTTCCAGAAAGAGAAAGGTTGGGAGGTGAGCCTGAAGTGTAGAAACACAGATCATGTGCTCTCAAAACAGCAAGAAGCTCAGCAAAGGTAATTAGGAGGAAAAGCTGTTGAAGTTAAAGGAGAATGTTGGAGTAGAAACAGGTCCTGTGTGCTTACAGATACATTAGAAAGCTGAGGCTTTTCCATTGGGGGCCCTGTGTCCCATCCAATAGATGACTGTGAGCGAAGTACCCAAGGAGCTAAAGGTGTCTGCAACCCTATAGGAGGAACAACAATATGAACTAACCAGTGCCCCCAGAGCTCGTGTCTCTAGCTGCATATGTAGCAGAAGATGGCCTAGTAGGACATCATTGGGAGGAGAGGCCCTTGGCCTTACAAAGATTATATGCCCCAGTGAATTGCTGGGCCAGGAAGCAGGAATGAGTGGGCTGGGGAGCAGGGCAGGGGGAGGGTATAGGGGACTTTTTGGATAGCATTTGGAATATAAATGAATAAAATATCTAATTAAAAAAAAAAGAGAAAGCTGAGGCTTTTCTCAAAGTGCAGTGGGATGATATATGCATTTGAAGAATGGACACTGTGACCATGCTTCTGAGGAAAATGCTCACTCCAGCCTCTGTGCAGAGGAGTGAGGGGTAGGAAGGATCAGGAGTGGAAGACTAAGTGCGGCCTGCTTACTGTTTTGAGATCAGTTTTGAAGGTAAAACTCACAGTACTCAGGGTTGCATTCAGTATGTGGATGTTTAAAAAAACAATTGAATCTCTTTGTATTTGCCAAATAAGGCAGAAAAATGATGAAGTTAAAACATGAAAATAGGTTACTTTTAGAGGTAATTTGCTAATGTTTTTTATGATCTTCAAATAATAAGCCCATTTTTCTTTCATTTAAAAGAAAATTAAATGGAAAGAAAAAACAAATTATACAGCTGCATGCAAGCAGAAGTGAACTTTCACACACATATACCTATTTATTTATATATTTAATTAATAACAACAGTTCATGAAAAGAGCTATTTCAAGCAAATTGTGAATCATAACTCTTGCTGTCCAGTGGAAATGTCTCATGCAGCATTTGGATATTGAGTGCCTCCAAATGTCTGAATGGCAAAGGTTTGGTCTCTAATTCCAGGCTGCCTAACCAACTTTTTTGGAGATAGAGCCATGTAAGAATTCCTTATATCATGAGGATATGCTTTTTGAGGGATTGTGGGACCTCTGTCTCCTTGTCTTCATTCATGATCAGCTGGTGTGGTGAGTGGCTTTACTATCCCACACTCTATCATCATATGCTGTCTCGTCACAAGTCCAAAATCAGAACCCACTGATCGTGGACTAGACACTCTCTTGGTGGATTTTCCTTTTGATGAATATGAAGGGTCCTTCCTCATCACACTTGATATCTTTTGGTTGAAAGTCTATTTTATTGGATATTGGATGGCAACTCCAATTTGTTTCCTGGGAACATTTGCTTGGAAGATCTTTTTCCATCCTTCTACTCTGAGATAGTGTCTGTCTTTATTATTGGGGTATGTATGCTTGTATGCAGCAAAATACTGGATCTTTTTTGTGTATCCAGTCTGTTAGCTTATGTCTTTCTATGGGTGAGTTGAGTCCATTAATATTGAGAGCTATTAAAGACAGATGACTGTTAGTTCCTGATATGTTTGTTTTTATAGGTGACTTTATGTGCTTATGGTTCTCTCCTTTTAGCTTTGTTGTTAGATGCTTAATATCTTATCTTTGGTGTAGGTACCTTCCTTGTCTTAGAGTTTTCCTTCTAAGATCCTCTGTAGGGCTAAATTGGTAGGTAGATACTATTTGAATTTGGTTTTGTCTTGGAATATTTTGGTTCCTCCATCTATGTTGATTGAGAGTTTTGCTGGATATAGTAGTCTAGGCTGGCATTTGTGTTCTCTTAGGGTCTGCATGACCTCTGACCAGGTTCTTCTGGTTTTCATAGTCCCTGTTCATAAGTCTGGTGTAATTCTGATAGATCTACCTTGTATGGTATTTGGCCCTTTTCCCTTGCAGCTTTTAATATTCTTTCATTGTTCTGTGGGTTTAGAGTTTTGATCATTATGTGACAGGAGGAGCCTGTACTTGGGTGTGGGGGTTGACTTTGCATTATCTGGGATCTATGGGTGTCCCAGCTGATGTTGGTGTTTGGGTGTGGATCTCACCTGTGTCCTGGTTATGACAGACCTCCGAGAAGACAGACAGACTATGGGAGTGAGTGTGGGAGGATATCAGGCTTGCAGATCAAGCTACTGACTTTAAAATTTTCTAACATAGTCAATAAGACAAATCAGCAACCTACAAATTGAGAAGGAAATCTTCACAAACCCAACATCTGGTAGAGAGCTAATATCCAAAATATATAAAGAACTCAAGAAGTTAACCACAAAAAAAAAAAAAAAAAAAAACAATCAACACAATGAAAAAAATGGGGTATAGAACTAAACCGAGAATTCACAACAAAGGAATCTTGAATGGCTGAGAAATACCTAAAGAAATGTTCAAAGTCTTCAGTGACCAGAGAAATGCAAATCAAAATGACCCTGAGATTCTACCTTACACAAACCAGAATGGCAAAGACCTAAACCTCAGGCAACAACACATGTTGGTGAGGATGTAGTGAAAGAGGAAGACTCCTCCACTGCTAGTGGAATTACAAACTGGTACAACCACTCTGAAAATCAATCTGGAAGTTCCTCAGAAAAATTGGAAATAAATCTATGTGAAGACCCAGCAATACCTCTTGGGAATATACCCAAAAGAAACCCTACCATGCCACAGGGGCACGCCTTCCACTATGTTCATAGTGGTCTTGTTTGTGATAGCTGGAAACAACCCAGATGTCCCACAGCAGAAGAATGGATACAGAAAATATGGTTCATTTATACAATGGAATACACTCAGTTATTAGGAATGTGAACATCCTGAGTTTTGTAGGCAAATGGATGAAACTAGAAAATATCATCCTAAGTGAGGTAACTCAGACCCAAAAGGGCATGCATGGTATATACTTACTAATTAGATATTAGCCCAAAAAAGTACAGAATACCCAAGATACAGTCCACAGAACTCAAAAAGGTCAACAAGCTCAAGGGTCCAAGTGAGGATACCACTGTCCCACTTGGGAAGGAGAGGAAAACAACCACAAGGAGGAATAGAGGAAGGGAGAGACCTGGGAGGAAAATGGGATGAGGGGGTGAGAGGGGAATATGATCTGGTACTAGGTGGGGGAAAAGGACTGAAGTCCTAGGGGCCAGCAGGAAGAATAGAAACAGGCAACCTCTGAAGGTAGGAGGTGGAGGAAACCCTCTAGAATGTGCCAGAGATCTGGGAGGTAAGATACTCTCATGAATCAAAGGAAGGGACCTCAGATAAAATGCTCTACAGTAAGGAGAGAGAACTTGTAAAGCCCACTTCCAGGAAGACAGGACATCAATTGAGGGATGGGGTTGTCATCACACAGGCACATCTCTGACCCATAATTGTTCCTAATTGAAAGAATTATAGGGATGGAAATGGAGAGGAGCCTGAGGAAAAGAAGGGCCAATGATAGACCCAAAGTGGGATCCAGCTGAAGGGGGCACAAGGCCTGACACTATTACTGAGGCTATAGAGACCTCACAGAAAGGGACCTATCATAATTGGCCTCCAAAAGACTTAATAAGCAGCTGAAAGAGTCAAATGCAGATGTTTACACCCAACCAATGGACAGATGCTGCTGACTCCTGTGGTTTAATTAGGAAAAGGCTGGAAGAAGTGGAGGAGGGGAGATACCCTGTAGGAGGATCAGCAGTCTCAATTAACCTGGACCCTGGTGATCTCTCATATAGACCATACACCAGCTGACAGGAGGCCCCCAACACATATACAGCAGAGGACTGCTGGGTCTGGGTTTAGTCAGAGAATATGAAGCTAACCTTCAAGAGACTGGAGACCCCAGGGAGTTTAGAGGTCTGGTGGGGTGGGGGACAGAAGGTGGAACATCCTACTGTAGACAGGGTTTGAGGGGAAGAGGTATGGGATGTGGAACAATCAGAGGATGGACCCAGAAGGGAATAAAATCTGGAGCTTAAAGCAAATAATAAATAAATAAATAAATAAATAAATAAATAAATAAATAAATAAATTAAATAAATTAAATAAATAAATAAATAAATAAATAAATGTTATCAGTCAAATATAGAATTGTGGAGAACATTCCATGAGATAATTGAGCTATACCTATCAAACAATTGCCATCTCAATAGGAGCAAAGGTATGGAACTTTAGAGTTAAAAATGATAAAGGCAATCTATAGCCATGGGAAAGGAATTCACTGGCCTTAGATGAGAGTTTCAGCCTAAAGCTTTCACTATAAACTCTGGGATAAGCAGAATAATAATAGAAGCTTAAACTGAAGAAGCCCAGAGAGCAAACATTAGGTCAAATTTGAAGCAAAGAGTTGCGTCTGGAAGTAAACATTCTGGGCACATAGGAGGACTGTCTGAAATCTTACTCTGGGGTATTCCTAATGCCTCTTAGAGAAGGACTATGCAGCCAGCTGCAAATAACTTCTCTCTGCACTGTGCACAAGGGAACAAAACAAGCAAAGGTGTTTTCTGTTTCTACAAAAGCTACCCCTGCAGGGCTTCCTCACACTCCACCAGCACCATGGCCCCTTGCCTCACAGAACAAAACAGATACAGCATAAATATTCTATTTTCCTTTTGTCTGGAACAGGATATTTGAGCAAATATCTAAATATAACTAGCTATGTCTATCCCAACCCTTAATACAGAAAAAGTAAACATGCTATATCATCATAAGTATTAATCCATAGAAATCTATGAAAACTAACAATAACTCCCCAACAAAGAGAAATCTAATTTTAAAATTCCACAAAAAATAAAGTCAGAAGAAGTTAGATAGCAACAAATGTGTTTGTAATTCTCAGAATCAGGAAACTTGTTTATATGAAAAATAAATAAAATGGACAAAGAACAGTTATCTACAGATGAACCTAATTAAGTTGAAAAAGGAATGATGGCTATAAATGGCTAATTATATTTTTAAAGTAAAATTTATAACTGGACAAACAGATTAAAACAGTATCCTAAACTAGGAGAAAGGGGAATTATGAAGAATATAGTGAATAAAGCTTTGAAAAGAGGGATGAGAACAGTTCAGGATAGGTTGAAATAGAAGTCAGCAAACCTCTCTTCTCCCACATTGAAAATTGATCTGGCAGATTCTGTCTGATGTTTCTGCATAGGGACCTGGGAGTCTTTGAAGTCTTACAACTTTAGGGAATGGCTTGATCAACAAAGTGTGCTCAATTTGGATCAACTTGAGTTCTTTGCACAGTAGCAGCTATATACTTCATTATCCCAGGCTCCATGGTAGGCAACTCTATACATGTCCCAAGCAGTTTTCATAAGTCTTGTACCATCAGGTTGCAAAATGAATACTCTGAATGCCAGAGATCTGCTGACTGATGCTTTTCTTGGAGAGGTGTGCAGAGAAATGTGTGTGACCATTGCTTCATTCTCGCATTTGGTATCTGTCCCTCTCTATTCAGATCAAAGTGATTTACAAGGACAGAAAGACATTATACACTGTTTTTGTAGTCTCTTCAGTTTTGTTTTAGCCTTTTGGGTTGGACAAGATATTAAAGAGTTACACATCTTTTAAAACACACACACACACACCTACACATTTATAAAGAGAAAATTACAAGATGCTCATGCATTCCCAGGAAGTGTCAGAAGACTTCTTTGTACTTAAAGGTAGTCTTCGCCACAGCCAGCCTTCAAAAAGTACTAAAAAATAATTAAGAAAAGCCATAGCAAAAGAAATCATGTGGAAAGCAGGGCAGAAAATGGTTTCTACAGTCATAGAATTACTAGATTTAGGAATCTGTTTTTAAAAGTAGTTATGTATGTAAAGAAACACTCAAAGTGTGGAAACACTCAAAATAAAAACAAATGAAGAGGAGCAGTTTACTGTTTATGGAAGTAAACTTTACGGAAGATCTTCTAAGGAAAAGTTTTAATACAACTGTTAAAACTATGTAAAGAATGCAAAGAAGATGTGAAGAAAGAAAAACAATGAATAACCAAACCAGAGCCATTAGTAAAGTAAAAAATTTTAAGTGAATAACAAGTGAATACATGGTAGAACCAAAAGTTTCAAGAACTGAAATAGTTAAAATTTTACAATGATTCAGAAGCAATAAAATGAACCATTAAAGTCAAAAAGAGGATATAGAACTTGCCTAATCAAGCCGGGCACGGTGGCACACGCCTTTAATCCCAGCACTCAGGAGGCAGAGGCAGGCAGATTTCTGAGGCCAGCCTGGTCTACAAAGTGAGTTCCAGGACATCCAGGGCTATACAGAGAAACCCTGTCTTGAAGAACCAATAAATAAATAAATACATAAATAAATAAATAAATACATAAATACATAAATAAATAAATAAATAAATAAATAAATAAATAAATACAGAGAAACCCTGTCTCGAAGAACCAATAAATAAATAAATAAATAAATAAATAAATAAATAAATAAATAAGAACTTGCCTAATCAAATAAATAGGGGAACATCAATGGAAAATGAAGAGACCCCGGGAGACAAGAATACGTTCAATAGGATGATATAGATTTTAGATTTCCTGGGCACAGTGTCCCTGTCATAGATAGAAGACACCTTCCCATATACCGCCTGGCCCTCTCATTTCTATGCTCTTTCCAACCCCTTCTGTGGTGTTCTCTTAGGTGTAGGAGTTGTTGTATATACCTCAGTTGAGGTTGGGAACTCCACACTGTTGCTTTCTGTGTTTTTGCCAGTTATGAATTTCTCTAATGGCGTCTGTCTACTGCAAAAGAATCATCTTTGATGAAAAGTAAGAGTTAAATTTATCTGTGAGTAGGTTAAGTATTTAGAATGAAGAGAGGCATTGCACTAGTTTAGGTCAGTGGAAGTTATAGGGTCTCTTCTAGTATCCATGACTTCACCAGCCATGGGTAGCACTGGTTGACTAACTTTACAGTACCAGACATCAATTTCCACCTGTTGTATGGGCTCTAAGGTGTTCATTACCAAGAAGTATGTACCACTGAATATCTGTTGGCAGTCTGGTAATTGTTATGGCCTATAAGCTGCACATCTGGATAGGTTAGGATTACTGATGGTATTTCTCTCTAGTCTGCTTGCAATATGAAGCCATGGGAGTTATTCCTCAAAGAGGAGGCTTCTAAGCCAGCTCAGATTCAGTTTTTCCAAATTTTGTGTCTGAAATGTGTTGTGTCTTAAACAACAGGGTGTTATCTTCATGTCCTTGGAGGAAAACAAAGGCAGTGAAAACAGTGTATATTTGTTTTAGAAGTATCTTGGACTCTATAATCAAATCCAAAGTTTCACATGCTTGACACTGTGGTTCTGCTAGAGAGTCCATGACTCTCATGGAAAGCATTAATACTCCAAATCAAATAGCTTCATTTAATTTCATATCATCTATGTCTATATCTACAATATCTATAACTATATTGATTAAATCTATTAATATAGATATAGGTATAGATGTAGATATACAGAGGGTGTTTGTACATTTCAATAAAACATACACTAATTTGTTTTCCATGGCATTTTTGAACATCTTTCATGTATTCATCCTTCTTCCTTCTCTCTCCCTCTATATTACCTACTTTCCCCAATCCTCCTTTAACACAATACATTTTTCTATTTTACAGCACCATGTCTTGTAATTTTCCTCTCTACAAAATAGAAAATATTGCCCCTTAAATAAGATCTGCATATGGGAACATGAGTTGACACGCTAAGGTGGATGAGTAATATCTCACAAGGCCCCTTTTCCCCATGAAGAACTACACCCAGCTAACAGCTGCTGTGATAGGAAGAGTCAGTTTTCTTCAGTGACAAACCTTTGATAGATTATCCAATTCCAAGTGGTCATAACACACACACACACACACATATATGTGTGTGTGTGTGTGTATATATATATATATATATATATATATATATATATATATACTTACTCATTGTGGAGTTCTGGAGGAGTGTAAAGAAAAAAGGCAAAGGACAGAGCAAATGTTTAAATAAATAGTGGATGAAAAAATCTCTTAAAATTTAATAAAAGACCTAATATAAAAATATATACAAAAATATCATCAAACTCCATTAATAATGAGCCTGAAGACACATGCCAAGAGATGATGAAAATCAAGTGACAGGGAAGGAAGAGGTGACTAGTCATTTGCAAAGGAGCCTCAGTTCTCTCAGCAACCTTCTCATCAGCAACACTGAAGGCCAGAAGGCAATGGTGCATATTCCACATGTTTTGTAAAAAGAAAACAAACAAACAATGTAACCAAGAGTCTGATATCCAGTGGAACAATTCTTCAAAAGGTAAGAGAAAAGTAAAATATTCCTAGAGAAACTGAGGGCCCTGTTGCTGTTATACCTACTCAAGGGTGTCCTGCAACATGAGTAACAAGACATGTATTTTAGATTCAGTGTTACTGAACATTTTTCAAGATCATTAGATATAGCGGTAAATCTCCAACTCAATAAATCCAGGTTGAAGAAATCACAACTCAATTAATTGGAATACAATCTACACACCCATATTGGGCAGATCTGTCACTACACTACTAAATTTCCCATATATGATATCCCATATAACCTGCGGTTTCTGCAAGCCATGTGTTTCTGCTCCAATCTCCTTCTACCACCACCTCCTCCTCCTCCTCCATCGTTCCCCTCTCTCCTCCTCTGTCCCCTCTCCCCCTAACTTTTCAGCTCCACTTTCACTCCTACTGATCAGTCACTGGCTCTAGCCTTTATTTGAAAAGTTAAGATGGGGAAATGATCATAAGGCACCTGTATACATGATTCACTGCTCTTCTGTAGCCCCTCCTGGGAAAGTGATATTAGCATCAAAATACCAGAACAGGGCTATCCAAAACACTTCCCCCTTTCTGTCCAATTAAAAACTCTTTTATCTCAGATATAAATTGAGTACAACTATTACCATTTTGTAATTTATAAACTACAAGATAGACCCAACACCCAGTCCACCATTTTGTCATCTAGTAAGACCTCTGTCATCTATCCTAACTTAAAAGACTTATAATTCTACACCTGACTCATGTCCTGGCTTTAGATTTTATGCCATCTAAAAAACACGCTCTCAAATCCATATCATCTTTCTCAATGCTAAACAGTGTGGGCTGGCTATGAGACTACCAGTCTTCAACCACATCAGCAATCCAAGAATATTATTACCTGACTAATATTACCTAAAAATATGAGAAGCACAAAATAGCTTCCAAAACTTAGCTCATCTATAGAGACCACGTATCACCTGGACAGTCCCTATATTTCAAAATGTAGAAGCACCAGTCTTCAGCCTTCTGGCCAGGATCATCAGACAGACCTTAGAGAAACAGGATATTAAAGACTAACCTATTCTGTCTTAGCAAAATCAAGCTGTTCAAAACCTGTAATTGTGTCCTTTCTTTGGACTCTATTATGTCTGGAGATGAAATGAAGCAATTCTTGCTTAGTGACTATCTTGCCACAACTGGAGTAACTCAAAGATGCTCAACTTCTTTGAATCTAAGACAGGGAAAGATGTCAGGAGTAGACTAGTCTGAACAATATGTGAATAAATAACATTTAAATGTCACATTCTGTGGATTTCTCACATTTTTGAAAACCAACTATCTATGTAAAGTAATCTGGACTGTTGTCCATTAACTACTATCAACTATTTCTAATTAAAATCTTGAAAACACCCTAACAATAAACTCAGAGCCATGAATTTGCTATTTGGCCCTAAACTCACAGTAACACATCCAGTTACATAACAAATAACACTCAGAGCAGCTGAGAATTGGTGTGTCAACTTAATATCAGCTTCATATCTGCAGCAAGTAAAATACCCACAAACTTTAAGGTGAAGATAGACTTCTGTGAGGGAAAAGAAGATGTCTTTACGTTTTCCAACACTTATTTATGTGCATTTATGTGTATCTGAGAGTGTATATGCCACACATATAGAAGTATTTATGTGGGCCAGAAGAAGAGAGCCTTAGATCCCCAAGTGCTGGAGTTATAGGCTACCTGGGTAGGTGTTGAGAATTGGACTATAGTCCTCTGAAAAATCAGCAAGTTCTCTTAACCACTGAGTCATCTTTCCAAGTCCTTCTCTGCTTTTTAAAGCTAAAATGATATCAACTCAAAATGGAATTTGATAAGGATGAGACAACTCAGTCACTGTAGCTATCACATCGAAAATACAAGATACTGTCTACAAAACCAAATGAAAATTGAATTTTAAGGTCTCATTATAGAAAAATCAACAGTATATAAGACAAAATGCAGAAAAGGAAGTATAAAGAATCTAAAATATAACAAGATTCAAGATGGCCACAGAGGGTGCGATGGGGCCCAGGGAGCCTGAGAGACCCATAGAGGCTTCAAAGGGAGACACAACAGAGGAAGATAAGCTCCCAGAGTGTGAGGTATCTCTGAAACAACTTTTTAAAAAGGTAGGCCTAATGGGAGTATGCTTTTTAAAAATGGTTTTATGTAATTGGGGGAAAAACATGGCAGAATGAATCAGTGTAACTCTGGGCACCAACAGGATACCCAAGATTCGTCTCAGCAATAGCCCAGTATTCATGGTGCTTCAGAACCCTTGAACCAGATCAATGACTCATTGCAACAAGTATTTCCATGTAAAGCTACTTGAGCAAAACAATATACTGTGTGACAGCATATTGGAACACCACTTTAATAAATGAATGAGCAATGGAGAGATGGAAAAGTTGGCAGAACAGAGGAGTATGTGGCAGAGAGAAGCAAGATGCGGTAAAGCCACAGGTGTGGGACCACAGCCACAGTGCAGCTGAAAGGCTCGGACCACACTGGAATGCCTGCCTCCACTCTACACCTGCAATACTTTGGCCACAACTTGGAGTTCAGGCTCTGCCCTTGTTATGGAACCACTCGACTACTGCTGCCACTCAATCTGCAGCAAACATGATGGTAGTGACCCAGATACCAGCAGGAGGGTGGAGCTCACATAATCTATGCCTTTAAATGACTGCCCAACCCACGATTACCCTGACTCTAAGCAATGACAAAATATCTGAGATGAAGAATGGTTTAATTCCTGGATTAGGCCTCCTTGAAAGATATCCATGGTCCATGTTGCTCCAGCAGCCATGTTAATGTCTGTGATTGGCGCTGCCCCTGGAGGCCATTAGGATGTACATGGTCCATTCCTGCCACCAGAAATCAGGTGGAAGTCTACCATCTGTGTTGCCACCAGCAAGGAAGCTGCTTTTGCACTGCTATTGATGACTGCAGACTCATAACTAAGAATGGAAGATGTTGAAGGCTTCTGTGACAAGCTCCTCCACTCCTCCCAAACCCTCCACCAAAAAGGAAAAGAAAAGAAACAAAAAGGAAAAGGAAAAGGGAAAGAAAAAGGAAAAGAAAAAGAAAAAGGAAGAGGAAGAGGAAAAGAAAAGGAAAAGGAAAAGGAAAAGGAAAAGGTAAAGAAAAAGAAAAAGAAAAAGAAAAAAAGGAAAAGGAAAAGAAAAAGAAAAAGAAAAAGAAAAAAAGGAAAAGGAAAAGGAAAAGAAACAGTCCAGACAGGAAGCTATTGAAGAAAGTACTTTAAAACTGTGATAAAGATACTGAAATGTATTTCCACCCAAATAAATAGAAAGTAGGACTTGAGAAGGTATGTTTGATACCTTTCAACCATCTTCATGGTTGATAGCTTCTGGCAGAAGCCTGTTGTCTTTAATAGTCTGGCCACTGAGTTTGGCTGTGCTCCAGTAAGTATATGGGCAACACAAATTGGACTTGATGTAGGGAGCTGAGAGGAATGAGAAGTGAGTTTGATGGGATTCACAGTATAAAATTCCCAAATAATTAATAAAAAATATTATGTTAGAGGAAGGAAAAAACAGAAAAATATTTGCCTTAGAGGCCACCTAATAAAGGCAATTTTCCCAACTGAATTTTTTTTCATTCCAGAGGTTAAAAAAAAAAGAACCTAAAAGCCATAAAGAAAACAAATTTTAAAATTTAAAAACTCCTTCCTAATTAGTAGCTTCTTCCAATTAAAAAAGATTAAATCTTCCAATCAAGAGACTAACATTATCAGAGTGGATTAAACATATGATCTAATTATATGGAGTCTGTGACAGATTTTCTACACAAAACCAAGAATCCTGAAAGAGAAATAACAGAAAATGGTGTTAAAGGAAAATCAAAAGAGATAAACAATTCTTTAAATACAAAAATCAAAATACCCAATAGATTTTAATTTAAAAATAAAGATAAAATAATGGACTTTCATATTAAGATACAAAAATTTAAACATTTGTATACTTAATAACCAACCATTAAGATATATAAAGAACAAAGTGAAGTAAAATATTGCCCCAAATTAATAGTTGGTGACACCACCATCCTATTCTCTACAGAAAATCACTAAGCAGACAAGCTTGTGCACTGCTGTAGGCATATGGATAGGCAGAGCTACTACAGAAAGCCATATGGCAGTCCCTACAGAGTTATCAAAATTATAAAGAAAATTGCCATCAAATTCTACAGGGAACTTCTGTATTTCCACCCAAATAAATAGAAAGTAGGACTTGAGAAGGTATGTTTATAACTCATCATTCTTGATGGGTCAACCATGCAAGCAACCACATGTCCATTCATATGGGGAATAGATAAAGTAAATGACAAAGTGCGTTCCTGCTCTTCATTTGTTATTGTTGCATAAACACACACACACACACACAAAGAGAGAGAAAGAAACAGACAGACACACACACACAAATAGACAGAGAAACATGCATAAATATATAGATATAGCCTTCTTATCCTGTTCCTTGTGTTACATACATGAGAGGGGAGAGGAGGCATGGGAGGAATTGGAGTAGTAGAAAAAAAAAAGAAATAAAGAAAACAGAGAGATGATGCAATTGTATTTTATTTTAAAAGTTAAAACAAAAAGCATGTCAGGAAGACCTAATGGACATTCTCTGCATGCTACTCAATGACAGCATATAAATTTTTAACAATATATACACTTTGTCTCAATTCACAAGGGACATTTTTTTAAGGATACAGCATCTGTTAGGCCACAAATTAAGTATCCTCCTAAACACAACACAGAGAATTTAGAAATAGATCATAAAAGTAAAACTGTAAATTTACAAATTTTTGAATGTTAAGTAACACACTCCTAAATAGCCATGTCTCCAAGAATAAATCATAAAGAAAATCAGAAAACATGTAGAGATGAATAGCCATGAAAAGAGGATAAGTCAAAACTTGGGGACCCAACAAAACTGCAGAAGAAGCCTGTGCCAAGACAGTTGAGAAGAAGCACAAAGCAAGAAGATGCTTTCTGATCTTAACACTTAATAAAAATAAAAATAATACAAACAGTGTTGTGCTGGAATGAAAACAGACATACAGACAATGGAATGGATCCCAGAAATGAGCTCTCTTCTCTTTGATCAAAAGATTGTTTGAAGGTTGCCAAGACTCTTCGATGGGAAAAGACCTCTCTTTCCAACAATACTACTGGCAAAGAGACATGCATGCTCAAAGATAGCCCTCAGTTCTAATCGGTCCAAATGGATTTAATATCAAATCCAACAAAACTCAGAATAAAAGCCTGGGCAAAATTCTTCATCATCAGATTTGGCAAAGACTACTTGGATGTGGCACCGATGTCCCAGGATACAAAATAAACATTAATACTTATTTATAATTAAAATGTATATCATTAGAATAAGGTACCACTGAGTAAAAAAGACAATCAAGAGATAGCAGAAAACACTTAAATAATATATTTGGATAAGGCATAAGTAATCCATAGAGTACAGAAAACATGTAAAGCAAATGCCAGCAACACAGTTGGATTGAATACTGGGAAAGGGATTGCCATAGGCTACTTCTAAAAACAATACATAAATGATTGATGAGCACATGAGAATATGTCTCAGCAACACTAAAAAGGACAATGAGATATTATTACATGCTCAATTAGAATAGCTACTTTAAAATCAACACAAGATAGAAAATAAGAAAGAATGGTGACCAACGCGTAGATACTTCAATTCCTCCCTAGTATAGGGGATAAAAAACCCATGAAAGGAGTTAAAGAGACAAAGTTTGGAGCTAAGACAAAAGGATGGCCCATCCAGAGACTGCCCCAACCTGGGATCAATCCCATAAACAACCAACAAACCCAGACACTATTGCATATGCCAGCAAGATTTTGCTCAAAGAACCCTGATATAGCTGTCTCTTGTGAGTCTATGCCAGTACCTGGCAAATACATAAATGAATGCTCACAGTCATCTATAGGATGGAACACAGGGCCCCCAATGTAGGAGCTAGAAAAAAGTACCCAAGGAGCTGAAGGGGTCTGCAACCCTATAGGTGGAACAACAATATGAACTAATCAGTACCCCCAGAGTTTGTGTCTCTAGCTGCATATGTAGCAGAAGATAGCCTACTCGGCCATCATTGGGAAGAGAGGCCCCTTGGTCTTGCAAACTTTATATGCCCCAGTACAGGGGAATGCCAGGGCCAAGAAGTGGGAGTGGGTGTGTAGGGGAGCAGGGCGGGGGGGGGGTATAGAGGACTTTTGGGATAGCATTTGAAATGTAAATGAAGAAAATATCTAATAAAAAATTTAAAAAAGAGACATGGTGAAGATTTCAAGAAATTACCATTCTTGTGTCCTATCGTAGAGATACAAAAAGACACATCTACTCTGAAAAGTGTTACAGGAAATAATAGAAAAGGTTAACCTGCCAACTCCCTGGTGGAGGCCAACCACGCTCTCATGCTCCTGCATCCACCACCAACTCTGTGGAGCTAGCCCCCGAAGCATCTGGCTAACTTGTCCTGTGAGCCATTAGTTCCCTCTGTGCTATAATTCCCTGTAACCAGCAGTCCCACACTCCGGTAACCAAATAGATCCACCATCCTCATGGTTTGATAACACAATACCCAGTAACCTGTTAAAATCAAGACCCTTAAGCTTATAGTTAACCAATTAGATTTATGCATCAATAAAATCATGATGCCAATAAATAATTTCTGAGCCAATTGATAATTATAGAAGCTTTATCCCAATATTTCTCACCTTGTGAAATCATATCTACTTCTTGCTGGTAAATGCCAGGTGGGTATACATCCACAGCCATCTTCCTTCTCCTCCCTCTGAGTCTCTCTCTCTCTCTCTCTCTCTCTCTCTCTCTCTCTCTCTCTCTCTCTCTCTCTCTCTCTCTCTCTCTCTCTCTCTCTCATTCTTAGCTCTGCCTCACTTTTCCCTGTCTAATCACAGACCTCCTCTGCACTAATGCAATTGGACAGGGAAAATCCTGTGACAGAAAACCAATATGATAATTTCTCACAAATTTATAAGTGAAATTCTGATCCAATTTTGCAAGGCACTTTTGTGTTTTCTACCTGTACTGGATAGTTTTTGTGTCAACTTGACACAGCTGGAGTTATCACAGAAAAAGGAGCTTCAATTGAGGAAATGCCTACATGAGATCCAACTGTAAGGCATTTTCTCAATTAGTGATCAAGAGGGAAAGGCCCCTTGTGGGTGGTGCCATCTCTGGGCTGGTAGTCTCGGTTCTATAAGAGCGCAGGCTGAGCAAGCCAGGGGAAGCAAGCCCGTAAAGAACATCCCTCCATGGCCTCTGCATCAGCTCCTGCTTCCTGACCTGCTTGAGTTCCAGTCCTGACTTCCTTTGGTGATGAACAGCAGTATGGAAGTGTAAGCCGAATCAACCCTTTCTTCCCCAAGTTGCTTCTTGATCATGATGTTTGTGCAGGAATAGAAACCCTGAGTAAGACACTACCCAAATAAAAAGAAAGTAGTTCTTTAGAAGATACTCATGTACTCATGTTTATAATGCATCATTCATTATAGTTTAAACATGTAAGCAGCTTACATTGTTTATCCACACATCAATGAATAAAATATGATGTAGTCACACAATGGACTACTTGTCAGCTTTTTAAAAGGAAAGAAATCTTAACATCTTCTGCAACATGATGCTAAGTGAAAGAGTCACAGAAAGGTCGATGCTCTAAGACCTTGCCCTGTGGGTCGTGACCCCTTGGGTGTCAAATGACCCTTTCATAGGAGTCAACTGAGAGCATCAGAAAACACAGAATAGAAACAAAAGTATTCTTATGAAGTAGCAAAAAAATTATGCTTGGGGGTCACCACAACACAAGAAACTGTATTTAAGGGTTGCATTAATCAGAAGAGTGAGAATCACTGCTGTTAAGAATTGACTTGGGGAAGTTAAGTCATAAATACAAAAGGAGAATGTGCCTCTCAGTGCTGAGGGCCTGTGAATAGAAACATCCTCTTTAATGGGCAGTGGTTACTTATCATCATGAATGTACTGGATACTGATGTACAAGTCCCCTACTCAGTATTTTATTGGGTATATTTTCACACATCAAAACAATGGACAGTGATGGATTCTCCCAGAAAAAAATGTGAGTTGAATGAATGAAGTCTAATGGTAGATAACCCTTACAAGAGAAACAGAGAACAGGCAGGAAGGCATGTGGAAGTCTTCTGGTGTCATAACTTCTGGATGTCACTGGGACATTTGATCCTCAATCCTTAGGCAAGATTAACCTTCTAAGCTTGGAAAGTAATGAAAGCAATTGGTTTATTTACCTCTGCAGGAATCAGAGTCAGCCTGGTTTTAATATCAATGGATTCTGCCTTTTAAGTTTAGAATCAGGGTGAGTTCCAGTGCTGCCTGTAATGGGGAAGAGATGACACCTAGTAGACAACTAAAAAAAAAAATGTCTGTCAATAACTGGAGTTCCCATCATGTTTTATGCAACAACAGAAAACCCACCTGCATGAAGCAGCCAGGAAATTCACCACAAGCACCAACACTAAATCTTCTATCAAGGGCTGACTGGACCAAGGGAATGTACCTGTATCATCTTATGGTCTAATAAACAGTTAAATGTAGTGGCACTTTAGAACGTCATAATTTTAGACTCACTTGGAAAGAATATTTATACTATTTTTAATGAAAAGATGCTCCATATATTTTGGTTAACCAAATAGTCACATACATATATATGTACGTAGATAAACATAAAGAAATGTCTAGAGGCTGAAGCAGAATATTAATTTTAAAGTCTGGATTATAGTATTTGGGCTTATCTGCATGTCATAGTTATTCTAAAATAAATATAAATTGCTAGTGAGTTAAAACAATAAATGAATAGTTATGTTTCTGCTTTTAAGCAAAAAAGCATCTAGATTGCTAGAGCCTTCAGTATAGGATATAAAGATGAGCCATTTCTGTCATATTAACAGCTTTTACTACAGCTTGAGAAAAAGAACTTAAATCGACTATAGATAGAGGGGGGAAAAATTCCTCTCATGTACTGCAAATTGCCCTAAACAGCCTGCCATCCTCTCTGTACTTTCATTCTCCCGATATCTCACAACACACCTTCAGCAGACCTGCTGAACATGAACCATAGAGGTAAGCGTCCCTTCTCCCACCCATCTTCCTGTTTAGAAAGCAGAACCAACTGCCAGATGGTCCTAGTGCATAACTTCTGCTTCGGGCACTCAGAAGACAGCTCATAGAGCAGGCCCTCAGACACAGAACAACTCTACAGTCACAGTTGTCCATAAGAGGACACCATTGGGCTGCTTTTAACCAGTCTAAAGACCTGCCATCACCATCAAGGCAAGCAGCATTGCTGGGCTGAAGTGGAAACAAAAGGGACAGGCATGTCAACCTGAAATTCTTTCTTCCTTTTCCACCTGTAGACTCCCTCCAGTTCCTCCTAGTGGTTAAACCTATGTCAATCATGGATGAAAGGAAAAATAAGGTCTGATAACAGAAAGGCGATTTGAACCTGAGAGATATTAGCCAAAGCTCTCTGTCAGGTGACAACTGTCATGAAAATCAGGAACTCCTATTTGTGTCCATAAGTGAGAAGAACGTAGAACCAAAGAAGAGAAGCGGTTTGGAATGAAGCCTGTGAGATGGAGAGATGGCATGTTATCATAATGACACCTCCCAGTTTTCTGATGCAGAAAGACCCCCACCTTCCTGTACCAAGCCTATATAATTCTGTAGCTGTTGGACTATTCCTGGTACTCCAAAGACCTTTTTTGTTATGAGTCTCCAGTGAACCCCATGGGGTTGAAATTCTGAATACTGACCCTAGGAACTTTCGCTGGTTTAAAAAAAAAAGTATATTTTGTACATTTATACTCCGCCTTCAAAGTGATATTTCTCTTCAATCCTACAACTTTGTATCACCCAATCCCACAAATCTACATTTTCCTTAGAGAGCCCTATTCATCCATCTGCCTATCTGCTCACAAATTCATCCAACAATGACTTATGACATTGGACATTATTCTTAATGTTACAGATAGCAATGAGGAAACAGATCATGGGTCTACTCTGTGTATTCCCACTTTAATGGGAAGAGGCAGCAGAGGCAGATGATACACAAGCCAATGTAATAAGGATAATGAGTCCTACAAGAAATAGAACAGAGGAATATGAGAGATGAAGTATATGGGTTGGTGTGTGGTAGAAAAGAACTCTGAAAAACTGACAGCTGAATAGAGACAAGAACAGCATAAGTCCTGAGAACAATTATGAGAAATGCAATTAATTATAGGTTAAGGGAATAGGGAGGGAAAAGAACTGAAAAAAGTTTACCTGACATGCTGAAATATTAAACCAATCAGCCAGGAGAACTAGGAAGAAGCCAGCTGCAGTTGAGACAGTAGCTGGCACCAGACATAACAGGTCATATGGTAATCTCAAGTAATAGGACACTACACCCTAAATGAAATGAGAAGGTACTTACAGGGAATGAGCAAAAGAGAAAGAGTAATTGATTTAAATACAATGAATTTTCATGGGTTTATATAGATTTCATGGCTGCTAAGAAGAAACCAATGAGAAGAGATACCATTCCACTATTAAGAAATAAGAAACAACAAAACCAGAAAGTGATATATATTTTCCTGTTGAAAGAACTGATTTTCATAGATTTTTAGTCATCACTCTTATGCATGTATAATGAGAAAAATACACATGAATACTATTGGTTGAAGTGTTGCCTTAGCCTTCTTCATGATGCAACCCTCATTTTCAAAACATTTTGAATTAAGTCTTCAAAGACAACAGTACACTTACTCATTGAGCAGCGACTGTGTGTTAAAAATCAGACAGAGGTACCTGCTGGATTTACCAAGCTTCTAGTCCATTGGTAACATAAAGTAAGAAGAGAGAAGGCAATGAATACAGAGAAAACAACATGTCTGCAAATTCTACTTCTTCCTAGAGCAGTGCTTAGTTATGAACTGATGACTAGACAAAACTGGATTTGATTCCCTGCTTACCACCTATGGATCATTGAATGCCTTTGGTTACAGCTTTCCCCTGAAAATAAACTGCCCTGCAACACCATTTAGGGTAAAATAAATTACTTTGTGTAAAACCCTTAGTAAAACATTGGCTGCAATTCTGGAATTTGTGGACACCACAGAGTATGTGTCTTTATGCTCAGAAGTGTCTGACATGTTCTCAAGTTCATTTCTATGCCTACAGTGCCTCAGGCTTTTATGGCTGATTCTTTATCTCATTTAAACTTGGGAGATCTAAATGGGCTTTCTCTGTGTGCAAATTTATAATAATATGGCAGTTTTATCTCATGTTAGATATTTTCACATCTTTTCCCAGTTGCCCCTAAATTATGATATTTCAGAAAGAAATATTTTGTTGTTCCTTTTGTAAAGGAGATTTTTTTTTCATTTACCATTCTCTTTAGTTGGCAGAAGTAAAAAGTGAAGGATTGAAAGGTATGTGTTTGTAATGCCCATTCAAAGATACTTAAGGACATTGCCTAGTATCACAAACATCAAAAGAGGTGGGGAGGAGCCACTGAGCCTGGTCTGCTAGGACCCCTCACTGTTTGCCCAGCTCTATGTGAGTCACCAATAAACACTTTCCCATCAGCTCCTGGAGTTCCAGGAGACACAGTGCCCACAGGACCACACTCCACCATCCTGCTGGAATCTTTGTAGTAATGTAGTGGGAGATGTCTTGTGGTCATCTTCTGGGCCATATATGTCTAGGCAGTGTTAGGCAACATGGCCATATCTTATGTGTTAGGAGAAAACTCAACCTAAGGAGTTCTTATCTTAAATGATAAATTGTTTGCTGTTTCTGGGAAAAACTTCTTTAAAGGGAAATGAGCAATCTGCATTCAAGATATAGTTTCTTTTTCTTCTCTTTTTTTCTTTCTTTCTTGTTTCTCTTAAAAACTCTGGGGGCTGATTAGAAATCTCATTTGTCATCTGTCTTATTTGTGTAAAATGTTAAGCAGCTATGTTTAGGAATTAGACAAAATGCATCTTTCTATGTATGTCTTCCAGAGCATAAGACCATGAAGGCCTAACAAATACAACTTCCTGCAGGCACTGTTTTGCCATTGGAAGGACACTAGATACAGACAACATCAGCCTAAAAAGGACTCTAGGGTCTCAATGTGGTTTTATGAGAGCATAAAGCTCCCTTTAATTCCTACACAATTTTATATAGAGACTAAATTGGTAAACTATATAGTATTGGGTTTACTTTAGTAAAATATTTTACTTGTAACACACATCTTGAAGCAATATGAACACAGAGAATGTTGACAAATGCTTAATTATTCAGGACCATTTCAGCAGTCAGGAAAGAGTCATGAGTTTCTTCTCCAGACAGCATATGGTCTTTAGCTACAACAGATACATGAATGTTGTCTGTGTTTTATAAATTTCTAATACCATAAACTGTTCCAAGCAGCTCAAATTAATCTTCAGCATGTGTTGCTCCTTGAAACACATTTTTGCAAAATGAAATTAAGGTTTTGCACTTGAAGTTTTAGCTGATGTATACAAACAAATGTCAGCTGTAGAAAGAAGCCCACTGCACTTACATTGGGGGAAACCCTACTCTGTCTCAAGGATCTTTATTTTGTTTAAAAGTCCACTCATTCTACATTTTATACAATCCTTTTCATGACCTGCTCCATGGTTTATATTATCATCCTCATTTTTAAGTTCCCAATGAAAATAGTGAGGCTAAATTCAGAAATAGCTGCATAGCATTCATTTACATTTGACTTCCACTCACTCCTGAACCTTTTCAGCCTGTTCCCTGTGCTTGTCAATAACTGTTGTATAGAAATCTCTTTCGATCAAAGATCTTACACTGCCTTGCACAATCCCACCTTTCCATTGTGTACACAGATGTTGGCTCATTTAATTCTCACTCCAGCTATGAATTTACCTGGCCTACAATGGTATATTCACTTTTGTAAATGTGGTAAGAGAAATTAAATAATTTTACAAAATTGCACTGTTTAAGGGTCTGTTCTTAGATGGCCTAATTCCTTTTTTTCATGTTTTCTCAGTAAGTACTTTATTAACTGAGCTTCCTACCCATTAAAGGATATGCATTAAGTTTTGATTATCATATATTAAATAATTTTTCTCTTCTTCAAACGTAAAAATAACTTGCACTGACAAATATTTCTAAACAATTTTTATATTGATTGATTTTTATGATGAGATCAGTGACATTTACAATACAGTTAACAAGTTTAAATGACTTGTTACAATAACAAGCCCGTTCATTAATCAAAGCATTTCTCTTAGTCTTGAACTGGTGTAAGACGTATTGGTACTTGGGAATCTGTATGCCTTGCAGTGACTTCATAGAAAACTGCAGCTCAGGGTTGGGAAGCAAATTTTTACCTCCAACCCATAAGTGTATGGGAACCTCCATATCTGAAGTGGCTCCAGAAATAGTCAAGGCACCAGGGTGGGGCAGATCTCAAAAGTGTAGGAAGAGAGTCACAAATGATAGGGAAATATACAAACCCAGGTAAAACGTCCTAGCCAACACAAAATCAATGTTCAGAGGAAGACTGGCAATACAGTCTATATAAATCCTAATAGAACATAGTCCTTCTGAATATTTCAAGCACCACCACAAAAAGGAAAAAAGTGATTAAGTTTTTTTTTGTTTTTGGGTTTTTTTTTGTTTTGTTTTTTTGGTTTTTTGAGACAGGGTTTCTCTGTGTAGCCCTAGATGTCCTGGAACTCACTTTGTAGACCAGGCTGGCCTCGAACTCAGAAATCCGCCTACCTCTGCCTCCTGAGTGCTGGGATTAAAGGTGTGCACCACCACGCCCAACTGATTAAGATTTTTAAAATAAAAAAATACAAAAGAAAGAGAGAAAACTTCAATCAATGAACTGACTCTGGGGATTTAAGTCTGACCCTAGAAAAATAAATATGAAAAACAAAACCAATCTTGTTTCTGCACAAAGCATTGATGCCTTCATAATGACAGTGAGTGAAAATCTACTGAGAAGAATGACCAGAAAGGAATTCAAAGGAGTGGTTACAACTATGTTCAAACAACTTAAAGACATGGGTAAATATCAAGAGAACAGAGACAAAGAGATGAACCTAATGGGAGCAGGTTCCTTCCAAGACAGGAAAAGAAAGGTAGAAATGCTGAAGAACTCCCAACCTGAAATGTTGAGAGTGAAAAACTTAATAAATCAAGTGAAATCCTCTGTATAAAGCCTCATCAATAAAGGTGATCATGCAGAAATCAAGAGTTCAGGAATGGAAGACAGATAGAGGAACTAGACCATGCATTATGGGCCAATGATAAATCTTAAAGGAAATATGAACAAAGAGTTGGGGGAGCTCTGAGACACTGTGAAAGCACTTACCCTTCAGATTTCAGGCATAGAAAGAGGAGAAAACCATAGTGACAGCATTGAGAATATCTTCAAGGAAATTTCCCAAACCTAGAGATGGAGATATTCATCCAAGTACAAGAAACCTACATAACTCTACATACAGGGAACCATGATGGGATATTATAGTTAAAGTACAAAAAGCAAACAATAAAGAGAGGGTATTGAAAACTTTGAGAAAACAATTACAAGTGGGGAGGGAGAGAGGGAGGGAGGAACCTGGAAGTCAAAGTAGAGAGGGGAAGGGAACCTGATCTGGTATAGGGTGAGGGAAAAGAACTGGAGCCCCAAGGGCCAGCCGAATGAATGGAAATAGGCAACCTTGGGAAATAGGAGGTTGGGGGAACCCTCCAGAATGCACCAGAGACCTGGGAGGTAAGAAACTCTCAGGACTCAAAGGGAGGAATCTTAGATGAAATGTCTGACAGTAGGTAGAGGGAACTTATAGAGCCTACCTCCAGGAAGACAGAACATCAAGAAAGGGATGGGGTTTCCATCCCAGTCACATCTCTGACCCATAATTGTTCTTGTCTGAAGAATTACAATGATGAAAATGGAGAGAAGCCTGAGGAAAAGAAGGTCCAGTGACAGGCCCAAAGTAGGATCCAGCTCAAGGTGAGGTCCCAAGGCCTGACTCTATTACTGAGGCTATGAAGCACTCACAAAAAGGGACCTATCATGTCTGCCCTCCGAAAGACCCAGCAAGCAGCTGAAAGAGCCAGAGGCAGATATTTGCACCCAACCAATGGACAGAAGCAGCTGACACCTGTTGTTGAATAAGGGAAGGCTGAAACAAGCTGAGGAGAAGGGCAGTCCTGTAGGAGGACTAGCAGTCTCAATTAATCTGGACCCTCAAGATCTCTCCAACACTCACTGGACCACCAATCAGGCAGCATATACCAGTCGATATGAGGCCTCCAACACGCATAGAGTAGAGGAATTCTGGGTCTGTGTTCATTCAGAGATGATGCAGCTAACCCTCAAGAGACTGGAGGCCCCAGGGAGTTTAGAGGGCAGGTGGGGTGAGGGGTGGGGATATCCATGTGGAGAGAGGGGTTGGGGAGGAGGTATGGGATGTGGAACAGTTGGAGGGTGAATTGGGGAGGGGGATAAAATTTGGAATGTAAAAAAAATTAAATTAAATTAATAAAAATTAGAAAACTTTGAGAAAACAAAGTGAAGTCACTTAAAGAAAGCAGACCCAGCAGAACATTACCTGATTTCTTGATAGAAACTTGTAAAGCTAGAAGGGCTTAGAAAGGTGTATTCTGAGTTCTGCAAAATAGCAATAGCTTTAGTTCTGATGTACATGTTTTCCATGTTATACTCATGGAAATTATTTGAGCTTAAATTTTGCATATTATATTATTTGAAATTTCATTTTCATATTTCACTAGCTTTGTGTCTTTATGTAAACTTCCAACTTGGGCTTCAGTTTCAGTAACTCACAACATACAAATAGCAGAAAGGTTTTCAGAAAAAAATTAAGTGTAACTTATTCGAGTAACCAGAAAATGAATCTGTACAGTGGTGGTAACACTATGCCTGTTGAAATTGAAACAATATTGACAGTTTTTTGAAGAGTGGCTTAGTTAAAAGGAGAAATGTCCAAATGTCTTTTCTTTGTACCTGGATCCTGAATGACAGTTTCATGGTGTAATCATGCACACATTAGCAGCCTTGAACATTATCTCCATGCTGTCAGATGACAGGGCAGATAGGCACGTTTACTTGACAACCAAATGCCTGGAAGCAGGCTGCCCATTCTCAGTGCTCTGGAAGGCAGTAGATTCTGTTCCTTCACACATTATCTCTCAACCACAACTGCAAATTAGCATCTTCTAGAGAGTCTCTAAAGTGCCCCCCATTCCCCTCTCACACTCAAGACTACAGAAAAATTAGGAGGTAGAACCATGACTTCTGAGGCTTCCTATGCAAACCAAAATCTAGTTAAACTTGGAAGCTACTATATCTAATGCTGTCGTACTAATGTGGCCAATTCTCATTGGACCAGGAGAGCAATGTGGAACTTCAAGAGTATTATCTTCTGGAACACTCATAGACCTTGACAGATGCAACACAAATGCACACAAGAGGCACACAATAGAAATACACACAAGATAAAAGGTGTGAACACACAGGCCCAAAGCTCCACTTGACTATATGCCTGCCCACATTCAATATTACCAATCTAAATGGCAATGCTGATATAAACCTCCTGTTTTTGTCAAGAAAGCACTGACCACTCCAGGATATGGAAACACCAAGACTATGCAGAATACAAGCCTTTTCTAAAATGAGCAAAGAAAAAACCAAGATCATACATCAAATCCAGATTATATAAAAATTGTAACTAAATAGGAAGAAAAAATAATTCAGTTTTAAATATGTAAATATCCAAAGAAAATAAACAATTGACTATTAAATACATGAAGAACTGTTCAGCATAATTTTCCAAGAAAAATGCAAATCAAAACCATACAAATGGCAATAACAATAAGACTTTTCAAAAGGGCAATGAAAGTATTGTTGAGAATATGAAGAACTGGAATGTTTGTACAATGCTTATGAGAATATAATTATCTCCACCCTTTTAAATGAATTACAAATTCAAAATATAATTTAGCAGTTGAAGATTTATTAAAAAGTGAACAGATTCTAAAGAGAGGAAACACGTGTGAGTTAGGTCTCTTATTTGTTACAAGAAAAGTCCAATAAATAATGTATATCTAGTGTTAACCATTGAGTACTCTGAGGTTTAGTAAAATTATTTTAGGGTAATATATATATATATATATATATATATATATATATACATATATATTTCATATGCTTCTGTAAACCTAACGTACTTCCCGTAGATGGTGAGGATATGGATATTACTGCTGCTTCACTAAACCAGTATCCATATTATTGATATAGGTTGAGTTTGAGAACATAGTACTACCACCTTTCTAAGCTTTATAATTCCCAATAAGCTTCTAAATACTTATCCTCAGACCCTAGCCTATCCTCAGACCCAAACTCACAAAAGAAGCTTTTTGTAATATATATATATAGTGTGTGTGTGTGTGTGTGTTTCCAGCCAAGTTGCAGAGAAAACTGAGTGTAGGGAACCCAGTCCTAACTTATACATCTAGAGCCCAGTTTCTACACCCAAGTCTCATGAAACATCTTGGAAGAGAAGGTAAAAAAAAATTCTGAGAAATAGAATTTCTACTGTGAGATAGTGTTTCCTATATGTGATAGAGAAGTATCATCCAGGAAGTCTCAATCACATAGTTGATAGACAAGACCTAAACATGGCAACACCCACTGACATGCCAGCGTGCATGGAGAACTTCACCCCTAGAAGAAGAGCTACAAGCTTAATGGCTGAAGAGAGAGGGAGAATTAGTCCTCTACAGGGACATATCCTAGATAGGCTAGCCAATTCCAAGAGGTCAGCCCTAAACACTAAATTCTGTCAGGGTGTGTTTCTAAATTTATATGCATAAGCATATATGTTATGTAAGAATTATAGTTATAGGATATGAAGCTGTAGATTTGAGGAGTAAGAAGGACACAGGAGGAACTACTTGGCAAGAGAAGGTAGGGGAGAAGGATGTAAATATAGTATTCATATATGAAATTATTAATCAATCAATAAAAACTCATGTATCTTATATATTACAAAAGAAAAAGAACCAAGTCAAACCCTTGAAACAGAAGTAAATAATGTAAAAAATAATATAAAAGCTTAAGACAACACTGAAAATAATACTGAGTCAGACACAAAGGTAATGCCCAGGAAGTGTATAAAGAGAGCAAGGCATGGAGTATTTAATAATAATATAAACGATTGAACAGTCTTCATTTTGAGAGAAAGAGAGCCTTCTCCTGGTTATGACGATACCTATCATTAGGACAATCTAAAGTCAAGGCAGGAGGATACCACAAAGGAGATCCTCATTAAACAACAACATAAAATATATTCAGTGTTAGTGACTTGGAGTAAGAAATTATGTTCAAGGAATATTAATAGGCCTGGAAAGATGATCACTCTGCAAACTGATTTCAACACAAATGTGAAAACTTGGGTCCAGAACCCTAGAAATGTCATAAAGCCAGATGCCATAGCACATGTCTGAAACCCCAGGACTCTTGAAGAAAGAGGGGAGGCAGAGAAAGAAGTACTGGAAGTTAGTGAAAGAGCTGTCATGGTGTATGCAGACAAGAACAAGAGAGCCTCAAACAAGGCTGGAAGCAAGAACTAACAGCTGATACTTTCCTCTGACCTCCACGTGTGTACCCATGCTCACACACACACACACACACACACACACGTATGTCATACACACTAAAAACAAAATAAAGAATAGTAATAAAAATCCATGTCAGATTCCAGCATTTACAACTCACTAACTCAGAGAAATCTGACTTTGAGGCATAAGAAAACATTCAGCCTCCTCCATATGCAAACCATATAAGTGAATGTTTTCCACTAGGATGTGAACAGAAGCCATCCGAGACGGGTTTCAGGGGAGCTGCTTTAGAAGGAGCTAGGCATTCTTTCTCCTGTTGGTGGCTGGGATGAAAATATGATACAGGTGGATTGCCTTCCTACTACCATATGGTGACTTTAGGAATCAGAATGATTCTCCTAGGATGCCATAGTGAGAAGATAGAAGGAGCCTGGACCACTGATACATGGTAGGACAGCTTTACCCCTCCCCCCAACCTGCTACACTGTGTCTCTGTGATAGTAGAGGGAGGAAAGCAACCTGCTTATGTCATTATTTCCCAGTTCTCTGCTGTTTTCAACCAAAAGAAATGCTTTACTCCTATCAAACCACAATATAAAAGTGTCAGACTCAAGGTGAAAGTAATACATTAACTAGACAGAGAATGGCTTGTAAACCGAGATGATTCCACGTAAATATGTGTATCTGTGATGATAACTCAAATTTAAAAAAGAAATATATGCAGAAAACCCAAGGGTAAATGTAGAGAATTTCAGTAATAATAGCAAAAGACCTCTTTTAATCTTTGTACAAAATGCTATATGCAAGAATGAAGAATGGAGTGTAGGGTGGGAGCTTAGGGTGGATCGTGGAGGAGTGAGGGTGAGAGTCGAAATACATTGTGAGTCTGTAGGAACTGACACAAATACTATGTAACAGAAAAGAATACAAGACAATGAATAAGATACATAAGTAGCATGCCTGCAGGAAGCATTTCTGAGCTTACATGTGTACACAGAATTAGTCAGTAATTGCATTTTAGATAGAATTCTCAGTGAGTTACCCTCCACAATAAGTGATACTGACTGTTTTAAATGTGAATGACACATAGCTCAGTAGTTAAGATTGCTTGCTGCTGTTTCAGAGAACCAGCACTAACATCAGGTACCCTGCGACTCCAGCTCTATTGAAACTAGTATACAATTCTAGTCCTCTTAGGAACCTGCACAAGTGTGTGTATAAAACACACACACACACACAAGTAAAATGTAAATATAAAATAAGCAGAAATAAAAATAATAAATGTTGAATATTGCAAACATGTTTTGTCTTCAAGTATAATTTAAATATGTCAAATTACAAAAATAAATTCAATGGAACAAAGCTCCAACTACTTGAAGGTACACACAAGTAACTATTTATAGTCTAAAAAGAAATCAAACATATTATATATACTACAGGGAATGACAGAAGTGAGGATATTATATATCAGAAGCTCTAGCAAATAGTTGAAAACATAGTAAGAAAAAAATGCAGTGCTATAAAGACTTCAATTAATTATCAACACTAGAAAATGAGAAAGCTCCTGAGTCCGAGGACCAAGGCTGTGAAGACATGAGCATGGAAGAGGCACTGCTCTGGGGAAAGCAGCAGTGAGCATTCTGTCTCAAGAAAGTCCTTGGAGAAAACAGTCATGTAAATGCTCAGAACTATTTGCCACTGCTTGATTTCTGAAAAATCTGGAACAATTTAAACTTTAGTTATTACAAGGATGATTGGATCCATCAGACTACATCATTTAGTAATGTAATGGCTACACTAAAATAACCATCAAATTTTACATACAGACCTACATTTGTGGAAATTTAAAAGCAGAATGAAAAGTGGATCACATGGGATGATTTTATTTGAGCACTAAAGAACACATTAGCAATTAATGAAACTTGTGCCTTGACATTTTCAGGTAATTCTTTCAAATACATGCATTTTATTTTTATAAACAGAAGAATAGATTCGAAGATGGTCTGTAATGTCAAGATGATACATCAGATGGAAAGTCATGTCTGATTATGTCCCAAAGACCTACATGATGGAATGAGGGACCAGACTTCTGTAGATAGTCCCCCAGCTTCCACCATCACACACACACACACACACACACACACATGCAGACACACACATGTAGACACACACACACATGCAGACACACACAGAGAGGTGGGATGCACACATTCTAGAATGAATATAAGCTGTAAAAGATGGTCTAATGAACTGCATTTCCCCAATGTTCTCTCTCAAGAACATTGTTCCATTTATTCAGAGATTCCAGTTCCTAATCACTGAAGCTGTGCACCCTCTCACGCACTTAGTCTAAGCAATTACCATATGTAATATCATCTGTATCTCTTCTTTAAGATCTGAGAAATTGTGCATTGCTTTCAAAGCAGTTTTCTCTCTAATGCTACTCAGCATAGGTTTTTATTTCTTTCTCATTCAAAGCCCCACAACCACATCAGAATAGAAGAAAAAAAGAGTAAGAAAAGGTTAACCAGTGTGGAGAGTTAATGACTGTTTATGATTCCATATCTGCATTTGAAAAGCTCTCACCTATCAAGATCTTTCTGCACATTTAATATAGGGGAGATATCTACTCATATAAAGGTAATATTCTGGAAATTAAATGTTATATCTGTGTAGTATCCAGTTAGATGACATCCCCACCTGTTTTTCCATATCCCTCTTTGTACTCTAACTGAAACTCCTCTGACGATCCACTAAGAATGACCCTTAGAATACATGCACAAGTGTTAACAGTAGTAATACACCTTACTTAAATAATAGGTGCAGACTATTGGCTTCTTCAAGCTTGCATTTTCAGCTGCTTCTTTAAGGGAAAAGCCAAGGGAGTGCGGTGTAAATTCACATTTGACCTTGAGAAACTTCATCTCTGCAGGCAAAGTTACAAGCTGTTATCAAAAGATCAAAATCCTGTAGAGAAGTTAATATATGCCTACCATCCTTCATGGAGTTAGAAAAACTAGTTTCTTATTCAAAGTAATGAAATATACCAAACCAAAATTTTAATCCTCAATCTCTGACCTCATCTTCTTCTGATCTCATAATATTAATTCTACTCACTACTTACTTACAAATCAGTCATTTGCTAATATCATTGCCTTTTATACTTGGGTTGTTCCACTTTCCCATCCTTTATTAAGCCTATTTCCTTCAACCAAACCAGAATCTGCTCATTAAGGGCTCTCCGGAAATATCTGACATGGCCCAGTCTTCAAACCTAATACATTTTTATGAGTTAATTTTTAGCTCCAAAAGAAAATAAGTCAAGAAAAGGAAAGAAAGGAGACAATTAGATGCAACAGCTCAGCATTATGTTCTTAAGTCCTCTAGTATCAGTAGCATTCAGAGCAGTATTCTCATCAGTTAAAAGTCATGGGGAAAGTAGTTATGGGACTAGTATGTAGTTATGGAAAGCAAAAGTAGTTATGGAAAGCAATGCAGAAGCTCCTGGGCAGGAAGTAAGAGAGCCACCTCCACACCCAGACAGTGGTCAGCTCAGGTCTCAGGCAACAGTTCATGAAATGCCACTATCCCAACTAACAAGTGCTTTCTGGGCTCAGTCAAAGATTTTCTGGGAAGTCTTCAAACTTCTATCTCCTTGACAAAGCATCAGTGAGAAAACCCTTGGATTTTTAGCTTCCAATAGAGCGGTGTACCCTTCCCTACATAGAGGGACCAAGTGACCAGTGAAATACAAATAAGCTCCAAATTTCCCTGTAATTTTTTCCCCAAGGTATATGAGGTCTTTTCCTTTAACTAGAATGTCCGAGGAACAGTGTATGTTTCAAGACCCCATTACCATAGAGAGGAACACTCTGCCTTTTGATCTACTCACCAGACTGTGTTATCTCTGACATTGTTGAAGTGGGCACTTGGTGGAGCTGAGACTTTCACGTGCAGGGCAAGGTAACATGTTTGTCTCAGGAGCTACTAGAGTTCAAGCATGACCAAAGCAATGAGGAAGAAAGGGCTAGACCATACGAGTTGCTTTTTCCCAAACTAAAGGCTGATTGATAGATACAAGAGGAGCCTGAGACACAGAAATATGGACATTTGCTGGGCAAAGGTAGATGACAAAGTAAAAGACAGTTTCTCCACACCACCTTTTTATACAACTACCATCCTGTGTGCACCTAGAAGCACACAATGGCAATTCATCTCTTATTATAAGGCAATTTCTTAGCTTTTTATGAGAATTTAATATCATGAATCCCCAGTTAAGCCTTGGGAGACCTGATGTGCCGCAATCTCAGGTACAGCTGAGAAGTCTCCCTTCCCATAGGCATGAAGGTAAAGTGAATTATCCAGCCATGTACAGGCAGAGAAAGGATAGGAACTCTAGCTGTATACTCACTTCCTGAGCTATGCATTGTTCTTTTAGTTACTGCTTTCTTTTATAGGAAAAGACTTAGTTCTGGAAATGTGATCTCAATTCGCATTCAGGGGGGCTTCAAATATGGTTTGACTATGATGTCCCATTGCTGAGAAAAACGAAACAAAAGAAGAAAGCATGGTGATCAAACAAACATGAAAATAATCTTCCCAGTCTCTGCTCCTCATAGATTATCTGGGTTCTGGGAGATCAGGGCACACAAATGAGATCAGATTTGCCATGAGTCTTAGAGCACTAGAAGCAACCCTTGGGGCAGAAGATAGAACAGGACCAGATAATTAGGAGAGCAGCTCACAGGTGAAGACTAGAGGGGAGACAGGGACTAGAATAGTTGCCCACCTGGGACAGAGACCCTTCTCAGTATGTTTACACTTGAAGCATTTGAGGAACATCCAAAATGTAGTGATTAATTTCACCCTGTCATGATTTCCAAAGAACTAAGAGCCATTCTTCATCCCTGTATGTGTTTAGGCATGCTGTGTTTAGGCATGCTAGGGGGCTTGGTCGGCACTATAGTTCTGTGAAGAGATACCATGCTCTGATGATGTGTATATTCTTGGACTAGAGAGTGGCACCATTTGGAGGTGTGGCCTTGTTGGAATAGGTGTGATCTGGTTGTAGTAGGTGTGTCACTGTGGGTGTGGGCTTAAGACTCTCACCCCAGTTGCCTGGAAGTCAGTCTTCCACTAGCAGCCTTTGGATGAAGATGTAGAACTCTCTGCTCTGCCTGCCCCATGCCTGCCTGGATACTGCCATGCTCCCACCTTGATGATAATGGGCTGAACTTCTGAACCTGTAAGCCAGCCCCAAATAAATGTTGTTTTCATAAGACTTGCTTTGGTCATGGTATCTGTTCACAGCAGTAAAACTCTAACTAAGACACATGCCCACGGCAAAGCATATAAAAATAAAGCTTTTAATTGGGTTTGCTTCAGTTTCAGAGGTTTAGTCCATTATCATCATGATGGGAAGCATGATGGTGTGCAGGCAGATATGGTGTTGGAAAACCAGCTGGGAGTTCTACATCTGGATCTGGAGACAGCAGGAGGAGAAAGACTCAGACCTTCCCCCAGTGACACACTTCCTCCAACAAGGACACACCACTTAATTCTTTCAAATAGAGCCAATCCCTGGTAACTAACTACTCAAGTCTATAAACCTATGGGGGGGGGGGCATTCTCATTCAAATCATGATACAGGGCAACTCTAGTGTATGTTGAAGATCGAGAATTCCTATCCTACTGAGCCAAAAACATGAAACATGGGGCGTATTAAAGGCTACTGTATCAATGAATAACACAGAGATATAATGCTCACATCATTGTAAACCATTTGTTAATTTTCTGCTAAAGGGATTATAGTGTGGCCATCTCAGGGATACTGCCCTGCCTCTTAGACTAGGTGTCTTCACTGTGGCAAAATCTTGTGAGAAACAGGTTGGTTTGGACCTGCTTTGATCTGGTCCCCTTAACTAATAATATCTATTCAGGACAAAGATTCTTTATTGATCCATTACTACAAACCAGGTTGTGTTTTTAGAAGTTAATAACTAATAAAATCCTAATGTTTTAGAATGATTTGTTTTTCATTGTGGTTATTAGAGATGTTTCAAGGTTACTCTTAAGCAACACTAAACTCATGCACCTGCACTTTGCAGGTGCAGCCATTCAGTGCCTACCAATTTCTGTTTCACAGGGACTGGATGTGAGCCAAGTGCTGTGGTAGATTCAAGAACAGCAGTCAAATAACAACTGAGGATCCTGTCCTTACAGAGAGCAAACATCTTTAAAAAATATTATTTTGAGTATTATGATTGGCAAAGTAAAAGCTATCAAGGAGACACAGAGCAAACAGGCTTGGCAGAGGTTACATAAGTCTATTTTTATCTTGAGATGATGGTCTAACTAACAATCATGAATTGCCCAATCCTGGAGTTTATCCTTAAAGCTATAGAGAACCATCCTGAGAGAAAACTAAGGGCTATAATAATTATGAGCTAATAATCCTTATTTCCTTATATGTTTAGAGGCATTCATCTTTCCTAGGAGTATGTGAGATGGAATGTTCTAGGCATCGTAGTAGAGAAGAAGAATCAAAACTTACAGAGTGGCAAGCACAATAGTTTACTTAATACAGTGCTTACCAGCATGAGCATTTGAGTTTGATCCTAGAATCATGTTATTTTAAGGGGCTAGGTATAGTGCTATACTTGTAATCCTGGCACATGGGAGGTAGATAGGTGGTTCACTGGGCTCATTGGCCACCAAGTCTAACCTACTTGATGACTTCCAGGCTAATGAGAAGCCCTGTCTTAAAAGCCAAGGATGGTGGCTGTGCTATAACACCTGAGGTAGTCTTCTGGCCACCACATCCACAGTTACTCACATTTACACACGTGCATGTTTTAGAACTGTGTCTATCTTTATCTGTGTTGTGTTGCTAAATCTGAGAGTGGATAATATTTTTTAGTGAAATTTATTTTGACTCATGACTTGGGAAAATGAGAAGTCCAACACCAGGTGAGCACCTTTTATGAAAGCCTTGAGCTGTTTAGGGTAAACTTCTCATTTCTTGACTACGAGCTATTACAGTGATTGACCCAGGCGTAGGAGAGTAGAAAAGTTAATCCTGAAAGATGGCATTAATTCACTGATGTGGACAGGGTTATTAGGACTCCAATATCTCCCAGTATGCTCCACCTCCTGGTTTGCCACCCTGGGACTAGCACATACATTCTGAGGAACACGTTCTAACCACAAAATTCATCCCCTTGCCTCAAGAATTTCGTACTTATCACAAACAAACTGCATTTATTCCAACCTCACAGTCTTGAAAGTCTTATCTTGATCTAGAATTTCAAAGGCCAACTGTAAGCCTCTGAGATTCAGACAAGTATTCTAAAGTACACTGTCAGAGACCATACCGTGAGAAAGCGAGCCCTTCACAATCTCCCACCCTGACAAGCCAAATGGCCTCGTGCTAGGAGCCGGTTGTCACTCCTTCCTCCCTGTTCCCTTCCTGGCACCTGAGGCTGTAAAAGCTGAATTATAGTCCCCTCTTCCTTATCTCTTCCTGAACTCCCATGACATCCAAGGACACGAGTTATGTGCTGAGCCTGGCCTAACACCCAAGGCTGTTAAGGAGGATCTATGTTCCGGAGATAAGACGCAGAGTGCCCACTGCCTGGAGCCTGGCTTTGGCCCTCATGTCAGCAGATGCCGCGGGACGGAATAGTATACTAATGAGACAGACACATGACAGATTGCCACATTATAAAAGGGAGATGTTGACTACTGTCACAGTTTGTGATTTCCAGCGGTTGCCTGCCACTTTCTTAGACTGCTGTTATTCCTTGAAGGTTATCATGACAATTTGTGTGTTCCAGAAGTAACCCATGGCTCTCTGAGATGTTGCCCATAAGGACTCAGAACATGTTCTATATACTTCCCCAAAAATATTGCAGTGTAAAAACCATTCAAAAGTGCAGTCTGATATTTGCATGTTATGAAAATTTCAGTTCGTGTTAAAAAAAAACATGAAATAACACATATAAATCTTAATTACATCACTCAATTGATTTTGACAAATGCATGCACCTGTATATCCCAGACCAGATGATTGTATATACTAGTACATATCCAGCCGCATTTCCAGTCCCATCAGGTACCGCAACTAGATTCATTCTGCTTATTCCAGGCTTGATTAATAATTAACCTCACACATAGTTATTCTTAGCAAAGTCTGTTTTCATCAAGCAGAGTGACACTGAAACAATAGAAATGCATTCTATTTATTGTCTTTTTTTTTTCATTTTATTGCTGAGAAGTGTTCTGCTCTGTGACTACATCTGAACTTATTTTCTCATCCCTCTCCTCCATGGGGAACATTTGGAAACTTTTTTATTTAGGGCAATCAGAGATAAAGCTAATAAGCAAGCTTCTGCAGATTTTATTGTGGACCATCAAAAGAAGTTGTAGGTCACACGGTAAAGTTTATGCCCTGTTTTATACAATCATCTTAAACTTCCTTACCATGGACACGTGTGACCTTTCCTCTGCCTACACTGTGTGGGAATTTGTTGGTTTGGCATCCTTTCCTGCCTGTGGTTCTGTCAGTTTTTGGAATACTACAGTTTTGACAGCAAGTGATTCCTTATAGTGAAAATTTGTAAAGTTCCCAGAAGTCTAAGCATCACTCAATTACAGAAATTATCTGCAGCTGGCCAAACCATGCTTCTTCTAGAGCATGAGGCAAATCACAGTCAGCTACTTTGGATAGTCATACACAGCCCTATATCTCTATACCTACAGGATTAAAATGAAAGGAGATTATTATAACATTTCTGTGTTTTCTAAAGAAACCAAAATTCTCAGAGGGTGTATAAATGCTAGAGTCTAAAGTTCAAAGGGGTTGCTTTTGGTTTGTAAGTAGTCATACTCAAAGAAGAAACAAGAAGAAATTACATTCAAGGATCTCTCTCTTTCACCCCACTATCCCTTTTTCTCTCTATCTAAGTGATAGGATATAAAACTGGGGGCAGGGTAAAGGATGGAGAAAAAAGGAGAACTCATGAAGTAGCAAAGACCAACTACAATTCCTTCCACTGTAGACTTTTCTGTTGATTTTCATATACTTTGGAAAATCCGTATATAATCATTCATCTATCAGCTGTGTAAATCTTTTTTTACCATTTTAGTATTTTATTGTTTTGATATTGTTACTTATATGTCCTTGATGATAGATCTTTGTCATATACATCTTATAAGTGTTTTATTTTAATCTTTCCTATACATTATAACATTTTCTTTCACAAAAAGGAATTACCATACATCTTTCAGTGAGCATAGCATTTTTGTGTCAGCAAACTTTAGTTGAACAATAGTCCATTCATAACGATTGGCTCATGGTCAGTACTAGGAAACCTGTGCCTCATCAAAGATATGCAGCTATTTATTCTTGGGTAGTTTCACTGAAACCCACAGTCTTGAGCCTATTACCCACATAGTGTTTCTTGGTCTAGTTTGATGCTCAATAGAGGCAGAGATCCATATTCCTTTTCTATATGCAGACCAGTTGTGTAGCACAGCTGAAAAGACTCCTCAACCCCCCTTGAATTATTTGGGCACATGTCAAAAAACCAGATACTTGCATAGAGGAGGTTTCATTTCTACATCCTGATGTTTTGCTCTCACGATCTATCTGGCCATCCTTTGTCATCACAGTGTTGTCTTGGTTTTCATAGCCTTCTCAGAAAACCTCGAAGTATATCTTAAGCTTTCCACCCATGCTCTTAATTTTAAAAGTCTTGTGGATAGTTTAGACATGTTGCTATTCCACAACAATTATATATGATTTTGTCAACTTCTGAAAATCTTATGATTGTAATTTCATTGACTCCTCAAATTAATTGGGCAAAAAATGGACCCCAATAATATCAAGCCACCTCTACTCCCCAAGTAGTGAATTTTATTTTCTCACACCTCATCCATTCTTCTCAGCAGCAATTCACAGATATTTTACCTCCTTTGTTAGATATGCCTAAGGATTTTACATTCCAAATTTAGACACATCTTATGAATGCAATAATGAAATTCTTTCACAAATATTTTCCCCAAGTCCTCCCAATTATTTTTGACTCTCCCACTGAGGCTCATTATCCAGACACTCTCAAATTTTTCTAAGAGGATTCCTTAATAATTTCTTTCTCTCATTCTTCTCATAACTGTTTGTATCTTCTGAGAGTTTTTACCTGCCTTTTAGCTCATTATTGTTTCCTCCTATTCACAATGTTTTAGGTTTTCTTTCCAAACAATTTTTTTCTTTTTTATTGGTTATTTTATTTATATACATTCCAAATGCCATCCCCCTTCCTGGTTTCCCCTCCACAGCACTCCCCCTCCTATCCCCTGCCCCTGCTTCTACAAGGGTTCTCCCTAACCCACTCCCACCTCATTTCCCTAGCATTCCCTGGTTGATACCAATGTTCTTGCTATGGGGTTTCAAATCCCTTCAGCTTCTTCAGTCCTTCCACTTAACTTCTCCATTGGGGTACCCCAAGCTCAGTCCAATGATTGGCTTTAAGCATCCATATATTTATTGGTCAGGCTCTGGCAGAGCCTCTCAGGAGACAGCTATACCAGGCTCCTGTCAGCAAGTACTTCTTGGCATCAGCAATAGTGTCTGGGTTTGGTGTCTGAATATGGGATGGATCCCCAGGTGGGGCAGTCTCTGGATGGCCTTTCCTTCAGTCTTTGGTCTTCATTCTTCTTGGGTTTCATGCGTTTAGCAAATTGTATCTTATATCTTGGGTATCCTAAGTTTTGGGCTAATATCCACTTATCAGTGAATACATATTGTGTGAGTTCTTTTGTGATTGTGTTACCTCACTCAAGATGATGCCCTCCAGGTCCATCCATTTGGCTAGGAATTTCATAAATCCATTCGTTTTAATAGCTGAGTAGTACTCCATTGTGTAAATGTACCATAATTTCTGTATCCATTCCTCTGTTGAGGGACATCTGGGTTCTTTCCAGCTTCTGGCTATTATAAATAGGGCTGCTATGAACATAGTGGAGCATGTGTCCTTTTTACCGGTTGGGACATCTTCTGGATATATGCCCAGGAGAGGTATGGCTGGATCCTCCGGTAGTACTATGTCCAATTTTCTGAGGAACCGCCAGACTGATTTCCAGAGTGGTTGTACAAGCTTGCAATCCCACCAACAATGGAGAAGTGTTCCTCTTTCTCCACATCCTCGCCAGCATCTGCTGTCACCTGAATTTTTGATCTTAGCCATTCTGACTGGTGTGAGGTGGAATCTCAGGGTTGTTTTGAGTTGCATTTCCCTGATGATTAAGGATGTTGAACATTTTTTCAGGTGTTTCTCTGCCATTCGGTATTCCTCAGGTGAGAATTCTTTGTTCAGTTCTGAGCCCCATTTTTTAATGGGGTTATTTGACTTTCTGGAGTCCACCTTCTTGAGTTCTTTATATATATTGGATATTAGTCCCTTATCTGATTTAGGATAGGTGAAGATCCTTTCCCAATCTGTTGGTGGTTTTTTTGTCTTATTGATGGTGTCTTTAGCCTTGCAGAAGCTTTGTAGTTTCATGAGGTCCCACTTGTCAATTCTCGATCTTACAGCACAAGCCATTACTGTTCTATTCAGGAATTTTTCCCCTGTGCCCATATCTTCAAGGCTTTTCCCCACTTTCTCCTCTATAAGTTTCAGTGTCTCTGGTTTTATGTGAAGTTCCTTGATCCACTTAGACTTGACCTTAGTACAAGGAGATAGGAATGGATCGATTCGCATTCTTCTACATGTTAACAACCAGTTGTGCCAGCACCATTTGTTGAAAATGCTGTCTTTCTTCCACTGGATGTTTTTAGCTCCCTTGTCGAAGATCAAGTGACCATAGGTGTGTGGGTTCATTTCTGGGTCTTCAATTCTATTCCATTGGTCTATTTGTCTGTCACTATACCAGTACCATGCAGTTTTTATCACAATTGCTCTGTAGTAGAGCTTTAGGTCCGGCATGGTGATTCCACCAGAGGTTCTTTTATCCTTGAGAAGAGTTTTTGCTATCCTAGGTTTTTTGTTATTCCAGATGAATTTGCAGATTGCACTTTCTAATTCGTTGAAGAATTGAGTTGGAATTTTGATGGGGATTGCATTGAATCTGTAGATTGCTTTTGGCAAGATAGCCATTTTTACAATGTTGATCCTGCCAATCCATGAGCATGGGAGATCTTTCCATCTTCTGAGATCTATAATTTCTTTCTTCACAGACTTGAAGTTTTTATTATACAGATCTTTCACTTCCTTAGTTAGAGTCACGCCAAGATATTTTATATTACTTGTGACTATTGAGAAGGGTGTTGTTTCCCTAATTTCTTTCTCAGCCTGTTTATTCTTTGTGTAGAGAAAGGCCATTGATTTGTTTGAGTTAATTTTATATCCACCTACTTCACCGAAGCTGTTTATCAGGCTTAGGAGTTCTCTGGTGGATTTTTTAGGGTCACTTATATATACTATCATATCATCTGCAAAAAGTGATATTTTGACTTCATCTTTTCCAATTTGTATCCCTTTGATCTCCTTTTGTTGTCGAATTGCTCTGGCTAGGACTTCAAGTACAATGTTGAATAGGTATGGAGAAAGTGGACAGCCTTGTCTAGTCCCTGATTTTAGAGGGATTGCTTCAAGCTTCTCACCATTTACTTTGATGTTGGCTACTGGTTTGCTGTAGATTGCTTTTATCATGTTTAGATATGGGCCTTGAATTCCTGATCTTTCTAAGACTTTTATCATGAATGGGTGTTGGATCTTGTCAAATGCTTTTTCCGCATCTAACGAGATGACCATGTGGTTTTTGTCTTTGAGTTTGTTTATATACTGGATTACGTTGATGGATTTCCGTATATTGAACCATCCCTGCATTCCTGGGATGAAACCTACTTGGTCAGGATGGATGATTATTTTGATGTGTTCTTGGATTCGGTTAGCAAGAACTTTATTGAGGATTTTTGCATCAATATTCATAAGGGATATTGGTCTGAAGTTTTCTATCTTTGTTGGGTCTTTTTGTGGTTTAGGTATCAGAGTAATTGTGGCTTCATAGAATGAGTTGGGTAGAGTACCTTCTGTTTCTATTTTGTGGAATAGTTTGTGAAGAACTGGGATTAGATCTTCTTTGAAGGTCTGATAGAACTCTGCACTAAACCCATCTGGTCCTGGGCTTTTTTTAGTTGGGAGACTATTAATGACTGCTTCTATTTCTTTGGGGGATATAGGGCTGTTTAGATCATTAACCTGATCTTGATTCAACTTTGGTACCTGGTATCTGTCTAGGAACTTCTCCATTTCATCCAGGTTCTCCAGTTTTGTTGAGTATAGCCTTTGGTAGAAGGATCTGATGGTGTTTTGGATGTCTTCAGGATCTGTTGTTATGTCTCCTTTTTCATTTCTGATTTTGTTAATTAGGATGCTTTCCCTGTGCCCTCTAGTGAGTCTGGCTAAGGGTTTATCTATCTTGTTGATTTTCTCAAAGAACCAGCTCCTTGATTGGTTGATTCTTTGAATAGTTTTTCTTGTTTCCACTTGGTTGATTTCACCCCTGAGTTTGATTATTTCCTGCCGTCTACTCCTCTTGGGTGAATTTGCTTCCTTTTTTTCTAGTGCTTTTAGGTGTGTTGTCAAGCTGCTAATGTGTGCTCTCTCTAGTTTCCTTTTGGAGGCACTCAGAGCTATGAGTTTTCCTCTTAGAAATGCTTTCATTGCGACCCATAAGTTTGGGTATGTTGTGGCTTCATTTTCATTGAACTCTAAAAAGTCCTTAATTTCTTTCTTTATTCCTTCCTTGACCAAGGTATCATTGAGAAGAGTGTTGTTCAGTTTCCACGTGAAGGTTGGCTTTCTATTATTTATTTTGTTATTGAAGATCAGCCTTAGTCCATGGTGATCTGATAGGATGCATGGGACAATTTCAATATTTTTATATCTGTTGAGGCCTGCTTTGTGACCAATTATGTGGTCAATTTTGGAGAATGTACCATGAGGTGCTGAGAAGAAGGTATATCCTTTTGTTTTAGGATAGAATGTTCTGTAGATATCTGCCAGATCCATTTGATTCATAATTTCTCTTAGTTTCACTGTGTCCCTGTTTAGTTTCTGTTTCCATGATCTGTCCATTGGTGAAAGTGGTGTGTTGAAGTCTCCCACTATTATTGTATGAGGTGTAATGTGTGCTTTGAGATTTACTAAAGTTTCTTTAATGAATGTGGCTGCCTTTGTATTTGGAGCATAGATATTCAGGATTGATAGTTCCTCTTGGAGGATTTTACCTTTGATGAGTATGAAGTGTCCCTCCCTGTCTTTTTTAATGACTTTGGGTTGGAAGTCAATCTTATCAGATATTAGAATGGCTACTCCAGCTTGTTTCTTCATGCCATTTGCTTGGAAAATTGTTTTCCAGCCTTTCATTCTGAGATAGTGTCTATCCTTTTCTCTGAGATGAGTTTCCTGTAAGCAGCAAAATGTTGGGTCTTGTTTGTGTAGCCAGTTTGTTAGTCTATGTCTTTTTATCGGGGAGTTGAGTCCATTGATATTAAGAGATATTAAGGAAAAGTAATTGTTGTTTCCTGTTATTTTTGTTGTTAAAGTTGGCATTTTGTTCTTGTGGCTGTCTTCTTTTAGGTTTGTTGAGGGATTACCTTCTTGTTGTTTCTAGGGCGTGGTTCCTGTCCTTGTATTGTTTTTTTTCTGTTATTATCCTTTGAAGGGCTGGATTCGTGGAGAGATAATGTGTGAATTTGGTTTTGTCGTGGAATACTTTGATTTCTCCATGTATGTTAATTGAGAGTTTGGCTGGGTATAGTAGCCTGGGCTGGAATTTGTGTTCTTTTAGTGTCTGTATAACATCCGTCCAGGATCTTCTGGCTTTCATAGACTCTGGTGATAAATCTGGTGTAATTCTGATAGGCTTGCCTTTATATGTTACTTGGCCTTTTTCTCTTACTGCTTTTAGTATTCTATCTTTATTTAGAGCATTTGTTGTTCTGATTATAATGTGTCGGGAGGTATTTCTTTTCTGGTCCAGTCTATTTGGAGTTCTGTAGGCTTCTTGTATGTTCATGGGCATCTCTTTCTTTAGATTTGGGAAGTTTTCTTCTATAATTTTGTTGAAGATGTTTGCTGGTCCTTTGAGTTGAAAATCTTCATTCTCATCCACTCCTATTATCCGTAGGTTTGGTCTTCTCATTGTGTCCTGTATTTCTTGGATGTTTTGAGTTAGGATCTTTTTGCATTTTACATTTTCCTTGATTGTTGTGCCGATGTTCTCTATGGAATCTTCTGCACCTGAGATTCTCTCTTCCATCTCTTGTATTCTGTTGCTGATGCTCGTATCTATGGTTCCAGATTTCTTTCCTAGGGTTTCTATCTCCAGTGTTGCCTCATTTTGGGTTTTCTTTATTGTGTCTACTTCCCTTTTTAGGTCTAGTATGGTTTTGTTCATTTCCATCATCTGTTTGGATGTGTTTTCCTGTTTTTCTGTAAGGACTTCTACCTGTTTGATTATGTTATCCTGTTTTTCTTTAAGGATTTGTAACTCTTTAGCATTGTTCTCCTGCCATTCTTTAAGGGATTTTTGTGCTTCCTCTTTATTTTCTTCTGCCTGTTTAGCAGTGTTCTCCTGTATTTCTTTAAGTGTGTTATTAAAGTCCTTCTTGAAGTCCTCTATCATCATCAGGAGATATGCTTTTAAATCCGTGTCTAGCTTTTCCGGTGTGTTGGGGTGCCCTGGACTGGGCGAAGTGGGGGTGCTGGGTTCTGATGATGGTGAGTGGTCTTGGTTTCTGTTAGTAAGATTATTACGTTTACCTTTCGCCATCTGGTAATCTCTGGGGTTAGTTGTTATCGTTGTCACTGTTTAAAGATTGGAGCAGAAGCTGTGTTCCACTCACCAGCAGTCTCTAAATCCTGCGGCGGGGGTCGTGGGTAGCTGAAGGTACCCCGGTGCTGGTCCAGCCGGAAGAGGCCTGTGGTCCTACTCAGGCCGGTTTTCTGCTTCCCTAACTAATGCAGTCTCTGGTCCCGCGTGCAATTGGATTGGAGCAGAAGCTGTGTTCCACTCTCCAGAAGTCTTAAGATCCTGTGGCGGGTGTTGTGGGTAGCTGGTGAGTGTCAGCCGACCCTGCGCCCCAGCTGCCCTGGTGCTTTTCTGACCGGAAGAGGGTTGTGGCCCTATGTAGGCCGGATTTCTCTCTCCCGAACCAGAGCAGTCTCAGGTCCCGCGTGATTGGACTGGAGCAGAAGCTGTGTTCCACTCACCAGCAGTCCCAAAATCCTGCGGCGGGGGGTCGTGGGTAGCTGGCGGGTGTCAGGCAACCCTGTGCTCCCGCTACCCCGGAGCTGATCCGGCCGGATGAGGCCTGTGGCCCTACTAGGGCCGGTTTCTGCTTCCCTAACTAATGCAGTCTCAGGTCCCGTGCAATTGGATTGGAGCAGAAGCTGTGTTCCACTCACCAGCAGTTCCAAAATCCTGCGGCGGGGGTCGTGGGTAGCTGGCGGGTGTCAGGCAACCCTGTGCTCCCGCTACCCCGGCGCTGATCCGGCGGATGAGGCCTGTGGCCCTACTCAGGCCGGTTTCTGCTTCCCTAACTAATGCAGTCTCAGGTCCCGTGCAATTGGATTGGAGCAGAAGCTGTGCTCCACTCACCAGAAGTCTTAAGATCCTGTGGCGGGTGTTGTGGGTAGCTGGCGAGTGTCAGCTGACCCTGCGCCCCAGCTGCCCCGGTGCTTTTCTGACCGGAAGAGGGTTGTGGCCCTAAGTAGGCCGGATTTCTCTCTCCCCAACCAGAGCAGTCTCAGGTCCCGCGTGATTGGACTGGAGCAGAAGCTGTGTTCCACTCACCAGCAGTCCCAAAATCCTGCGGCGGGGGGTCGTGGGTAGCTGGCGGGTGTCAGGCAACCCTGAGCTCCCGCTACCCTGGCGCTGATCTGGCCGGATGAGGCCTGTGGCCCTACTTGGGCCGGTTTCTGCTTCCCTAACTAATGCAGTCTCAGGTCCCGCGCAATTGGATTGGAGCAGAAGCTGTGTTCCACTCACCAGCAGTTCCAAAATCCTGCGGTGGGGGTCGTGGGTAGCTGGCGGGTGTCAGGCAACCCTGTGCTCCCGCTACCCTGGCGCTGATCAGGCCGGATCCAGTCTTTTCTTATTCAAAGCTTCTTCTCTCAAACATGAGCATTGGGGAACAGTGTGGAGGGCAGGTGTTTGGCTGATACTTGTGCTGTCTGGGACCTGGAACACACACACACACACACACACACACACACACACACACACATCCATAGCATCACTTTCTCTTGAGTATGGGTACCCATGAATCTTGTTTCAGCTTTTTCTGCTGTGAGGCCTTACTTTTCTGTAGCCATGCAGTAAGCTTGAGAATTGACCCCTCTCAGATTAGCCCAGAGTCTCTGCTGTCTCACCACGTGGCCTGCAGCACTGTGTAAGAAAAAAAAATACACATATTACTACACAGAAGTCACCGGTGAGCTGACAGCAGACCCAGAGGCACTCACAGAGAGGCCCCATGGGAGGCAGGGCTGGTGGAGGCTGCTTTGCTGAGCACCATCATCATCCATGCCTAAGAGAACTCAGCCCTTTTGCATAAAAGCTCTGGATACCAAGTCTAAAGAAAAATATGTTTCAATTGCTTTTTATTTCTTTGAAGAAAAACCATATTGCTTCACACAGCCTAGGATCTAGATTAAAGGATAAGTGTATCAAATCCACAGAAACAATGAACTTTATGGTTTTTCTGCTCCAACTGTGTGATGGATGTCTTTGAAGTCCAGCTTCCTTACAAGTCTTTTTAACCAGTCACACAATTAATTTCTTCTTTAGCAATAGGAAACAGTGTTATCTACACCAATATTAATTTCCCATCTGAGCTGATAGCATGACCATAGAGGCAGAGTCCTAAGTTCAGATCAAAATGCCCCAGGATCTATATGAACTGGAAAAAGTTAGTAAAATTCTCACAGTGTCAGTTTTCTTGCACAAACATGGGAGTGGGTGCACAGGGCAAGGGGAATCCCCTTCTCCTTTATCCTGAGTGAATCCAGAGCTAATTTCCTTCTTACTTTGATATACACATCTGTAAAAAAAAGCTGATAGTAACAATGGCCATTGAAGCTCTGCCACAAGCCTGTGTTCCCAAACACAACCAGGCTGGCTTACTCTAGATAGGGAAAATAGAGAGAAGGCAGAGTGGAAAAACTCCTCACTTCTTAACAGGAACAAGCAGGCAGCATGACCTGTATGGCAGTGAGGCTCACTGATACTCTTAAACCAATGAGATGAGGAAAAGCTAAAAGGGTGTGTGTGGCATGTATGATACTCCTTAAAACCATTACACCATTACACACATTATGTCCCACTCACCCATTTCTGAGCTGACTCTAAATGAGCAACTGCATGAGTTTTGTGCCCGGGAGAATTATGTCAATGGCATGAGGGAACCTAGAAGTGGAGGTCTTCAAGTAAGACCCTGACAGCAGCCAGACTTCTTGATTTCAGACTAATACAGATGAGTAAGAAGAAATACTAGAACCTATCTTTGTGTGTTGGGACCACCCATACCCACTGTACACTCAGGCCTGGCTCAGGTTGTTATTGTCCTGCTGTCTTGTCATCTTAAGCTCACCCACCTGGGTAGAATAGTATATATGAATATAGTATAAACAGAGTTGAACCAGAGAACTCTACAAGATTAGGTGCATCCTCTCCTACTGAGGTCAGACAAGGCAGTCCTCTGCTACATAAGTGCCATATGCATTGGACCAGCCCATGTACTCTCTCTGGTTGGTGGATCAGTCTCTGGAAGTTCCCAGGGGTCCAGGTTAGTCAACACTATTGGTCTTCCTATAAGATTGCCATCCCCTTTGGTTCCTTCAATCCTTCCCCTAACTCTTTCATAAGTGTCCCCAACCTCAGTGCAATGCTTGACTGTGAGTATCTGCATCTGTCTCAGTCAGCTGCTGGTGGAGCCTCTCAGAGGACAGTCATGCTAGGCGCCTCTCTGCAAGTACAACATAGCATCAGTAATAGTGTCAGGGTTTGGTACCTGACCGTGAGTTGAATCCCAGGTTGGGCTGGTCACTGCTCAGTCATTTATTCAGCCTCTATTCCATTTTTGTTCCCACATTTCTTTGAGACAGGAAAGATTGGGGGTTGAAAAATTTGAAGGTGGTTTAGTATCCCCATCCCTCCATGGAGGACTAGGGGCCTGTCTAACTACTGGACGTAGTCTCTTCAGGTTCCATATCACCACTTTTGGGCATTTGGGCTAAGGTCACCCACATTGAATCCTAGGAACCTCCCACATCCCAGGTGTCTGGGACTTTCTAGATGTTCCCTCACCTTTCCATCCCTGGCAGCTGCATATATCCATTCATTCATGAATTTTTTTAAAAAGAAATAATTTTAAGAACACCTACATAATTAGTTGAACATGGAGAAGCCAAGCGGGTGCCTACTTAGATACTCCTCCTGATTAGATACTCTTCCTGAATACTGTTCGTAGTATCGGCAAATTCTTTGCATGCTACCAGAGGACAAAGATAAATACCAGCCCACCTACAAACTTTTCCATCTAAAATTGTAACCTACTTGAAAGCTGCTCTACACAATTTTGCCACAAAAGTTGTTGTCAGAGTAGGTAGCCACTATCAGATTGGATTTAAAGCTCTATAGATGTGACCCATCCTAGACACTGCCTGGCTGGCCGAGAACCTGAGACTAGATGGGCTATGGACTTAGGGGGCAAACAAATATTATTGATCTGCTAAAAGAACATAGTAGCAGAATGACTTCTAGTGGAATTCTGCTACACCCATAGATGGCATTTCTCAGCCATCATCAGATAAACTGCCTTCTGCAGTAGATGGGAGCAAATCAGAGACCCACAGCTGGGCAATGTGCAGAGTGAGACACTGGGACACTCAGTTCTAAATGGGATGTGTCCATCATAATCCCTCCCCTCAGAGCTCAGGGAAATGTGGAGATTGTAAGATACAGTAGGGATGAGGACATCTAGGAAAGAGATCATCTGTATACAACAGGACTGTAGCACATATGAACTCACAGAGACTGGCAGCATGCGTAGGATCTGCAGAGATCTAAGCTAGATGGGGTCCCAGTGCTGAAAGAGAAAGTTGACACAAGCCCTCATCTCTAATCTGGAAACTCTCTCCAGCTGACAATGGCTCACATAGGAAAATTAATTTTCTCTAATAGAATCTCACACTGGGTATACAAACAACACTTGCGGCTATGTCCCATGCTCATCAGTAGATGGCTAACACTACATGAACTCAGTGGTATTTAGGGGATGTTTTGTAAGGCTCATACTTCATAATGTTTTGTCTGTGCATTAACCTTAATGGTCTTTTGTGAATATGTTACAGTTTCTAGTTTTGTATTTTCATGGGATTTCTGTATGTGCAAATGTGTGTCTTTGTGTCTGTATGCTTCTTTTATGTTTCTTTTGCTTTTTCTTTGGCTCTTTTTTCTCCTTGTTTGTTTGTTTGTTTGTTTTGTTCCATTCTGGCTTGTTTGTTGTTGTTTTTACTCAGATGCCTGTTTTCTAATGAGAGAGAGAGAGAGAGAGAGAGAGAGTAAAAAGCTTGTGTGGATTTGTGAGTGAGGAAATAAGGAGAAGAGCTGGAGGAGGGGAAACCATGATCAAAATACAATAGTATGGAAAAATCTATTTTCAATAAAAAGAAATACTGTTGAAGCATAAAATTCTTATAGAAAAATTCATGTCTTAAAAAGTGCAGCATAATGAACACCCCCAAAGTTAACACATTGAAAATAACCCAATATAAAAGGGATCACCACCCAAGTATGATTCCAACCTCATGGCATTCTGCTCTCTGAAGTTACCATGCCAACTAAGTTTGCATCAGAATGAAAACATACACCCTTTTTTTTAATGTCCCTTAAATCTTGTCAATATTTTGGAATTGTCATCTCCTGTCTGTGCTCCTAGATTTAAGTTCTGCTTAAATTGTTTTGCTTTGCCAATGTGGTTGAGCATCTTCTCATGTTTCTTTGCCAGAAGGACCTCGTGCAGAGAGAAGTGTTTGTTTTGTCTTTGAGTCTTTGTTTAATTTTGACCCTTTCTCTAAGAATGCACTTACTCAGCTCTGGCATGTCAAAGCCCTTCTCTTGTGGACTTAATGTCTTCCCTTGTCCAGCCCACTGACTTCTTCCTGCTGCTGGATAAGTCACACTAAGACTTCCCCAGGATATTTCCCTAAGTCATGTTCTTTTGTGATAGAGAACCCCTATCAGTTACCGGGGGCAGTAAAGCAAAGGTTGGTCTACATGGCTCACAGATTGGCTGTGACTGTAAAGAATCAGGCTTGTGGCTTTGGTTATTTCAACCTCAGGTCCTAGAGAATATTTAAAACTGAATTCACAGCAGTCTGTTCTACAGTAAATCGTGAGCATTCTGGAAAGGAGCAGAGGAGACCACACTCACGAGATGAGTTCTCATAGGAAACCCCTAGTCATATTATGAGACAAACACAGACTCCTACCTCCGAGTAAGGTTTCAGTAGAATCATGGGTACTGTTTGCTTACATTTAGTAAATCAAAGTGTTATATTGCTAACTGAATGATGAGATGAGAATTCTATGTCAGAAAGTGATACTAGCTGAAACAAACGCATAACTCTGACAGCTATCAGAAGCACAAACATGACCTGAATTAGTGGACCAGCTAAATATCCCAATTGCTCCTTATTGGAAACTGGAGCAGAGATAAAGGTCTATCACACAAGTTAGGAAAGCACACTGGACATGCAAGCCCATCCAGGAAACGTGAGCAGGGCCTTGGGGTGTCCCCGTAGGATGCGGCTACACTGGGCAGGTCTGTGGGATGGTGAGGGCTGTGCTGGCTTCAGGATCATAACTGCAGAGGAGAGAGCAAGCAGCACGTGGATCTTTCTTGTCGTCAGGCAGAACACTTCACTGAGGTGGGCTCAGGGAGGGCTCTGTGCCTGCGTTCTGGTGAGCAATAGCCAGAAGCCTTGAGAGGCAGAAGAGGCACTGAGCAATCGATCAGCAGCTGCTGCCCCGGCTAACTGAACTCTCTCATCCAGCTGCAGGTGCAGAGACAGTGAGACCTGACCCTGCCTGAGCCATGCCAGCTAACCTCACAGAGGGCAGCTTTCATGCCAACCAGACTGTGCCGATGCTAGATTCTTCCCCAGTAGCTTGCACTGAAATTGTGACGTTCACTGAAGCACTGGTGGCTGAGGAGTGGGGCTCCTTCTACTCCTCCTTTAAGGTAAGTGCCCTGGCTTTAGAGGCTGGAACAGGTGGGACAGGAGAGAGCTGTGAGAGTCTTAGCTGCTGCTAGGGAGGATTTTTATCTTCTTTCTTTTTCCTCCTTTATTTTCTTTTTTTTTTCTTTTTCTTTCCTTTTCCTTTCTTCCTCTCTCTTCCTTTTTCTTCTTCTTTCTTTCTTTCTTTCTTTCTTTCTTTCTTTCTTTCTTTCTTTCTTTCTTTCTTTCTTTCTTTCTTTCCCTTGTTAACTAAGGAGAGGGGAATCCCCCAATCTGGTAAGTTTAAATAAGCAGAATTCATAGTTTTCAAAGCTCAGTACTGTGTTTTTTTAAGAATGCAGATGTGAGATGTTTTTGCTGTTTCTGTATAAATTTGCAACTTGTCAGTAACACTTACCAATGCGATATTTCACTCTCCGCTCCACTGGCAGAGAGCACTATAGTTAACCCTAGAGTAGTGCATGAAGAGTCTGTTTCTAGCAAAAATAGCAAGTTTTCATTATACATTTTTCCTCAATGCATGATCATTGAACTATTGTGGGTTTTTTGTTTCATTTAGTTTTTGTTTTTGAAACATCAGAGGTTTGGAAAGCCCTATTCATAGTGCTGACACCAAGAGAGAGCGGAAGGCAAGGAGGCCCCTTCTGTCTGTCCTGTGCCTTCTCAATGAACATTAGTCAGAAATACATTCTTTGTCGAGTTGTTGATGGTAGTGTTTGCCCAGGTTGCTGCTTTGAATAAATAAAATTAATCTGAATTTAGTGAGTTTCATCCCTGCAATATCAAAGCACCGTAACTCTCTAGTTAAACTACTATTGTCCCATGTTTTCTAGAAAGATCTAGTGGACAAGAAAAAAAATCGGGTGTCTAGAAAATATGAGCTTGCTGCTTCATACATGAAAACTCTGGGTGGTGGGGCCATTTCATGCCTGCCTGCCTAACATGCCCCGCGTAAGTCATTCTCCTAGTCACAGTCTTCAGCCTGCCCTTCCTGGCCAAAGAAGAATTCTTCCAGTCACTGCTGTGCTTTGCTGGTATTGCTGATAGTTTTCTGATGTTCTCGAAATGGTTTGGCTTTGCAGTTAAATTCATGATTACTGTGATATCCACTCTCTACTCTCTGGTTCAATCCCTGCTCCCAACTCTTAGAATGAAACTTTCAGCTGGGAGCTTTCCAGGGACTCACACAGGCTTTTTTTTTTTTTTTTTTTTTTCCTTTAGTGTGGAGTCTCAGAGTGAATTACTGCTGACTTCAGTAGACCCAGTCCCTTAGACTCACCTAACTTGCACACGCACATACACACACACACACACACACACACACACACACACTTGCTTAGCACACCTCTTCATTATCACCGACTAGCGTTTGAACACTGCCTTTTCTGAAACCAGCCCGCGCTCCAGAGTGGATCTCAGCAGGCTTCCTGTGCCCAGGATCCTTGGGCTCTGCAGTACCACTGCCAAGTTGCCTTTGATGTTTATGAAACATGACAGCAAGCATACTGAAGAGACTGCACAGCCCCCCAAGATATAATAATCAACAATAAGGCTATGGTTCCAAGGCTCAGGCAATAACCATTCTCTGCTGAAGGCTCATTTACCATCTTAAATTCCACCTGAGGAAATGTTTTGAACACCCAAACAAATCCCTGCACCCTGGCTCTCCACTACTATTAGCACACTCGTCCTGAAGATGTCATTGTCACTAGACACTGGATAATTGCACCCTCTGTTTCATTCCTGAAGTTGGGCCAGTGGCCAGTGCACAAAGAGAAGCAGAAAGGAATCATGCCCATTGAGCTGGGAGCAGTTCAGTGTTCTGTTTCATTTGTGAGAAATTTATTTATTGGCTAAAGCAGAAATTTTCAGGTACACAAAAATGAGGGAGGGGGGAAGCCTTGGCAACCTAGCCTCAACCTTAGTAGAACTTTATTCTGTGGCTGCCTTGAGCACAAACAGTTCTGTTCCAGTGTTTATACAGAAACCTGCCTGTGATCCAAACCCTTCTTAGCTGGGCTTCCTTTTGTGCCACATAATTCTAATGTAAAATGCCAAAAATGTGCCCAATTTACTACTCCCTAAATGTGTCCCTTTAATTCATATTGCCTTCAGAAAAAAAGCAGTGAAAGAACTATAAATTAGAGAAGAGTGAAAGAAAATAAATAAACCTTGATAGGAGTCCACGTGGTAGAAATTCCAACAGCCGTTGCTGAACAGCCACTTGTTCAACTTCGTGCCAAAGCCAATCTGTGTGGCTCCATGGGCAGCTCTTGTCATTCCCACACTCGTGGCATAAGCACTTGACTTCCATCTTGGTCTGGGTTTATCTAAATTCTGCCTGTTCTTTAAGGTTCAGCAGGGGTTGTTTCCCCCCAAGTACCTCTCACACCTTGTGCTCCTCAGGTTCTTGAACTACATCTCCTCTTGTTACTTCACGGAGCTGTCTCCCACTTCTGCTGTAGTATTTGCTGAGGGATGTGCTATAGACCCTGAGATCCTTACCTTGGTTTCACAAGGTCTTTTCTAGAGACAACTGATAAACAGCTGGGGGCATGAACAATGTATAGCATTCTTCTGTCATCAGTTTCCATTGAAATGGGCAACACAACATTGCCTTTATCCTTGGAAGAAGTGGGGGAACCTGGTGAGAGACCATTCATTTTGCCAGTCCATCCTCATCTGAACTCACTGAACTCACCAAAAGGAAAGACCACATTCACCCAGTACCCACTTTGTTTCAAAGCCAATGGGACTAAAGTCAGTCTTGGATTCCCATGTCTGAGATTCTATCAATAATGGGTCTTCTTAGTGTTAGGATAAGTCCTGGAAAATTCCATCCACCCAATCATAGACTTAGGTTGTTTCAACCTTCTTAGGCCATATCTCTAGATCAGTGTTATCATTTCTGGTCTTATCTGACACAAAGCTATGTTGGCAGAAGACACAGCATCCCTGTATCTGGCTTTCTGGCTCTTTTTATCCTCAAGCTTAGAACCTTTCAATTTCATCCATTTCTAACCTCCTCCCCCATTTTAAGTTCAGCTCTCAGTGTCCCACCCTTCTACATTCTCTTAAGCATGTCAGACTCCCCCGAAACTCAGAAGGGCAGTCAGGTGTGAGCCTACCTCCCACTTACCTCCCCAATATCTCTGTGTGTCTATCTCTGTGTGTCGACACGCAGTTGTTGTCTGGGGCTTTTCAACCAAGGCCTTGGTGAGCATCAGTCTTAGTGTGTTTCAGCTTGCCGTTCCCTCTCCCTCACAAGTCACATCCACTTCAACTACCATGGTTGAGAAGCTATAGTGTTGAGAGATTATCTGAGCTTTGAGAACCTACCAGTTTCAAGTACCTTACACATTATAGCATACATAGCTCTGTCCAAAAACAAGACACAGGCAAAAACCTTCACACAAAATCCTTTCATCTTACAGGTGAGCTTGTTAGCATTGTTTCTGGAACTTAGTGAGTGATGAGACATCTACTTTAAAGAAAGTGGGAGGGAGATATATCTGAATCATTAAATTAGCTAAATTATAAAATAACACAAATCAAACTCAGTGTTATTACTCATAGGTAAAGAGGGGGGGATATGAACTAAGACTGTTAAACATTACCTAATCGTGATCCCCCATCAAGCTTCCTTCAGTGAGTACTTGGAAATAATATGCAATTAGCCTAACTATTGTTTGCATGTAAATGATTGCTCCCTCCTTGCTAAGGGGATACAGTTGATCACTGTGTGTGCCCACTCTCTCTGCCCTGTTGTCCTGCTGGCAGTTTTTTAAACACGACCTTTCCCCCTGTTCTCACAAAAGCAAACTGTAACAGAACCTGCCCCAATTAAGGACACAATGCAGCCAAAACTGCTCTTAAGTTTCTATCATTCTGCAAGCTCTGTTGAGTCAGACAGCTCCCTTCTAAGACCCTATCTGTCTGCCCTGTGCCAGCATTTCCACCTTTGTAGCTCTCAGTTCGATACCTCCTGCTGATTTTTTTGCTCCTCTGAAAGCCCCACTTTACCTATTGTATTCCCTATAAGCCCTGGTGTCCTCATTGTCTACCTTAAAGCCCATCATGTACATTTAAATTCTCTAATTGGTTTTTCTCAGTATGTCCACTTGAGTTCTCCAGTCTAATACTATGGCTGTCCCTAAGGGGAAGCCTTATTTAGCACTACTCAGGCAAATGTCTATTAAGGTTCTGTTCCTTCCTAATTGCTTCTTCTACGAAGACTTAATACACCAGTGGGTCAACCCTCCACTCTGGGTGGACTTAGTCATGCATGCAGTCAGTCCAATGTCATTTCCTGTAAGACACAGGCATTGTTGATAGCTTCATAAGGATGGCATACAATTTGACCAGCTATTTACTAGTGCAGGAAGAGATGGCCTTCTGTCAAATTTTTCTGCATTATTGATAAGTTGAATATCAAGAGGCATAATCTTAATTAATTCAGAGTAAACTTAGTCATTGGGAAGATTTCAGTCCAGGGAGGATTTTCTAAGGGACTGGCTGTAAGGACTTATCTAAGTTCATGGACAGCCTCTTTATATCTACAGAAAGCATGATAGTGGTTGGGGCCTTATCCTACCAGGTTAGCATCAGGGTAAAAGGGCAATTAGGGTTAAGAAAGGAAACATTCCATTGACCCTCCAGAACATTTATCCTTTTCTGGACCACTGTCTGGCTCTGACTCTGGAAAAGGGGCTGCAACATTTTGTGATAGTTCCTTCAGGTTCCTGGTCCTTGGATCTCTCCTTTTCCTTTTTCTCTGCTGGCTAAATACCCATAACCTTCTAGAGAATGGAAATTTGACATCATCTCTAGCCAGCTCTGGGCTGCAGGAAACTGTGGTTCTGTCTCTGCTCCCTTTTCTCCCAACATGTCCGTGTTAAATGTAAATTGTCATGACATCTGGAGATTCTAGAGCCTGATTTCTCCTTTTATCGTGTGGCCTCCTCACATGCCAGACACCTTCTCATTCAGTTCTCTCTCCAACCAGGAGAGGAAATGCAATTACTCTTGCCTCACATCTCATACCACACACAGTCCAACACTCCTGTCTCTTCAGCCTCCTTCCTGGGTTGGGAAAATTACTTCTTGTGGTATTCTCCCATATTCATTGCTAAGGCTCTCTGATGTAAATGATCATTGCCTTGGCAATGTGTGTGTGTGTGTGTGTGTGTGTATCTGTGCACATGTGTGCACAGGGCCTTTAAACCTATTTATTGAAAAATATTCTATATTATTTTAATTTTTTCTTATAATATATTTTCATCATGTTTTCTCCCCAACAATTCTAGACTCTCCCTACCTTGTTATGCACCTAACTTTCTGTTATAACTCTCCTCTCTCTCTCTTTCTCTCTCTCCTTCTCTCTCTCTCTCTCTCTCTCTCTCTCTCTCTCTCACACACACACACACACTCACACACACACACACACAAAGTGAAAATCAAAGCAAGCAAACAAAAACAACAAAACAAAAAATAACAAAGTAAAATAAAACAAAAATTACTCCTTTAAAAAAGCACAGAGTCAGTTTTGTGTTGGCCAACTACTCCTGGGCCTGCCCTGGAGAGTGGTTGATATGCCCAGTTGTCTTAGTCAGTGTTCTATTGCTGTGAAGAGACACCATAATCATGGCAACTTTCATAAAAATAAGAATGTAATTGGGGCTTGGTTACAGATTCAGATGTTTATTCCATTGTCATCATTATGGGAAGCATAACAAGAAACATGGTGGCCTACAGGCAGACAAGGTTGTAAAGTAGCTGAGACTTTGATATCCAGATCCATAGGCAGCAGACAGACAGTGGGAGTAACTCAGGCTTTTGAAACCCAAAAGATCATCTTTGCTGATCTGCATACCAGGGGCAGTCAACTGAGAATCCTTAGCCAGGCTGGCAGGAATGAGAGGTTTTGTGGGGCTTGGGCATGGTCAGAAGGGCCAAAGTGTTACAGCTCTCTGAGGGGAAACCAAAACAAGGTGAGCTTCCAGGCCTCTTATGTGGCCAGTACTGCCCAGAGTTGGTGGTAGGCAGTGAAATGCACCAGGCAGCTAGGAGCCAGAGCCAGAGCCAGAACCACCAGGCAGGAAGTGGCTGCAGTTAAGCAGGCATCCAGCTTGTTGGGCAAGGTTGAGATCCAGGATGAATGCTTTGGGAGAGAAAACTCTTAGATGATCTTCAGTGAAATCCCCATGCACTTTATTTCTTGTAGACAGGAACAGTATCAACATTTTTAGGGTGGAGTGGGATCTAGGGGTAGATCTTCCCATTGGCTCAGTCTGAGATGTTAGGTGCCCTCTATTTGCATGGGGATGGACTCCAGGTGTTGTCCCTACATAATTGACTGTCATGGTTCTTCTAGTGGGATTTAGTGGTCATGTGTTCCAGGACAGGTACCTGGCTGGGAGCTAGTTTGAACTCTTGCTGCTCTCAGTTTTGAGTTTTATTGGGGTTCTGAACTTTTGCTACAACCTTATCAGTTCTTCTGTCTGGTGGATGCCCCACAGATCCCCAGTGACACAATTCCTCCAACAAGACCACAACTCTTAATCTTTTCAAATAGGGTCTGATGACCAAGTATTCAAATCTATGAGCCTATTGCCATTCTCCTTCAAACCACTGCAACAGTGACATTTCATTGATGCAAATGGATTTTCCCATTTTAGGCAGTATCAATTACAAATAGCTTTCCAGTTAGGATGGGACTTTGAAGATACATTCTTTTGCAGTGGAAAAAAAATCATGTCTCTTCAAGCTGTTTATAGTACTCCTCATGACATATTCAGATGCTCAGTACTATTATATTGTGTATTGGTACAGTCAAGGTTATATACCAAGGGAAATGAGTACATGGGCTGTATTTGGGAAGAAGCACATCAATTGATGCTTCAAAGCATCATCCCAGCATCCTGGAAATAACTTCCTGTTTGTACAGTGGGTGGTAGTTTCTAACTACAGCTATAGACTCAAATGAATGAGAAGGTCACTTTGGTATTTTTATTTTAGTGAAATTTAGTTTCTCTGTATTTCATTCATCTCACTGCAAGGAGAGGTAACTGACTCATCAGCAGGTCCAGTGATGTTCCCACGTTTTCTCCTTCATTCGGTGTCTAGAGCAAAGAATCTGAGAGCACAGGCCCTGTTGTTGACCTCTCGGAGACTCAATTCACATGTTCTCAGTGTCTATGTGACTAGTCTGTTTAACCCTCCTCCAGCGTTGGTTTCCTCATCTGATTGAAGCTTTACCAGATGATACTCTGTCAAGAAAGTTAAGGGATAAAATGCTTAAAAGCTTTTAAAAAGCATCAATGGCTTAAACAGTGTTTAATTTTAGCAACTATAGTATTAGGACATAATCCTTATACTATCTCCTGATACTACCTACAGGCCTATGATCTGCATGGAAGAAGTTTGGAGACCCTGGGGAGCCTGGAGCATGCCACACTGCTTGTCAGCAATACCCCAAGTGTGTGTCTAGAGATAATGTCTGGTGTCTGATAGCATACATCACTCTTTTTCTTTTTGTTTTAATTTTAATTAAACTATCAAAATTTTGGAACAAGATACAGATATATAGGGAAGATGCCATTTCTTACTTTTTCATTGTGTTATTAGCTTAATGGTCACTCCATTGAGGGTTCTTGGCTCAGATGAGAAGCTCTGTCTTGCTCATAAAGTGCATGGGTCTCTACTGTAGGAAAAAATGAGATTTTTCTAGGCTACCATATAGCAGAATTACATGACATCATAATACAAGTATAAAAGATAATTTCTTTTTCCCCCACTTAAGCAATATGGATGCCTACTTCACATATGAATACAGTTTTCTTGGCATTTTACAGTTTGTAAAACAACATCCTTTTACGGCATTCAAACTTCCTCTTGGCTTTTAGAGATATGAAAACAGCATTCATTTTTTAAACCAGATGTGAAAATGAATACTGAGAAAAGTTGCAGGCAAAGGGACCCCCAAACAAATGAATACCATAAAATCAAAAGGGAAATAGGATTCCCAGCTGATATCAGGAGAAAGTACATACTGCAGAAATGGGAAAGCAAGACTAGAATCTCAGTGCTCTAATATACCTCATGTTCTTTTCTCTCACATCACAGTGGCAAGCAAGCCAACCTGTAGTTACATTTTCATGCAGCATCCAGAGAAGATGGTCCTCACCTCCTGCTGGTTAAAGGCTGAAATGATTCAGGATTTCACAGTGACCCAAGTGGATCAAGAATCCGTTCATGGTGGGCATGGAAAATATACTTTCCACACATCTCTCTGCAGGCTCCAAAGATTTACTCATTCATGCAGAATATGACCCAGGTCTTTCTGACCTTTCACATCTCCCCAGCCACCCTCTGGGATCCTCTTCTCACTTTTTACACATGTACCAGGTACCTCCCTCTTCCTGTATCTTCTGATATAACTCTGGACTCTGTTGACCCCTTGCTCTTCTTTGAAGAGTCACTCAGTGTCCACTAGCATCAGTATCCCACCACTGCAAAAGCACTCACTGTCTGTAAAAATTGATACTTTCTCTGGACTGCACTCTGTGCAAGCACTAGAGAGCCAAAGAGGAGTTATTAGTGCACTAAGAGGCAGGTAAACTAATGCAGAAACTGAGGACATGTTATTAAAAGAGATTCTCAGCTCTTTGCTAAGACATATAAAAAGATAAAATATGCTTCCTTATTAATCAACTTAATATATAACCTTAAATAAATATCATATCTAAAATTAAGTCAAAGGGTAGTATTGCAGAAGCCAGTTAGTCAGGCTGTGTTGTTTCCTTTCCATTTTGGTGAGTGTCTTTTGTTCTACTAATTAAGAATCACAGATAAGCTTAACTGGGTGTTATGCTAGACACTGGAGGTACAAAGTTGGATGAAACAGGCACCTGACCCTGGGGCAGCTCTGTCTACCTGGGGAGACAGACACACGTGATAGCCACTTCTGATGTCACTTTGAAAGAAGATGCTGTTAATTAGATAAAGCAAAGCAAGGTGCTCAGCAGGATCATAAGCATATAGTCCAGAAGTCCAGAGAAAGCCAATGTTCTGCCTAAGAAGCTGGGTCTAGGTAGAGGAGAGAGGAAAGTGCTTGGCTCATGTGGTCCCTTGTGCTAATAATCATTTGGTATTTTCTCCCAAATGAGAAGAACTCTTTGATGTTTCATTAAGAAAACATGTTAACAGTTAAGACTGTACTTTGGAGCATTTAATCAGGATAACACTGAGATCCAGGGAGAATGCATGTGGATATGAGAGCTTCATGCTCAGCCACTCACTGAGAGTGTGAGATTGGAGAATAAGAAGCCACAGGCATTGGGGTTTGTGGAGGGGAGGTTTCCAGGAGTGTGGGCCTGCCCTGGAGTGTGGTTGATATACTGAGTGGCATTTTATTGGACAAAACTGATTTACTCTTTGCCAGCAAGTATCAATTACAAGCTTCTTGATTAGGGTGGCAGCCCATGTCTCCTTCCCTTTCTCAAGGCTAGGACTCGTTTTGACTTGAACTGGTGCAGATCTTACATGTGCTTTCTCAGTCACTGCGAATTCATATGTGTTTCAGTCTTGTGTCTGGAAGACACTGTTTCCTTGGAGTCATCCATCATCTCTGATGCTTACAATCTTTCTGCCTCCTCTTCTGCATAGATCCCTGAGCCTTAGGAAGAGGAGTTTTGATGAAAATGTCCAATATAGGATTGAGTATCTCACTGTCTGCACATTTGTGGATCTCTATGTTGATACTCATATACTACAAGAAGAAGCTTTCTTTGTGTTGATTGAGGGAGGCACTAGTCTGCAGAGTGCACACAACAAAAGTTTCAATAACAAAAAAACCCAAATGGTTGTCATGGCTATGGATAGAAAAGAAGGGAATACCTTGAAATAAAAAGCTCAGAGAACTCTCCCTACATGATACAATTGTTCTATATTTTGATTTCAGTAATTGTATAAATACCAAAACTCACAGAGCTGTACATTAAGAGGGTTACATGGCTTTTGCATAAATTATAACTCAGTAAAACTTTTACATAGATTAATAGCATGAGTAATTTTCACAACCTGTATTTTATTTAAAGTCATAAATTCTGAGTGACCATGTAGGGGAAGCATGGCTCAGGCTCCATAGGGACCTATAAGGAGACATTAGTATAGAACTAACAATGGGAGGAGCTAGACAATAGATGTGGCCCACAATAATAAGTGTCACAGGGCCATAGGGCATTGTTTAAATAGTCCCTCCTCCAACATTTCCTAACAAGGACACATTTTAATGTTCCCTCTGGCCTAATGGTTTGCTTCTCCTCAAGACATGTACATGTTGTACATGTACATACTGTGCTTGTCCTGTGTCAGCTTCTAGAAGTGGTGCTCAAGACATCTGTCTCTGTCTGTGTGCCCCCTCTGAAGAGCTGTGCCTGGGAGTCTTAGAGAGTGAGCGAATCCTTTCGTGGACTCAGCACCGTGCTGAAGGTCACTTGACAAAGAATTCTGGGGAGAGTTCTGAGTTCTCCCAGGGTCCTTTTCACCATGTTTTACATGAAGCCTATCATATGTACATTTCCTCAGAAATTTTACAATACATTATGCAATAAGGATAAAAAATGATGCTGGTTCTGTGAACATATGGGACACATGAATAAGGTTGATAAGAATGCAGCATATTGGATGGAACACAGGGCCTCCAATAGAGGAGCTAGAGAAAGTACCCAAGGAGCTGAAGGGGTCTGCAACCCTATAGGTGGAACAACAATATGAACTAATCAGTACCCCCAGAGCTTGTGTCTCTAGCTGCATATATAGCAGAAGATGGCCTAGTCGGCCATCAGTGGGAAGAGAGGCCCCTTGATCTTGCAAACTTAAATGCCCCAGTACAGGGGAACGCCAGAGCCAAGAAGTGGGAGTGGGTGAGTAGGAGAGCAGGGTGGGGAGGGTATAGGGAACTTTCAGGATAGCACTTGAAATATAAATAAAGAAAATACCTAATAAAAAATTGGAAAAAAAAAAAAGAATTCAGGATATGAGCCTGGAGAAGGAACCTGGGAAGGGACAAGCTCCTGTAACCAGCTTTTCACTTGTCCCTAGAGTCAGCTTTAACTCACTCCTTGACATTTCCCCTGAAAACTCATCTGAATTTTCTTTACCTTTAATGGTGCCTTGGTGTGAGAAAACTGGTTGGAAAGTCTCTGAGGTATCAAATAAAGGTTTTCCTTTATCTGAAAAAATAGACGGAACTGGTTTGTTGCTTTCCCTTTATCTTTCTACCTTGAGCTCAGATACAATGTGTGCAGCTGCAAGAGCCATTCTGGAACCAAAAGAGGAAAAAAACTAAAGAACCCCAGAGATCAAGGGCAGCTGCAATCTGCCTTCAGGTTTTTAGCTATATGAGGAAGAGCAAAACCACTTTTGTGTAAGTCGTTTTATAATAAATGGACATTGTTTATTTTTAAGCTAAAAACTTTATTGCCATAAAAAACAAGTGAGATGGAGATGTTGCATTGAAAAAAATGGAAGCCTTGTAAATGAAGCAGAGAGCCAAGGAGGCATTTTGGGTGTTTCACGGTTAGGCAGTACAGAAGAAGCTGGCTCTGTCTTAATCTGTTAGATTACAAAGGGTTCCGCATAGTTTGTATGTATCTGAGTAGGAATAAAAGGACTCATCTTCCCGGGGGAGGAAAGGCTTTAAAGTTTCAGATGAATTACTTAAAGGACTTAATTGGGGACAGTGAACATAACAGTGGCTCACTTTTCCATTATATCTTCCCAAGTGAAATAAACCAAGAAAATTTAGCTTTCCAGTTTCTGAGGACAGGCAGTCTCATACTGTGCACTCCTGAGTACTTTTCAGGGCTGTTCAACCAAGTTTTGCAACCCTGACACAATGCTCTGTTCTGGGGGGAGGGCTAGATGTGGCAATTCTAGGCACAGCATTATTACAGGGGAAAAGAAAGAGGCCATCTTGGATGAGTCATGATGACTAGTTTCTGAGATAGTCTCAACAAGCCCAGAGCAGACGACAGGTGGAGAAGGTGTGATGTTCCATCAAACACGTTTCTTAGATCCTATACATCTGGATACCCAGCTTACCATGTTCTCTGCCTTTTGCACCTGTGCATCTCAGTACTCAAAGATTTTCAAGTTCACTGCCCTCCCAGATTCTCCATATATTCATCTGAGTTCTCTGCTTTTCAGGTTCTATAATGCTTCTGACTTTTCACCCACTCACCAGCACTAACCCAGTACAAAAGCAAGCAGAGAAATTCCATGGAACTCCTTCCCTCTTCAATTCTGTCTTAGAAGAACCTTCCCCTCTAGGGGCAATAGGTGGGGCAGAGCAGGAGTAAGAATTGAGTAGAACCTTCAGAGAATCCCAGGAAGCCAGGAAGGTTCCTCCTTTCTCTCTCAAGCCACTCTTTTGCCAGTGTCCCCTAGTGGTCTTGCCACCCTACCCATGACATTCTGTTTACACTTTGCATGTTTGGTTAATCCTTAGTTTTACTTTAATCTCCATTCATAACATTAAACACATTCCTTAATCAACCAATTGCAAGCATCAAAACCATTCTGAATAAATTGATTCTGTTCTTCCAGAGTCTTACCCTATGGCTTATTACCTGAACTTGAGAATTCCATTCATATACAGATATTAAATCTGTGTTTGTTCAAGAATATTGTTCACCCAATTCACAAGTTGATAAATAATTGAAAGGAATATTGTTTGTGCTCTAATGTAGCTTCCCTCTGATCATCTCCTCCTATAGATTCTAGCTTCAGGCAAGAAAAGCAATCAATACAAAAGAAGACACTCTTTGGCTAAGAATAAATTTTATTAACTTTCTAACAATTCAGTATTTTTGAGGACTTTTTGCTTAAATTGAGTAAATATGCAAAGGATATTCAAGAACATAGAAACTATTACCACATAATAAGACTTAAAAATAGTTTCTAGAATGCTAATTGTACAAAACATGCTGTCCCTTCTATTGATCATTTGATTCATTCCTTCATTGATCATATTTAAGCTAAGTTAGGCTGTGTTAACATGCAATCCCAAACCACCATGTTATAATGTCTATTTTCCATGTCAGCCACACACTGTAACACAGTGATAAGAGAACTCTGGTGACTGAAGTCTCTCAGGAACCTAGTAATGGATGATCCACCCAACCCAGACTTCTAGAATCGTAGATCAGGGGAGGAGAGAGAAAAGAGGGGAAGAAATGAAGAAGACTAAAGAAGGAGGGAAGATGAGAAAAATTGGAATTTAGTAACAAAGTAATCCAAACACTGTTAAATGAAACAGACATGGCATTTTTCTAGAAAATCCCCCTTGCTCAGACCCCTTCAAAACTTCTCTACCAGCTCAATGTACCCTAAGGTTGGACCACACAAAAGAGAGGAGCCTATAAGACAGGGATAACCTGGAGAGTAGAAAAGAACTCAGGAGGAAAAGCTGAACAGGGAAAACAAAGGGAGTTAGGAACTCCCCCATCAGTTATCAGTAAATATTACTTAGCATCACAAAGTTAGTACAACAGGCCTAAGATCAATAATGAAAAATGTTTTGTCCTGAAAAGGAAATATTGAGGCATATGTCAATTTAATAATACAAAATTGCCAAAATAGAGAAAGGAATAACTATTTCTGTCAATAAAGTTAGGGGGAGTTGGGCAGGTGTGTGATGTCTCTAACCAAAGGAAAAGGTAAAATCATGGATTTGAATTTTTACAAAGTCAATAGAATAAATATTGAAGATAAACAAAGACTGCCTCAGCCTATAAAATTTTAAAAAGAAAATAAAAGCTAAGAAAATATACATTTAAATATACATACTGAGTCTGATGATTCATAGTATATGTGACCAATATAACATCATGAAGGTCTTTAAAAAATGAAGTTCTTTAGGAGAAAATGTGGAAAACATGAGTAAATATATTTAATACAAGCTAGAATGTAGGGAAATGTATCAGTAGCCTGAATAATAAAAGTTCAGTCATAAACATGAAACCAAGTGGACAAGAGTAAAGAACATTAATATTTAATTAACAGCAATGCTATCAGCATTCTCTTACCTTTGGGAAGATTCTAAAAGTCTTCTGAATACAGGTGCCTTTGTAATAACAAAATCTGACTTCATCTGAGTTCTCTGCTTTTCAGGTTCTGTAATGCCTCTCCCTCTCCCCCTCCCACTCCCCCTCCCCCTCCCCCTCTCTCTCTTTCTCTTTCTCTGCCTCCTTTTATCTCTATCTCTATCTCTTTATCTAGTTCTATATCTAGTTTTAAATCTATCTGTATGATTTATTAAATTGGCTTTGGTATGAGTAGTTCAGTAGTTTAACACTGGCTGCTTTACCCTGGAAAGGCCAAGGACATAGTTGTTTATTCATTCAAAAGGCTTGATGTCCCATATGCCCAATCTGGTGCTAGAAGCCTGAGGAATTTCTAGAGAATTGCTGGGTTCAGATTTAATATCATCAGCAGCAACAGCATAAATGAGTTTGCTGGGGAGAGTAGGGGCAAGCAGGCAAAATGCAAAGTTTCTTCTGTGCATGTCCTTTGATGTGGATTAACAACGGAAGGGGCCACACACAATTAGAGTGGTCTTCTTGCCTCCCATATGAGAGCAGGGTCCATGTCATCCCAATCCATCCCACCATTCCTTTACTATACCCTGAACAACTCATGATCTTGCATTTGAACTGCATACTTTAAAACTCAAGGCTTCAGACTTTAGAAGAAACAAAAGACCTTAGAATTCCTCCCATATCTTTATCCTGGGTTCACTGTTACTCTTCTGTTCTGTCTTATAGTAACGTGATGGTTTGTATATCCTTGGATCAGGGAGTGGCACCATCTGAAGGTGTGGCCTTGTTGGAATAGGTGTGACCTGGTTGGAATGGGTGTGTCACTGTGGGTGTGGGTATAAGATCCTTACCCTAGTTGCCTGGAAGTCAGTCTTCCACTAGCAGCCTTTGGATGAAGACATAGAACTCTCAGCTCCTCCTGTGCCATGCCTGCCTGGATACTGCCATGCTCCCACCTTGATGATAATGGACTGAACCTCTGAACCTGTAAGCCAGCCCCAATTAAATGTTGTTTTTTTATAAGACTTGCCTTGGTCATGGTGTCTGTTCACAACAGTAAAACCCTAACTAATGCAGAAGTTGGTACTGGGAGTGGGGTATTGCTGTGATAGGCCTGACCATGCTTTTATTTGAAAGAATGTGGATTTTGGGACTTTGGATTTGGAAAGCAGTGGAATGCTTTAAATGGGGCTTAATGGGTCATCCTAGTAGGAATATGGAAGACTTTGTTGCTGGGAGTAATTTGAACTGTGTTGACCTGGCCCAAGAGACTTCAAAGGAGAAGAATTTCAGAATGTGGCATAAAGACTGGTTTTGTGGTATTTTGGTGAAGAAAGTGGCTACTTTTTGCCCCTGTCTGAAAAGTTTGCCTGAGGCTAAGGTGAAGAGACTTGGATTAATTGCATTGACAAAAGAAGTTTCAAAAAAGCCCAGCAGAGACTTTGTTCTCTGGTTAAGTCTTATGAAGAGAAGTTTGAACAAGCATAGCAAGCTTAGAAAGGAAAAATATAAAATATATGGTTTGAGTATTAAAGGAGTACCAGGAAGTGAAATGGAGCAAATTCTTGTGTTCTAGGAGATAACAGATTAAGGGAGTGGGACCTTGGGGCAAGATCCTACCCAGCTAAATTAGATCCAGGCATGGTGGTACACACCTTTAATCCCATGAGACAAGCATGCTGATCTCTACATTCAAGGTCAATCTACAGAGCAAGAACCAGGATAGCCAAGCTTAGGCAGTGAAGGATTTAGAAAACATAAAGCTAGTGATAATGTAATAATACAAGGGGGGTAATGTTCTAGTTCCTGTAAGCAGCAGAACTCAGCAGCTTCAGCCATGTGGCTCTGGCTCTAGAGTTAAGAATGGAAGGAACTACTAGGAAAATTGATGCTGGTTAGCTGGAGGTAAGGAATTAGCGGTGATTAAGAAGAGACCAGCATCGTTGAGGTGAAATCTTCTGGAAATTGTTTTCTGGGAGCACAAAGAAGCTGTGTTCCAGAGATACCCAAGGTTGTACCTCATGCTGCGGCTGGACTTGGTAATGTGTAAGAGTCACTCAGGTGGTACTGCTTGTGAAGGAATGAAGGGATCATGGAGAGAAGCTAAGGCTTAGCACTGTGAGAGGCCAGGGAAGCCCATTGGAGAAGGTGAAGCCTCAGCTGTAGTTGATGGCCCAGGATTGAAGGGGTCATGCAAAGGATTTGAGGCTTGGCACCCTGAAGAGAGCCTATGAGAGGCTATTGGTGAAGCCTAGTTGGAGTGGAACACCCCAGTGTATTGGAGATGTCAGTACCATGGGATGATCACCAAGAACAGCAGCCGTAATGGAGTGGATCAACCTGAGCATAGAGTGCTACAGAGGGCAGAGATGGAGAAGTGATGCCAGCCCTTAGGAGGAGTCCAAAAGATCAAGTGGAATCCCAGACACTGAAAGAAGAAGCTGTAACATTGAAATTGCCTTGGAGACTCAAAGCTGTTAAAGATGCCAGAGCCATGGGATACATGCTGAGGAAAGCTGCTAACAGGGAGTGGAACCAGCCCAGGAGGAAGCAGTTTGTTGAAGTCAAAAAAGATGAAAAAGGAGTGGAGATCTGAAGACCACTTTGACATCAGCCATGGAGATGCAGAGTTTGGAGTTTGCCCAGCTGGTTTCCTGCCTTGCTTTGGGGATTACAGTTAATTAAGTTGAATGAATCTCAGAAGAGACCTTGAACTTTGGACTTTTAACATTGTTGCAACTGCTATAGACTATGAGGACTTTGAAAGTTGGACTAAATGCATTTTGCATTATGCTATGTTTAAGTATGGCCCCCATAGACTCATGTTTTTGAACAAGTCTATGGGGACCAGGGAGTGGAATGTGATGGTTTGTATATCCTTGGATCAGGGAGTGGCACCATCTGAAGGTGTGGCCTTGTTGGAATAGGTGTGACCTGGTTGGAATGGGTGTGTCACTGTGGGTGTGGGTATAAGATCCTTACCCTAGTTGCCTGGAAGTCAGTCTTCCACTAGCAGCCTTTGGATGAAGACATAGAACTCTCAGCTCCTCCTGTGCCATGCCTGCCTGGATACTGCCATGCTCCCACCTTGATGATAATGGACTGAACCTCTGAACCTGTAAGCCAGCCCCAATTAAATGTTGTTTTTTTATAAGACTTGCCTTGGTCATGGTGTCTGTTCACAACAGTAAAACCCTAACTAATGCAGTAACTTACTTCTTCCATTCTGCACAGCATATAGTAAGAATGTCTGCTACCCAGACTCTGATAAGTAGATACTACTTTATTAGGTATTTTCCTCATTTACATTTCCAATGCTATTCCAAAAGTTCCCCATACCCTCCCCCCACTCCCCTACCCACCCACTCTCACTTTTTGGCCCTGGCATTCCCCTGTACTGGGGCATATAAAGTTTGCATGTCCAATGGGCCTCTCTTTCCAGTGATGGCCGACTAGGCCATCTTTTGATACATATGCAGCTAGAGTCAAGAGCTCCAGGGTATTGGTTAGTTCATAATGTTGTTCCACCTATAGGGTTGCAGATCTCTTTAGCTCCTCCATTGGGGGCCCTGTGATCCATCCAATAGCTGACTGTGAGCATCCACTTATGTGATGTACATTATCTTAAAATTATTAATCCATAATGTTGTGCAGAAAGTAAGCAGGAATATTTCAATGAGCCACATTAGTTTTCCCATGTTTTTTTTTTTCTTTCCCTGGTTTCTTACATTACAGCCCTTTTCATTTTTGATACTCTAGTTCCAAGTAGTCAAACCCACATAATGCATAAGAGCTCTGACTTACCTACTCTTTCAATAGATCTTCTCTCAAAAACACTATTTTTCAAATATTCTGCCATCTTACATCATCATTGTTAATGGGTGAGCCACTCAGGATGCTGGATTTCCATGCCTACCGGTGAAGAAAATGGAGATGTTGTCAGACAGTGTTAGGCATCAGACTAGAGGAATAACTTGGTCTAGAGCACTGATTTCTACTGGAGTAACCAAGGTTCCTCCAAAATCTCAGACTTAGATACCAGTGGCAGTTGCATCCAAACAGACAGCTGAATCTGTAAATCTCAGGATGTAGATGCAGTAATTGACTTGATGTTGAATGAGGTGGATCTGTCATGTTCCTAGACCTGCATTGTTCATAAGGGACTGTCTTAGTCAGGGTTTCTATTCCTGCACAAACATCATGACCAAGAAGCAAGTTGGGGAGGAAAGAGATTATTTAGCTTACATTTTCTATTCTGCTGTTCATCACCAAGGAAGTCAGGACTGGAACTCAAGCAGATCAGGAAGCAGGAGCTGATGCAGAGTCATGGAGTGATGTTCCTTACTGGCTTGCTTCCTCTGGCTTGCTCAGCTTGCTTTCTTATAGAACCCAAGACTCCCAGTCCAGGGATGGTACCACCCACACGGGGACCTTCCCCCTTGATCACTAATTGAGAAAATGCCTTACAGTTGGATCTCATGGAGGCATTTCCTCACCTGAAACTCCTTTCTCTGTGATAACTCCAGCCTGTGTCAAGTTGACACAAAACCAGCCGGTACATGGACCTAGGAGTAAAGGCGAGCAAATGAAAGGACAGATGGAAACTCAGGCAGATGATGAGCTGTGTGAATTGGGTGCACGCTAACTCATTAGCCCATCACAACTTGGTCAGCACAGCTTAGTTGCATGAAGAATGGAGCATCTGGACTTTGTGGTTTTGGATACTCTCTCTGCATCCACCTGTGAAAAATGGAGCTTCCAGTCTTTGTGATTTTGGATGCTATCTCTGCATCCTCCTATACATTTTTGCCATCTGCCCTATGTCTCTTCTAACCTTTCAGGGCTTTCAGCTTTACATTCTGGTCCTTGCCTCTGCCTCTGCCTTCCACGTGTCAGCAATCCATGTTTTATGCTTTGCTGGTTTTAGCTGTTTGATTTTCAGTCTCCTGAATAAGCTGAAAATATCAGAGTCTGAGATGTGATGGTCCATCCATGAGAATTCTTCAGACACCACCTTCCAGACAAAACAACACATCCCTACTGCCTTAGTTTTATCAATTGCATGTCTCATCAGGAAGAAATCTATCTTTTCATTTTTTTACACTAATTATAGTTAGCCCTACATATCTGTGGATTCTGCATCCACATTCAAACACTAAAAATTTGTTACCAAAGGTCTGCCCTGAACACATAGAGACCTGTTTCTTGTCACTATTTTCCAAGAAGTACAGTATAACAACCATATACACAGAATTTGCATTGCACTGAGTATTATAAGTAATTTAGGTATGTGGTAAAGTACACAGGAGGATGGGCAAGGGCTACATGCTATGATTACAGCATTTTATTAAGGAGATTTGAGCACAGGTGGATTGTGTAGGAAAAATGCTGAAATCAATTCCATGTGGGCTGTGAAGGATGCAATAGCTTGACTTCTACTTGATTGTAGAGATTTGGACCTGATTTATCCAAATGTTAGTTTTTATTATCTCAAGAGTCTAGAGATTAAATAGCAATTTAAATGTTAATCCTAGTTCTTCGTACATAGCAGACACTTGGTTTGTTTATTCAGCAAATATTAATTACTCCATAGACTCAAAGCACAATAGGGTTTCAGATGATTTCTCACAGCTGTGGCTTGATACATTGTGGGAATTCAAATGGAACCTCAGAATTTAATTGTTTCAAAGCTTCCAATCTACCTCATTTGTGGTTAATAAGGACATCCTCTTGTGTGCCAAGAAAGAGTCACGAGAGCCATCGTTGAGGTGCATAAGGAACATTGGTATTTCTGTTGGTGGTTGAATCTAAAGTTTCCTGGCAACCAGAACACTGATTCTCATAATAATGTGAACATAGTTCCATGCTCCAAGTCCTTTCTGACTGAAAATGATACGGAACAGGAAATTAACACATTCAATTAAGCTTAGTCTATGGCTCCCAGCACTGCTGATTAAACACTTCAAACCAGTTGACTAATCCTCCCTGCACAGACTAGAAATGTGCATGCAGTCATTGAACATGTCCTAGATGCTAAGCTAAGAAATACATTTTCAATGGTTATCTGGCGTTGGTGGAAAGAAGCGCACATTTAAAATTTGCTTCCTGTGAAGATAGTGTTGTCACTGAAGATCCAAATAGAGAGTCTTTTCTCCAATAATTCTACTTGCTTGAGACAAGATCTAGGACAGACCATGCCCCATTTTGCGAGGTGCCTTTCGTTATTCAGCTCTGCTTCCTCATTATCAATCTTGGTTACTTGGTGCCCACTATGTACATGTCTAGACAGCCAGGATCTCTCCTCAAGAAATGCCCTTTGCTCAACCTATCTTCCCTACTGTCAATTCTTTGCTTGACTGTTTTCCAGGTCTTCAGACTCAACTCACCTTGTGAGTCTATATTTTTAGAATGCAAGTTCTGGTCAACCATGACAACCTCTCTTCAAGTTCCTCATTTGGGATGTTCATTCATAAACATTTTCCTGAAAGCCATTTTCTTTTTTTTACAATCTTTACCCTCACCATTTGACTATGAACTCTGTGGAAACTGTAAGTCAACTGAATGATGTTCACAGTTATACTATTTCTAAGACAAGTTTCCATTTTTGTTCTGATCATTCTTTGTGTACAACTGTGTATTAGTCCAGTCTCTTCTCAAGGTAAATACCTCCCCTGGATCAATCCTCAGAAGTTTGTAGAATGACTCTTAGACCACAACTACTCTAGACAGGTTGATCCACAGTCCTGCTATACTGCATAGGACAAGTTTTATCCTAAACTCCTATCTCAGCTAGCCAGCCAGCCAGCCAGCCATTCTTTGTCCAGAAATTCTTCCACCAATCTGCTTTGCTAGCCCCAGATAGGACCAGATATTTTAGAGATGCTGTCTCTATCTCTGTTTTACATGTCTATCAAAGAATTATTAAAAGTCTCCAAAAGAAGAAAATGAGAATTAAGTACCCATTTATACATACCTTTAAAATATTTTGGTTTTTTTCCTAACAGTCTATGCATATGAAAATGAGCTAGATAATACAAGGTAGAAATCTTAGCTAGCTCTAGGTAAGACAGCTGGAGATGGTGAATACAGAAAAGCAGTTGGGATTCCAATACTCCAATTGTAATTGCAAAGGTATTACAGCTGAGTTGCTGGGGAGGGTAATAATCTTAGATATTAAAATAAATAAATAAATAAATAAGATTTCTCAAAACTCCATATTCAGAAGATGGCTTTAGGCAAAATTGAAGGTAGCCCTCTGAATAATGACAGTCCTACATCTGGGTTTCCATGTCAGTCAGTGGGCTATTGACCACTTGGCAGAGTTTGCAAAGAAATACTGGATGAGAATAGATAAGACAAAGTGCTGAGCAAGAAATTGCTAACTCTTCAGTAACTGTCCAGACATCTCCAGGGCTCAGTAGAAAGGCAAACTGCCCATGTCTAATTAAGCATCTTCAGGAATCACAGCTTTGCAATCTGTCTCTGACTGTCTCACTGAAATATCCGTTTAGGCATATGGATATCTTTATATTCTCAATAAAATTAAGAATTCATAGTTTTGCTTTTGGTATTCCCAGCTAACCTAAAACCAACCAAACAAACAAAAAAACAAGAGCTTTAATTGGGACTTAGTAGTGGGGTGAAAAGCCACACAGTTCTCAGCAGAAGGAAAGTCTTTGCTGCTTGCTGAGAACCAAGGCTTTATGCATTCATTTATCATTGAGCCTTTTTCTACAATTTCATTTCCTGACTTGAAAAGTATCAGATATTTACTCCTTCCTGTGTTTGAAATATCAGTTTTCAACATCACATAAGGAACAGCATCCAAAAAACATACCAAGGAAATGTGAGGGTGCACAGTTCTCTAACCCTCATGCAGAGCAGATGATGTAGCTGAATCTTTCTGTCACTTGTGATTTGTGATTTGTGATTACTGTCATGCTACAGCCAAACATTGCTCCAGTGTCCAAAATGTGTAATCAGAATTGACCTTAGGCTTACTCTAGCCCAGCTTCCAAGCCAAGCTTGGAACACTGTTTGGATCAGAATGAAGATGAAGATTGTTTTCAACACGAAGGCATAAATTACAGTGCGAGGCAATGTTACTGTCTCTGCCCGAAGTGTGAAAGAAACCCACCAAGTGGGCAGAAATAGCATGAACTTCCTGTGTGCAAAGCTGCATCAGAGTCCAGGCTACAGGGTTTGCAAGCCAAGAGACCCACTTGTGTCTTCCACATTTGCTTACTGGGAAAGACTGAGCACAGGGACACTATAGCAGCCAGGTTCTGATGGGAGTATTGTCAACATGGAAGGCTTCCCCAGGGATGCCCAGATCCTGGTCTGTGATCAACAGTGAACGCACGCTACTACATATGCACTATGATAGTAATGTGATGAGCCAAAGAAGCCACTCACTTTACAACTGATAAATACACTTCAAGCTTTTGTTTTCCATATTCTAGGACTTCTATGGGCAAGATAGTTCCAACTACATCTAGCTAAATCATGACTTGCACTCCAGAAAAGCCTGACATGCCCAGAGTCAAGTAGAATGACTAAATGGTTTCAATCTCCTGAGATACTTGCCATCGCAAATGAACCTCTGTATTTGTCATCCTTTAATCCATCTAATATGTTAACATTTACTGTGGACCATTGTCTTTGGGCTCTTATTGCTGTGATAGAAGACCAGGGCCAAAAAGCAACTTGGAAGAGGAAAGGGTTTATTTACTTCACTCTTCCAGGTAACCATCTGTCACTGAAAAGAACAGGGCAGGAACTCAAGAAGGACGGGAACCTGGAAACAAGAACTGATGGGTAAGCCATGGAGGAGTGCTGTTGGCTGGCTTGTTTTTTCTTGCTTTGCTCAGCCATCCTAGGACCACCAGAACCTAGGACTACCAGTCTAGAAATGGCAGGGTACACAACAAGGATCAATCAAGAAACTGTCCCATGGCCCAATCCAGGGGAAGAATTTTCTCAACTGAGGCTCCCTTTTCCCAATTTACTCCAGCTTGTGTCAGAGTTACACCCAACTAGACAGCACAGCCATACAGATGTCAAGATCATCAAGGGGATCTAGACTCAGTGTCACACACACACACATGAACACACTGTCAGTCCTGTGTCAGTTCTGGCTGACATGACACTTATCATGGACTCCTGTGATTTATCTCTTCAGAGCTGAGCTGCACTACTCTGAGGCTACCACCCAGGCAGCTGACATCATCACATCAGTCAGTTATCCTCTGTTTCAAAGTCAATTAGTTATAAAACATAAACCACAGAACTGAGAGAACTCTACATTTAGGCATTGGAGATTCTAAATTCATCCCATAGATGGGCCTCAGTAAGAAACAGTGCCATGTTCCATCTGGGAACTCACATGGTAGAAAAAGAGTACTGACTTCCAAGGTTTTCTGTTTATCTCAACATATGCACCATGGCATGCATGAGTGGGTACACACTCTCACACAAACACATACAGATGCAAATAAATAAATAATAATAATCAATGTAAAAATAAATTTAAGAAGAAAAATGGCAAATTCTAGTATGGTTTCAATCCAGTTGTGAGGCATCTGACCGGAATCCTGTTTCATGTGGCCACTAGGGGGCATTTAGTCCTCAACTATATTCTGTGAAGGTCAAGAATGGTATTGGCCACCATCAGGATACATTGGATGTAAGGTTATGGGCAGAGACATTGATAAACTTAGATGACAGGACATCAGATTGATTCAGATAACGGGTGAACAGGGAGAATGTGAGCACCATGAGCAAAGGCCTGCCACCCTCAGAACTCTCCAGCAATTGAAGAAAGAATGTAATCCTTCCTATGACACTGCATACAAAGCTAAGCTAAATCCCTCCATCTTCATCATTGCTAACCATCAAGTCAGTCTAAGGAGGATTTTATTTTTATAATTATTCTAGCAATAAGAAAACCAAAGTCAAAGAGCTTCTCACCTAAAATGTATCTCACCTGGACATGAACCAAAGTCTTTGAATTCAATCAGGCTCCACCACTCCACTCAGCTCTGTGGGAAGTACTACTCCTGCATCGGCCTTTCCTCAGCTCCTCATCGCCCTTTCCTTCACAACTTCCCGAATCCTCACATTACCCTGATGTGTGTGTGCATGTGCGCGCACATGCACGCACATACATGTGAATACCATGAAAAATTAGCCAGCCATTCAATGTTTTCAAAGTTATATTTAATGGACAAGATTAAACTTAATTGAACACACCTGCTGTATGTTTTATTATAGCATCAATACTTGTAGCATCAATACTTTAGATTATATCCAATACACTGTGGACAATTAATACATGCTGTATAAATTCATAAATAAATTCATAAATAAATTGACAAAATAAACTTTTAGGAAGAGCGCAGAAATCAATAAAATGACTTTTTCCATCTAAAAATTTCCTCAGATGGGGAGGACCTGTGTGGACTATTTCCTCAGATGGGGAGGACCTGTGTGAACTATTTGCACAGCTTCTACCCATCAAACCCTGAGGAGAAGAAGCCTGGATTTGCTTTCAGAGCTCTTTGTGCCTGCAAATCAAATTTCAAACACTAAAGCAAGTCCAGCCCACCTAACTTCCCAGCACTCCTGCAGGATGGCTGGCACTTCACTGAGATAGCAAACCAGTCACTTGATTAGAGCTTTAGTCACTGGGTGCTCCCAGTGGGGCATGTCTCAGCTCCACACTTACTCAAAGCTAGAATGCCTCAGCCTGAAATATGCTGCTTATATAGAGAGAAAGCTGGCCTCCACAGTAGCCCAATGGACAGAAAATTACCATCTGCCTTTGGTGCCATCACTGTGCTTGCCCACTCACCATGTGCGCAGTGGACCATTCCTGGCTGTCACTGATGAGTCTAACTGCACACACCACAGGCAGAGCTTTGTGTAAAAGAAGGGGAATGTAGAGAGATTTAAACTGAAAGGGTAACATCGAGTTTCAGTGTGGAGAGCCTGAGTCCTCTTACTGTTTTGACTTGCCTGCAAATTGTCATCAGACTGTAATTATAATCAAAACATTCTGTACCAACAATAGAAAATAGGGAGCAAGGATGACAGCATGGGCTTCTGATCTCAGCTACTTGGGAAATTAGAAAGGAGATTGGCAAGTTCAAGACCCATTTGTGTTACACCATGAGTTAAGTCCATCTGGGGAAACTCAATGATTCCCTGTATGAAAATGAAAAGAAAAAATGGGGACTGTGGATGTGCTCAGCACTAGAATGTTTACTGTTATCCTTAAGCTCCCAAATTCACTCCAAACTTTAGAAAGCAGGAGAGGAGGAGGTTGAAGAGGAGGAAGAGAAAGTTAGCTCATTACCTGGTGGAGAGATGAAAGAATTCTTGAAGTCTATGTAGACACTTCTATGTACAAGACTGACTTGAAGTTACCACTCCTGAGGAGCCACTGGGGCTCCACAATGAAGGATCCAGGGAGCAGATTTCTGTTAGGAATGCTGCAGGTGTCACTGTGGAACACTTTGGCTAACATCCTCTTCCAAGTAACAGGACATGGATACCTAGATAAAAAATGCTTCTGCAGGACCACAGATTGTTCTGGTAAAAATGGAGTCTGTGGTGAAGGTAGACCTGATTCCTCATCCCACCATTATCTCTTTTCAGGGGTTTTTCTCAGTTCACTCATCACGATGAATAAGAGGAAACATCACAAGCACTCTAACTTCTTCTACCTTCATCACATGAGCTTGAAAGAGATGAACAAAGATCAGAGAGCTTCTAGGCAAGTGTAGCAATAAATCACTCCTCCAGACCACTATGCAGGCTGAGGGAAAAACAGATGAGTATGAAGAGAATCAAATAAATTTCATGAAAGGAAATTGCCTGAGATATCAAAATGCTTCTCGATATAAAACTTATTTCCTGAAAGAGATGGAAGTCTTAGAAACTCATCCATACTCTCAGCAGACTTGAATGGACGTTGCATTAAAAAGAGGGCATGGGTGAGTTCAGAAAAACATTGTTTTAACATGAAAATACCATTGCTTCAAAAATCTGGACTGAAAAGATAACTTGATAAGAAACATAGAAGAACACTCAATAAAGTCTCATAAAATTCACAGTAAAGGACAGAAAGCTAAGTAGTATGAATACAGGCAGAGGAGAGATGCAGAAACCTAGAAGGTCCACACAATAACCTAGCCATGGCAGTGGTGAGTGGATACATGGCCAGGAAAACCATGATAGAATTCAATTTACCTGATTCTTAAAAGTTGAGCTTTTTAATATAAAAAAATGCCAAAAAGTTTCACAGTGCAAAAAGACCTAACCCAAGTAAATTTGTGTCTAAATCTCAAAAATATTGAAGGAAAGAAACCAAACATCTAACTAGAAAAATGTGTTTAGTCAAAGACAAAAAAAAAAAAAATCCAAGAAGGAAAACTGTTCTGTAGTCCATGTTTGTAATGCATGTCTGATGGTTATAAGAAGAACACAGTGCCATCCCCCAGAATCGGTTTTCATGCAGGTACAGAAGAATTCCAGCTACCACAGAGGGTTTGTATCCTGCCCCAAACTTCCTAAGTGAAGCTAAGAATACTGCAGCCAGGAATTAAGCAAAACAGAAGAGTGATCTTTCAGAAGACATAATTAATAGCTAAATAATTCGTGGTTATGACACTTTAATACATGTGCCAAAAATGACTGTTAGGAAGGTATGTTAAAATTTATTAAGAATAGGAAGAATAAAACTCTTAAATCATTTCAGCATAACTTGGGGGCTTGTGAGGGAATGAAATGTAAATAATTTTCAAGTTAGCTAGTCTTAAGGAATACATAAAGAAATATATAAAGTAGATTACTGCCATATAAACCATCATTTGTCAATTGGGGAAAAGTGAATAAGAGATACCATTTCCAAAAGAAAATTTCAAATGCAGCAAGTGATAAAACATTTCAGAAGACTGAAGTCAATGGACAGAATGATTCCTCATGCCACACTGTCTCCATTCCTAGGAACAGAGGCATGCAAGAGGCAAACAGGACAGCACTCTCTATTACAAGTCACTTGTCTATTGATTTCATGGAGTAAATTAACTGGAGGACTGGAGAGATGGCCCAGTGGGTAAAATACTTCCTTGCAAACCTCAGAAACCATGGTAGCTGCCTGCAATCCCACCAGTGAAAAGGTGGAGCTGGAGGACAGGCTGGAGAGCTCCAGTCCAGTGTGAGAGTGACTCACTTTAAAAGAAAAGTGGAGAATAGTCAAAGAATATGCCTAATACCGATTTTCGGTGTACACACACACACAAGTGCATGCATACATCATACACACACACATACACACACACAAATTCACATGCACATACACACATAAAAAGAGAGAAATGTACATTTGTGAGTACCCCCCACATACACACACAAAAGAGAATTGTAAGTAAATTGAAATAGAATCACAGAACAATACTATATTACAATAAGATCCTACCACCATTCAACAATATTGATGACCTTTCATTATAAACCCAAAAGTCAAGAAGCTACAATTTAAATATATCTTGAATGTGTCCCCCAAATGTTAATATCCAAATTGGTCTCCAGAATAGTGATGTTGTGGTAGCTGAACCTTAATGAAGTAGAACCTTGTGGCAGACACTTCAGCTACAATAGCTTGATTCTAGTGCTGACTGGAAGGAATTGGAGAAAATTGATCCCCATGTCCTGGCTCATGAATCATGTGTGCTTCTTTTCTTACCATATGATATCTCTCTTTCTCTCTCTCTCTCTCTCTCTCTCTCTCTCTCTCTCTCTCACACACACACACACACACACACACACACACACACACACACACACACACACCAATGTCCCCACCATGATTGTATCTACCAATTTGTAATGTAGCCAGGAACTCGCTTCAGAGTCAAACAGATACAAATTAGAAATTGTGCTCTTGAAACACCAAAGCCTTGGGTAAGTGAACTACTTTATGTATTACCCAGCACCAGGAATTTGCCACATCAATTGAAAACAGGCAAAAACATGAATCATAAAGAATATACATGGTGGGACAGGAAAGATGGTTTGGTTGGTAATGTGTTTGCTTCACAAGCACAAATACTTGAGTTTGAATCACCAGCAACCACACAAAAACCATGTGTGAAACTCCAGTCCTGGGAGGAAGGATGTATGCAGACAAGTAGGTCATAAAATATTTGTCACTAACAAAACTGGAAAATATTGATGAAAGATAGCTCCTGTCTTTGTGGGGACATTGAAATTCTCATTTCTATCACCTGCAATGTGAAGAACTGTTGTACAAGTTAATTGGTAATTCTGCAATATTATGGAATTCTACTACTTCTTGATTTCAATCATTGACACCTAGGGATGGATTTTATGGGAATTAGATGCATGTAATAGATGTTTGTAGATTTATGGTTTAAAAAATATCTGAAGTTCAATGAACCCCCAATAGAGGATCAGTATAATAGTTTTCAATGTGTAATAATAATGTTAGAAGGCAGAGAGCTACTAAATAGGTCAGATGAAGTGATTTTCTATTATAGTCCATATGATAGTCCATCCACAGAACAAGCAAGCTAACTCAGATCAGAGTTCATTTGACAATACGGGTTTGTTTTTCAATTATCTCATCTATAAACTGAAGAACAAAAATCCTTTCTTTGGTTGCTAGGAAGATTAAATGAGGGGGCATATGTCAAATTACAGAAAGTTCTTGGTTCAATGTATTGCAATGAAAGAAAGAAGCAGGTTCCCAAGGAAAACCTTGAGGAGAGCAAGGTTGTATTCTGTTAAGAAGCTGATTCTGACATCTCAGACGTGGTGATATTTTAGTCTTCTCATTGTTTGCATATCTTATCATTTTAATTGCATATGTTGGTGGAATTTTTATTATTATGAAAGATCCCTCAAGATGCTCTCATCAGATTCTTCAAATCTAATTGCCATAGTAAACATGACATCTTTGTAGGACAGGTCTTAGCCCAGCTCCATTGCTGGCGCTGCAACCCAGACCCGTGAATTGTTAGCTCTCCGTCTGCACAGCCCTGAAACCCTGGTTTCCTGTTTCCTTTCTTGACACTGTATCTTGAAGCCATTATCATCTCTTACAGACTAAAGTTCCATGCTGTCCCTTTCTTTCCAGAAACTGAATGAGAAGTTGATCTATTTATCTTTTGTCGGAACAGGGAAGTTCAGTCTTCCTTCACATCCTTGTTCCTGGAGGATAAGATTCGCCTGGCAAGGACATAACAGAATGATGCAAAGTTGCACTCTCCCTGCATTGGTGAACACAGTGATAAGCAGGCAGTCTTACCTTCCATACAATTTTAGATATTGTCAACAACAATTCACCTTGACCTCAAGTAACCTTTTATGGTATGTCAACAAATGTGGAGAACAAGTTTATGTAAGTACAAGGAAGGTGGAAGTGTGCAAGGCCTTATGGGTTATGTCCTTTCCCATGTTTGTGAAGAATAGCAGTACAGGCAGCAAAGATTATCATTTCCTCAGTTTCTCAACAGTATCAAAGACATGTACAGCGACCTTCCCAAATCGATGGTACATCTAGAGTCTCTGGGTAAGATAGTGGAGATGGCTATTTTTGACCCACCCCCTCCTTAGACAAGAGTTGAAGTTAATGTGTTCAAATGTTCAGTGAGTGCAGTTCCTGAAGGATCTCCAAAAACTTCAGATCATTAGATGATAAATAGCCTTACTCTAGAGTCTAGATACAGAGTAATTATTAAGTGATGATGCTTACCGGAGTATATCATTTGAAGCCCACAGTCACAAATACATACACACACACACACACACACACACACACACACACATATGTCTCACATATATACATATACACACACATATATACATATATACATATATACACATATATATGTATATACATATATACATATATATACACACACATATATACATATATATACATATATATGTGTGTGTATATGTATATATGTGAGACATATATATATATATATATAATACATGTACAGACATATGTATACAGATGTATATGTGTATCTGTATACATGTAGGTATGTATATATGTGTAGATATATATGTGATATACATATATTCACATATATGTGTGTGTATATATATCACACATATGTATATATAACTACTTGCTAAATGTCCATACTAGGATTATCCTAAACAAACTATATTATGAAATTACCTAGACTGGAGAAGTGGCTCAACAGTTAAGAATGCTGCCTTGTCTTCCAGAGGTTCTGAGTTCAATTCCCAGCAACCACATGGTAGCTCAGAGTCATCTATACTGGGGTCTGATGCCCTCTTCTGGGATGCAGGTGTATATACAGGTAGCACACTAAATAAATAAGTAAATAATTAATTAGATAATTAAATAATTAAATATTAAAAAGAGAAATTACCGAAGTCATAACCCATACTTTTAAAAATTCTTTTCAAAGGCCTCCAACACACACAACTCCTTGTGGCCATGATCATAGTTCACAAACAAGTACTGTTTCTAAGAGATTGTGGGCAACTCTGACCGCCTAGTTTGTTCAAAACACATAGGGCATGGAGGCATTTACAGAAAACTTTGCCAGCAAGACAGCCAACACTGGTGTCCCAACACTGTAAAGACACACACATCAATCTCTACAGCTACTTCCATCAGCTGAGCAAGAGTGTCCTGTGACCCCATTTGACTTTACAAAGCGTATCACTTGCCCAAAGACTCTTCAACCTTTCATGAATCACAGTACCTCTAAGGTGTCACTATCCTTCCTGACAGCATAACATACACAGACGATATTCACTCAGGTCACAAATACTTGGTCAACTCCTTGGCACTCTAATGTATCGTTATCAGTTAGCCATATAAATGCACCTTCTAAGCCAAGTCAACAAATTTATTCTCCAACTTGATCTACAATGTGTAACAGAGAAGTTCTCCATGATCAAATCCATTGTTCACTCCCCACTACCAGACGACCACCTGCTGGATAGGAAGTGTCAGCATGATACATGGAAGAAGCCCTTGCTATCAGCTTCTGGCAAAGAGTTATTTATCTAGATAGATAAACAACTCAAAGCAGCAATTATCTAATAAAACTGAATTTCCCCATTAGATTCAAAATAGTCCGTTTCTGGATAATAGTGTGACCTCCCTGGGCTTTCTCGATGCCGCTCATATGAAAACTACTTTTGAAGTACGAAGTCATCAGACTTCCAACATCTCTGGTGAGAAGAGGACAAATGACAAGGTCTATGCCTTAACAGTTAGCAAGAATGTGATCCTCTAAAAGGGAAATGACAAGCACATAAGAAGTAAGCAATTACCTGTACCTTCCAAATTAGCAAAGGTCAGCACTGTGCCTCCCGCTCCCCTGTTGACTACCACAGTGCCTACCCTCATTTACTTTCATAGAGCTATGGTACAAGGCCCTGATCTAATCAGAAGCTCAGGCCTCCATCTGTAAACCCAGGATAGAAGACTGAAATATTGCCTGATGCACTCTAGGGTTCATGGGAGTTCTGGATTTATCCTGGACTTCCAGGAATGATAGTCTTGAAGAATATCCTAAGGACTTATTTCCATCTCTGTAACATGGCGTGAAGGTTGAGGTTTTAATATGGCAACCAAAGGGACCCCTACTTCTGTTTTGATCAGAAGGAACTAGCAAGTAAGACAATTTGACTTCACTCAACTCATTTTCCAATATTCTCCATTCCCACAGCCATATAAGCATTTATTTTTACATGCATGTGCATGTGTGTGTGTGCATGTGTGTATGTGCATGTGTGTGCATTTGTGTTCTATATCACAGGTTGACATTATTTTTATTCTCACCTTACATTTTTAAATAGTTTTATTAATTCTTTGAGGATTTTATGCAACAATTTTGAAGATATTCACTCCCCATCATCAACCCTACCCATAACCATTCTCTCTACCCTCCACACCCTTCCTATGCAACTTTGGATTTTCTTCTCAGCCTCATTGAGTCTAGTTTGTGTTGTCCTATTAGAATTTAGAAATAAATCCTGCTCTGACATGTGAATAATCTACAGAAATAATATCATTAAAGAAAATTGACCCTCCCTCTCCTGATACTATTAAATGCTGGTAGCTCATCAAATAGTGCTGGGATTTAATGCTTCTATCCCCTTTGCAAGTTGGAATTTTGTAGAGCTTGAATTTGCCTAAGTTTTCTTTCTTTCTTTCTTTCTTTCTTTCTTTCTTTCTTTCTTTCTTTCTTTCTTTCTTTCTTTCTTTCTTCTTTCCTTTCATTTTTTCTCTTTCTTACTTTCATTCTTTCTTTTCTTTCTTTCTTTTTTTTTTTTTTTTTTTGTATACTGGCACAACTGCTAAAGTTCACATGTGCAGCTGCCCTGCGGTATCTAGGAACACACTGTCCCTTTGATGTTGCCTACCATCACTGGAACTTACAATCTTTCTGTCCTCCCTTCTGAGAAGATCTCTGAGATTTGGAAAGATGGGGTTTTTATAGAAGTCTCCTTAAAAACTGAGAATTCCACAATCTCCTCTTCTCTGCATGGCTGAAGGTCTAAGCGATGCTCTACTAGACAAGTCTAGCAATAAATCATTAGAAGTCATTTTAATACTGTATTCATATTGGGTTCTCCCTTAAGGTCTTTGGTTTATCTCTTGTTACCTTGTTCATAGTGAGAGGTATGGGTTTCATCTCATGGAACATGCCTTAGATTTCAATAAAAATATGATTGGTTACTTCCATAGTGTTCATATTGCTCTTCACCAGACAGGTTATCTTGCCTGACCAATGGCTGTTGTAGTTTGCAGTGTTCTGAAATTTGTGAGAGTGATGATGTTTCTCCTCCCATAGTGTGCACAGAACTGTCCAGAACCATGAAAACTATTCAGTAGGGTAGTGATTCCAAATGAGTACCAACTTGGTTTCCCCACTTTCTGTGGCACAAATGAGTGGTGTCTTCAGCCTATACAAAATATAGATAAACCTATACCAAACACTTATCTCCAGGTTGAGCAAGAAATTTTGTCTCAAAAGAATAAGGTGCTACTGCCATTCACTAACCAGTAAACTCTTATGATCTCTCTACTGCCCCACAGCTAAGATTATAAAAATTTATCACTGTGTCTAGCTTTTACCTGTGTGCTGGGAGTCAGAATACAGGTCCTCATATTTTCACACACACGAAAAAAAAAAAAACACTTAATTTACTGAGCTATCTCTCCACCCTCTATTAAGCTACTTTGTTAGATTAATGTATATATGTATGCATTTATATTTGATGTATGTGTGCATGTATGTATATGTACTTGACACGTATCTTTTTATGTATTTTATGTGTATGTTCATATACAAAGATGTGACAGCACATGTGTGGAAATTACAAAATTTTTGGAGTCAGTTATTTCCTTCTGCCATGCACTACATAGGAATTAAAGTCAATTTCCCAAATAGCTGAACCATATTTCTCATTCTGTCAATCCATTTCATTTTTTAAATTTTTATTTTATTTTTAATTTATTTTTTACCCTCCATATTCCATTTCCCAACCCACCATCTACCCTCTGACCATTCCACATCGGACACCTCCTCCCCACCCAACCCCATCTCCATATGGTTGCCCCCAATCCCCACCCCACTTGTCCTTTAAACTCCCTGAGGCCTCCAGTCTCTTGAGGGTTAGGTATATCATCTCTGAATGAACATAGACCCAGAATTCCTCTACTGTATGTGTGTTGGGAGGCTCATATCAGGTGGTGTGTGCTGCCTGTTTGGTGGTCCAGTGTTTGAGAGATCTCTGGGGTCCAGATTAATTGAGACTGCTGGTCCTCCTACAGGATAACCCTTCTACTCAGCTTCTTTCAGCCTTCCCTAATTTAACAACAGGGGTCAGCTGCTTCTGTCCATAGGTTGGGTGCAAATATCTGCCTCTGACTCTTTCAGCTGCTTGTTTCGTCTTTCAGAGTAAAGTCATGATAGATCCCTTTTTGTGAGGCACTCCATAATAGTGTCAGGCCTTGGCACCTCCCTTTGAGCTGGATCCCACTTTAGGCCTGTCGCTGGACCTTCTTATCCTCAGGCTCCTCTCCGTCAATCCATTTCTAAGTGAAATAGTTCATTCTATTGTGTAAAAATATCACTTTTATTTAGACATTTCTCCTGCTTGTTAAAAAAAGTTGTACTGTATGTTGACTCTAGAAAATAAAAAAAAAATGTTCATGCACACACAAACTAACACTAAGTATTTGTTTGTTCTATGTGTTATGTTTATAAAATATTTTGTAAGTATTGGCAGGATATAGACTATAATCAAAATTACATTTGACTAGAACTATATTTGTCTATAAAGGAAAACATATGAGTGAAGTCTAAACATTTAGAAAAGAAATCAAGAAAAATTCACATAATTCATGAAAGAAAAAAGAAACCTATTTTCTTCCCTAGATTTAGCTTTGTCATGGCTTCCACCAGCTGTGTATTGAAGTAGCAAGAACCACTTTTACAATCCTTGAAAAATGCAACATGTGTTATCCCTTTGATGAAGAGGCTGCTGTAAAGCTGGGCTTTTGGTATGATTCTTTATAATGGACAGTTGCTACAATAGAAGCACACATGACTAGTCACCAAATACATTTCTTGCTTAAGAGAAGTAATTTTAAAAAAATGTTCTAGTGAGAAGGGGGTTGTAACCCAAAATAATTCCCTGTTTTCTTCTGTTTGAAATTGTATTGCCATAAGTCTAGAAGTGGTGGGGCATGCCTTTAGCCTCATCACACTTTAGGTGGAGGCAGGCAGAGCTCTAGCAATCAAGGCCAGCATGAGCTACATATTGAATTCTAGAGCAGCCAGACTTATGAAGTGAGAACCTTTACCAAAACAAAACAAAACAAAAAAGCAGGCAACAAAACAAACCAACAATCAAAACTACAATTATTATATTACTCTTTATTATAGATTATTATAATGAGAATGTAAAATCCAATGTGAAGCCTCAGGGCCTCAGGTGAGCTACTCTAACTGTAGAGAAGTTTATCAAGATTATGGACTTTAGATCTGCCTAATTTCAATGTATAATTTTTTTTACTTATAAATCCTTTACAATAAAGATTTAATTGCTAGATAAATAAACAAATGAAATAAAAGACAATAACATAACATTCTAGTACAGTTTAGCAGGATATATAAATTGCTTTGCTATACATAAACTATGGTTTTTAAAACCTATAACAAAACAAAATTGTGAAAAGTCCAGGGCAACATATAACTCTCGGAAAAATTGACCCAGACGCAACCATGCACATAGCACAGCTTCTTCTCCAAGTAACGAATCATGGCTTTTAGGAAGATTTGATTATATGTGTGGGTCTGAATGTGGGCATTGGCTTGAAACCATAAAGGTCTCCTCATGAGAGGAAGAAGGGAGTAGACTCCTGGGAGGGCACTAGAACACACAGACATGCCTGTGGGAAGCAAGTGCCTAGGGGCTGAAAGGCAGAAGTGGGGTGAAGGAAATAGAAGAGAAGGGAGGAAGGGACTCTACAAAAACACCTTTTTGAAAATGTCATAATGAACCTAATTCTTTGTGTGCTAATTAACAGTAAATAACATTTTAATGATGTTTGCCTTGGAATGGGAAGTTGATTAAAATGGAAAGACAGCCAAAGAGTATATGGTCTGCATTGTTCTGGTTTCTTAAAAAACAACTTATCCTCCTGTTATCACATAACTTAGATTAATTTCTATGCTAAGAAAAACAAATAGTGTTACTGGTGAGCTCAGCAGACACAGAGAGTACCAGCCTGGTTCTTCAATGAATAGATTATGGTGAGAGTATATATAATTATGGTCCTTGACTTAATGATGCTTCAACTCTTGAAATTTTTTGCTTTACAGTCATGTAGAAGAATATGCACTCAATATAAATACTGCTTGCTTGTGGTGCTGGGGTGTCAACACACCATAGCTGTCAAGGCTAAGTAGTATTTGATCACTAAGCCAAATGTCCATCTCCATAAACAGTTCTTTGAACTTTGAGCTTGGATATTTTTCCTGGGCCAGCAGCATGCAGTTTGATCTTCTTTTGCAATACAGTGCTCAGTGAGCTACACTGTCATGAGAAGAAGCAGTTATTTGCAACCATTTTCAACAAATCTCATATGCTATTTAATACTTTCTTATAAAATAGACTTTATGTTAGATAATAGTGTTGAACTGTGACTTAATTTAAGTGTTCTGAACAGGTAAGGTTAGCTAAGCTAAAATATGATGTTTGATATGCTAGGTAGGTTAAATACACATAAACTGATATTTTCATCTTTAAAAGGGATTGTTTATACTCAATCCCATGGGAAGTCCACTCACTGCATGAGGGCTGTCCACACTATGCAGGCTAATCTCCTTCACTGACAATAGATGCTAAACACATCTATGAAATTACCTGATTTCAACATCTTAGATTAGTGTTTCCCCAAAGATCAGCACTCAAGAATCTAGCTAAATAACACAGAAAATTTAATCAACACTTGAGATTCTTCTGTTCTTGTGCTAAAGCCCTGGTCTGGTTGGCTCCTAAGATAATCTCGCCTAGACCTCTTGGGATGATTTGGTTTTGATTTCAGGTTTTGCTGAATTCCTCTGAGCATGTGTTCTGTTCTTTCCTCATAAGCCTTATGTCATATCTCATCTGGAGTCTAGAGAGTCCCAGTCCCTCTGTTTATTCTGTTCTGTGGGTGTCAAGCAGACAAAAGGCTCCTTTTGAGGTGATCATGGAAAACACCTTGTGAGGGACTTGGCATTTTAAGTGAGTGGCATCCCTGCTCTTTATTAATTATACATTATTCAGCAGAACTTTAATATTACCATCTCATAAAATTTGTTAAAGGAAAAAGAGAGAGTTAACCCATAATCACACTACCTGAAATAGTCACTGTTAACATTTCAGTGCACATTATTTCTTTTCCTACGTGTGTAATTTTGCAAAGTTGTAATCATCTCCAATGTACAATTTGATCATATTTCCCACTTAAATATTATAATACATGTATTTTTTTAGTGTCTCTACTAAGTCTTCACCACTTACCTTTCATAGCAGCATAATAGTTCACCAAACTGATGAATTTGGTTTACTTATCTATCTTATTATTTCTAAGTACTTTTTTCCCATATCTTTGTGACTGTAGTGTTCTTTTATACACCCTGATCTCTCACATGGAGTTAAAATTACTCCCAGGCCAAAGAAGAATTTTTGTTTGTGTCAATTTACACCGAAGCTTAGATAAAGGAGTCCAGCTTCCCTGGGCATTTGCTGGGTGGGGGTTAGAAGCCATGAAAACACATTCTAGTGCCAAGCACAGGAGTCTGTACCACCTGTCTTAGGAAGCACCCTGGTCCTTTACCTGCTCTGTTTCAAGCTACTCTATGTCTTGCAGACAGAACAGCTGATAACCCTGTGGGTCCTGTTTGTCTTCACTATTGTGGGAAACTCTGTTGTGCTGTTCTCCACATGGAGAAGAAAAAGAAAGTCCAGAATGACCTTCTTTGTGACTCAATTGGCCATCACAGGTAAGTAAAAACACATATACCAGAATGAGAGAAGAAAGCTGGATGCAAAATTCCTGTGGTGTTAGAAAGTCTGGTAATAATTTCTATATGGATATAAAAGCCATGTTTGAATGTTTCCTCTAGCAAGCTTAGAACATTTAGATGTCTACAGATTCATTTACAAAAATGACTTCATATGTTACCAACATGAGTATGCCACCTTCAGTGTCCTCACAAAAGCTCTCTGTAAGGCTTCATCTGTCCTATACAGAAAAGCCTTCCTAGCATGCTAAAGTCATTTTATCTTATCATGCCATTTAAAATCATGAAGAATACATCCTAGAAAATCAACCATAGTGATCTATATTTAATGATAAAATGTGACATCTCCAGTCCTTTGCAGATTAAAGTCTATGAATATGATTTTCAAAATACAAATATGTGGAATACCGCTGTTGGAGGTAGCATGAAAATAAGCTGATATTCAGAATCTGGAAGCTCTAATGTGGCTGTGAGGCATGTCATGTCCAGTTCTGTGGGAAAAAAAATGTGGAGGGGAGCATGGATTCACAGGAGAGAGAGAGAGAGAGAGAGAGAGAGAGAGAGAGAGAGAGAGAGAGAGAGAGAGAGAGGAAGAAGAAGGAGGAGGAGGAGGAAGGGGAGGAGGGGGAGGAGGAAATGAGGCTCAAAGGGAGGGAGCAGTGATCCACAGGCCAGAGGAAGGGTGGGAACAAAAGACTCTCAGAAAAAGTCCATGAAGAACCAGATATGGAAATGAGTGATATGCTAGCAAGGTAGACTTAAAGTAGTTTAATTTGGATCAAATTTTAGGAAAAAAATGGAAAAATGTTTTATATGTTGCAGGGAAGATGGTAAATCTCTAAGAGGCTGCTCAACACATCTCATGCTCAACATGGGCTGTTTATTGCCTCTGCTGCAATAATGGCAGTGGACTTCTTGGGAATTTTACTTTGAGCCACAATCTGAGAAATTTCTTTTTATTGTATATTTTCTTTATTTACATTTCAAATGTTATCCCCTTTCTTGGTTTCCCCTCTAAAACCCCCTATCCCATCCTCCCTCCCCCTGCCTCTATGAGGGTGCTCTCCCACCCACCCACTACCTCCTCCCCACCCTAGTATTCCCCTGCACTGGGGCATTGAGCTTTTGCAGGACCAAGGGCCTCTCCTCTCATTGATATCCCAAAAGACCATCCTCTGCTACATATGCAGCTGGAGCCATGGGTCCTTCCATGTGTGCTCTTTGGTTGGTGCTTTAGTCTCTGGGAGCTCTGGAGGATCTGGCTGTTTGATATTGTTGTTCTTCCTATGGAAAAAAATTCTTAAAGAAAATTGTTGTACATTGTATTTCTTTAGTAACATTTAAATTAATTTTTGAAAAATTTATACAATGTAGTTGAACCATATTTACTACCATCCTCCAACTCCCAGTTGATAGCTCACATCTCAAACCACAAACATGAAGATAAAAAGCACATTTTAACTGGCATGAGTCTTTTAAACATCAACAGCCCCCACCCCTCACAAGGGGCATACTCACTCCAGGAAGTCCATACTTCCTCACCCTCCCCAAACATCCACAAGAAGAGACCAAGTGTTCAAATGCTCAAGACTTGTGCAGATATATTATTCAAGCTAACACATTTCCTTTTCTTTTAAGAACTTCGTTTAATTTTATACCCCAGTTTTAGTTGGGTTGTTTGTTTCCTTGAAGTTAATTTTTTAAAAAAAAAAATTTATTTGTATATGCTACCTGTTAATCCTCTGTGGGATGTATAGGTAGTGAAGGTTCTTCTCAGTTCGACAGACTACCCCACCCTTTAAGGGATAATTCCCTTTGCTAAACAGATACCATTTTGTTTTATGTGATCCTATTCACCAACCCTTGGACTTAAGGCCTGGAATTAACTGATCTTATTGTCTTAGAGAATGCTTTTATATTTTTATAGTTTTAGAAATATTTCAAGTGAATAATAATAAAAAAAAACTAAAAAAAAAAAGAAGAAGAATTTTGAACAAGTGAAATATTGCCAGTAGTCTAAAATTGAGTCTCAGGGTCCTAAGATGGTATGTCTTACAAAGGCTATTAAAAGGACCCCTTACACAAAAAGCCATGACCTTGGAGCCTTTGGTAGCAAAGATGGGAAGACATGAGTAAGAAAGAGAGCATTTATAAACAAAAGCAGGCATCACTAAGGAACCCCATTCTGAAAATTTATATAGATACCCACATCCCTGTATCTCCTCCAAGTTTCTGTAACTCTAAGCCCCTGTTATATTTGTCTCTGGCTACCTGTCTCCACTGATCCCCCCTGTCTCCCCTGATCCCACCTGTCTCCCATGATCCCTCATTCTCACTGACATCTCATTTTCATCAGCTCATGTGATTTTATTTCATGCAAGCCTAACCTCTTCCTTTGTTTTGCATTACCTGCAAAATCATGAATTTTTACGCTAAAAAGACTTTAGTAAACACTTTAAGAAACATAATTACATCATTAAAAAGCAAATATCTTAAAATTTTAAATAATATGTTCTTACAACTACCAGCTGCTACCCAAATTTCTCAATTCTATGTTGTTCCAACTGTGTGTCTTATCTGCACATTCTTAAAAGTTTAATTTATTTCTAACTGTCTATTATGTCAAAAAATCTTACTTTTCTTTGTTTAATTTGTATTTTATTTGCCTTACTTTTTACTCCTACCAAAGAATACCATTTAGATCCTTTGTTTTTAGAAACAACAGATACCAGACTTCGTAATAGAGAGAAAATAAGTTTCTGTCTAAAGAAATAACACCAGAGCCAGCTATAATGAGAAACATATTGACAAACATATGAATTCACATTTTTCTTTAAAATCTCCTAGTCAGAAAAGAAACCCTTCTGAATTATTTTAAATTGTGAGTTTCATGTTTCTAGCTATTAGCATATTATGTGGTCTTATTTCAAACAACTTGAACTTGTCAGTTTATAACCAATACTATAACCTATACTAATTAGAACAATGTTTGAACTTCATTACAAGGTATTCATCACTACTGCAGAGAGCTCAGACGTGAGGGTAAACAGTCCATATTATAAAATAAATTTTAATCCAAAGGAATTGTAAAATGCTATTCTGTTTTTTTTATTATTACGTATTTTCATAAATTACATTTCCAATGCTATCCCAAAAGTCCCCCATACCCTCCCACCCACTTCCCTACCCACCCATTCACATTTTTTTGGCCCTGGCGTTCCCCTGTACTGGGGCATATAAAGTTTGTGTGTCCAAAGGGCCTCTCTTTCCAGTGATGGCCGACTAGGCCATCTTTTGATACATATGCAGTTAGAGTCAAGAGCTCCAGGGAACTGGCTAGTTCACAATGTTGTTGCACCTACACGGTTGCAGATCTCTTTAGCTCCTTGGGTACATTCTCTAGCTCCTACATTGGGAGCCCTGTGATCCATCCAATAGCTGACTGTGAGCATCCACTTCTGTGTTTGCTAGGCCCCAGCATAGTCTCACAAGAGACAGCTGTATCTGGGTGCTTTCAGCAAAATCTTGCTAGTGTATGCAATGGTGTCAGCGTTTGGAAGCTGATTATGGGGTTGATCCCTGGATATGGCAGTCTCTAGGTGGTCCATCCTTTCGTCACAGCTCCAAACTTTGTCTATGTAACTCCTTCCCTGGGTGTTTTGTTCCCAATTCTAAGAAGGGGCACAGTGTCCACACTTTGGTCTTCATTCTTCTTGAGTTTCATGCGTTTAGCAAATTGTATCTTATATCTTGGGTATCCTAAGTTTTTGGGCTAATATCCACTTATCAGTGAGTACATATTGTGTGAGTTCCTTTGTTTTTTTTTTTTAATTTTTAATATTTTTTTATTACGTATTTTCCTCAATTACATTTCCAATGCTATCCCAAAAGTCCCTCATACCCCTCCCCACTTCCCTACCCACCCATTCCCATTCTTTTGGCCCTGGCATTCCCTTGTATTGGGGCATATAAAGTTTGCAAGTCCAATGGGCCTCTCTTTCCAGTGATGGCCGACTAGGCCATCTTTCGATACATATGCAGCTAGAGACAAGAGCTCCAGGGTACTGGTTAGTTCATCATGTTGTTCCCCCCATAGGGTTGCAGATCCCTTTAACTCCTTGGGTACTTTCTCTAGCTTCTCCATTGGGAGCCCTGTGATCCATCCAATAGCTGACTGTGAGCATCCACTTCTGTGTTTGCTAGGCCCCAGCATAGTCTCACAAGAGACACCTATATCTGGGTCCTTTCAGCAAAATCTTGCTAGTGTATGCAATGGTGTCAGCGTTTGGAAGCTGATTATGGGATGGATCCCTGGATATGGCAGTCTCTAGATGGTCCATCCTTTCATCACAGCTCCAAACTTTGTCTATGTAACTCCTTCCATGGGTGTTTTGTTCCCAATTCTAAGAAGGGGCATAGTGTCCACACTTTGGTCTTCATTCTTCTTGAGTTTCATGTGTTTAGCAAATTGTATCTTATATCTTGGGTATCCTAAGTTTTTGGGCTAATATCCACTTATCAGTGACTACATATTGTGTGAGTTCCTTTGTGAATATGTTACCTCTCTCAGGATGATGCCCTCCAGGTCCATCCATTTGCCTAGGAATTTCATAAATTCATTCTTTTTAATAGCTGAGTAGTACTCCATTGTGTAAATGTACCATAATTTCTGTATCCATTCCTCTGTTGAGGGGCATCTGGGTTCTTTCCAGCTTCTGGCTATTATAAATAAGGCTGCTATGAACATAGTGGAGCATGTGTCCTTCTTACTGGTTGGGACATCTTCTGGATATATGCCCAGGAGAGGTATTGCTGAATCCTCCGGTAGTACTATGTCCAATTTTCTGAGGAACTGCCAGACTGATTTCCAGAGTGGTTGTACAAGCTTGCAATCCCACCAATGTGTTCTTGGATTTGGTTAGTGAGAATTTTATTGAGGAGTTTTGCATCTATATTCATAAGGAAAATTGGTCTGAAGTTCTCTATCTTTGTTGGATCTTTCTGTGGTTTAGGTATCAGAGTAATTGTGGCTTCATAGAATGCGTTGGGTAGAGTTCCTTCTACTTTTATTTTGTGGAATAGTTTGTGCAGAACTGGAATTAGATCTTCTTTGAAGGTCTGGTAGAACTCTGCACTAAACCCATCTGGTCCTGGGCTTTTTTTTGACTGGGAGACTATTAATGACTGCTTCTATTTCTTTAGGAGATATGGGACTGTTTAGATCGTTAACTTGATCCTGATTTAACTTTGGTACCTGGTACTTGTCTAGAAATTTGTCCATTTCGTCCAGGTTTTCCAGTTTCCTTGAGTATAGCCTTTTGTAGAAGGATCTGATGGTGTTTTGGATTTTTTCAGGATCTGTTGTTATGTCTCCCTTTTCATTTCTGATTTTGTTAATTAGGGTGTTGTCCCTGTGCCCTCTAGTGAGTCTAGATAAGGGTTTATCTATCTTGTTGATTTTCTCAAAGAACCAACTCCTCGTTTGGTTAATTCTTTGAATAGTTCTTCTTGTTTCCACTTGGTTGATTTCATCCCTGAGTTTGATTATTTCCTGCCATCTACTCCTCTTGGGTGAATTTTCTTCCTTTTTTTCTAGGGCTTTTAGAAGTATTGTCAAGCTACTAGTGTGTATTCTCTCCAGTTTCTTTTTGGAGGCACTCAGAGCTATGACTATCCCTCTTAGAAATGCTTTCATTGTGTCCCATAGGTTTGGGTATATTTTGGCTTCATTTTCATTAAACTCTAAAAAGTCTTTAATTTCTTTCTTTATTCCTTCCTTGACCAAGGTATCATTGAGAAGAGTGTTGTTCATTATCCACGTGAATGTTGGCTTTCCATTATTTATGTTGTTATTGAAGATCAGCCTTAGTCCATGGTGGTCTGATAGGATGCATGGGACAATTTCAATATTTTTGTATCAGTTGAGGCCTGTTTTTTGAACAATTATATGGTAAATTTTGTAGAAGGTCCTGTGAGGTGCTGAGAAGAAGGTATATCCTTTTGTTTTAGGATAAAATGTTCTCTAGATATCTGTTAAGTTCATTTGTTTCATCACTTCTGTTAGTTTCACTGTGTCCCTGTTTAGTTTCTGTTTCTACGTTCTGTCCATTGATGAAAGTGGTGTGTTGAAGTCTCCCACTATTATTGTATGAGGTGCAATGTGTGCTTTGAGCTTTACTAAAGTGTCTTTAATGAATGTGGCTGCCCTTGCATTTGGAGCATAGATATTCAGAATTGAGAGTTCCTCTTGGAGGATTTTACCTTTGATGAGTATGAAGTGTCCCTCCTTGTCTTTTTTGATAACTTTGGGTTGGAAGTCGATTTTATTTGATATTAGAGTTGCTACTCCAGCTTGTTTCTTCAGACCATTTTCTTGGAAAATTGTTTTTCAGCCTTTCACTCTGAGGTAGTGTCTGTCTTTTTCCCTGAGATGGGTTTTGTGTAAGCAGCAGAATGTTGGGTCCTGTTTGTGTAGCCAGTCTGTTAGTCTATGTCTTTTTATTGGGGAATTGAGTCCATTGATATTAAGAGATATTAAGGAAAAGTAATTGTTGCTTCCTTTTATTTTTGTTGTTAGAGTTGGCATTCTGTTCTTGTGGCTGTCTTTTTTTTTTTTTTTGGTTTGTTGAGGGATTACTTTCTTGCTTTTTCTAGGGCGTGATTTCTGTCCTTGTATTTGTTTTTGTTTTTTGTTTTTTCTGTTATTTTCCTTTGAAGGGCTGGATTCATGGAAAGATAATGTGTGAATTTGGTTTTGTCGTGGAATACTTTGGTTCTCCATCTATGGTAATTGAGAGTTTGGCTGGGTATAGTAGCCTGGGCTGGCATTTGTGTTCTCTTAATTTCTGTATAACATCTGTCCAGGCTCTTCTGGCTTTCATAGTCTCTGGTGAAAAGTCTGGTGTAATTCTGATAGGCCTGCCTTTATATGTTACTTGACCTTTTTCCCTTCCTGCTTTTAATATTCTATCTTTATTTAGTGCATTTGTTGTTCTTATTATTATGTGTTGGGAGGAATTTTTTTTCTGGTCCAGTCTATTTGGAGTTCTGTAGGCTTCTTGTATGTTCATGGGCATCTCTTTAGGTTTGGGAAGTTTTCTTCTATAATTTTGTTGAAAATATTTGCTGGCCCTTTAATTTGAAAATCTTCATTCTCATCAACTTCTATTATCCGTAGGTTTGGTCTTCTCATTGTGTCCTCTATTTCCTGGATGTTTTGAGTTAGGATCCTTTTGCGTTTTGTATTTTCTTTGATTGTTGTTCCGATGTTCTCTATGGAATCTTCTGCACCTGAGATTCTCTCTTCCATCTCTTGTATTCTGTTGCTGATGCTCGAATCTATGGTTCCAGATTTCTTTCCTAAGGTTTCTGTCTCCAGGGTGCCTCACTTTGGGTTTTCTTTTTTGTGTCTACTTCCCTTTTTAGGTCTAGTATGGTTTTGTTCATTTCCATCACCTGTTTGGATGTGTTTTCCTGTTTTTCTATAAGGACTTCTACCTGTTTGGTTGTGTTTTCCTCTTTTTCTTTAAGGACTTGTAACTCTTTAGCAGTGTTCTCCTGTATTTCTTTAAGTGAGTTATTAAAGTCCTTCTTGATGTCCTCTATCATCATCATGAGATATTCTTTTAAATCCTGGTCTAGCTTTTCGGTTGTGTTGGGGTGTCCAGGACTAGGTGGGGTGGGAGTGCTGTGTTCTGATGATGGTGAGTGGTCTTGATTTCTGTTAGTAGGATTCTTACGTTTGCCTTTCACCATCTGGTATTCTCTGGAGCTATTTGTTATAGTTGTCTCTGGTTAGAGCTTGTTCCTCAGGTGATTCTGTTAGCCTCTATCAGCAGACCTGGGAGACTAGATCTCTCCTCTGAGTTTCAGTGGTCAGAGCACTCTCTGCAGGCAAGCTCTCCTCTTACAGGAAAGGTGCACAGATATCTGGCCTTAGGACCTCCCTCCTGTCTGAAGACAAAGGCCCAAAACAGGACCTGTCCCAAAGCTGAGTTGCTTTGGCCTGTTCCAGAAGCTGTTAGCTTCTGTATTCTACACTCTCACCTCTGCAGAATACTCTCAGAGGAGTCCTGGAACCAAGATGTCTGCTGCCGATGCTCAGGCCAAGCGCTCCCGGGCCCATCGGACCCCTATCCTCTGGCCGGGAAAGTGGCCAGCTGTCTGAGGCCCGAATAGGGGGCTGCCTTAGATGCTCTGTGGCTCCCGCCTGTCCCAGAAACTTTTAGCTTCTGTATTCTGTACTCTTACCTGTGCAGAACACACTCGGCGGTGTCCTGGAACCAAGATGTCTGCTGATGATGATCAGGCAAAGCGCTCTGGCGCTGGGTGGACGCCTTTCCTCTGGCCGGGATAGTGGCCGGATGTCTGGTGCCTGTGCAGAATACACTCGGCGGGGTCACGGAACCGTAAAATGCTGTTCTTAAAACATGCAAAAAGTACTTAAACTTTTACATAGCATATAGGTATTATATATACTTAATCTAAAGGAAGTTTGTTAAGAAAAAAGATAAAACTATTAGAATTATTAGCCCAGGTAAGATTGACTATGTCAACAGTTACATTGTATATAGGCTAAGTAGCCACACCAAAATAACAACATCATCATAATACATTTTCAAATTACCAGCTGTAATCTTTTCAGAAAAAAATAGTATCTTAAATTTAATATATAAAAAGTTCAGATTTAAAAGAAAAGCAGGGATAGTAAATCGCTATTTGTTGGCTTTCCATTACAAACAAAATGCATACTAAATATGATGACCATATTTGGTCTGGGGGTAATTTGTTAATAACCACAGATATATACATTTAAAATTAAGAATTTGAAATTTTTTCAACATTATGAAAGATGGGCCACAAAGTATGAATCCAATCCACAGTTCACCAGAGCCAATATTAAGCTCTAAGGTTGAGCTTATGAGGAATGGAGGGCAAGGATGGAGGAGTTTAATATTTTCAATGATTCATGCAGAGTTTATGAGGACTTAAAATTTTTTTGTCTACATTGACAGTGCCATGACTCCCCAGTTTTACTTGTAATTTTTAAAATAAGCCTGAAACATTCCATGCCTCAGTCACCCTAATGGTTGAAATAAAGTATAGAGGGAAATTTTCTACTGAAATGAATAGGGAAGCCTTCATGAAGATCATGTGGCCAATCTAAGTTAAAGAGAAAAGCTTACATCATCTCATACCTGTTGAGCACTAACATTCTGTTTGGAGCTGTGTGTGTTGGGTTTTTCTACATAGTGGACAGAACACTAAGACACTGGACCTGAGAAGCAAAGATAGAGGCAGAGGTTTAACTTCATCAGGGTGAGCTAATCTCACTCGAAAGTGCTGATGGTAGAATGTCTCTGCAAAGAACAAGCTCATCTAAGTGCAGCTGTCCTCTACAGGGGACTTTCTCTTGGCACCCAGGGGAAGACATTAATTTAGGCTGCTGCTGTGGTTACTTCTCTATTGCTGTGAGAATATACCTTGGCCTCAGCAACTTAGAGGAGGAAACTTTGTTCGGCTGATGAGTAACAGAAGGGTAACAGTCCATCATGGTGGCTAGTAGCATAAGCAGTGGTAGGAGCAGGAAGCTGATGACATCTTTGATCAGAGCACAAATACAGAATGTGGGGCTCAGGTGTGGTGATTTGAATAAGAATGACCTCCATAAATTCCCAATTTGAATGCTTAGTCACTAGGGGTTGGCACTATTAGGGGATGTGACCTTGTTGGCATAAATGAGACTTTGATGGAAGAAATGTGTCACTGGCACAGGGGTGTGCTTTGAAGATTCAACTGCTCAAGTCAGGTTGTGTCTCTGACTTTTCCTGTTGCCTGTGGATCCATCCAGATATAGAACTCTCAGCGCCATCTCCAGCACCATTTCTGCCTGCATGCTACCATGCTTCCAGCCACAATAACAATGAATTAAACCTGTGAACTGTAAACCAACCTCAACTAAATGCTTTCCTTTATAAGCTTTGCCATGGTCATGGTGTTTCTTTGCCACAATAGAAACACTAATTGAACATTGGGCAATAATTTAAACACTCAAAGCTCATCCTCAGTGAGGTACATCCTGCAGCAAGCCTCCACTTCCCAAAGTCCCATACCATTCCCAAAAAGAACTGCAACTGGAGGCCAAGTGATCAAATGCCTGAGCTTTTGGGATACTCAAACCACCATTGATACTGTTCTGGTTACTTCTCTTTTACTAGGTAACACAATCCATCTTTGAGGGAAGTCAGAGCAGGAACTCAAGCATGAACTAGAAGCAGAAACTATAAGGAGTGCTTTTGGCTGGCTTGTTTGCTCCTGGGCCAACTTATATAGCTCAGAGCCACCTTCCCAGGGAATAGCACCACACACACACACACACACACACACACACACACACACACACACACGGAATGGACTCTCCTGCATCTATTAATAGTCACAATTATCCCATATTCCAAGATCTGCCCATGGGCCAGACTGATCTAGGCAGTTCCTCAATTGAGGCTTTCCTTGGGATGACTAGTTTACATTGTGTTGACAATAAAACAAACTACAACAAGAGTTACCATAACACGAGCACTGTAGTATGGATGATTTAAACAGTGCTGTTCTACTTCCAATCAGGGGATCTATGAGACCCATCCAAGTGGAGGAAATGAACTAGTTATTCTGGTGGGACCAGGTTTTATTGCTACCATGGTAAGGACAGGTATCTAACCTTGTATAAAGTTACAATACTAGCACTGGACTGTGGTACACGAGGCTAAACAGTGAAGTAGAAGCAATGGAAAGCCATTGAGAAGGAAGCCCCACAAAGCCATCAGGCAAGTTCAGTGAGGGCTCCTGGAATAGAAGAGACTAAGACTGCTGTGGAAACAACGTTTCCAGATGATTGATTAGTGGGGAGGATTCAATGAGCCCTGTGGACTAGCTGCAGGGGATGCTGTGGCAGAACAAGGACACCAGAGGAGAAACTTGACTGTACAAAATAAATTCTATAAAATGCTCAAAAGTAGTCATGTGGCCTACCATTGACAGAGCCTCCCCTGTGTTTTAATATTTAAATTGAAATAGAAATGCATCAGTTTTCACTCTTCCCTCCCTCTAACCCCTCTCAGCCACCTCTCAAGTTCATCACCTCTTTTATTTTTTTATTAGATATTTTCTTTATTTACATTTCAAATGTTATCCACTTTCCTAGTTTCATTCCAAAAATACCTTACCCAACCCCCACATCCCCATGCTCACCAACCCGCTCATCAACCTACCCACTGCTTCCTGGTACTGGCACTCCCCTACACTGGGGTATGGAGCCTTCACAGGACCAAGGGCCTCTCCACCTATTGATAAACAACAAGGCCATCCTATGCTACATATGCGGCTGTAGCCATTGGTCCCTCCATGTGCACTCTTTGGTTGGTGCTTTAGTCCCTGGGAGCTTTGGGGGTACTTGTTGGTTCATATTGTTGTTCCTCCTATGGGACTACAAATTCCTTCAGCTTCTTGGGTCCTTTCACTAGATCCTCCATTGGGGACCCTGTGCTCAGTCCAATAGTTGGCTGAGAGCATCTATCTCTGTATTTGCCAGGTACTGGAAAAGCTTCTCAGGAGACAGCTATAAGACTCCTGTCAGCAAGCACTTGTTGACATCCACAATAGTGTCTGGATTTGGTGGTTGTTTATGGGATGAATCCCCAGGTGGGGCAGTCTCTGGATGACATTTCCTTCAGATTCTGCTCCACACTTTGTCTCTGTATCTCCTCCCATGGGTATTTTGATCCCCCTTCTAAGGGTCAAAGTATTCACACTTTGGCCTTCATTCTTCTTAAGTTTCATGTGGTCTGTAAATTATATCTTGAGTATTCTGAGCTTCTGAGCTAATACCCACTTATCAGTGAGTGCATGTCATATATGTTCTTTTGCGATTGGGTTACCTCATTCAGGATGATATTTTCTACTTCTGTCCATTTGCTAAGAATTTATAAATTTATTGTTTTTAATAGCTGAGTAGTACTTCATTGTGTAAATGTACCACATCTTCTGTATCCATTCCTTTGTTGAGGAACATCTGAGTTATTTACAGCTCCTGGCTATTATAAATAAGGCTGCCATTAATATTCTTCCTTTATCTTATGCATTTGATATTTTGATTATTATGTGATGGGAAGAATTTCTTTTCTATTTGGAGTTCTGTAGGCTTCTTGTATGTTCATGGACATCTCTTTCTTTAGGTTAGGGAAGTTTTTTTCTATAATTTTGAAGATATTTACTGGCATTTTAAGTTGGGAATCATTGCTCTCTTCTATACATGTTATCCTTAGGTTTGGTGTTCTCATTGTGTCCTGGATTTCTTGGATGTTTTGTGTTAGGACCATTTCCATTTTGCTTTTTTTTTTTTTTTTTTTACTGTTATGTCAGTGTTTTCTATATGTTATCTTCTGCACTTGAGATTCTCTCTTCTATTTCTTGCATTCTGTTGGTGATGCTTGCATCTATGGCTCCTGATCTCTTTCTTATGTTTTCTATCTCCAGGGTTGTCTCCCTTTGTGATTTCTTTATTGTTTATACTTCCATTTTTAGATCCTGGATGGTTTTGTTCAATTCCTTCAGCTGTTTGGTTGTATTTTCCTGTAATTCTTTAAGGGATTTTCGTGTTTCCTCTTTAAGGCCTTCTACCTATTTGCCTGTGTTCTCCTGCATTTTTTTAAGGGAGTTATTTATGTCCTTCTTAAAGTCCTCTATCTTTATTATGAGATGTGATTTTATATCACACTCTTGCTTTTCTGGTGTGTTGGGATATCCAGGACTTGCTGTGGTGGGAGAACTGGCTTATGATGATTCCAATTAGCCTTGGATTCTGTTAGTATGGTTCTTGTGTTTGCCTTTCACCATCTGGTTATCTCTGGTATTGGTTGGTCTTGCTGTCTCTGGCTGGAGCTTGTTCCTCCTGTGGGCCTGCAACCCTATGTTAGCACTCCTTGGAGAACTGCTCTCTCCTGGTGGGACCTGTGTATAGAGGGCTGTGGAACAGCTTTAGCTCCAGCGTGCAGAGGTGACCAATAGGCCGCCTCTTTTTTCTTTATTATTGTCATGTGCATGTTTACTACCTCTTGAGTCTACTTTTGTTGTGTTGTATATGTGGTTTCAAAACTGACCAGTCTGTGTTATAAGTTGAGGAACTTATCCGTGAGTAAGATTAAGTCTGCCTCTTTTAGAAGTCAGTAGTACTTAGTCTAGGGGTGTGTGGGACTCCATAAAATTTTCCTCCTTCCACAGCAACAAATTCATTGATATTGCCATCATTCCAGTCTCATTTCTAAGACAGAAGTTTTCACAGAACACTTCCTAGTATTCTGGCATTTACAATCTTTCTATTCCACTTTTCCATAATGTTCTCTGAGCCATAGATTCTAGAATCATGATATGGATGTATTGTTGGGACTGGGCTCCTCACAATCAGTTGGTGTCTGAACTATATTCAGTATGATTTTCTGTGTTGGCCTCCATTTGATGTAAAGAAATACTTCTTTGATAAGGGGTGTTAGATATATTTGAGTGAGTAGAAAGATGAGATTTAGAATGTAGTAAGGTATTGTGCTGGTCTAGCAAAGGTGGCAGCAGTAGATTCTTTCCTAATGCCAATTCCTCACTAGCCTCAGGAAGCTGGTTTGGTTTCTAGTACCAGGAATGATGCTCTCCTCTTGAGAGGTCTTAAGTGCAATCAAACAGTCATTGTCTGCCTCTGGCATGTGAGTGCTACTCATTGTACCTTTATTTATAGCCTATCAATCTGATAATTACCATGGTTCATAGATGTGGCAGTTGGACAAGATTTTTAATTCCTTCCCTTTCTTGGTACTTTGCATAGTACTTTCTGGAACCATAGAAGCTAAAGTAAAAGAAATTAACTTTCAGATGGGAAAAAGTGTGAGGTATCTTCATCAATGAGAGCCCATCTTCAACTCCTAAAAGGCAACCGAGGGTTACATCAGTAATTTATATTGTTTTAGGAGTTACTTAAACTATACTTACCAATACTTTAGAGGGGGGTTCTCACACCTGGTACTGGGAGGTTTGTTGGTTTATGGTTCTTGTAGGGACCTTTGTCATTTTAAGAGGCTTGAATTCTTCCCACATACACTTCTATATAAAATAATAATTATTTAAGGTTTCTATCAGGCAGTTTGAGGTCATTTCACCCTTATCACTGCTTCTCCTATATTTATGGTGTGGAAAATTAAGCAAAGAGAGCTTGCCCTAGGTCATACAGTAACAGGAGACAAGAAATGCAAGTCCAGGTACTCCGTTTTCCAGTTGTTATCTCTCAATAAGTGTAAGCTGCACCTTCCTAGCATGCCAAAATGTATGTAGGTGATCCATGGGTGCATGAACTACTTCAGGATAATGGAAGTGGATGTTGCAGAATTGAGAGGATGATGGCAACATATTTGACAAATGTGTAGGAGTATGCAAGATAGAACATAAGAATAACTAGGGGCAAAAGGATGTAAGAGCTAAATGTAGAAATCTCAAAAATTGAAAGTGCGATGACTCAGCTAAAATATCTATAGCCAAGCAGCTGCCTGTATTTCCAGCTTGCACAGTAAGTATCAGGATTGCATGGCTGGTGGAGACCTATTCATGAAGGACAGGGCACAGGAAGTTCCCTCACACTCAGTAGTTCCCAGTTTTGTGTTATTGGTTGAAATGGGTTTCACTGGAGGCATTTCTCTGCATTGCCTCTGTAAACATGCATGCCATACTTCACATCTATCAGCTCCTCCTAGATGGAGGGGGTTTCTGGGAGTCATTAGGATGGAAAGAGAGAATGCTGGGAGTGGGGGGTAGAAAATTACACCCATGTGTTCTCCTGTTCCACAAAACTTCAAGTTCTCCATCATCTAACCAGAGTTCTATTATGCCTTATGCCTATGAATACCCGTCCCATTAAAGAGGGACATTCTCTATGGATTAAATCCTTGGATTGGAAAGAATATAGTTTGATTACCCCCTACTATATGCCCTAGAGAGAGGGGTATGAAAGTGCCAATGCCACAGAAGACAAGTGTCACACATTTGAAATTGTCCTGATTCAGGGAGCTAGAGAGATGCCTCAGCCATCAAGGGAACTTGCTCTCCCAGAATTGCCTAGTTCAGTTCCCATTACTTGAAGTAGGTGGCACACGACCTCCTGTAACTTCAGATCCAGGGGACCCAATGCCTTCTGGTACCCCTACACATAAGTGGAAATAATCCAATAATCCATTTAAAAAATCCAACCTCAGATTAATATTCATGGTAAGTTACACTAGGATTTGCAGAAAGGCAAATGGTTTTATTTGCCCACCCCACCCTCCCCCCGACCTCTCCATTTTTTTTTTTTTATCAAAAATTGGGGAAGCTCAGGCCTGGAACCATTTTCATTTGCAAATTTACCAAGAGATAACTGAAGACACTATTTTTTTTTTCAAAGAATGTATTCTTCTCTAAACTCTTGTAAACAAAAATGTTCACAAACTCATTCTTTCATGAACATTTTGACTTGACAGCATCTTGAGTTAGTCAACTTGGTTATAATTGCAAGCAATTTTACTCCTGCCTTGGAAAAGTGAACATTTTTATGAATATTTATGTCCTAGTTAGCTTTTTTAGTGTTTTGATAAACACATGACAAAAAGCAATGGGGAGCAAGGAGTTTATTTGGCTTACAGATCTGGCTTGTAAGCCATCATTGAAGGAAACCAAAGCAAGCAAGGACTCTAGGCAGGAAACTAGAGTCAGGAACTGAGGCAGAGACCATGGAGGAAAGAGCTGAATGGATTGTTATAAATGAATAGCACACTTTGCTTTCTTCTACTTACTCATTGCCACATGGTCAGAGGCGTAGCACCCAGAGTGGGCTGGTTTCTCCCACATCAACCATTAATCAGGAGAAAACTACACAGACTGGCCTATAGGCTAATCTAATGGGGGTGGGCTGGATTCTCAGTAGGTTTCCTTTGCCCAGATGATCCGAGCTTGTGCCAAGTTAACAATAAACTAACCGCATCAATTGTTTTCCCAATCTACAAGGTGGCACTATCATTTAAGCTTCTGGTGATGACTTAGGGGGTAGTATATTTGTGGTACCCATTCCAAGGAGAGGCACCTGTTGCTCAGAGATACTAGCTGTGCTTGACCTTTGCCATTGCTGAAGAACAAGCTCTCTAAAAGCCCTGGATCGCACCAAAGCCCCCTCATTCACCTGCACTTTTACTTGGGACTTTGCACTTGTTTATCTCTTGAGTCTTAGTGTTGAGTGTGGAGATACTCAAACTTTCTCATGCAATAAATGCCCAAATGAGTTTAAGACATGATGCTTTCAAATTCCTAGACTGATTTATGTTGATTATTTTGAATTGAATACAGTTAAAAACCAGAAAACACTGGAGAGGCTTTCTCTAAATCCTTCTCTACCTAAAGAGAGATCATACACCAAGAACCCAATGAATATAACTTCTTCCATGGGAATTTCATTATCCCAAGGCGAAGGAATCTTACCCTGAGAGCTATCTGGAAGATGCTGTAGCATTCCCAGGTGGCCTGTTATATCTCCATCAAGTCTGTTAATAACTCATTGATATTTCATATAAATCTCACTTCCTTCTAAAGTGATTTGGTAGCAGCTCCACCCCCGTATGTGCCCTCCTACACCTAATTTTAAAAATTAATACATTTGTGTACTTTTCACCTGTCACTTCTCATTTAATAAACCCTGTTACTGGATAAAGAAGAGAGCCTATTTTTCCTTATCTTATTATATCAGCCAGTTCAGATGACATCTTTAATGACAGAATATTTGAAAAACTGTTTTCAGAACCATTATTAGTGGCTCTTCTGAGGCAGGAAATAAGTACAAGCAGTCATAGTTGGGTAAGGCCAGTCGACACTCATCATTAAAATCTGCTCTGTCAGTCTCCTACTCACAGACCAGAGCTTTGAATAACTCTCTGAGGAACAATCTCATTTCCAATTATTCTTTTATTCATTTAGCTGTAAGTCAATTAGAGTTAGACTTAGCTTTAGCTACTCATACATAAGACATAGATAATGGTGGCTTAAATTTATGTAGATTAATATTTTTTTCCTCAGGTAAAGAAGTACAGATCTGGGTAATCTAGGGCTCTTGTTGTATTTTCTTATAATTGGGGACCCAAACATTTTTACATACTTTATCATCATGGTATAGAAGGCTTTTGACTTAAGACAGTTGCTAGAATTTCTACCAATTCATGCCCAAATCCCAGCCAATAGAAGACAAAAGGAAGAGCAAAGGGATTCCTGTGAATTATCTGTCCTCCTTTTACTGGAACTCCCACCTATTGATGTTTTTTGTATGTTACTTACCACTTCTAATTGCAAGAAAGACTAATGCTTTTAATTTTTTTTCACATTGGATGTGAGCTGATTGGTCAGAAGAAAATGAAGTTTTATTTCTTAAGAAAGAGAGAGAGAAAAGTCTATCAAGTCTCTGTCATTGCTCAGCTTCTGTACTTCCCCAAGAACTAAGCTATCTAGGCAATAGATGTCTGGCCATTCATTCCATCCCCCATTTATGCAGATTCCTCTCAGAGTTACAATGTGCAGGAATGTTCCTTTACTCTCAAATACCAGTGAGCAAAGAAGAAATCTGTGACCCCAAAAGGCGTGATAATTGTCTCCACTGAAAACAAGCTTTTGATTTCCCAGCAGACCTTAGTGGGTATCCTCTAAACCAGTGTAAAGCTGACACTTTCCAGAGATGAGACCCCAGGCTGAGGACTGATCTCCACAATTTCAGATGCCTGTTGAAACCTCTGTGTTTCTCTTGAGCTTCTAGAAAAAATTTACAACCCCAACTTCCCATTCTTCCTTCTTAAGTTTGCCATGAGTTTACTACAGAGGCTGAGAAAATACAGGGAAGCATATGCTTTCACTAGTTTATCCAAGGGAAATTTAAAAGCACCCAAATATAGAGTTAGAAGAAAAGATGCACAGGAAAAAAGTGAAGGGGAAGAGAGCAGAGCTTCTGTGCCTTCCTCAGTCCCACCCTAAAAGTCCCAGAGGCTTAGGCATCTGGATATTCCCCAGCAATTATTTTTTGGGTGGGCTTGGGGAGGGTCTATAACTGGTCCTTGGGAAACTTTGTGGTTTCTTCTTTCTTTCATTCTTCTCCACCCTTTTCTGATCTTTTCAACTCCCTAACACTAGATATGAGAGAAAAGAAGTTAGAGGAGAAAGAAGGTGATGTTCTTGTTAGACTACTTCTTACTGAGTGGGGTGTGAATTACTTGGAGCAAGTTTAATCTTCACCCTCAGGGTATCTAACAGCTTCTTCTTCTCCTTCTTCTCCTTCTTCTCCTTCTCCTCCTCCTCCTCTTTCTTCTTCTTCTTCTTTTTCTTCTTCTTCTTCTTCTTCTTCTTCTTCTTCTTCTTCTTCTTCTTCTTCTTCTTCTTCTTCTTCTTCTTCTTCTTCTTCTTCTTCTCCTCCTTCTCCTTCTCCTCCTTCTCCTCCTTCTCCTCCTTCTCCTCCTTCTCCTCCTTCTCCTCCTTCTCCTCCTTCTCCTTCTTCTCCTTCTTCTCCTTCTTCTCCTTCTCCTTCTTCTCCTTCTCCTTCTTCTCCTTCTTCTTCTCCTTCTTCTCCTTCTCCTTCTTCTCCTTCTTCTCCTTCTTCTCCTTCTTCTCCTTCTTCTCCTTCTTCTCCTTCTTCTCCTTCTTCTCCTTCTTCTTCTTCTTCTTCTTCTTCTTCTTCTTCTTCTTCTTCTTCTTCTTCTTCTTCTTCTTTCTTCTTCTCCTTCTCCTTCTCCTTCTCCTTCTTCTTTCTTGTTTATTCTTTGCACACAGCTACTTAACAAACAACAAACAACAGCAACAATCCAACAACTAACAACTCACCAACAGCTCCCCAACTCTTGGGGCTCTAACATTTATATGCCTCTTACGAGTCCCCAGCATTCCAAATCTCGGATAATCGCAGAAACTATCTGCAGCAGGCAAAAACACACCTCTGCTAGAGCATGAGGAAAAATACTGTAAACTGCTAGGGACAGTCTGAGGCAGCTACATATCCCACACTAGGATTAAAACAAAAATCTATACCTATAATATTTCTGTGTTTAAACCAAAATTCTCTCTATAAGGCTCTGTTACATAGACATGGTTATTTAAATCAATAGCCACCATTTATCACTTAACCCTCAGCTATTAATACCCTCCCAGAGGTTGAGAGATGGAATGGATAATCTTAATACTTCCTTGATCTTCTAGTGAGCAGTCCTGCTTCTAAAACTATCAGGGAATGCTAGTCATTTCATAATTTATTCACATTTCAAAAGATAATTATTTTTTTAAATATCAAAAGTACTTTGGAAGTTGCATGCCAGGAATCAGGACAAGAACCCAAATGTATGTATCAGAGCCATGCCCTCTTTTGATCTCCTGTCCTGTCAGCTTCACTTGGTACACTCTCTATACACTATAATGTCTATTGGATACTTGGACCATTATACAGAACAATTCCTATACTGCTATTTATTACTCCATCCGAATTTGAGGCTCTCTGCAATTAATTGGTGAATATTCTTATAATGAAATCTTTGTGAACACTCATTGTAACACATTTAAAAATAATTTATAAAAGAGGACTTACTACATCAAAAAAAGACACTCATCTGGCTTTCAAATTGGCAAATGGCCTTCTAGGCCACCTAGGTCAGAATGAATCTGCTTGGCATCTTGGCTTGAGGCTTTATCTTGAACTTGTAAGGAAAACAGCTGCTATTTTGGCACATCCTGCAATTTTTAGCACAGCCATTCTAACAATTTTCTGGATGAACTTAATGACTGTTTTTATTTTATGTGCTAAAGTGCCAATTAAAATTTATTAGTCATTTATCATCTTCTAGACTTACTTGTCTGTTTTATTCAAATGCAATAAGGAGGGAACACTGATGAGAGCTGCTCCCATTGAGTGTGCCACAAAAGAAAGAAGAAAAGCACATTATTTTTGGCACACACTCAAATCATCTCTTTCTGGGAGGGCCAGACCTTTAAATACTGGCAAAGGAAATTAGTTGAAGTGCAATTTGCTAACAAACCTAGGAACTCTCCACCTTTGTCACTCTTCAAAAAGTATGTGTGGGCAGAGGAAGTGAGGCATTTGCCCAGAGCACAGAGAGAGAGAGAGAGAGAGAGAGAGAAAGAGAGAGAGAGAGAGAGAGAGAAAGAGGAAATGTTGCAGCTCTCCTTGGGGTGCCATTCATGTGAATTCCATATTTAATTCATTTTTGCATCATTAACACTTTTATTATTAGTCATTAACACCTAACATACTAAAAAGTGAATTTTTCTCTAAATCCATACATTTTGAATGTGATGTTACCATTTTAATTTTCTAAATGCTCTTCAGACAATAAGAAGTGGATAGTTTTAGCCATTGGTTTTTTTACTCTTAAGGTATTTTATTTGACAGTTTGTAATCAGAGGGTATTTTAAAAAACACCTGTCCTTTGAAGAGATTGAAAGTATTTGGAGGGGGCTGATGAGATGCCTCAGAGGATAAATGTGCCTGTTGCTAAACCTGAGGACATGAGATTGGTAACTGCACAATGCACAGTAGAAGGAACAAACTGATACCTGCAAGTTGTCCCTTTGCCTACACATACACACTAAATAAATAAAGTAATAAAAATTAAATAGATTTTAAGATTAGAACATACAGTTATATTAAAAAACAATTTTTATCCTTTAACAATAATATTATATATAATGTATATATTATGAATATATAATATATACATATATGTATTATGTATATGCATATATATATATATATATATATATATATACCAAGCCCACTCTGTTTACAGGTTCTCCAGTCCAGGAGTGAGGATTGAAAAGAAAGAGACAATTAGACAATACTTCAGCATGACCTCAGCCAATTCTGAGACTAAAGGCAGGTTTATTTTTTCCCAATTTGCTTTTATACCATTTTAATTACATGTAAGAAATAAGGGCAAACAGTACAATAAACACAAATTGTCAAGGAACAAGCAAGGCATTGAGCAAAGTCCTGTGATCAGTCCAGTGATCAGTCCCATGATCTCTGTTGCTAAGGGCTTGTCAGGATGACCAAAATATCTGAGTCTACTTCCTTGCCCAAGCCCCAAATCAGATTCTTGCCTGAAGCCTACTTCTTTTGTTCCACCCTCTTAAGATTCCTGCCTCAACTTACTTCCCTGCTCTAGCCTAAGATTAGATTCTGACTGAACTTACTTCCTTGTCCTTAGTCAATGTCAGATTCCTGCCAAGTAGCCCCTCAAAGCACCCAACAATATATAATCATTTTAACAATATTCAATACTCCATACCCTTTATTATCCTCTCTCTTGTCCTCCCCGGAAGAATTTCTTATTTGAAAACATTCTCTTTCTAAGTTCGTATCTTTTACAATTTTTTAATTATTTTATGTGTATGAATATTTGCTGCATGTATGTCTGTGTATCACTTGAGTACCTGGTAGCTTCAGTAAAGACAGAAGGTGATGTTAAATCCCCTAGAATTAGAGCTACAGACAATTATGAGCTGCCCTGTGGCTTCAGAGAACTGAATGGAGGTCCTCTGAAAGACCAAAGCATTAAGACATCTCTTTAGCACCCTTTTTAGTAACTCAACAAGTTATTGGGATCATGGGTAACTCACCAATACCTTATAAGTGGGAAGGATGGAACCTAATGAGCTCTTCCCTCATCTGCACTGGAAATGAAATGTGTGTGGTCTTGTGAAGGCCTAATACAGGGAAACACATTTTCTGTGATCTCACAAGTACAATGGCTTATGCACATGATAATGAGCTCTTGGTGCTTAATGACCTCTAAATGTGGAGGAATGACTTTCCTTCTAGGTTTTAGGCACTGCAAAGTACATTTTACAGCATTCCTCCCCCTCCCCCAGCTCTTGGCTTGAAAAACAATTAACATATACAAAAAATGGGAACAAAGAGGCTTTGGAAACACAAAACAGCCAGAAGAGAATGAACAATAGGTATTCTATTCAGTGTTTGCTGTGGCAGACTCAGCTATCATCTTCTGAGTTGGCTGAGATTGAGAGACAGCACTATGAGTTGGACAATTAGCAGTGTTTCAATGTGCCCTCACCAGAAGAGCCATGGTTTGGGCTAGTGGGAAGGGGATCTAGGAATACAGCCATTCTATAGGACTGCTCAGCATACCATACTTTACACATGTTGTCCTTCTGCTAGTTCAAAGTCAGACCAAAAATATATATCAGGGACTCTGTCACTTATTAAGTTCAGGGAGCTTTGGATTTATTATATCAATGCTGTGCTATTCTCTACTGGAACCTAGGATCATCAGACCAGGGATGATGCCATCCACAATGGGCTCTGCCCTCCCCCACCAGTCACTAATTAAGAAAATGCTTTGCAGTCAGACTTTATGGAGATGTTTCCTCAGTCAAAGTCCCCTCCTTTTGGATAACTCTGGTTTGTGTGTCAAGTTGATATTAGATTAGCCAACACAGCCTATATATTCATGATTGGGAACGTTTTGTAACACAATCAGTCCTATGATTTACATGTTTAAACATGTAAATTTATGCTTTCTTCATATTGTTAAGTGTTTTATTTTCTGTTTCATTTCTCTTACTGACAAGTTACACATGACCCATCACCCTGTTGGTTGATTTTTCCTACTACATGATGGAGTCTGTTGTTATAAATGCCTGTCAGATTTTATTTTGTTCCTCAGTTTCAGGATTACCACCTGAAAAAGAAATTAAGCATTTTAGCCCAGCTAGTTCATTCAGTACCGCATGATACTCTTAATCTTGTGGGTTTAAGCCCCACATTAGACACCAAATATAAAGGAAATTAAGCATTCTAGGTAACCTGTATAAAAACACATAATCCAGATTATATATATATATATATATATTTTACAAATGTTAAGCCTAGATGGGACAGTTTGGAGCTATTCAAACTTATTTCCCAACCACATGTCCCTTATTTCTTTCTGTTTTTCTGGCCACGTGCTCATGGTCCATCTCCTCCCATAGTGGCCTCCTTCACTAACTCCACGTGTCCTTTTTACTTCCTTTTTCTGGTCTCTCCTGAGACATACTCTTGATTCTTGAGTCTCACCTTTCTCCCTCTCCTGCCCAATCGTAGGCTTTACACTTTTATTGACCAGTTAAATTGGGAAGCAAGGTTTATATAGCATCATTTGGTGTATGTGAAGATCTGCTTGTAGGGGGGCAACCAGATCTTGAGATCCAGTATTTAGCATTTAAATACACATAGCACCAGACCAACACACTACAACCACAACATCTTTCCTATGATTTCTATTTCTTTATTCAACTGCTCATTTTTTATTATTTTCTAATTGCATTTTAATTATCCAATTACATATCTTTGCATTTCATTGAGTTTCTCTAAAAAGATTATTCTAAATTTATTTTTAGACAATTAATTTATCTTCATGAAGATTGTGGAATTTTATAAGTCTTTTTATAAAATCATATTTCTGGAGCTTTTGTTACCTGTATGGCCTTGACAATGTGTTGGAAAGAACAAGCGTCTCTTTCAGTTTTGCAGTACAATTTCATCAAGCTAAAATTTCTTCCCTGCAAGTTCTGAGCTGAAGAGATTGCTTCTGGAATCATCACTAAGTGGCGTTTAATCCAGTAATATAGCTTGTTCTGGGTTAACAGAGACTGTTCTGTGGAGCTAGTACAAATGCGGGCATCAACTTCAGGAGCAGCAGACAGCAGACCTCTCTGCAGGTACATAGGTGACTGTGGTTTTACAGGTCTCTAGGAAGACTTCTTTGTGTTCCTTTATGGGCCTCTGGTCCCTGGGCTATGGCTACAATGGGCGGAAACTAAAGCAGGGATGTTTCAAGTCCACATCAGACACCATGACATCTAGGCCTCTCTGTGGGGTTACAGATAGGCTTGTTTCTTGGTGGCTTCCTATATGAGTAGACCTGTACTCTGACTTCAGTTATGAATTATGGAGCAAATTAATAGTACCATTTCAAGATCCACCATGGGTGTAAGATCAGAGTATCTACACCCATGAACTGTAATTAATGAGTCCCGCTTCTGATACCCAGGTGAGAAGAACTAGTCACAAGCTCATAATGAAAGGGGTCAAGTATAAAACATGGGGGGCACTGAGTATCCACTAAGCTACAGAAGTTGACTATCCTGCTGAGGGTACTCAAATATGTACGTTTCCTAGTGGGACTTCATTTGGGTGAAATTGCTCCTAGATCATAGAGGTTGAAATCAAGTGTCAGAGTTAATCTATAATGTTCCATAGTAATGATTTCAGCAATTCTGGCCCAATGGCATCAGTAGAAGAGTCCTAACAGTTTCCTATGTGGGTAAGATGCCCACAATCTACAGCAGCTCTCTCACCTCCAGCCACGAGTAAGGAACTGTATAGAAACTGCTTTGGACCACAAGTAGGCAAGTTTTTCTGTATGTGTCACACAGGAGTTCCAGGGATGGGTGCAATAACAGGACTGGTAATAGGACTGGTGCATGGAGAAAGATATATAAGGGTCTGTTGTGCAGTCAGTGTTAGGAATCTTTTCATGTTGACCCCAGTGGATAGGTGTTTCCGTGAGTCTTTTTCTGGGCAATACTAAGCAGGGACCATGGCCTAACAGGGATAATGAGAGTTTATAATGCTGTTTGAGGATCCACTGCAGACAAAAAGTTGGCAACATAAAGCTCTGGATGTCAGTGCAATAGAGTGCTTGGCTCTGCTCTGATCCCTTGAAACACAGTTTGGGCAGTGGACTCAAGGCTTAATGATGCTACAGGTGTGCTAGGTCCACTAGCACGAGTTGAACGTCCTCTGAGACAGGAGTGAGGATTAATGACAGGAAAGGAAAAAAGAAGACACAGATAGATTTGGAAGGACTGTCCAGAGAATATTGCAGCCCCAAGTTTATTTCTCATAGCCTTTTTATACCCCCACAGGGCCTTGAGAAGCAAAATCGCAAACTAGCAGAAATGATGGCTGACATATACCTAAAATATCTGTTTCCATCCAGAGGCCTCCCTATTCCTTCCACCAACGTTTAACCCCTAACCTTGAGCCTCAAGTGTATCTCTTCTTATGGTTCCATGCTTCAGCAGGCCAAAAAAAATCTGCCTGCTTGCAAAACATCCTGCCAGGCCAGCAAACCCTGACCTGTTTGATTACGCCTAACAGGCAAACCTTCACAGAAGCAGGGAAAATGGCTCCCAACATACAGGCAAGTCTGTTGAAGAATACAGCAGTTACTAAGTCTAAATCCATTGGGCACCACCTTCCCCCCATGTGGATGTAGCCTCTGAACTCTCAAAATGACCTTCCTAAGTCATAGGAAACGTTGGGATTCATAATCTGCTCTCAAGAACCTGCACAATAGCAGCTTCGGGTTTGAATAGCTGAAAAAAAACCTTTGAATATTCAAGTGCCTGTGCCCTATTCTGGCATCTTGTATTGTCACTTATACTTTCTTTTGTATCTTAAGTATTTTAAAATTTTTCTTTGCCAGTGACAAGTTTCAAAACATCCATTTTTTAATATTTTCTAACGTCTTTTTTTAATGTCAGCTTCTTGGTAATTCCCTTTTCACAACTTATTTAATGTGTTATTATCTTGTCATTTACCTCTTACTCCATAATGCTGAAGTGTTCCCAAAATATAAAAGAATGCAAAACAGACGTTGCCTAAAACTTAAATATACTTCCTGAACTAAAGCTTTCTGGGATGCATATTCTTTGTCTGATGTGTCTGTGCACTTTTCTACATGTTTATTGCTAGAAAGTCCATTATATAACATGTTTGTTCCACCAATTGTTTGTCTAACATCTGAGTACATGTGCAAACCTTTTATTTAGATACTCATTGGAGTGATTGCACAATACATAGGCATCCCCTCCTTAAAGAGTAGGTTATGTTAATGATGAAAAACATTTTTTTTTCAGCAGAAAAATTCCCCGACTTAAGGAATAGGTTAAGTTCATAATGAAAAATGAATTTTGAAGCAGAAAAAATTATCACCCACTCTGGGAATAATTTAACCAAAGGGAATAAATTCTTCTCCCTATAGAACACTTTCTTCTCTTCTCTAGAAAGATTGCTCCTCTCTTTATTTCTTGGCTTTGTGCACACTATGGTGCCCAAAAGGCTCTTTGCTGATAAGCTTTTGCCCTCTCTTCTCTAAAATGGAGATGCTACCTCCATCATCTTCAGAAGGGCAAAGTTCATCAAGTTAGTTTAAGAATCTCATGCTTCCGAATTGCAAAATTTGAATTGTAAAAGTTGATGTGACCTTTTGCATTTTCACATGTCTGCTAAGGGAACAACTTTGGCTGCAAGGAGTGCAAGCCACCTACATGAACTGATCCTGTCATGCAATAATCAAAATATGTGGTCTCTGGTCCTAGGAAAGGGAGTTCGGCTGATTTAATGGAACAATAAGAATGACTCTGTCTTCCTGTTGTCCTATTGCTTTTCTCAGCTTTCCCAGCTTTACATGATAATTCCACAATGCACCCATTAATTTCTTCCTAAGTTGATTCATCTAATAAACACCCTTAAGCACCTTCCATGATGAATGGTCCTAGGAGCTGAGGGGTCCACTGTAGGCTCAGTGCTATTCTAGCTCTAATTCTTTAACATATCATTTGTTTTCCTTATAGAAAGTTCTATAGTTGAATGGACTTTCGTCTTGGTTCATTACAGCAATTTATCCAAAAGGAGAGAGGGGGGAGCAGCATCCTCAGCCTTGCTAACTTTCTTAGCAGAGGATGCCAATTAGTGTGCTGGAGCCTCTGTAATGAATGGCATAGACTGGTTTAAAAGATCAAGTCTTTGATATATTTCTGGAAGATAAAGGTCAAAATGGAGTTGTTGGTAGAGTCCAGTTCCCTCGAGGCCTCTCTTTGTCTTGTGATTACTGTCCTTTCTTTTTGAGTCTTACTGGTTTGCCCACTATGCAGGTCTGTCCTCTCTGCTCTTCATATACAGATTCTAATATTATTGGACTGGGGCTCCGTTCACTGTAATGACCTCTTTAACTATCCACAGTGTTGTAGTATTTGGAGGTCATATGAGGACTTCAACACACAAGCTTTTGAGGCACACAATTCACTCTTATCAATTACTTGTAGAAAACTTTTGACCATATTCACAGAGAGCAAGTATGTTTCCAGAAGGTTTCTCAAAGAAATAGGAAAGAGCCCTGCACAGCACTGTTTGCCAAATGTTCCACATGATTCACTGATCTCGCTTGCGTCATATGCTCATAATTGCACCAATCAATGTAAGTAAAGCATGAAGCGACATGCAGGGGTTAGGCTGAAGCAAAGAGACCACTCTCTGAGATCCAACTTTAGCCTAACACAGAGACTGAATGGGCATTATGAGCATTTCAATTAAATGCTTATGTTGTAACAAAATTGACAGAAAAGATGATGCAGAAGGAATCTCCATGTATTCTGAGTACTAAGAGGAAAAGTGTAGAGTTGCTGACATTCAACAGCTCATAGTCAGGAGAAAGGAAAACACAATTGTACTGGGCCACTAGACACTCATCACCTACATTAAAGAACAGAACAGAAGAGCTTCCAAGAGCTTTTAGGCTCTTCAATACCTTCTTTAAATTTTTTAGTTTTTAAATGCATGTGTATGCATGTGTCTCTGCTTGTCATTGTGTGTACCACATATGTGTAGTACCATGAGAGGCCAAAATAGGGCATCAAATTCCCTAGAATTTAATTTATAGGTGGATGTGATCATTCCTTTACGGGTTATGGGAGACAAACCCAGCTTGTCTGCAAAAACAGCAGATATTCTTAAGCTCTGAACTATCTCTTGAACTTCCATCTATTGAGAATCTTCAAAGGTTAAAAACATGCTGGCATTGACTAAAAAGTGTCACACATATTAAATTATAAAGTTATCGTATTCCACTAAACTCAAGGCAACTTACAGGGATCAAATACACTGGGAATAGACTTTGTTACTCTCATCATTGCAAATTCAAGTTCATGAGTGGTGAGCACTAATCTGGATCTTCCACCCTAATACCCTTGTCGGGTGAATACTTCCATGTTTAGATGAGGTTAATGAGACAGTGAGAGGAAACAGATTGTCAAAAACTCCCAGTAGGTCTGCAACTTTGGCACCTACCATCTTGCTTCTCCATGCTGAAGGGCATAAGAAACGAAGAGTGCAGGTGGTCACTTTACCCTGAAGAGGCTTGGGGATAGCAGAGCATATGTTGGAAGACACCAGTGAGAGTCTGGAAGTCTCCTCTCAATGCCACAAGTTCTTAAAGTTGTACTCTTGGGATGCTCAAAAGAACAACTTAATATGCAGAAGCAATTTCATGCTCTGCAATTGTGCCCTCAGCTTAACAACTAGTGATTCCATTCCAGTGAATGCTGCCAAGCACTTGTAGCATGGAGAATTATTGTCTATTCTTAGGTTTTTAATAATAAACATTTTATAATTCCAGTGATTTTTAAATCAGCTTTCTTTGACTTACTGTCTCTAAGAATATTGAAGTGCAGTTATGGTGTACAGACAGATATTGTGCATGATCCGTGATCAGGCTTGCCCTGTACACTGACCTCCATAGAGCCTCCTTAATTCCTTAGGTTTTCCTACAATTTGGTCATTGTTTCCAAAGTTAATGAACCAACAGACAAGTTTACAATGACTTCATGTAACATACATTTAAGGCAAACCAATTAATGATACTACAGAGTAATATATCCAACCACTTTCCTGCATATCCAAAACTTCTTTTCTGAAAGAAAAATTTGTATTGACATCTGATTCAAACATAGTAATACACATGCATTGAAAACCCATAGTATTCTTTATACATAGTTTCCCCAGCTTAACTGAAACCAACAGCTCACTGTGTAATTTCTGAGAGTAAACACAGAGCAGAGATATGTTGACATATATAACTTCAATCCAAGTCATATCATTTCTTTCTTAAATGACTTCAGTACTATTGATGCTCCATTTTCTAAACTTTCCTTACTAAAGCATGTGACAGGGATATAAACCTCTGGGGTATCAGCAAGCTAATTAAGGCATCAACTTGTTTTTATGAATAGTTTTATTCAGAACACATTCAGCCTCATTTACATATATGTTGTCTACAGCAGTTTTTATATTAACCTGGAAGAGTTCAATAGATGTGGCATGGTATTTTAATTCAGGTCTGAAATGTCCACCAAAGTCACAGATACTGAACATTTGATGGGGAGCAGGAGTCTAAACTTTTGACAGAGGAGGCAGGCCTGGTAGGGGTAGACCATGAACCTGGTCCTTCAAGGGTTATAAAGTAGCCGCACTCCTATGAGTAAGTACGTCACATACTTCTGTTGCCAATGACCTACTTCCACTGCTGTGTGCCCTCCCCCAATTATGGTGGACTGACCCACTCTGAAACAGAATCAGAATAAATCTTTGCTCCTGTAAGTTATTTCCATAACTTATTTTGTCATGGTAGTGAGAAAAGTAATATAGAAAATTAATTCTGAGAGATATTTAGTGCAAGAAAAGTGTAGATCATAACACTTTGGAATTTGTTCTCAAGAAGAATGTGGAAGACTTGGAGCTCAGGCTTGAGAAACACTAAAATGACATGAGCAGAGCTTGCACGTCCTTCTGCTGGACGTTCAGAAGGTAGGAATGAAGATACAAATGGAGCAGTACACTTAGGCTGCACTGACAGCATGCCAGAGAGGAGGGAGACTCTATTGGGGATCAATCTACAAGATTTTTACACTACATTCTCACAAAAACTCAGGATATATTATATTGATATTCTGTGATTTTAAGCTGGACTAAGTTATAAAGGTCAGCATCATACTGAGGCTGTGGCATATGGTGACTCTTCACAGCTCTGAGCAAGATTTATCATGAATTTAGAGCACCATGTAGAATAGAGCAGATGATGTAGAGTGAGTACCCTGGGCAGTCATCGTCACCTAGGGAAATGATTACCCCAGTTCCAGCCTTGGGACCACTCATATGTCACAGCAGTTGTGCTAAAAAGAAGTCCACATATATTTCAAGATGGAGAAAGAACTTGGCACTATCTACAGAGTACTGACTTAGCAGGCATGCAGAGTGTAGAAGTTACCAGGTCATAGAGGCCAGTGACAAGGTTCCAGAAAACATCCAATGAGGCTATTCAATATGTCCCAGGGATGTTTCTGCAAAGATTTTCTAGGTACCCATGTGTGAAGTATGAAGCTATGAGGGTGAAGCATAACTTACACTGGAGATCCAGAACTTCCACAAACCAATCAAGGCTTCAGCTTTTTATATGAAAAAAAAAATAGTTGTATTGGAACATGGTCAATCTCATTAACTTACTTGAAAGCAGAACTTTCACCAAGGAAGGCTTCAGGCACTGAGTAGTGCATGCCAAAGAAAAGCCTATCTGTGCCTCTGTCAGCATGGTTGTAGGGTTGGATCAGTCTGAGTCAATTGGAGCTCAGATGACCATATCACCATAAGCTTCGGATGCCAAGATATGGAGCTGAAAGATTTCCTGTTTGCCTGCTGGGTTGTTGATTTATTTAATGTGTATGGTGTTTTCCTTGGATGGATGCCTGTATATCACATGTATGCCTGATGTCTGCTGAGGCCAGTAGGGGATTTCAGATCCACTGGAACTAGAATTACAGACTGTTATAAGCCTCGAAGTGGATGGTGGGAATTGAATCTGGGTCCTCTGGAAGGACAAACAGTGCTTTTAAGAACTAAGCTATCTCTCTAGCTTAGGCCCTGCTGATTTTAACTTGGCTTTGGTCCAATCTTTCCATGCTAGCTCCTGTCTTATTCTTTTTGGAACTGAATTGTTATTTGCTCCTGTAACTCTATGTTCTGGAAATGTGTAAAGTTGTTTTCTGGTTATACCAGGGCTTAGTTACAAGTCTGTCTTGAATCTCATATGAGACTTTGAGCTTGACATTTTAACACAGTATTAAGACTGTTGAGATTATGTGAATTCTTGATGTAGGAGAAAATGTGTTCTACATTATGAAATGGCTGTGAATACAATGGGGGTCAGGAATAGACTGGAGTCATTTGGGTCTGATATGTTCCCCCACAGGCACATACATTTCAAGAGTTGGTTCCCAGTGCTTGATGACATTTAGGGAGGATATAGATTATTTGATGTGGGGCATTGGGCTATGCACAGACAGGCTGGTCTCCAGTAGAGCTGAGGTCTGAACCCGGGAATGGTCATAATTCACGTGCATGACACGGTAGGCATTCACTCATGCTCCTGGAACTCTGGCTTCTGCCTAAGTTATCACCCCCCACACCCCCCACTAAAGAAGCTAGCAGTCACATAGGCAATGTCCCAAGCTTCTGACCTTCAGGCTAAACTCCTCCCCAGTTACCTAGCAACAGTAAAGACCATAAGAGGGGCTGCTTGGCTCCACTGCGCCCTCTTACTCCTCACTCTCACCCTCTTACTCCTTTCTCTCTCACTTCTTTCATTCCTTTGTTCTCTTACCTCTTGCTTCTCTCACTTCCCTCTCCTCTCTCTTTCTCTTCTCCTCTCCTCTCTCCTCTTTTCTCTTCTCTCTCTCTCTCTCTCTCTCTCTCTCTCTCTCTCTCTCTCTCTCTCTCTCTCTCTCTCTCCCTCCCTTCTCTCTTTCTCCCTGCCTTTCTACAATAAAGCTCTAAAACCATAGACAGTCTCTGTTCCTCAAGATCCACTGCCCTCACTTTCGCCAGTGTGGGAACCTCTCTTCCTCATCCCTCTCTCCCTTAAGCCCAGGGCTACAGGGGTGGCCCTGGGGCACCACATTGGACTGACCCTTATCCACCTCCTGAAGAGTGGGTCAGAGGCTTGGATGCCCACCTGGAGCTGAGTGGAAAGCATGTGGCAGCCCTCCCAAGTCCACCTGTCCAGAGCATAGGTAGAACTCTGGTGGGGTATGGGTCCCTCCTTCCCCTTCTTTCCCCTGAGCCCCCTTTTCAGATCCCACAATTTGATTTGATGTAAGAGGCATTGTCAGCAGGGGTGGGTCACTGTGTTTAGAGTCTGGTGATTATAGTCCAGTCTCCATTCTGGCCCAAGCTCTCTGCTACCTCATCCACCAATTTGGAAACAACCAACTACATGCTTCTCCTGCTACTGACGGAAAATGTCCCATTACTATGTGTTGTGTGCTATGATGAACCTATTTCCCCTAGCACTGACCCAGAATAGGTTGTCCATCTGTTAAGATGCTTCTGCCAATATTATGTGCATGGCTTGAAAACCGTAAAAAATTTCTGTCTGACCCTTTAAAAAAAGTTTGCTCTTAGTAAAAGGAGATAGAAATGGATCAATACCCATTCTTCTACATGATAACCTCCAGTTATGTGACCACCATTTGTTGAAAATGCTGTCTTTTTTCCACTCGATGGTTTTAGCTCCCTTGTCAAAGATCAAGTGACCATAGGTGTGTGGGTTCATTTCTGGGTCTTCAATTCTATTCCATTGGTCTACATGTCTGTCACTATACCAGTACCATGCAGTTTTTAATCACAATTGCTCTGTAGTACAGCTTTAGGTCAGGCATGGTGATTCCACCAGAGGTTCTTTTATCCTTGAGAAGAGTTTGCTATCCTAGGTTTTTTGTTATTCCAGATGAATTTGCAGATTGCCCTTTCTAATTCGTTGAAGAGTTGAGTTGGAATTTTGATGGGGATTGCATTGAACCTGTAGATTGCTTTTGGCAAGATAGCCATTTTTACTATATTGATCCTGCCAATCCATGAGCATGGGAGATCTTTCCATCTTCTGAGATCTTCTTTGATTTCTTTCTTCAGAGACTTGAAGTTCTTATCCTACAGATCTTTCACTTCCTTAGTTAGAGTCACACCAAGGTATTTCATATTATTTGTGACTATTGTAAAGGGTGTTGTTTCCCTAATTTCTTTCTCAGCCTGTTTATTCTTTGTGTAGAGAAAGGCCATTGACTTGTTTGAATTAATTTTATATCCAGCTACTTCACTGAAGCTATTTATCAGGTTTAGGATTTTTCTGGTGGAATTTTTAGGGTCACTTATATGTACTATCATATCATCTGCAAATAGTGATATTTTGAGTTCTTCCTTTCCAATTTGTATCCCCTTGACCTCCTTTTGTTGTCGAATTGCTCTGGCTAGGACTTCAAGTACTATATTGAATAGGCATGGAGAAAGTGGGCAGCCTTGTTTAGTCCCTGATTTTAGTGGGATTGCTTCAAGTTTCTCTCCATTTAGTTTGATGTTGGCTACTGGTTTGCTGTAGATTGCTTTTATTATGTTTAGGTATGGGCCTTGAATTCCTGATCTTTCCAATACTTTTATCATGAATGGGTATTGGATTTTGTCAAATGCTTTCTCAGCATCTAACAAGATGATCATGTGGATTTTGTCTTGGAGTTTGTTTATATAGTGGATAATGTTGATGGATTTCCATATATTAAACCATCCCTGCATCCCTGGAATGAAACCTACTTGGTCAGGATGGATGATTGTTTTGATGTGTTCTTGGATTTAGTTAGCAAGAACTTTATTGAGAATTTTTCCATCGATATTCATAAGGGAAATTGGTCTGAAGTTCTCTATATTTGTTGGGTCTTTCTGTGGTTTAGGTATCAGAGTAATTGTGGCTTTGTAGAATGAATTGGGTAGAGTATCTTCTGTTTCTATTTTGTGGAATAGTTTGAGAAGAGTTGGAATTAAGTCTTCTGTGAAGGTCTGATAGAACTCTGCACTAAACCCATCTGGTCCTGGGCTTTTTTTGGTTGGGAGACTATTAATGACTGCTTCTATTTCTTTAGGGGATATAGAAGAGTTTAGGTCATTAATCTGATCCTGATTTAACTTTAGTACATGTTATCTGTCTAGAAATTTGTTCATTTCATCCAGGTTTTCCAGTTTTGTTGAATATAGCCTTTTGTAGAGGATCTGATAGTGTTTTGAATTTCTTCAGGATCTGTTGTTATGTCTCCCTTTTCATTTCAAGTACCTAAGGAGCTAAATGTGTCTGCAACCCTATAGGTGGAACAACAATATGAACTAATCAGTATCCCCAGAGCTTGTGTCTCTAGCTGCATAGGTAGCAGATGATGGCCTAATCGGCCATCAGTGGGAAGAGAGGCCCCTTGATCTTGCAAACTTTATATGCCCCAGTACAGGGGAACACCAGGGCCAAGAAGTGGGAGTGGGTGGGTAGGAGAGTGGTGGTGGTGGTGGGGGGGTTTATAGGGGACTTTCAGGATAGCATTTGAAATGTAAATGAAGAAAATACCTAATAAAAAATTGGAAAAAAAAAGTTTGCTCACCTTTGAACTACTCTCAACTTATCAACCAGAAATGTGCTTTCCATATGGAAAGTAGAGTAATCCATGCCTCAGCAGCATCTTTTCTAAAATTCTGCATGACATATGGAATAAAATCTGGAAGTGTTCACAAAGCCTTCAGAGTTACAAGGGCTGGGTTTTCCTTCATGTCTTCTCATTTCACATCTACAAATCTTACCACTTTGCTCCACATGAAGGACCCCTTGCTCCCTTTCATCAAGTCAGCCATATTCTTAACTCAGAGACTTGCATATGCAATTATTTCTGTCCAAAGAAGTCCTTTCCACTAGATTGTCTTCCTGGCTTCCTTTCTCACGTCTTCAAACTTCTGCTTAAACATCAATTTCTTTTGGAACATTCAGTGATCAACTGAATTAGTAAACTCTTTGAGTCCAAGACATTAAAAAATCCTGACTTTCTTGTGATGCACTTTCTCTTCTTTCTTATAATAGTTATCAAATTCCGTTCTGCTGTGATTGATTTACTTATGGAATTTAAAGTTGATTGTCTACAATGTGAACAATATGAAGCAGAAATTTTGTTTTATTCTATCAATATGGAATAGCAGATATGTAATAAATATCCATTGATGAAATTAAGAAGCAAAAAGAAGAATGAGAAATAAACATAGATTTATTCATAAATCATATTTACTAAGTACTATAAGAGAATATTTAAAAATAATAAATGAGCACATTATTATTACCTAAATTGTTATTACCTATCTGGTTAAAAGAATTTAACAAAACTGGATTAGACTATAACTGGATTAGACTATAATGCTGATTATAGTTGCATGATCAAACACATACAGAAAATTGGAATAAGAAAATAAGATAATGCAGAATTATTTGGAAAAACTTCCTGGAACAACATGTACCAAACAGATGGAAGAAATAAGAGAGAGCTCATGGAATGATTACATAGAGACCCATGTGGAAGATACAGGATACAGGAAGGATATTTCCTACCACGTCAGAAGCTCAATAAATTATCATATGGTCCTAACACAGCAGTCCAGTTTGAAGTTATGTCCTTCCTTTATCAATTAAGCATTCAGTCAATGGAACAACAAGGATCTTGTGCATCTGTGTGTATACATATACATATGTAAATGACAGATCAATAGATAGCTAGATAGCTAGATGGATAATTGATTTGAGATAGAAGATAATAGATGATAGATAGATAGATAGATAGATAGATAGATAGATAGATAGATAGATAGATAGATACTGTGATGGATAATCTTGATGAGATTAGGAATAACTGGTGATATAAGCTTCTAGGCATACTTGTGGGCATATAAGGATTGGGAAGAGCTATCTAAAATGGGTGGCACCATCCCCTGGGCTACGATTGTGGACTGTATGAAAAGAAGAAAATGTGCTGGGTGTGCATGTATTCTTTCCTCTCTGGGATTTTAAAAATTTTTGTTTGTTGTTTATTTGTTTGTTTGTTTTTAAGAGAAACAAAAATGCTTAATTAAAATATAACCATGTAATTTATCCCTTATGCATGTTTCTTCTAACCCCTTCCATATCTTCTCCCTCCAACCTCTTTCTGGTTCTTGATTGTGTGATGGGAGAAACCAATACTATCAAGCTTCTTCTGCCTTAAATGCCTCACCCTGGTAGACTGTACCTGGAAATGTGAGGTCAAATAGATGCTTTCCATTTTAAGTTGTCTTTGCCAGAGTATTTTATTATTGCAATAGAAAGGAAGCCAAAGCAACTATTTATAAATATAAAGTAATCAATACAGACATCAATGTATATATCATTTAACTTTATTAATGGTTTATGATGCTTTCTAGTAAGAAGAAATAATTTATGGAATTAAATATCTGCCACAGACTAAAAGAGAGAAGTACATTTAATCAGGTTATACACATGATGTCTTTTCCTTCAAGTAAATTGTAAGTCACCAGTTGTCACAATGACTATAACTCATTAAATCAACTGAAATATACAGGGCATCTGCTATTGCTGATCTTGTGTTAAATTCCAGGCCAATGCACCCCACTCTGTGAAACATGGGCTTGGCAAAGACAGCAGAGTTTCCACAGCCTAGAAAGCATGGTAATAAGGGGTTCTGAGACATGCCATCCCCTCTTCCTCTGATTCCCTGATGATCTATGACTTCCAGTAATGGTTTGGTTCTCTTATGCAGGCTATTGCACACAAAGAGTGCTGCTAGCTACAGAAGAGAAGAAGAATGATCAATGGAAGCAGTTGCTTGCTGGGAGGCATCTAGGAAATGGGGAGAATAATGCAAAGCTATAAACTGAAAAGGAAGGGTCATAGGAAAAATAAATCAATAAAATAAGTGCTAAGAGGGCTTCACAGTGACATTATATTCTGATAAAGGGCCTTCTGAAAGAGATGAATCATAAGTGATGAATAATATTCACAAAAAGATAGGTAAGAAGGCCATTCTGGTGTTTTTTTTTTAAATGGCCCATAAGTTTTCTTGGAGGTCAAAAGGAACAGATTCATTAACGGAGTTACATGCCACTTAATGATGGGCCAGGTTCTGAGAGATGCATCATTAGCGATCTCATCAGAGCATCGTAGCATGCACTGTGCAAGCTTAAATGGTACCAGTTCTTTCCTGTGGCCTTACTGAGATCCTCTGATGTGAGATGTGGTAATCATGAGTTCCATGAAGCTGCTGCTGGCATAATGTAACATGATGCTTTATAGTAAACCAACCATTTACTATATTGTTCTGCTTGACAATGTACACTAAAATATTAACAAATGTATAAGCCAGCAAATTAGTCATCTAATATGTTTACCAAGTTATGTGGTATACATTTATAAAACTGGAATCATAGTATATTTTGCATGTGGATAATGTTGGCACTGGGATTGAACCTATGAGCTGTGACTTTCTAGGCAAGCAGTCTACCACTGAGCTTCAACCACATGCTTCTTTACACTTTTTATTTTGAGACAGGGTCTCTGCTGCCCACGATAGTGATGGACTCATCCTGTAGTCTAGGTGGACACTGAACTTGTGCTCTTGGCTCAGCCTTCTCAGTGACTAGGTTTACAGATATGTGCTCAGATAATGTATAGTGCAATCTTTGATCACATCCCAGTAACCACATCACTAAAGCATAGGAAATTTTCATTTTCATTTTTATTTTATAAATTTATTATCTTGTATGTGGTGTATCATGAATGGAAATGTTCTTAGCAGAAGTCACTATTCATCTATCCTTTTTGAATATAGTGACAGAAACACACACACACATGCACACACACACACACATACATAATCATACACACATAAATATACACATACACTCATACACACACATAAACATATATATACACACTCATACACACATATACTCATATATATATATTTTATATGTTGGGAACTAAAAATGGGGGGCCCGGGGAGGCCCTAGGGAAGAAGTGGGAAAGAATAGCCCACATCCGGCCAGAGTTCCTCCTATGCTCTGGGCAGGAGGACACAGGAGGGCTGCCAAATGCTTTCCACTCAGCCCTGGGTAGGCATCCAAGGTTCTGACCCACTCAACTCGGGGTGGACAAGGGGCAGTCCCCGACCTGGGGGCCCCAGGGCCACACCCTGTAGCCCCGGGGGTTATGGGAGAGAGAGATAAGGGAAGAGAGGTTTCCCAACACTGTCCAGAGTGCGCAGCGGATCTTGATGGAGCAGAGACTCTGTATGGTTTAAGAGCTTTATTATAGAAATGCAGAGAGAAGGGAGGGGGGGAGGGAGGGAGAAAAGGAGGGAGAGAGAGAGAGAGAGAGAGAGAGAGAGAATAAGAGGGAGAGAGGAGAGGAGAGGACCAAGAGAAAGGAGAGAGGAGAGAAGACAAAGAGATGGGAGAGAGAGGATGAGAGAGAGGGGTAAGAGGGAGACAAGAGAGTAAGCAGTAAGAGAGTAAGAGGGCGAGGTGGGGCTGAACACCCCCTTTTATGGTCTTTACTGTTGCTAGGTAACTGGGGAGGAGTTAAGCCCGAAGGTCAGAACCTTGGGCCATTGTCTACTCAACTACTGACCATGCTTCTCTTGTGGGGGTTGTGGGGGGGGGAGGTAACTTAGGCAGGGGCCAGAGTTCTAGGAGCATAAGAGAATGCCTACCGTGTCATGAAAGTGAATTGTCACCACCAGGGTTCAGACCTCAGCTCAACTGAAGATCAGCCTGTCTGTGCAGAGCCCAATGCCCTACACTTATACACGGAGATAAACACATATACACACACACATGAACTCATGTACATACATACACACATATACTTCTATACAGACAAAAACACACACATATATACTGATATATACTCATATACACATGTACACATACATACTCAATATGCATACATATACAAAAATACACAAAAACATCATACATGCATATACATATATACACATACATTTATAAAATCACACATAAAAACACATACATACACACATAGGAAAGCCTGCACATTTGCAAACATTCATACACACACATTACACATATTTATACATATGCATTAATATATACACATATATAAATACGCAAATATGCACACACAGCATATATACACCTCACACACACACCTGTATTGAAGCATCACACTAAAAATTCTGATTTACTTACTAAGACATCAATATTTCTTCAGCACTCCCAACTTATTTTCATAAGCATTCGGGTTGATAAACAGTAAGATGATGCACATAAAATGCCTAGCCCAGGGTATACATGAGAAAGGTTAGCTTTTGTGAACTGCCATGATCCTCTGGGCTCAGACTTCTTGAGGGTATCCTTCCTGTGTCACTCAACTACTTGGAAATAACAACTGAGACCCCATCATGTCACACTTCTCACTAGCATGCCAACTGGAATTAGCAAAAAATTTGCCAAGGGCACTAGGGTCTAGTTTGACCAGCTGGGTCTATTATAATCCCTGGGGCAGAACCTGAACATCAGCATTTTCCCACAGCCACCGCACTGATTGCTCTTCATTTCTCCATTTAGTTCCAGTTGATTTGTATGTCTCCGTGCAGTTCAGTTTCATGATGTAATTGCTCCCATTTCTTCCATTAAAATAATCCCCACTCACCTGTGCCCTTTCTTTGTTACTGCCTCTCTCTGCCCTTGGCACAAAGCAGAAACCTAATGCATGGAATTAAGTAAAACTCATTTTCATCATCTTGTTACAGATACTAGACTGAAACCTCTCAAAGATCTGTCCTGCTTTCCATAGACTATGTTTTATTTGATGCTGTTGTGTCTTTTTATATCTTTTCTTAACACTGTAACCAAATCTCAAAATCCAAGTACATTTAATTAGTGAAGCAGGTGAGAGTGTAATTACTGTGCAGTTTGTTGTTTCAGTTATACATAATGACATTGGTAGTCTAGAAGGTAGTCTGGTGACTGAAAAGCCAGGAACCTTTTTCCTTGGAACACACTGAGGTAGATTGTTGGGGTGTGATCGGATCAGGTTGGATGCCACTATGGTACAAACAACCTGAACAGAGACATGTTTAAACTTAAAAGCCGATGTCCTGCTTGTGGATTCTGGGCCTAGAGTTAATTACTTCTGAGAAAATCCCTTTATTTGTCTCTCAATGAGCTCATGTAACCACCTCACTGCTGTCTCTGATTCTCTTCCTCCCGTAATTATTTTTCTTCATTTACTTTTCCTGATAGCCTTATGTTCACTGAGTATCTGTCAAAGGCTGTATTGCGGTACACTGACTCTCATACCAAATGGCAGAGCTTGCCTTCCATCTGCTAGCTTTATTAAAATCTAAATGGGGGTGTGTGGGGGGGAACATATGTGGGGGAAACATACATCTCTACACATTCTCTGGAGACCCATGTGAGCTGGCTGTTCTCTTGAGCTGCTGTGTGGTGAAGATCACATGATGACTGGTGTGGTTTTGAGACATAACCCTCTGAAGACAGGCCATAAGGATTGTGGATAGGTCAGTGGATTAGGAGTCATGATAGTCACCATCAGCCTCCACATCCAACAGAACTTCAATTGTCACAACCTCTCTTTTGCCACAGAGTACAGCTGTGAATTTAGTAAACTGTGAATTTAATAGGTACAGTTTTCTTAATGATTCTGCATCTTTTAAAATCTGCTAGCCTATTTAAGATTTTGCTAACACAGTCCTATGATGGGGAAAATACCCCACCAATATCCTACACAGAAGATGTTGAATTTGAGTTAAAATGCCTCAAGAATTCCAGCTTTGTAGCTCATTTTTAGACCAAGTCTAAATTGGAAATTTGAAAAAGAAATAAATAATTTAGCACATAACAGTAAGTAAAACTTCTTCACACTAGAAATAAAAAGCAGGCTTTAAGTAGGATAGAGAAAGAAGCTGAAATTCTGTACAACGTAGTCAGTATACACAGGCAATATTTAGAGGAGAGGGAGGTTCCTCCTTTATAGAGAACTGAAGGTTGCAGGTCAGATGTAAAATTGGATTCTCAGATATGCACAGCAGCATGTGTGACCGCAGAACAGGAACTCTCCCACTGTCCAGGAAGTTGGCCATCTTTGTCCCAGGTACCCCAAGAACTAGGAACTAAAGTTTATAGTCTTCCACATGTAGGCTACTTGAGTAGTGGAAAAAGTCACTGAATGCATCCAGGTAATGTTACCATGTTATGGACTTGTTAGAACAAAATGCATTCAGGTAATGTTACCATGTTAGGGACTTGTTAGAACAAAATATCCCATATGCATGTGGGTTAAAATGTTTGTTGCCTCTTGTGCTTCTGAGGGTCAAAAATTTAAACAGGACTTAGCATAATTTCTCAGATTTGTCCAGTAATGCTAGGAGCTTAGCAAAGACAGTCTGACACATCCCCTAGTTCCTTGTGAGTTGATTCTTTCTACAACTTCTTTGCTGGGTGACATCTGAGTTCTAAGAATACCAAGTACGTGCTACAAGCATTCCCATGGCCCAAACTGTGAAATTTTAAGTGTCTTTTCTGCTTTGTTCTGCTGGTAAAGCACAGCTCTAGCAGTAGCCAAGGTTCACAGAAAGACGGTCACATTGAGGTATAATTAACATAAAAAGTAACTTACAATGAACAACTACATTGCTGGGACTTTTGAAATATGTTCTACTTGCTATGGTTCTGCAAATCTCAGTTGAGCATATTAAAACATGGGTTAATAACAAGTCAACAGCACTCTTTAGATTTCTCAAAAACTACCCCATAGAACAGTTATCCTCAACCTTCCTAATGTAGTTTAATACAGTTCCTCATATTGCAGTGACCCCTAATCATAAAATTACTTTCATTATTATTTCATAACTGTAACTTTGCTACTGTTATGAATCATAATGTGAGTATCTGATAAGCAACCACTGTAAAAGGTTTCAACTCTCCAAAAGGTGTCTTGACCCACAGACAAAGAAGTGCTGCCATAGAAGGACCTTATAGCACACAACAGGGCACTCACAAGTCTCCCTCTGAGTAAGGAAAGGAGGAGGTCATGTGGAAGATGAATTTGGGGAAAAGAAATGTTATTATCACAGCTGGGTTTTGAGCCTCAGGCTGACTCTATTCCTAGCCTTGCCTGGGAGATCCATAGGGCTATCCATTCCAGACTCTGCCTGAGGATACTGGCCAGCCTCAGGAAGGAAATAAATCAAGCTTCAGGCTGAGCTGTAAGGGAAGGTTTCCCTATACCTCCAGATATGCACTGAGAACCAAAGTAGATACTAGGAGCCAATGGATGAAGATTTACTGTTATTCCAAACACAGATCATCATGAAGACCTATGAGAAACTGCCAGTTTCTCAACCTTCCTTTCTAACCAGCAGCAGAGATCTGTAAAGAGAAGCATCACTGTGGTAACCCTCCCCCCTCCCCCTGGGCTGGGACAAATCACAGGAAGATGTGTGCTAAGAATGGCATGTACCATTATGCTCCCTCTATCTGGAGGAAGATTAACTGCGGATGCCTGGTGTGAGAAAGAGTATAATGGACTCTGGCTGTCAGCCGATATTCTGTGTGTGACAGGTCTCCCCCTGTCTGTCCAATACCTTGGAATAGAGTAGAGATATCCTCTCCAAATTTGGACCGCTTGAGAGGTTTCAGATAAAGAAAGAACACCAGGCAACCATGGAAAAGGCGACACTAACCCAAGTTAGCATTGCTCTTAGAGTAGCAGATGAGAATATGGTTCCAGAAACTTCTGAAGAAATCTTTGACAGCCAGTCAGGCCCAAGTAGATCACAGAGTAGCCCAGGCATAAAAGCATTTAAGAGAGTCAGAAAACCCTGGCTGCATTTACCTAGCAGCCTGGCCATGGATTAGTGGCATTCAGAACTTGCTCACCATGGTAGGCACCATAAACACTGCCTATTAGTCCAATATATAGAAGGTTTACATTTGTAGTATGGGAACATCAGGTGTTGGTGCCTCCACACAGAAAGGAAAGGCCTTTTCTGTGGTGGCAGCACCAGGAGAGAAGCTCTTTAGTTCACAGTGGAGGGGGGTTGTTGATAATGTCCTGTGACGCCAGAAGACAGCTGACTGAAAGCAAAATGAGCAGGAGGGCAGTTGTGTCAGTTCAATTCAAAGATGGAAGCATAAGAAGCACTGGAGAAACGTGAGTGGAATTCTTCAGACTGGAGATGCGCATACGGACATGCGCACTGAGATTCTGCTGGACAGAGCCTTCTCTTCAGCAGAAGGTTGCCTGTACCTGTAGCTCTGTACTCGGTAAATGCAAAAGCACGTTGACGGTGAAAGTGGGCTCTCTACTCCACGGTGGACAGTGGTACTGCTTGGCTCGGAAGATGACCTTAACAATATCATTCACCTGCTGACAGGCGCATCACTAATGCCTGGCAGAATGAGGGGCTGCTGACTTCCATCTTCAACTTTTGTCTAGGAAGAAGAACAGAAAAAGAACATTCGTTTTGGGAGCAGATTCCACAGACAGTTTCTGATTCTGACCCCACCTTTCCTGATTTCTGTTAAAAGCCATTGCAAGTGAATTCCCTAATTCTTTCTGCTTTCACTACCCCATCTGTGAAGAAAGCGGCTACTTTTTCATGCCGTCAAAATACTAAGTCATGTAGAAAGGTACTTACCATTGTGTCTACCTCATAAGTCCTAGAAGAGTTAGAGTATTATAATTTCTCAGAATCCTTTAAAGTACTGTCCAGGAACATACAGCCCTACCTTTACCTCTGCTTCTTCTGAATGCCTGAGAGAGGCAATTCCATCACTTTTCACGTTTACCATACAGTCTCTGGGGTCTCACTCTTTCGGCTTAGAGTACCTGCTGTAAGTGCCTCTTGCCATGCTCTGTGTCTGGATGCTCCAAATCTGGTCTGACATTCTCTTTGTTTACTTTGCACTGAGATTTGAGTGTCAGAGGCAGCTTGAACCCTGAGTCTGATAGCTGTTACCCTGGGAGCAAGTCTTCTTTTAGGGGTTAAAAAAAAAACAACAAAAGCAAAAACAGAAACAAAACACAGTGTTCCCTCATGTTTAGTGTAGATAACAAAGTATCCAGTAGCAATACATTCTTTCATGTTGTCTTTCTTATGTAGGGAATCCTAATGTTAGAGCACATTCATTTGACTCAAATTCAGAATTTTCAGAACTAGGACATGTAGCAAGTGTTCTCAGCTGCATACATTTCATTATAAATGAATTCTCAGACTCTGTTCCTGAACATAGATTAGATGAGGGAGCCATATCAGTAAGGAGGAAAGACATGGGCTGTGAGAGTTGGCGCAGAAAGAAAAGAATCTGAATGGAGACCTGAAGACCCAGAGAGTCTACCCACAGGGCACAGCACTCCCTGTACTTCCGCCTGTCCATTTCCCAAAAGAGGCAAACCAGAGAGCTCCACGGGGCTCCCAGCAGCCTGTTGGTGAGAGAAATCTCAGTGGTGGTTGAGGAATAAAGCAGAGGCAAGAGCCAGCAATCAGGCCTGGGTCTGACAGAAGAGAGCACCAGCACTGAGATTTCTTTCCAGGGCACATCTTACCTACACAGGAAATTATGTGTGCCATCAAGCATATCAGATGTTGTCTTTCCATGTATTATCAGAGCTAAGAATGTTCTGGCCCAATAAGACTCCAAAATAATATAGAGGACCTCGGATGGGCTTGCTAACTTTCACAGATTTTTATCATTTTAAGATTAAGAGTCAGGTGTAGTAGTGTATGCCTGTAATCCCAGCACTTGATGGGTGAACTAGAGACCTGAAGCTAGCCTGGAATATCTAATGAGAACCTGTCATAAAAATAATACAAATTTAAAATTTGTATAAATTAAGAATACATACTAAATAATAAGATAATGTTAAAATAAGCTACTGCCTAGTTATAAAAACTAGGGGTTTTCCCTCAAGAAAACACCAGTTTCTTCCATTACTTATTCTTACTAATCACTTCAGTGTCCATTTGTGAACCACATGGTTGTACTGTCATTTTGTGGCTTGAGCAAGGCTTCACTGCACACATGGAAGTTACAGTTTAAGGTCTCTGTGAAAATGCCACAGACTTGGCAGATTGTGATGGTCTGAATGAAGATGTCCCTCATAGGCTCAAATGCATTTGACTATTTGGTCTCCAGTTGATGGTACTTTGTAAGAGGGGTAGAGACCCTTTAGTAGGTAGAGACTTGCTGGAAGAAATTAGTCACTGGGCTGTGTGGTGAGGGGTACACTGAAAGTTTATAGCCTGTCTCCACTTTCCTTTCTCTCTGTCTTTGTTGCTTTCTGTCCTGTCTGTCTATCTGTCTGTCTCTCTCTCTCTCTCTGTGTCTCTCTCTATCTGTTTCTCTCTGTCTCTCTGTCTGTCTCTCTCTCCCTCCTTTCTGTGTGTGGATGAAATATGCTCTGTCGGCTTTGTGGTTGCTAGGTTAGCTCTACACTCCCGCTATCAATGCTTTCCAGTCATGGTGGGCTGGGTCCCCTCTGGTACTATAAGCCAAAGCAAACCCTTAAAGATTTTGTGTCATTATATTTTGTCACAGCAATAGAAAAGAAACCAATATAAACCCCTTGTGCAGAACTCAAGGACCAGAAGGTCACCTGGTAACTTAAGACCTCTGTTGGAGAGGTTGTTTAGGTAACTGGGGAGGTCTGAGAGCTCATACGACTTTCCAGGGTTGGATCATTAGAAAATGTTATCATGATTATGAAAATGCTTGGGCTTACACATTCTTAAGCAAGGGTTTGTATATTTGGTAGAATAATTTCAGCATAGGGTAAGTTGAAGTTCAAGGACCTTGGTGTTCTCTGGTTGGTGACACGGAAACAAAGCTGCTGGGACCTGGGGAACACTGAGTAGAAGGAACTAGGCTTCAAGACCCACCCACTGTACAGGTGTGAGAAGTGGTGATCTCCATTTAGGCTTTTCTCATCTGTAGAGTGGCACTGAGGTCTACATACCTCACAGACATATCCTTACATGTCACACGTATGAATGTAAACTCAAGTTACACACATAAGATATCTAGTAGATGCAAGGACAGAGTCGTGATGTGAACAAAAGGTAGAAGGACCTCAGAGCCCATTCTTACCAGTCCAGCCTGTGAGATGAGAAGGTTCTCAGAGTCATGGGGAGTAGAGAAGAATGGAGATGGGACTTACTCATTGTACTGGCTATTTTTGTGTCAACTTGACACAGCTGGAGTTATCACAGAGAAAGGAGCTTCAGTTGAGGAAATGCCTCCATGAGATCCAACTGTAAGGCATTTTCTCAATTAGTGATCAAGGGGGAAAGGCCCCTTGTGGGTGGGACCATCCCTGGGCTGGTAGTCTTGGGTTCTATAAGAGAATAGGCTGAGGAAGCCAGGCGAGGCAAGCCAGTAAAGAACATCCCTCCATGGCCTCTGCATCAGCTCCTGCTTTCTGACCTGCTTGAGTTCCAGTCCTGACTTCCTTGGGTGATGAACAGCAGTATGGAAGTGTAAGCTGAATAAACCCTTTCCTCCCCAACTTGCTTCTTGGTCATGATGTTTGTGCAGGAATAGAAACCCTGACTAAGACACTCATGATGTGTGTAACTGGGTTCTGGGGCTCTGATCCTGTGGAAAAAAAAAAAAAAGCTGTGTCTTCAACTGAACAGTCTCTGTGGCCCGTTGACTGATTAGGACTTCAATGATTGTGAGTATGTGGAAACATTGCAGGTCCACAGCCTGATTTTGACTTATCTTTGTGTCTCTTTAGCCCTGAAACAGGCATTCCTTGTCCACCTCTGGGAATTCCTAACATTCTGTAACCAACAGACAAAAATATTTGCAATAAGTTAACAAAACCCTAGCTTCCACCAATGAAAAGGCTAAGATCACCATCAAATAGCAGTTTCTCTGTGCTGCTGTACCATGTACTTAATGTTTCCATGAACATATTTAAAAGTGCCTTGACTTATGTTTTTCTCTCGTCTGTTATTATAAAAACTTCATGAAACTGAATCCACATTGGGTCATAATATTTGGAATGACTCGAATTTGTGTTTCCAGGCCATTATCCTTTTTATTTGGATCCAGAATAAATTTTACGGTATCCCCATTAAGGGAGTTTGTGTTTTGTGTTCACAATACTATGTTCCATTAAGGTTTGTTGGCTAGACTCTTAGTCCACAGTGTAATGGCATTATCAGGTAATGTAACTCTTAAGATACATGGTATCATAGATGATGGCAATGATGACAACCTTCATGAAATGAATAATATTTGCCTCATCAGATGAGTTAGGGCTTTTGGAAGTAGGGTTGTTGTAAAGATCAATCCTAGACTCTCTCTTCCGTTGTCATGTGACCTCATCCTCTTACACCTGTCACATGTGTTCTCACTGTGCAAGGTAATTCTTCCATGTTGTGGCACAGAGTGAGGCCTTAGCCCAATGAGGTAACATAATCTTACCTCTAGAAATTTGAGATAACACAATATACTTTTCTTTGCAAACTACACAGACTCTGGTATTTTGTTACACTGACACAAGACAAACCAAAGTACTGTGTCAGAAATATGAGCAATTAGTACCTATTAGCTGCTCGTGGAAAGTGTTTACAAACTAATGACAGAATGGTAATCTGGTTGCTGTCAGAGAGGCCTGAGTGATGTTCAACATTCTCAGAGGACATGCATGTATACACACACACATGTGTGTGCTACACCTCAAAAAGGAGAAATGGAAGGAGATCTTCTTCTCTTTTTGATCAAACGCTAATGGCTGAAGTAACTTGTCACCGAGTGCTTTCCTATCTTGTACGTTAGAGGGCAGAGGGTTAGCACACCAGATTGTTCAGGGCCTTAGTAAAACAGCAAGCAGCCTAGTAAAGATCCCTCCTAAGAAAAAGTCCACAGCATGCTCTTCCTCCATGACAGTGACATTCTATCGCCAACACCCGTAAGGAGTTTCAGAAATATTACGGGAAGTAAGAAAGGGATTTTGCGACACCTAGCAACTTCCTAAATAAATATATATTCCATATTCTTTCCTTAGAATGAGCATTTTAAATGTATTCTCATAGTGTTGCCAGAGTGTATCCCTAAATCACAGGCAGACTGCTTTCACTCTCAAATGCAAAATGTTGCTGGACTTCCAGTCCAAGCGCACGCCTGGCTAACAGCCCTGATTGCAACCTGTCCCATTTTCTCACTTTCAAAATGTGAGGGAAAAAAAATGAAATTCTCATTACTATGGCAAACCACAGTGACAGACAATCTGATGTCAGACTCAGAGAGAAACTGGCACTAATTATGAAGCAGATGGAGTTGCATTAAGCAACACCAAGCCCATGAGCCCTCTATGCCATACCTAAATTCAATTTCAAAACACAGACAGCCAGACAAAGGAAGTCAGAGATTGGAATCCTCTGATATATGATCCAGCAGACAGAAGAACTACTCCTCAGACACTGCCAGGCTATGAAAAAAAGTACAGCAAAGTTCAGACTTTCTACTTTCAAGAAAGGGATTTGAATCCCAGTGGAGAAAACAGTCAAGACACAGGGGCAGATATGGGGCACAACACTTTGTGCTCATTCTCAGGAAGACACAGACAGATGTGCACATAGAGAATTCATTTAAACACTGTAAGTGCTGTGCTAGGAACTGTACATGGTATATGGGTGTTTGCTCTGGTGTGTGTGTGTGTGTGTGTGTGTGTGTGTGTATACTAATTCACCGTCCTAAAGAATCAAGCACTTGAGAAGAAAAAAGACTGAGCCTATATAATAAAGACCCATAACAAACTTAGGTGTTCCTTGGCATTACCCACTCTGATCTGCATCCAACTGCATCTTGGGAAAGAGTAAACACAGGAAGGAGAGGAAGTCATTGCCATATCACCTACTGATCATCAAATATAAAACCAAATCTGGATTTTTTTTCTGAGAAAAGCAATGAAGACAATATATATAAGCATACGAACTTTAGAAACAAACTTCATACAGAGAGAGAGAGAGAGAGAGAGAGAGAGAGAGAGAGAGAAGGTCAAATCTGGAAGGCAGAAGAGAAAAGCACATCTCTGAGAATACAAACACACACACACACACACACACACACACGCACGCATGCGCTAGGGAAAAATATCTTAAGGGAATATTTTTGTGTCATCTAAAGATATAAGGTGACATAGATAGGAACATGTCATAAATAAAAGAAAAAGAGAAGAGAATTCTCTGTTAGCTGACAGGGTACTGAAGGGAGAAAGCTGTCCTTGGACACAGAGATGAGCTGCATTAGGAGAGATGGCCACTATGTATAGTATAACAAAGGCCCTGCCATAAAGAGCTTTTACTTCCCAAGAAAAAATGAGCTTTCTGACTCTTCAAAGTTTCTAGAATGGGTATACAAGCTCATTTTGCAACTATCCTATGACTTCCGATACAGAGCCAGGCAGTACAGAGGAGCATAGGTTGTAAGGAGTAGGGGCTGAGTTTGCTTTTCCCAGGATGCATCTGTCAGTTCCAGGTTTTAGGGATAGACTATAACAAGAAAGGTAGTTAGATGGTTTGTGCTTCAGCAGAATGATGTCATTAAAAGGTGATAGTGTGGGAAGGGTAAGGGTGATGGACAGCTGGAGCAGCAAACAACAGAAGGAAACAATGACCTAGAGGTGACATTCATAATACAGAAAATCCAACCAATTGCTGGAAACGTAAGTCTGAGAAGCACTCAGAAGGCCGTAGAAAAGGTCTGTGGAAAGGATAATGGATGCTGGAAGCCCTTTAGGAGGACACAGGAATGGAAGAGTGTTCCGGGAAGAGAAGCGGGAGTAAATGTGGGAGACATGGAAGTGGGTTAGAGCAGAACCATCTCTGAATGCCTCATCAGCAGGGAAGAAGGTTTGAGGGATTAGCATCTTACCAGCAAGAAAGTCTAAGGGTTTGCCACCCTTAACACATGAATGGGAAAGAAGTTCCTCACCAGTTCCATCATCCGATCTGAACAAAGTACGTTCTACATGCATCTCCAAAATACTTTATTTCAATTCTATGCCAAGCACTGAAACTAAGAAGAGACAAAAATGCTTCCAATGTCTTAACCCTGGCCATGTATGTGTGCTCATGTGTGTGTGTGTGTGTGTGTGTGCATGTGTATGTGTTCATATATATGCATGCGTGAACATGTGTTTGCCTGTGAATATCAGAGATCAACCTCAAGGGTCTCCCTTGATTGCTTTCCCCCTTATTTTTTGAGACAGAGTCTCCTACTGAACATGGAGTTCATTGACTCAGGCTGTCTGACTAAAGAAAACTCTAGTGACATATTTGTCTCTGCTTCCCAATGCTGATTTGCACATATTCTCTGACACCCAGCTTTTGTGTGGATGCTGGTCATCCAAATTCAGGCTTTTGTGTCTGACACTGTATGTTCTGAGCCACCCCCGCCAAGTCCATTCCCAAAGTGTAAGGAAGAACATAGTTGTTATTTACAACACTGTAATACTTCTCAAAGCAAAAAATGTAAACAGCTTTAAGAGCATAGTTTGCAGTTCAAAGATTTCATATGATAACATCTTACCGTCCATATGCCATGATTATCAAATGACACATGCATATATCAGTGTTTTAGTGACTATGGCCTTTATTTTGAATGACTTAATAAAAATCTTAAGGGTGTCTTATATGTAACAGAGTAGAGACAGAATTAAAGGGCCACAATCAAATAGACCACAGAAGTCTTGAAACTACTGAGGTACAAGTAAATATTAAAAAGTCAGTACATATGATTATATAATGAAAATTAATATAGAATAGTATTCCACAAAGAAAGACCATGTGTGAATATGCATATGCCTGACTCAACAATTCTACTGATAGAATAATTTCCCAGAGAACTAGTTAATGGTGTATATAATGGCTTCTAAACAAGGATGCAATTTATAATGTGATTTATTGAGTGTAAAAGAATTGAAATAAGAATAGTGGTAAAGTTGCATATAGGGAAAACAACCTTTATCTAAAGGGAAATAATATAGGACAATATAGATAAAATTCTCGCATGAGATAAGATTTGAGACTGTCACATAGCAATGAAAACCCCGTGTGACAGTGTAATTCTACTCTCAGAAGGCATGCCTATGTTGCAAGCAAATAGAAAACAAAGTCAGGAAACCTCTGATGATGATGACGGAAGCTAATATGGCTAGATGGAAAGATCTGGCATGCTTGTTATTTCTGTTTTATGCTGGTTTGCCTTGGACCAGTTTGGGTTTTCTAGTTTTAAGACAAGTTGCATGTAAAAGAGCAAAAAAAAAAAAAAAAAAAGGATGCAATTATGCATTCAAAGGTAGAGAGAAGAATATAGAGGCCACTCTGAGGGACAAGGTAATTGATGCAAATCCACTGCATGGCAGGAAGCCAAACTGTGGCAGCTGGAATGAGCAGAAGTGGGAGGACACCACAGCTCTGAGGGGAAGGGGTTACATGGTGAAGAGATAGGGAGTCAGGCTGCAGATAATTACCTCGCGTCTGCCAGCATCGATGCAGATGGAGATGTTTTAGCCATTCCATCCCTCTGCAAGGAGTTGGCACATCTTAGAAGAAACTGTGCTGCCTACCAGCTTTAAAGCAAGAGTCTATAGGATAGAGACAAGGAAGCTGGCTCTGCCAAAAGTCGATGTTCCCTCCTCCTGCTTGCCTAATTGCAGCCATCCCCAGCCAAACGGGAAACACAGTCACCAAGTTTGAATTTACATTTTCAAAAGGAAATGGGAGCTTTGTTCCCTCTGGAACCCACATGACATTAAGTCAGAGCCTGTTCTTCCATCCAGATTCCAGCAATCCCCAGACATCTCTCTGCCCAAGGCAAGGGACTGCTCTGTCAAGCTCCTGTTTCCTCCTTAACAGCTCCTGGGAATAGCAGAGCAGCCAGGCACAGCACAGTTACTATTTTTAGGAACTTTTCATTTGACCCTAGTGACTTACAATAATAAGGGGATGTTCCATTGCCCAATAATAATCAACATGACCTTGGAGACCAGGTATCTTTTCCCTCAGGACCTGCTCCAAACACCATCCAGCAGATGGGGGTGCTGATGGGGACACAGCCATCATGTTGACAGGTCCTGGCTGAGTTCTCTGAGTGCTTGAGGATTTGCCCATAGCACAGTTCCCTATGCAGGATGGAGGTGTACACATTTCCCAGAATAAATGTGGTCCATGGCTCTCATTACACACACTTGAAATAGAAACAGGCCATTAGGATTCTTGTTCAGATCTTCACTGAAATTCTTTGTCAGACAATTTTCACATGATCTAATTAGCATTTTACTAGTTGTGATTTATATCAAAAAAGAACTATAATGATTAAAATAATGAAGATATTTACTACCATGTACCAAATTCTGTTTTATCTTGATAGCTACCCCACAAAGAAGATAACTCAATTTCCACAGGTATCAGAGAAAGAATATATCCACTTGGCTTGTCTGAAGCCATCAAGCTCTCATGGGAAGACTTAGTCTTTTGTTACTGTGTTCAGTTATAGACCCAACAGTGAGTGCTCTAAGGAATAATTCCAAATCTGTAGCCACACAGATTATGTTGGCTTAAATCAGTAAGTTAAACAAAACAAAAGGACAGGAGCATGGAAAATGCTCTTATAGGTGAAGGGGGATGATAGCAAAGGGAATGATGTAAGAAGGTGGGAAGTGGGAGGTAAAGGGGTGAGGAAGTAGCAGGAGACATGATACGTGATCTACACATATGAAGTTGCCAAGCAGCATGTGCAATCAATGAAAATTTCACTTTGACCTCTTCCTTTAATGTCACACAAGACTGAATTGTTGGTGGGTTTTTCCAAACATGTAATTAAATATTGACTTTCTTGGCTTATTGATACCTGACTGCATCTTGAAATCCGTGTCAGCTCACATGAAGGGTAACTCCTGGTCTATACTACCATAGTACCACAGAAAGTGGGATCACCATATACCTGAAAACACTACTCAAAGAACTTGGTCATGTTACTTCCAGCCAAGAGCTGATAGACGTTCGAAAAGCTTGAAATAAATCAACCAATTCTATACATATGTCCACATACCTGCATTTGTCACATACGCTACTTTCCTCTAGGATCTGAATAGTCTCTTCCAATACAGTGTGAGACATTTGTAGGGACAATATATGTTCAGAAAGGGATAGAACACAGCCAGCTTTGCTTAAGAGGCCCATGCCCCAGTGGAGGGAAGTCAAGGGCAGGGAGGTAGGAATGGGTGGGTGGATGGAGGAACACCCTCATAGAAGCTGGAGGAGGGAGGATGGGATAGGGGATTTCCAGGAGGGGGGAACCAGGAAAGGGGATAACATTTGAAATGAGGGAGAGAGAGAGAGAGAGACCTGGTGTAGGGCCCAGAAAACTCACTTCTAATTCTCTCTCAAAGCCATCATTGATCAGGTACTTTTGAAAGAATATTTCAAAACCTCTGAAGGAAAGCACTTGGTCATGAACACGTAATAGCAACATGGAATCATAAGGACTTGGGTCAAATCCTATCTCTACCTCTAAAAAGCTGGTTACCATAGTGAATCACTTAGCTGCATAGCCTTAATTTTTTTTCTGTTTAAAAAGTGATATATTATACAATAACTAAATAATATTTGCATATGCAAAATATGTAACATCAATGTCTAGGTTATAATATATAAGCAATATGTTGCTACTGTGTTACATTAAAAAACAAACAAACAGATAATACCACAGTGTGCAAAAGTCTCTACAGTGTAGTGGAAAGAAATGTCTATATCCAAGTCTTTGAACCTAGGTGGCCTGTGTTGTAGGGTGAGGGGAATGTCTGAGTAAAGGCACTACCATATGCTACCAAGATGCTCAAATGGGTGGCACATTTAGATTTCCACTTGGACAAAAAAACAAAAAGGGGTGAGTTTCTCTAAAGTCTCCTCTGATGGTTTTCACAAGATCTCAGTTGTTTGATTTTTATCTATGAAGACCCATGATCCAGATTTTGGGGTGAAAGCCTCCTAGCTCAGACAGGCAGAGTAAGCACCCAGCTGACCTTCCTCCATAGCCAACATCTCAAATGAAAATTCTCCTTCTCCATGACACCTCTAAAGACTCTTCAAAAAAAAAAAAAAACAACTCTCAAACTGAATACCCCCCATCTCCTTCCCGTGCAGCTCTCTGTCTTCCTGACTTCCTTGTACTCTCTATGTTTTTGTTCCTATGTTCACTTCCTGTCAACTGGTTGCTTGCTCTTCCTCTTAACCTCTGGTTAACTTTATTTAGTCCTGTTTACAATAAGCAGAAAGCTCTTGGATTAAAGGTGTGTGCTCGGAATGAGCCACACCACAATGAGAAACAGGTATTTTTACTAAATAACACAATCTCGGGGTTCACATTGTGACCAAATATCCTGAAGCACCTGTCAGTGCATATGGAATCTCAATTCTTAGCACAATGTGCAGATGGCTGCCATGGTATGCTCTGAGAGATAAACTTAAAACACTGGAGCTGAAAATAAACATCACCATACATCCCGTTATACCCACATCATGTATGTGGATTTTCCTAGGTCTTATCACCTGCACCAACGTTTTGACAATTGTATGATGAGGTTAGTTGATCTCCACCAGGGTCTTGAATAGTGGGAGATAAATTCACTTTTTATTTTTTATTTTTTATTTTTGGTTTTTTGAGACAGGGTTTCTCTGTATAACCCTGGCTGTCCTGGAACTCATTTTAGTCTCAGACTGGCCTCGAACTCAGAAATCCGCCTGCCTCTGCCTCCCGAGTGCTGGGATTAAAGGCATGTGCCACTACACCCAGGTAGACAGTAGAGTAATAGGTGCTCTTAGCCACTGAGGCAACTCTTTCACTCCATTTTTCTTCCATTTTCTAAAAGAAAAAATTTTTGTATTAATAAGTTCAAATGACGTTTCAAAAAAGGATGGAGATGTCTTGTGTATTCTAGCCCACACTCTCTCAATGATTTTGCATGAATAACTGCGGTTCAATATCAAAACCAGGAAAATGGCCCACTGTAATGTATTTGTATTGCTCGATGCCATTCTGCCACTCATGAGTCCATGTAGTATGCCCCAAAAATATATTGCTTAGGAGTGGTATGCTGTGATGTGACTCAGTGGAGAACGGATGACTGACACGTGGCATGAGTCACTAATATGCAGTTCTGATATGAGTGAGTGTACACTCAGTCTCCAACATTATCCTCCCCCAAACATTTTACTTCTGTCTCTGAAGTTCAAAAGAATTAAAGATAATGAGAAATTGATCACTTTCTGGAAAGATAGGAAAAATAGGTCAATAAACACACAGAGAAAGTGCATAGTAGAGAAGGAATCTGAGCCAATGCCATTCAATAAGAAATCAGAATAAAAAGCTATCAGCAGGGAAAATGAGGAAAATAGAGGATTTCAATGATGTAAGGATGTCAGAAGAAAATGGAAGATTGCTTTGAAAAGCCACGTGGCCTAATGAGAGAGCTGAATAAAGAAACCTATTATTTAATGAACAAATATATAAAGCAATTAGCTTTTGTACATACTAGCAATAACCAATTAGAAAGTATAATAAAGTGAATGGATTTTCTGTAGCAGTTAAAATACAAAATACAGGTGAAGAAGTTCGGAAATAACCATGGCAGCATATAAAGAAAGCTGCAGAGCTTTATTGAGTGACTTTTTAAAAATTTAGTATTGAAAATTCAACGTTTCTGGAGAGGAAGCAGAATGAAAGGTCAGAAACAAATCAAATATACATAGGAATTTACCATATAAGAAAAGTGCATGTGAAATGAATGGGGTCAAAAAGCTGTGGTGAATAAGTGGTAGCAAACTTGTGTGTCCCTGCTGATTGGCACTCCACTCCTGCTTTTTGGAGCATACTTAACCTTGTGTTGTCTGAAGACTTCTCTGGAAGAGAAGACTGGAGAAGCCATCCCCAGGGCTGCTTGCCTTTCCTCCAAATGCTATTAGGCACTCAGGCTCTTTAGAATCTATTGTTTATGTCTACCTGATGCTGGGCAGCATTTCAGACATGCAAACCAGCAGACACTATAAATAGTTAAACGTCTATTTATTTGGGCTATACCTAAAGCAATTACATGTGAAAACTGAAGTCAAATACAAATGGATTTTGAACCAACAGGTCTGTGCCCACTATGAAGAAGTAGCAAATTTGGCCCTGCTGGGAAGCTATGCTCTGCTCTCCTCTGCTGTGCCCCTCTTCTGCCCTCCAGGTTCTCCCTGACACTGCAGGCCTAGCACCCATCAACCTGTGACATTACAGTCTGTACGTGCTTGAGTTTGTGTTTCTAATCTTCTTTCCTCACCAGCATGCAGATCAATGGAAGCAGAGACTAGGTCATCTTTATTTGGCAGCTTGAGCACACTGCAGCCCTATAAACATCTGCTGAAGAAGGGAAGAAGGAAAAGAGGGAGGTGAGAAATACACTAGAGCAGAGCATTCATTACAACAGTCTCCTAGCATTAATTTTGGAAAAGGAATGTGAATAATGCCAAAGGATTTTCCTAAGTATAATATCAAAGTGGACATTACTGCAAAAAAATTAGCTAAACATATGAAAGTCAAACTATAAAATAAAAACATTAAATAAAATTACAAATTAATTCAAATATTTGCAATATAAACAGTATCTACACAGCTGATACATGTTGTGTTCAACAAAAGAAGGGCTTCTGCTGTGCATCAACCAATAAAAGGTAAACACTTAATAGAAAAATTAACACAAATACATAAATAGCTAAGATTCAAAGGGAAATGTGACTCACCAGCAAGCCTATTTTAAATGTTCACTCCCACTTCAAACAAACTAAATGAAAACAGAATATCTATGAGTAGTTTTATTTTCTAATAAGAAAAGAAAGTAGGTTTCAGGAAATCAGTAATGTAATAAGTCTTTTCACTCCTTTTAAATATGATATGAAATGATATAAAACATTTAAAATACTTATTCTTAGATCATATTTTCTTATACATGGTTTAAAATTATTTACTAATATGCATTACTTACACAATACAAATATAACTGAATGTAAAAAGGATGATATCCAGCCACAGGTTCATGCCCAGAAGACTAGCACTTGCAAGGTAGGAAGACTGCTATTTTAGGCTAGATCTGGTCCCAAAAGAAAATAAAAATTACAAGACCACTTTGACTGCCAGGTTGAATCCATCCTGGACAACAACACCTAGGTGCCAGCAACAGGCAGACATGGCATACCTTCCAACCACAGAGATATACATGATGCTTTTCTGCATTGGATCAGGGGTGAGGGCAGGGGCATGCAGAGGTGAGGGTCAACAGTGCACAGGTAAATCTTAAAAGACAAATAGCAATTTTTAAGTAGCCAAAGAAGAAAGAGACCAGGAATGGCATATGTACTGACAAGCACAGAGCAATGTTCTATCCTAAGAAAACAAATGACACTGGACACACTATGAGTCCAACAATCATATCTGATCCTAAAATTCTATCTCAAAACAGAGGTCAGGCTGAGATTCACTTCACTGGGTATGTGTATAGGTTTGGCATGAGCCTTACTGTCAAGTCATATCAGGAGTGTTCTTCCAGGAAGAGTTCCCAGACTTCTTTCTCGGTCCACAAACAGCTGATTTCTCACAGTGAAAGGACCAGGGTGAGATAAGTGGTAGAGCACTTGGTGAGGGTATGAAGAGCTCAGAGTTCAAATTCAAGTTCTATAACCATAGGAGGGCAGAAAGAGAGATAGACAGGGACAGACAAAAGGAAGAGACAGAGAGACAGGAAGAGAGAGATAGGGAAACACAGAGAGGCAGGAAGAGAAAGAGACAGAGGGGGAGAGAGACATAGACAGACAGAGACAGAGGCACAGAAAGACAGATACAGAGAGATGGAGAGGCAAGAAAAGACAGAGACAGGGGAAGACAGAGAGACAGGTAGACAGGAAGAAAGAGAGATGCAGGGAAGGAGAGAGAGACAGAGAGACAAGGAGAGACAGGGAGTTGAGACAGAGCTGTCATTTGGGGAACAGTTCTAGTGCCATCGCAGGCAGCAATTTGATACTAGGACATGCTATATATCAGTGATCTAGATGCAGGAAATTCATTCTACCTTCATTACTACACCATCAAGACACTACAGAGAACCCCTCAGAATGGCTTTTGAACTATGTTGTTTTCCATACCAGAGGTCCATGACAAGACATAAGTTTTGGATTGGCCAAGGCTAGTTTTGCCTTATCAATGAGAGCGGGCTGTTGTGGGAAGAACACATCAAAAACTAGAAAGTGAGCCTAGCCGATCACCCAGAAGTCTTAGCTCTGCCTAATGTCCCTCTGTCACACTTGACAATGGAATTTGTGAGCTGCAAGTGGTGGCTACAGAAGGGGAAACAGTTTGGGGACAAACTCAGTTTTCGGGTAAATAAAGAAGGTGAAATATTAATTCATCTAAAAATATGAATGTCAACAAGCGTAAGATTTGGGGAAGAAGATGATATAGGAAATGATTCAGTAAATATTTGCTTGAGCCAATCCAAAGCTCATTCCTCAGATTATGATGATGAAATGGACAGTATGGTAGTTAGACAGCAATGGTGCCAGGTGTCTTAACACAAACCCACATAGAGCAGAAGCACCATCAACAATTGGGACAGCATATAAGGCAAAACAAAATAGGACATTTTGAGAAATCATGTTCTTTGCAGAATTTAAACAAAAGGCTTTTGTGAAGAGTAGTTCTCACAATCACACCTCTACACAAACGCGTACTCTAGAGGATAATAGCGCCATTCATCACTCTTGATCAGCACTTCCACAAAGATGCAGCTCTATACTGTGTAGAGATTATTTTCATGACAAAATACACTATAATTTCTATTTAATTTGCACCATTAGTTTGGCTTTTAAGGGCTCATCATGAAGTCACAAAATGTTCCTTGGAGAATTTGTTGTATTGTATAGAAAGAAATTAAATGACCTTCAAGAAAAAGAACTCATACTAAAGACTGTGTACTTTCGGCTATAAAAGAAAGCCCAGAGTGGAGAGAGACAAGGATGATGCTCCAACACTGGTAAGGCAGATTATATAGCTGTCATTCAAGAAATTCTTAGAATTACCAGAGAGTCACAATCACAGGAATTGTAGAATCAGTCAAAATTTCCATGAATAGCCCCCTGAAGTATGTGGAAATTTGAGAAGAAGCCAGAATAGAGGAGGACCTTCGTGGGAGGTAAAATAGCCACTACAAGATGATGATAATCTACAGTTAGCCCCCTGCATCCATCTACCCATTGGTCTTTTGCCCTGACTGGATGCTACCCTCAAATGGCAAACTGTTCTGACCCATTACACCAGAGTATCTGGGGCTGACACCTAGCATCAACACTTTCACAAAGTGCTCAGATGATTCTGATGCAGGAGAGGTAAGGATGCTTCCTAAGGAAACAGTGGCAATTAAGTATACACATATTAATAAAGCGTGTCCTAGTGATTACGTAAGGGCAAGGGCGATAGGAGGAGTGGTGGGGTCTGAATCAGAGATAAGCAGCTGTGGAGGGGTTCTTATTAGATCACACTCCAGAGTGCTCTCTGAGAACTTTCCTTGCCTTACATGCCAACAGCTCTGGGCTAGAATTCTACAACTAAATCGTAATTATTACTAGGCCTACAAGAGATACCTGTATGAAAATTTAAAATTAAATTACAAATTTTAATTTAATTAATGAGAAGAAAATTCTTCTGCTGCTGTTAGGGAAACTATATCTTCTTAGAACTCAAGTGGAAAGGAAGGCTTGGCTATATATTCTTCCTAAGCCCAGAGTACAGATTTCTCTCAGGTCCAGCATTAAGTGGAAGAGAAGGTCTCTTCTGATGAGTGTTCCTTAGAAAGGAGTCTAAGGAGTGTGCTTTTTTTTCTAATTAGTAGATTTCAGTTTCATAAAAGCCTTGTTCACCTACATGTATGGCCTCTGTCATCTCCTTCTGCTCTTGTTCATGTCTGTGCTAGCCCCTTGAGTGACCACATTTGTTTCTATGCTATTTTTCTTGACAGAATCTCTCCAGAAAAGACTCTAGCAGTACCAGGCTTACCAGACCCTCAGAGATCAATAACCAATAGCTGTCTGTGGTCATTGTGTGGATGCATAGGAGATTAGTCACCAGGATGGAGGGATAAAGATGACAAGTTTGATTTGTGGAAAGATAATTGAGGTTTTGTGTTCAGGAGAAATGTGTATTGAATGGACAAACACAAAAGTATAGTGAAATCACCAAGATTCCTATTTCCCATTCCTCTGACTACCCAGTCCCATGGCCCTCAGGGATGGTTCATGACTGATGCTGTTCCTTCCCTGGTTGGGATGCACAGTTGTCTCTACAAAGAGTAAGCAGCATCCTCCACAGAGAAGCCCCAGAAGCCTAGAAAAAATATCACACAGGTCAAGAGGAAGGCTAAGGGGACAGAGTCCTCTTATTTCTCATACTAGAGCCAGGTCTTTCCCTATTTTGCTGATTTTGATAAAAGACTAAATAAATGCATGCATAAAATGAGGATATTTGTAGGGCTACAAATGTTTCATGCCCAGGATGTTTCTCCAAAGAGCCAACTGAGTAACTACTAGAAGGGGCTAAAATTGGGAGAGCAGCCTGCTGGGATTTAGAGATGCTGGAAGAATGTGTTTACTGGAATAACTTACAAAAGAAATGGGTGCTGATTAGGAAATGTGCATTTCTTTTAAGCAGTAGCTAAAGAGTTCATGATCTTTTCAGATGAAATCATCTAAAATTGCTGTCAAAACTTCTGGTAAACAGATCACTCAGCTATTTACAGCAACTGAAAACTGTAAACAACTTCAACTTACACCACAGAAGGAACAGTTAAGTAACATATGCAAATGAATTTAAAAATCCTACAGACTATACAAAATAAAACTAATTGTTACTGTGGTGAAATAAGACACAAAACTACATATACTGTTATATGTACTAAGTGTTCTGCTAAAAAACATAAATTCTTACATTAAAATGAACAAACAAAACAAAACAAAAACAAATGATGAGGAGCTGGAAAAATGGCTCCACGTGAGTGTAAAATAAGTAAATAAATCTTAAAATAAAACTGATGGTAGAGATCACCAAAGAATATCATCATATATAATAAAACATAAGTTGCCAAGATTCTCTGTCTCCATGTTCTCAGCATAAACAGAGGACAGTTCTCAGTGTATCACCACTGATGTTGATGCAGTTGACCCCTCCCTTCCACCTCCCTATAGTCCTTTCTTGGCTTGTGTTTCAGAAGAGCATACTCTTTAGGCTCTTCTGTTTCTTTGATCCATTCTTGCTTGTCTTCTTCCTGGTCTCTGTTAGTGTTGAATGTGTAAGATTTTTTTGTTTTGCTTTATCCACCCTCCCAAAGAGACACACCATTTCATTAGGGATTTCATGTAAATTTCCTGAAGCCTCCACTTCAGTATGTTAGGTCTATTAGGTCCCATCACACCACAGGGGGGCCAGAAGGGGGAGGGAGGGAAAGAGAGAAGGAGAGGGGGATAAGGGAGAGAGAGAGAAAGAGAGACAGAGGGAGGGGCAGGGGGAGGGAGAGAGGAGTGGACATAGGAGGGGAGGGGAGAGATTCTGTTTAAAATTTTTAATCATTTCCCTCCAGGCTTTTTTTTATTAGATATTTTCTTTTTTTTTAAAGGTTTATTTATTTATTTTATGTAAGTAGACTGTAGCTGTCCTCAGATACTCCAGAAGAGGGCATCAGATTTTGTTACGGATGGTTGTGAGCCACCATGTGGTTGCTGGGATTTGAACTCTGGACCTTTGGAAGAGCAGTCGGCACTCTTAACCACTGAGCCATCTCGCCAGCCCCAGATATTTTATTTATTTATATTTCAAATGCTATCCTAAAAGTTCCCTATACCCTCCCCCCCTCCCGCCCTGCTCCCCTACCCACCCACTCCCACTTCTTGGCCCTGGCATTCTCCTGTACTGGGGCATATAAAGTTTGCAAGACCAAGGGACCTCTCTTCCCAATGGTGGTAGACTAGGCCATCTTCTACTACATATGCAGCTAGAGACACAAGCTCTGGGGATATTGGTTAGTTCATATTGTTGTTCCACCTATAGGGTTGAAGACACCTTCAGCCCCTTGGGTACTTTCTCTAGCTCCTCCATTGGGGGCCCTGTGTTCTATCCAATAGATGACTGTGAGCATCCACTTCTGTATTTGCCAGATACTGGCATAGCCTCATAAGAGACAGCTATATAGGGTCCTTTCAGCAAAATCTTGCTGGCATATGCAATAGTGGCTGGGTTTGGTGGCTGATTATGGGATGGATCCCCAGGTGGAGTAGTCGCTGGATGGTCCATCCTTTCGTCTTAGCTCCAAACTTTGTCTCTGTAACTCCTTCCATGGGTATTTTGTTCCCTATTCTAAGGAGGAATGAATTATTCACACACTGGTCTTCCCCTCCAAACTTACTCCTTCTGCATCTTTTCTTTCCTGTATAATTTCCTTGAGATTTGATCAAGGGATCAGAGCCACAGTAGCTATTGCAGGAATTATAGGATTTAGTACCTAGATTGGTGGTTCCTCACATGCATGGAATTCAAAGAGAAAAGATTTAAAAAGAAGCAAGTTCCACATAACCAAGAACACAAGCAACTCAAGTTCTCTCGGCAAAGGTCCCTGGTAGCATACCTCCCCTTCAGCTGTAAGCAACTCACTCCCACAGGCCTAGGAAGCTGCTGTAGCCCAGGCAGCTGCCATAATTCCCTCACCCACAACCCATTCACATGGATGGCCAGTTTTCACTTCCACTGCTCAAGCTGACTCCTCTGACTGGATCAGCATATACATTGCTGACCATCACAAATGTATAGCCTAGTATAAGGTCCCCTAACTTTTCTTTCATGCACAATGGTCCAACAGAGGTAGAAGGATGTCATGTCAGCCATGTAACCCAGCACACATCTCAGCCAATGGCGTATCATTTTTTAGCTTTCAGCCAAAAATGTATTTTTGACTCTTTTCTTTCTTACTCAGTACTTTTAATCTATCATCAAAACTAGATATTACTTTTCAACATTCAGAGTACTGACAGCATCAGCCAACACTTCTCTGGACTATACCAGCTATTGAATTCTTATACTGGCTCTTATTCACATTATACAGCTAACTAACCATGCTTCTATGATAGTTATCCTCACTCAGACAATTTCATAATAGCATCCAGAGAGATTATTTCAAAGCATGGCTAAGTGTGTGGTTTCACTCAGTCAGTGCCTTGCAATCCTCAAAAGGTACTAAGTAGCCTTCCTATCCTCCCTGGCTCTCTTGATTTCATCTATTCATCTCCCTTTTGATATAAGCAATAACGATTATTATTATTACTATTATTATTATAACATATGTCACATATGGTTTTAATATAATATCATATATTACATTATATATTATGTAGTCTTTTATATAACATATAATATTAATGCATCATATTATATCAAGACATATTAATATGTTAATATATAATGTTATACTATACTATATAATATTATATATTAAATATAATATCATATATGACTATATATTACATATTATATAAAATATATAATAATATATCATATAATATCAATATATTGATATACATTAATATATTAACATATAATTATATTATATATTATGATAATGTGATTTTTTATTAGTGGTAGTAAATTAACCCAAAATACCTATAGCATGCAAGCCACCCAAAGATTGACTGGGCTGTACTGTGTGCTAGTTTCTAGTTCTGATTTAGGTGTGCTTAGTAGTACACCTAATTTTGATTGCAGGAGAGTAATAGGGCTTGTTCCTTTCATGGTGGTGGAACATTTGTTTCAGTGACTTGTCATGTCTACCTACACTCTAAATTCCAAAATAAATCACATAGTGCATCTCATTATCAATAGGGCAAGTAACAATATACTACCTAAAACTGTGTGAGCATCTACTTAGGGACACAAAGACCTAAGGACTATGATGCAGCTCGTGGTCCTCCATGTCTGGTCAGCAGGAAGTTGTACTACCTTAGAAAGATTAAGCAATGAGATCTTATTGGAGTAGGTATTGCTTTGTTGGAGAAAGTATGTCTATGGGGGTAGACTTTGAGGTTTCAAAAGCCAAAACCATACCCAGTGTCTTTCTCTTCCAGTTGCTTGTGGAACTGAATGGAGAGCTCTCAGCAATTTCTCCAGCACCATGTCGGCCATGTTGCCATGATGAAAACAGGCTAAACCTAAATTAAATGCTTTCTGTTATAGGAGTTGTCAAGACCATGGTATAGCGTTTCCTCACAGCAATAGAAACTTAATACACAGAACATCACTGGACTCAGCACTTATGGCTGGTCTTTAGTCACACTAGGTATGGCCAGGCCCCCCCAAAAAGAATGCATTGGCTGTCACTTGTGTCAACACAGAGGATTATGTGCTATCCATGTGGTGAATTCACTCAGTGGCTTTGAGACCCTTGCTGTAACTTTACTATCTCCTTAATGAACTCAAGCAAACATTTAACCCATCATCCTACTACTTGGCAGACACCACTATTTTGCAGCATTTTGTTTACTCCTGAAGCACTTTTGACTTGCAACAAGCTATAGTTTTTATACTTACTATTTATTTTATGTATGCTCTCTTCCTCCCTGAGAATATAGACCTTTGTGTATCAATGGGAATTATAATATTACATGTACATATTAAATGCTTAGGAAACAACCATCAAATTAATAAAGAAAGAAAGATACAAAGAATAGTGAGCCTCATCTCAGCTTGAAGGTAAGGACCCAGAAAAAAAATCATTAAAATGTAGGCAACCTTATCATAAGTTTTAGTCAGGAACCATAGCCAAGAAAGAGTTCATGTCAACAGAACATTGCTACATTGTTCTAATTACTGTCACATTTAAATAAAATTTGAATAAAAGCATTTCTCAACTCAATTTTTATATTTCAATGTTACTTTTTGCCACTTAGAATCCTTCACTATTTTATGTAAATTTTAGGATCTTTTTTTTTCATTTCTTGTTTTCTTGTATTTTCAGCAGAACATCATTTTGACAGTTTTACACCATGTGTCTGTGACCATATTCACTCCTTATTACACTGCCTTGTTCCTCTCCTGCTCTCACCTACCCCACACTTCTCCCAAGCTGGTATCTCTCCTTGTTGTTGTTGTTATTTGACCCACAGTGCTACTCAACTAATTTACATAGAGAGCATGGGTAGGGAGTTATTTTCTGGGGCATAGACAATTTACCAATGGCTACACCTTCCCCACATAACACCCCCTTTCCCAGTAACCATTAACATTTACCTCTAGGGAAGCATGAACCCTGCTGCCCCCTCCCCCATCCATGATGGAAAATGGAAGGACTGGTCATAGACTGGTATCCACAGCTGCTGTGTGTGCATGGCCGTGGAAGAGTCATAAGACATATTACAGCAGTTCTCCCCACTGTCTCTTCTAGCTCTCACGGTTTCCCCCTTCCTCTTCTGTCACCCTTCCCAGGCTTTGGAACGGGTGAGACAGATGTTCAGTTTAAGCACTGAGCACTCAAAGGCATTGATTCTCACCACTTTGTCCAGCCATGAAAGCTGAAACAAGCTGTTTGGATTTTTTATATCATTTGCATTGATAATTTTAATTTAGGAAGAATTGTCTTCATAAAAATATTAAATCTTCTAGTACACAGATAAAATGTTTTCAACTTATTTGGGCATTCATTAATATTTTAAGTAATACTTTATAATTTTCAGAGTAATTTCCTTATGTTTAAGTTATTTCTATGCATTTTGGATTCTTGTGTAATTGGAAGGATGATTTTCCTTATTTCATATTCAGATTGCTAGTGATAATACAGAAATACATGTTTCTTGTGTGTTTGCCTTATATTTTGCAACCTTACAGATTATACTACTAGTGCTGATAGGTTTACTGGAGTATCTACAGTTTTCTAAGATGATACCTGTGTCAATAATTTACTTTCCTTTCCAGTTTGGGTGCCATTTATTTATCTACTCACTTGTCCAATTGTTTTGACTAGAAAGTCCATGTCAGCACTCAGAGTGCATAGAGCTAGTTACTTTTCTCATGCTACGATAAAATAAGATGACCCAAAGCTACTTGTAGAGAAGTTTGTTTCAGCTTACTTTAGCCAGGATCCATGTCCAAGAAAGAGTTCATGTCAACAGCACATTGCTACATTAATCTGATTACTGTAACTTTTAAATAAAGTTGGAATAAAAGCATTTCTCAACTCTCTAGAGGGAGAGTCCATAATGGAGGAGAGGCATGGCAGCAGGTAGTCAGAGCAAGAAGCTGAAAGAACATCTCAAGCACATAGAGGAAGCAAAGAAAGCAAGAAATGGGACACGACTGTAATCCCCCACTTCCTTATTACAAGCAATACTTGTAATAAGGCTCCACCCATTGAAGGTTTCATAATGTCTCCAGACAGTGCTACCAGTGGGGAAGTCAGGAGTTCAAACACCTGAAACGATGGAGAACATTGCTCATTCAAACTGCAACAGTGGGCACTCTCAGTTATGTTTTAGTATTGGGTGGGGAGATACAAACTTTCCCAAGTGAATATGGATTTTTCTGCTGAATTTTCACATATGCTCTTTTCATGTTGAGTTCTCCTTCTGTTAATAGTTTGCTGGGTGATAATTATCATAAGAAAGTGAAGGGTCATAGTCACTTAGTTTTCTGCATCTCTTAGTGTGATTATAGGAGTCTACATTTTCTTCCCCTTCATTTTATTTATGTGATGAACTATCTTGCTTGTTTTCTGATTAATCTCATTGGCTATGGTATATCACAAGTATGCTGCTGTGTTGCATATACTAATTTTTCTTAAAGACTTTTTAATCTATAAATGGCATTGGTCTATAACTGTTATAAATGTTGTTGTGTCTGACTATCCAATTACTGAATACCCCTAAAGAATGAATCAGAAGGTATTCAATATTCAATTTTCTCTTAATAATTGGAAAATGTTAGTAATGATTCTTTTTTGATTGATTGGTAGTATTTACGAGTGAAGCTATCTGGTCCTAAATTTTTGTTCTGAGTTTTTTGTTGTTGGTGTTGTTGATGTTTGTTTTAATTATTATTACCAGTTAAGTCTCTTTACTTTTATAAATAAATCAAGATTCTGTAATTATTTGTGAGTCACTTTTGGCAGCTGATACTTTTTCTAGGAGTTTGTTTATTTTATCTAAGTTATCTAACTTATTGATGCATATTTTGATGGCATCCCACTACAGTTATATGTATTTCTTTATGTTTTATAATAGTGACTTTGATTTTGTTTTTTATTTCATTTCTGATTTTTTTTTCTTGGTCATTGCAGACAAATGTAAATTTTGTAGATTCTTATCAAGCAACTAACTTTTGATTTGGTTGATTTTTCTGTGTGATTTATAGTCTTTAACTTTTTCTCTTTGAATATTATTTCATCCCTCCGTCAGCTTTAGGTTATCTTACATTGCAGATAGTGCTGGCGGGTTACTAAAGTTTCAAAGTTACTGTAATGACTCATGATTTCTCTCTTTTTAATGTGGCACTCAAATCACAAATCTTCTTCCATATACCACTGACATAGCAACCATTTGAAAGATGTGTTTGGGGAGTGTGCTTATTTTTAATTGATTAAACATTTTATTTGTTTACATTTCAAGTGTTATCCCCCTTGCCTCTAAGAGGGTGCCCCCTCTCCTACCTTAGTGCTCTAGCACTCCCCTTCTCTGAGGCATCAAACCTCCACAGGACCAAGCACCTCCTTTCCCACTGGTGCGAGATAAGGCAGTTCTTTGCTACATTATCTAGCCAGAGCCATGAACCGGCCCATGTATATTCTTTGGTTGGTGTTTTAGACTCTAGGAACTCTGGGGAGTCCAGTTAGTTGATTCTGTTGTCCTTCCTATGAGACTGCAATCCCCTTCTGCTCAGTCAGCCCTTCCCCTAACTCTTTCACTGGGGTCCCTGGGCTCAGTCCAATGATCAGCTATATCTGCATCTGTCTTAGTCAGGTACTAGTAGAGCCCCTCAGAGAACAGCCATACCAGGCGCCTGTCTGCAAGCACATCTTGACATCAGCAATTGTGTCAGAGTTTGGTGACTGCAGGTGGAATGGATGGCACAGTTGGGAGACCTCTGGGTGGCCTTTCCTTCAGCTTCTGCTCCATTTTTGTTCCTGCATTTCCTTTAGACAGAAAATTCTGGGTTAAAAATTTTGAGATGGGTGAGTGGCCCCATCTCTCCACTGGAGGCCATGTGTATGTACTGGAGGTGGTCTCTTCAAGTTCTATCTCCCTGCTGTAATATATTTTGGCTATAAATCCCTGGGGTCTGGGAAGTCTCTTCTGTGCCTGGTGTCTGGGACTTTCTAGTGGTACCCCAAGTTTTCCAACTCCCAGTGCTATTCATTCTCCCAATCCTTTGGACTGCTCTCTTGTCTCTCCCCATACCTGATCCCCCACACACACCTTGCACATTTTCCCTCCTTCTCTACTCTCCCACCCTGGTCCCTCCCTCCCCCTGCCTCCCATGAGTACTATGTTCCCCCTTTTAAGTGAGTTTGAAGCATCAACACTCTGCCCTTCCTACTTGTTATGCTTCACATGGCCTAGGAGTTGTATCGTGTGTATTCTGATCCTTTGGGCTAATTTCAAGTACATACGATGTATGTCTTTTTCGGACTGGGTTGCCGCATTCAGGATGATATTTTTTACTTCCAACCATTTGTCTACAAAGTTTGTGAAGTCATCTTTTTTTCATAGCTGAGCATTTTCCATTTCCATTGGTTACAGTTATGTCAAGGTATCTTATATTATTTGTGACTATTGTGAAAGGTGTTATTTCCCTAATTTCTATCTCAGTATGTTTATGCTTCCTGTAGAGAAATGCTCCTGGTTTGTTTGAGTTAATTTTATATCAAGCCACTTTGCTAAAGTTGTTTATCAACTGAAGGATTTCTCTGGTGGAATTTTTGGGGTCACTTAAGCATACTATTATATCATCTGCAAATATTGATACCCTGACTTCTTCCTTTCCAAATTGTATCTCTTTGACATTCTTTTGTTGTCTAATTGCTCTGGCTAGAACTTGTAGTACTATGTTGAATAGGTAGAGAGAGAGTGTGCGGTCTTGTCTTGTTCATGATTTTAGTGGGATTGCTTCAAGTTTCTCTCCATTTGATTTGATGTTCTCTACTGGTTTGCTGTATGTTGTTTTTACTATGTTTAGGTATAGGCCTTAAATTCCTGATCTCCCTAAGAATTTTAACATAAAAGGTGTTGTATTTTGTCAAAGCATTTTTCAGTATCTAGTGAGATGTTCATATGATTTTTTCTTTGAGTTTGTTTATACAGTGAATTTCCATATATTAAACTGTCCCTGCATCCCTGAGATAAAGCCTACTTGATCATCATGAATGATCCTTTTGATGTGTTCTTGGATTCAGTTTGTGAAATTTTTATTGAGTTTTGCATTAATATTCATAAGTAAAATTGGTGTGAGTTCTCTTTGTTTCTTGGGTCTTTGTGTGGTTTAGGTATCAGTGTAACTGTGGCTTCATAAAATGAATTAGGTAGTACTCCTTCTGTTTCTATTTTGCAGAATAGTTTGAGAAGTATTGGTATTAGGTCTTCTTTTTAAGGTCTGATAGAATTCTGCACTAAAAGCATCTAGCTCTGGTTTTTTTGTTTGTTTGTTTTTTGTTTTGTTATTTTTGTTTCTTTGTTTGTTTGCTTGCTTGCTTGTTTCATTGGGAGACTTTTACTGACTGCAGCTACTTCATTAGGGATTATGATACTGTTTAGATAGTTTATCTGGTCATGATTTAACTTTGATATCTGGTACCTGTCTTGAAGATCATCTATTTCATCTACATTTTCAAGTTTTGTTGAGGATAGGTTTTTGTAGTAGGATCTGATAGTTTTTTGAATTTCCTCAGTTTCTGTTGTTATGTCTCCCTTTTCATTTCTGATTTTGTTAATCCAAATACTGTTTCTTGGCTCTTTAGTTAGTTTGAGTAGGCTTATTGATTATCTCAAAGAACCAGTTTTTGGTTTTGTTGATTCTTTGTATCATTCTCTTTGTTTTTATTTGATTGATTTCAGCCTTAAGTTTGACTGTTTCCTGCTGCCTATTCCTCATGGATGTGTTTGCTTCTTTTTGTTCTAGAGCTCTCAGGTGTGCTAGTGTAGGATCTCTCCATTTTCTTTACCAGGTCACTTAGTGCTATGAATTTTCCTCTTAGCACTGCTTTCATTGTGTCCCATAAGTTTGGGCATATTGTGTCATTATTTTTATTGAATTCCAGGAAGTCAATAATTTCTTTCTTTATTTCTTCCCTGACCATGTAATCATTGAGCAGAGAGTTTTTCAGCTTCCATGAGTATGTGGGATTTCTGTTGTTTTTGTCGTTATTGAAGACCAGCTGTGGTGATCTGATAGAATGTCTGTGTGTCTGTGGTGATCTGATAGAATGCAAGGGATTATTTCAATCTTCTTTTAGCTGTTGAGGCCTGTTTTGTGTTTAATTATGTGGTTAATTTTGCAGAAAGTACCATGAGATACTGAGAAGAAGGTATAATCTTTTACTTTATTTGTTTTTATTATTGTTGTTGGTAGTGGTGGTGGGTTTTTTGTTTGTTTGTTTTTTGTTGTTGTTTGTTTGTTTGTTTTTTATTTTGGGTTTTTTTTTTTTTTCGAGACAGGGTTTCTCTGTGTAGCCCTGGCTGTCCTGGAACTCACTTTGTAGACCAGGCTGGCCTCGAACTCAGAAATCTGCCAGCCAGAAAGTTCTGGGATTAAAGGCATGTGCCACCACGCCCAGCTTCTTTTGCTTTAGCGTGAAATGTTCTGTAGATATCTGTTAAATTCACTTGGTTTAAAACTTCTGTTAGTTTCTTCATGCCTCTGTTTAGGTTTTGTTTCCATGATCTGTACATCAGTGAGAGTGGGATGCTAACATCTCCCACTATTATTGTGTGAGAATCAATGTGTATTTTGAGCTTTAGTAACATTTCTTTTACAAATGATGGTGCCCTTGAATTTGTGGCATAGATGTTCATCCTGGTGGATTTTTCCTTTCATGGATATGAAGTGACCTTCCCCATCATTTCTGATAACTTTTGGCTGAAACTCTATTTTATGGGGTCTTAGAATGGCTACTCCAGCTTGTTTTTTGGGACCGTGTGCTTGAAATATTTTCCCAGCCTTTTAGTCTGAGGTTGTCTGTCTTTGTCACTGAGATGTGTTTCCTATTTGCAACAAAATGCTGGGTCCTCTTTATGTATACAGTCTGTTAGCCTGTCTTTTTATTGGGGAATTGAGTCCATTGATGTTGAAACATATTAATAACAAATGATTGTTCATTCCAGTTATTTTTGATGTTAGTAATGGTATTATGCTTGTGTGCTTCTTTTCTTTTGGGTTTCTTGTGAGATGATTAATTTCTTGGTTTTTCTTGGGTATAGTTTCCCCCTTGTGTTAGAGTTTTCCTTCTATTATCTTCTGTAGAGCTGGGTTAGTAGAAAGATACTCTTTAAATTTGGTTATGTCATGAGATACCTTGGTTTCTTCATCTATGGTGATTGAGAGTATTGCTGAGCATAGTAGTCTGGCCTGCCATTTATGTTCTCTTAGGGTCCAAGATGTCCTGACTTTTAGAGTCTAATAGGTCTGCATTTATATGTTATTTGGCCTTTTTTCCTTGTCACTTTTAATATTCTTTCATTGTTCTGTGTATTTAGCGTTTTGATTATTATGTAATGGGAGGAATTTCTTTTATGGTCTGATCTATTTGACGTTCCTTAGACTTCTTGTATGTTTATGATCATCTCTTTCTTTAGGTTAAGGAAGTTTTCTTCTATGATTTTGTTGAAGATGTTTCCTGGCCCTTGCATTGGGAATTTTCAATCTCTTCTATTCCTATTATTCTTACATTTGGTCTTTCCATTGTGTCCTGAATCTCCTTGATGTTTTGCTTTAGGAACCTTGTGCACTTTGCATTTCATTTGACTTTTATATTAGCATATTCTATGGTATCTTCCATGCCTGAGATTCTCTCTTTTTTCTCTTGTATTCTGTTGGTAACTCCTGATCTCTTTCTTATGTTTTCCATCTCCAGGGTTGTCACCCTTTGTGATTTCTTTATTGTTTCTATTTCCATTTTTTAGATCCTGGACAGTTTTGTTCAATTTCTTCACCTGTTTGATTTTGGTTTCCTATATTTCTTTAAGGGAGTTATTTATGTCCTTCTTAAGGTCCTCTGTCATCTTCATGATGTCGGATTTTAGGTCAGAATCTTGCTCTTCAGGTGTGTTGGGTACCCAAGGCTTGCTGTGGTGGGAGAACGGGTTCTGATGGTGCCAAGTGGCATTGGTTGCTGTTGCTTAGTTATTGCACTTTCACCACCTGGTTATCTCAGGTATTAACTGGCCTTGCTATCTCTGACTGGGTCCTGTCCCTCCTGTGAGCCTCGTTATGACAGACCTCCTGTCAGTGGATCTTTCTCTGGGTATGGGTGTGGGTGTGAGCACCTGATCTGCTCTGGAGCGCAGTTGTTAACCAAAGAAAGATGTATCTCTGGCAGGTTAATGCTGATAGGGCCCCACCTCTGCTGGACCCCATGGTGGCCCCAGTTATGCCAGGTAATAAAAGGGTGGTATATTATCTGTAAGCCTGTAGGTGATGTATCTCCTAGAAATCAAGCTGTCTCAGTGTGGAAGGGTGTCAAGAGCACCAACTCTGCCTCAGGCTGAGTTGTGGGTGGGCTGGAGATTGTGTTTTTATATTTATATTTATTTTTCTAGAATGTATCTTTATCTTTCATCCATTTGTTACTTATGATTCTGATGTTTTATTTCCATATATATATGAAAAAAAATTATTTTTCTATTTTCATTGATTTCTGGATGTATTCTGATATGGAGAAAAACATTTTGTATGATTTTAATTATGAATATATATTGAGATTGTTCTTTGACCTCACATACTATTGAAGACTGTTCCATGTGCTCATAGAGAGAGTGTATGTGTTGTTGTTGAGTGGGCTGTGACATAGATGTCTGCTATTCCAGTTGATCAGAATAGTATTGCTTGTGATTGTAGATTCTATGAGGGTATCTGTGCAATTGACATACACATTTCTGGAGGTAGAAAGTGAAGTTTGCAGTTGTCACTATAAAAATATTTTTGCACTAAAATAAACCATTTCCTCTACAGGTTACTTTCGGTCATAGTGTTTTGTCACTGCTATGGAAACCCTAACTAAAACATTGCCCTTCGACTTCACTCCTATTTTGTATTTTTAATCTAAACTAACTCTCCTTTAAGAGGCATATAATTGAATACTGACTTCTCCATACTACCAACCTCTCCCTTTAAAGTGGAATAACAAGGAGAAAGAGGAGGAGGAAAAAGGAGAAGGAACAAAAAGAACAAGAACAAGAAGAAGAACGAGAACAGGCTCTATCCTGCCGAAGACAGAAGAGAGGAAGATCACTAGCAAACACACAGGAATGATGGGCTTGAAAATGTGGAGAAACAGATATATGACACAGCAATCTTCAGCGAGTGACAGAAAGAGTAGGCTGCTTGAAATATGGCTAGCTCCAGGGGTGCCACATGTGCTGGGTGAAATGTGGCCAGATCAGAAGTGCAACGCCATTGGCTGCAGAGATTCTGGTTGAAATGTGACATGATGAACTTCAGTGACAAAGCTGAGTTTCACTGCAGTGAATAGTATAACCTCCCTGCTATCACTGTGAAGCCTGAAGACTGTGGATCACAGTACCATACAGGCAAGCAATAGCATGGCTGTATAAGACAGGAGCTATAAGGCAGTCTCATAGGTAAATAGAACTGTTTTCAGACAGACTATGAAAACACAGGCAAAAAAAAAGCACCCTGGACCTGAGTTAAAAGAGAACACCCCACAGCAAAGGTAAACACAGCCCTCCCACAACCCACCTCCACAGAACCAGGAACACTGAGGGAAGCAGCCTGGAAACATGACTATTCAGGACAGAGAAGAGAAAGTTGCAGCTGGCAAGTGGGTGCAAAATACTAAGAGAGGCATCCCTTTTTCAGAATAGGGAAGCACCTACCAAAAGATACATCTGACACAAACATTTTTCTCAGTAGGAGGGGCATCCTGTCTAAGTTATTTGTGTTGTTGATGAATAGCCATCTTCCTACTTGCTCACACAGCTATATGAAATATAATGTGGGGAGCAGGGCAAACCGCATTCGTCCCAGCTAGGAAGAAATGCTGATAGATGTTATGAATTTGATTTCATTTTCTTATATTCTCTTTGCTCTAAAATGTATTTTATGAATCCTTTGAGAATTTTTTTACGATGTATATTTACCACATTCACTCCTCTCAACTCCTCCCCTTTCCAAACTCTCAACCATCCATCCTTTCCAACTTTGAGATTATTCTTCTCCTTCTGTCCCTAACTAGTCCAGTTTGTGTTGCCCAGATGGTCTTGGGATTGGAGGTGCCCTGGAATGTAGTTAACCTACCATGGGTCACATAATTTAAAAAATAGAAATAGATAAATAGATAGATGGATAGATAGATAGATAGATAGATAGATAGATAGATAGATAGATAGATAGATAGATAGAAAAACTGAACCCCCAGAAGCTATCTCATGCTAGTAACTCCTTAGTCAGTAGTGGTTTTAGTGTCCTCCTCTACTTCTCTTTGTTGAGATTTTGTCTGGATGGAGTAACCCAAATTCAATGCAAGCTGCCAAAATCGCTTGGAGTTAATATACGTGCATCTTTCCTGCTTATAAATCATGGTTTATTTGATGTTCTCCATAACCGTTGTCTCTTACAGTCTTTCCACGCCTCCTCTTTACACCGTTGTATTTCCAATGTTTAGTTGTCCTGATACAGCCAATGCCTTGCCTTGAGATGCCTTGGTGACTACTATCTGTTCCTTTTTGCACTTACTCTCTACTTTGTCTGCTATATATCATATCGCTAAGGAACATGCTTTCTCCTGTTTCTACTTTACTCTTTTTCCCTACTTACTCTTAGTTTCAAACTTTTTAAATATTTGTAATAATTTAATATTTTAATAAAATAGTTTTAGAAGCTCTAAAAGTCTATAAATTATATTTTTGAGCAGTTTCCTGGCCCTTCTTTCTTGAATCATATCAAGGGCTATAATAGAAGTACAAAAGTATTTTGCTGAATGCTACAGGGCAGACCTGTTGTTTAGTCATTGTTTCTATCAGTGCCCACCTTCAATAGAGATAAGTTTCCATGAAAATTCACACAAAAAAAAAAAGTCACGAGAATAAGGAAATGAAAACACCAGAGTATACATACATTCCAACCCTTAACAGACTGCCGTGAATGACATGGAAACAGAGAGAAGGCTACCATGACAGCTCCACAAGGTCTCAAATCCCTTCAAACCAGGAAAATAAGCAAAGAGGACAAACTAGCTGAAATGAATCAAAAAGAATCTAGAATTCTACTTTTCAAAGGAACAATGCATATGTAGAGGCCTAGAGAAGAGGAATGAAGGATGAAAATTAAGACAGACTCCAAGTCATAACCAGCCAAGAGGATGTAAAGCTTGACAGTGCAAAGGAAAGACCCAAACTGAAGGAATAACTTAGCAAGGAAACGGAGACTCTGAAGAGAGAAAAAACAAAAACGTTGGAAATAAGGCAACTAAACAATCAAAAATGGAGTTGAGCCGGGCAGTGGTGGCACACGCCTTTAGTCCCAGCACTTGGGAGGCAGAGGCAAGGGGATTTCTGAGTTCAAGGCCAGCCTGGTCTACAGAGTGAGTACCAGGACAGCCAGGGCTATACGTAGACACCCTGTCTCGGAAAAAAAAATGGAGTTGACATGACAGACAGACAGTATCAAACAGAAAAAAAGAGCATTTGGGATGGGAGAGAAAATGGAAAAAAATACTCCACTGAGACTGCAATAAAAAGAAACAACGCATAAACATGTTCACACCACACACTCAACCAAAACCACAGAACAAAAGCAACAATGAAAATTAAAGGCACAGAGAATACAGTTTGTTAAGTGGTTAGTGTCTGGTGCCCCCCTGCCACATGTAAACCATTCCATCTGGAAACTTGGTGACAAGTTGAAACAAAGTCATACATCTTTGAGAACAGGGTCCACATTTACCCCTTGGTTTTACAAACCACACATCTTTGAGAATGACTCCATATTTCTTTGTCCATGCAACAGTAGTGCCACGCTTCTGTGACACCAATGATCTAGTGAGAGGGTGACAAGTGTCAATTTGGAGTGCTATAACAATCTCTTACAACAATGTGGCTGGCAGTGTCAACTTCTCCATATGCTTTGCCTAGTTATCAGTGTTTCACTGTCTCTCGTAGACCAGGCTTGCTGTTATTCATTTGTTCACTTGTTTACTTCTTTCTCCCAGCTTCTTAGTTTCTAGAAGAATAGAGCCCGGGAGTTTCCTGCTGTGCTACTTTTGGTAAATTCACTACCATGTTTTGTGAACTTCAAAAAATATTTTAATTAATATTTTAATTAATTCTAAGAAATGTATTTTGAGGATATTCATGTCCCTCTCCCAACCCCTCCCATATTTGGCCAATCTGCCCCTCTTGTTTGTAACCCCTGAAATTTGAGTTTTCTCCCTCAACCCTGTCAAGTCCACTTTTGTTGGCTTGGGAGTGGGACCTGTCCGGTAGCATGGTAGATATACCAGAGATTATAGCATTAAAGTAAATCGACTCTCCCTCTCCCAGCATCCATCAAATGCTAACAGTTTATCCATGCCCACCTCCCCTCATCTCCATTCCTGGATGCTGAAGGTTATGTCTAGCTGGATCTTATATAGGCTGTGCACATGTTATCATACTCACTGTGAGTTTACATGTATACCTGTAAAACACTGTTTCCTTTATGTTATCTACCACCTCTGACTCTTAATATCTCCCCTTTTCTTCTTCCCCAAAGATTCCTGAATTTTAGGAAAAAAAAAAAAACAATCTGATATGTTCGTTCTATTTGAGGTTGAGCACTGCATTATCTTTTATTTTTATTTTATTTTATGTATGCATGTTAATCAGTTGAAGGTATCTGTATTAATTGCTAGATAGCTACTCTATAAAGAAACTTCTTTGATGAGAGTTAAGAGGTGAGCTGATCCATTTATATATCAATAAGTCATTAGGAATCGTTCTAATGCTATGCCCATCTGGTGAAATAATGGTATTGGGTTCTCCTGTAGGGTCTAGTCCTATTTAGCCACAGGTTCTTGAATATGTTACCAGTTCCAGGTATGGATTCTAGCTCATGGAATTGGCTAGATCCAATCAGAAAGTGGTAGGTTAATCTAATAACATTTGTGTCACTCTTGTGCCAACGGCTCAGTCACAATCTTGTCGGGCCAGTAGTTATTGTAGATTGCTGAGTCTATAGTTGGGTGAAACTGGTAATTACTTTGTCCCATCTCTGGTAGCCCTGAAAAGTAGCCAGGACAGATGAACGAGTCCCAGGTGTGTACCACTTTGATTTCCCTATATTCACCACCTATATGTGGTGTCTTCCATTATGGAGTCTTCTTCAATTGCATGATTTTGCACTTTTTTCACTTCTTTGATAATGCAAGCATGTAGAGATTATAAGTAGCCTCAAAGATCATTTGGTCTCAACTAAGTAGTGTTAATGGGTTACTTTTATTACCACCTCATTTTGATTCCATTCTTATCTCTTTTGCTGTATTTGATCAATTTTGGGTTTTTTGTTTGTTTGTTTTATAAATCTAAGATATCTAAAACTTATGTAAACCCATTAATTCACCTGAAATCAAAGAAGAATGCATTTGTGTCCATATATCTGCTTTTAAAGTTTTCATTGGCTTCTCTTTTTTAAATTAATTTATTCACTTTACATCCCAATCATGCACCCCCATCCCTCCTCTCTCCCAATCCAAGTCTTACAAATCCTTCCCCCATTACCCTCTCCTTTCTCCTTAGAGAAGGGGAAATCCCTTGGGTGCCACCCCACCCTGGGACAACCAGTTGCAGCAGGACTAAGTGAATCCTCTCCCACTGAGGTACAACCAGGCAATCCAGTTACTGGAAAGGAATCCAGTAGCAGGCAACTGAGTCAGAGGCAGTCTCTGCTCCAATTATTAGGGGACTCACATGAAGACCACACAGCACATCTGCTACAAAAGGGTAGGATGTCTAGGTCTAGCCTCTACATGCTCTTTAGTTGGTGGTTCAGTCTCTGTTATTTACATATTTTTATTTTTAAATTTCAAATTCACTAAGATTGTTGACTTGTATTTTTGTTATTTTTCTAAATTAATGCCAACCTTGAATATTTTAAATTAAAACTAGTCTCTGCTTAAGCACTAATAATAGGTACTGTTGCAGATTTGCAAAGTACTGTTTTACCTAAAATTTGTTTACAGTGTAGATCAAATTGTCTCCAATCTTACTAATTTTTCAGCCTACACAAAATATAATTTCTGTTTACTTCTTCTAGTTCCATTAATTTTTATTTACCAGGCTTAGAATTTCTAGCTTTTCCTAGTGAACTGCATCTTAAATTAATATAGAGTACCAGTACTTATAAATGCACGTAAAATGTATCTTATTGATTAAGTATTTTCTCAATCTCATCAAATTCATACTTTTATAATTTTAAGAATATTTTTAAAAATAAAACGTCTCATTTACCTGGTGTTTCCACTGAATGGACGTTTTCTATATCTAGTTTCTGGGTGCACAAATATTTGTAATAACAGAAGAATTTTACAAAAGCCACTGTGTACCCATGAGAGACACAAAGTGAAAAATGCAGAAAATTATTTCTATTATTATTAAAATAGTTTTTACCTGATAAACACATGGTCTTGGTGACCCTTAGAGAATCTTCAAATTTGAGAGTCACTTCCTTGAAATATCCACTGATCCAGTGTATGACTTCTTTCTGGTACATCTAAAATCACTCCATCTTGGTGCCAATCTTGAGAAATATGAAAAGATGGAGAAACATTCAATCATTTTTTTCAGGGCTTTTTTCTTTCTTTCTGGAACTCAAGACAGCTGGAAAAATTTTAAAACCTAACTTAGCTATGTAATATCTTTTCTTCTTGACCAATGTGTAACCCATTTACCAGTTTTACCATTATTACATCCTCCTTTTGGAATCTACATCATGAGCCCTTGTCACTGCCACAATTCACCTTAGTTAAATGACCTTGGAAATCAGGACAGACTGTTATTTTATGGTTAATTTCCTATGATGTGAGTGTGAAAATGAAAGAAAATTATGGAAATGCAAGAACAGGCAAGGTGCAGGCAAGGAGGAGGCAATCTTAGATATGAAGCCTTGCTAAGAATGAGATCTTGAGTCCACAGCATCTCAGGGTAGACTCTTGAGGAACAAGGAGCTACATTTAGAAAAAGGCAACATTCATGGGACTAAAGAAGATGATGCTGAAAGCAGAGAGGGATTCCCTACCGACCCCAAAGCTGAAGCCAGTGGGCAGTGGTGAAAGGTCATCACAGCCACACTGGAAAGAATCAACACATCACCATTGACGCAAGATACCATGTCTCAGAGACCGTCCAAATTCTTTCAGGAGAAAAACACACTTGGAAATTCTGCCATCAACGAGTTGTCCTGATCATGGAGTCAGCCATGGAGAAGACAGAAAACAACACACAGTGGAGGTCAAGGCCAACAAGTTCCTGGCAAAATGTACTTTAAAGACGCTCTGACACTGAGCTGACAAGGTCAACATTCCAAAGACACTTGATGGGGAGAAAAAGGCACAGATTTCCCTAGCTCTGAATTCTGATGCTTTGGATGTTGCCAACAAAACTAAAACCATGAGAACTGAGTGCAGCTGATAATTGCAAATACACCATTTCTCACCACTGAGAAATGAAAGAGCTAAGAGATCATAGCCCACTCACTCCATCTATTTTTCAAGGGACAATCCAGGATGTGAGTGAAACACAGTGCTCTGTTTGGAATGGAAGGTGAGAAAAGATGACACTGTGTGTGTAGGCAGAACAGGAAGGTGACTCACAGGGCTTCTGTCCTTGGCATTCCAATTCATGTATCAGAGGACTATCTTCTGAAGTAGAGCCATGCCTTGCTTGTGGTTTGAGGACACTCTGCAACTTAAAAGAGGAGTTAGGTGTTATTTTGATCTGATGACACACTCCAGCAAGAGGGGGTCAGAAATTTCTCATTGGATATCAATGAAGTAAGCTAACACCAGGGATGAGACATTAGGCTCACATGCCTGCATGTACACATCTGCACACTTGCATGTACACATGCACACACACACACAACTTGATTCTGGATAATCTAGAGCTTAAAGATTATTACAAATATACAAACTTTATTGAGTTCCATTAAGTTTTTGCTATCCAGCAGTTTATAAGTTAATACTAGCAATTAATTTTAATCTTAGAAAATTAAGAACATTATTTTTCTTGCATAACTACAAAAATGTAATGAATGGTTAGATTCCAGGATTATTTAACTGGAAAGACATGTAGTAAGAGGTGAGTGGAAAGGATTAGGGTATCACCTCCTTGGTACCCTCTTCTTATCAGAAGGTACCCTCCTTTATCTGGACTATATCACAAAGGAGATCCATTATGGTGCTAGGCATGTTTACTGCCTAGTGTCACACTGCAAGGCTCTCAGCCAGAGAACATAATGGATGTACACAGGGTTGGAGCTTTTGCCTGCTCACAGATGAGGAAACTCTAATTCAGAGAGAAAGAAGCTGGGCCTCTGCCAGTCATCTACCTTTTATGCTTCCATATAGACTTCACTCAGACCATGATTTTCAATCTGACAAATCAGGACAAATAAAACTGCCAGAATCAAGGCAGACTCTTTACTGGGACAGTTAGCCCCATAATGGAGAGGAATGTTATTGCTCAAGGCATTTGCATAATATCTACTGATCAAGCTTTCTCCAAGCTGCTATTCTTTACTCTAGCTCCTAGCAGTGGAGGAGGACTGTTTCAGGTCTCACTATCACAAGTTCATCACATGAAGGCCAGGCCATACAGAGCAAGAGTCCCCTGGGTGATCAAATAGAACAGAGCCTCAGGAAGAGTCATGAGCAAGAAGGAAGCTGCTCTTCCTTCTCACCTTGCTGTGTGACCTTCAGCAACCTGCCAGTCCATGGTGTTCTTTTCTCATCACATGCTGCCTGGAATCCCTTCATTCCTGTAGCTCTGGGCCAAGGTTAGATGCCCCATTAAAATGAAAGTGTAGCTGGGAGAAGTCATTAGCTCTAGAGAATTAGCTCATCAGTTATATTTGCTCTGGTTTAGAGCTCTTTCAGCTTGGTGAAGTGTTAGCAGGTAGACAGGTTAAGGGAAGTCTTGCTTCAGAGGGGGATAGATAACACAAAAGAGCCAAGTGCATCATTACAAAATGATGGACAGGCCAATGTGGACTGTACAACATAGGCATCACATTCATATCTCCAAGTGCTTAATCACTCAATGATTAATGGTCTAGGAAACTTTGCCTGCTTGCTTCCAGTGATGGGGCTCCCCCCTCCTCCTAGAAGCTACTTAAAATCTCCAGATGTTACTGAGAAAAGTCCCTAAGTGCAGCGTATGCTCTGACCTACTTCTATTCTACTCCAATCTACTGCTTCTTCCTGTGGACAGGCTTTGTGAGTATCCATGAATGGAGCCTGTCCCAGATCATTTCTTCTTCCTGGTAAGTAATGCCCAGTCCTTTGTCTGCAGGGTGTACACCTAGCATAGCTTAGTCTTTCTGGCAGCAGCCTCTACCCAGTGCTGTGCCCCAAAGAAGACCCAAACTTCAGTCTTAATTCCTGAGGTGAGAAGTTTTGTAGAATAATGCACAAGATTAAAACATACAAGAAAATGTCCTAGGATTCCTCTCTTCCTATCTTTGTTACTCTTCCAAGTCTCAGATTTTCAGAACCCTGTCCTTCTCTGTCATTTGGAGACTTTCTTTCTAAAATCCTTTCCTGAGCTTCCAAGGGAAAAAAAGGATACAAAGCAATATGTGTATGGGGGAGGGGAAATAATAAAAAGAAAGCTTTTATTTTTATGATCCAAAAAGGTATGATATTTAGTAGTCTCTCCTCCACAGCGAAGCTATCTGCACACTCCAGGTACTGCCAAGTTATATCTTAAGAAAGTAAATGTACCTGTCTCATTTTACGGTAGCATATAACACCTGAGATATCTAGGAAACAGCCAAGGTCACAGAGTAACTAGAGGGCAAACAATTCAGATATAATGTACAACAAGTCTGGGCCTACACACACTCAAACTGACTCTCATTCTCCCATAAGAGGGCTGATGACCCATGGATAGACATTGAGTGGGGCAGAAGTACAGAAATGATGTCTTATGTTTTTATTGCTATGAACAGACACCATGACCAAGGCAACATTTATAAGGACAACATTTAATTGGGGCTGGCTTACAAGTTCAGAGTTTCAGTCTGTTGTCATCAAGGCAGAAACATGGCAGCATCCAGGAACTCATTATGCAGGAGGAACTAAGAGTTCTACATCATCATCTGAAGGCTGCTAGCAGAATACTAACTTCCAGGCAGCTAGGATAAGGATCTTTAAAGTCCACACCCACAGTGATATACCGACTCCAACAAGGCCACAAGTTCTAATAGTGCTATTCCCTGGGGTGAAGATATACAAATCATTACTGATGGCAAAGGCCTAATCACCACTTGGTCTTTGTTATGATAACAATTAGAAGTGAGTTGCATCTCCTTGTAAAGTTTCCTTTATACTCCAAGTATGACAGACCATTTACATTTTTAAAAGTAGGAATCTGTTCATTGTCCAAGAGTTGGACTTTTAAGACAACTCATCCTGAGTTTTCCCTTAATCTTTAATTTCTAATTAATTAAGAGACATAGATCTGATTCAGTGTTTGAGGCAGAGATATCCAACCTCAAGTCAGAAATCTTACTCATGAGTTTTTCACAATCTAATTAAAATCAATGAATTCAAGGAACTTTCTATAACCTGTAATTCCATGTTTGACCTGAATGTTCTCCACTACCTCAACTAGTAAAGTCCCACTCACTGGTTAAACACAATGTTCACAGGGAACTCTAGGAACCTGCTGGTCTACACAGCTTTTCCTTTAGCCAAACCCATCAGCCACCTCTTATACGGACAAGCATTTTGCAACCTGGTATTCTTCATTGTACATGACACTTTGGGAGACTAAAATGTGACAAAGTTAAAGACAAGAATGGGCTTTTTTTTCTCCCCGTGCACCTAGTGTGAGGCTTACTATGTGAAACCAACTAGTCAGTGTAAAGAATATAAGAGAATGAGACCACAGGAGTCTCGCTGAGCCTGAAGAGCAAAGCTTTATTGGGACACAAACTGCTATGATATCTCCAAGAGAGAGTTTGTATAGTATAGAGTGTGGTTTAAGCTTGGTGGGTGAGTCATGGGAGCACTCTGGGGGGAAAGACACTGCTGTACACAAAAGTCTTACAAGATGACTTCTGGTGTTAAGATTCCAGGATGCTATGGTCAAGATGCTCTGCTTAGATAAGGATAAGGTGACCTTTCAGAAGTGCAAAAAACTGTTTCCATTTTCCCCAAAGTGCTGATTCCCACATGGGTTATCCATCTTGGCATCTTTAGTGACTCCATCCTAGCCAGGAAGTTGAGCCAGCCTAGCAGTCAGTAAGCAATAGTTGTCTGATGGGTATTGAATGAAGGGATGTGAAGCAGAGTCCTCTAGGGAAAGAAGGACAAAATGTCTTGGAAATGTGGTGGAAGGGATGGGTATTCATAATATGAGTTACATTTCTCAATCCTAATCTCATCTAATCCAGCGTGGTTTGGTCATTGGAACCTGAACAGGGGTGGTGGGGAGATAAAGAGAGAATGGACACACAGATGCATGTGCAGAAAAGTTGGGGTCAGATGTTCTATCCTTTCTCTGATGGTGTCATGCAAACTACCTCCACAACCTAGAAGCTTAGCTTAGTGTGTTCATTAAGTTCAGCAAAGGATGGGAGGATTTAGCTAGTCTGTAAGAGATTTCAGTAGGTGAGCAGTCTCAGACTACAAACATCTTGAAGAAGGAAGCTGTTCTTCCTAGGTTTTGCACACAGTGGCCAGCTGTTCTTAAACACTCATACCTGAACCAGAAGGAAGCTTTGTCTTTCTGAGCCTGACCCAGGGGAAAGACTTTGCCAGTTTCCCATGGATTGGAGGCCTTGGTTTTTGGGTCATGTCATATCAGTAATATACATCTACTCAGGGACTCCATCCACTTTTTACATATTCATTCAATGTTTCCTCCATTTCCCACATTCCCCATCAATACTGACCACCAGCCCTGAACCACCAAAGGTGACATATGCAGTTCAGACAATCTCATTCCTTTCCGACTGCATATAAATGGAATTCTGTAGTCTGTGTCCTTTTACATCTGGCTTCTTTGGCTCATCAGGGTGTTCATAACATCCAGTATTGCTGCTGTCCTGACCACAATTTGTTGTCCTTCTTAAGTGCTGTTCCAGCATGACTTTGTAACAAGTACAATATCTATGCTGCTAATGAGGATCCCTGGATCCTTTCCAGGCTAGGGCTGTTCTGAGCCACAAGCATTCCCAGACATGTTTTCTGTGACACTGTTTGTGATTTCTGATTTGAATTTTGTACGTTGTGCATAAATTATGTTTAAAAACTTGTAAAGATATTTTCCAGGCTTTTTTTTTTAGGTATGATATTAGTGCATCCCTGGATGCCTTGCTATGTAGACCAGACTGAGCTTGAGCTCGTAAAGATCCTCAGGACTTTTTGATTCAGGTGAGAGACTTAGCCTCTTAGATGCTGACAAGTAGGCAGAAAACAAACAAACAATGATGTTTGTTCATATTTACTGGATCATCACAAAGCCAATACATTGGAGGGAAAGCAGAATTCTACAAATTACCCAAAGCCATACACATGCTCATTACTCGCATTGTAGATCTATGGATACTGAAACCTAAATATGAGGCTATCTCATTCAAAGTGGCAGGGATAGCTCCTGGAAAGTCACAGTGCAATGCATGGTTGACTCAAAGCTCATGCACTGAGCCTCTAACAGCACACTGATTAGACAGGCTGGAACTCAGGGGGCCTGTCAAGCAAGGGAAAGAGGAGCTGAGATTGCAACAGCGAGTTCAGCCCAGCATCAGGGACTGTCATTTTCCTTCCCTCATGCCCTAATTAATCAAATCCTCTCGAACATGAAAGGGAGTGAGATTGGATTTTTGATAAGATGAATGAAAGAAATCAGTTCCCATCTGGAGCCTTGAAAACTCTCCTGTTTAAGCCAACAGGGAACACTTCAGTGCAACCTGCAAGGTAATTTTCTAATTTCCCAAGAAGGCTAGAAGATTTGGCTATGTCAAGACCAATCTAGATTCACAAGCCTTTGAGAATAGCTGAACAATCAGGGTCAAAGGTCTACAGTAAAAGTATGACAACTTCTGTTTTGTAAAAATCTAACTATGAGATGATAAATGATCTCATTCCCTCTACCTAATTGAGCTAATATAGCCAGAAAAGTCGTGGTCCATATGTAAGTGAACAAGCCTGGCTGTGGATCAATAAAACTTTATTGTGGAAATTAGCATCTGAGTTTCTTATAGTTTCCATGTGCTCAGAAATGTATTTATCATTATTATTTTATATTTTTGCCAATGAAACATTCGAGAGCCATGCTTAATTTGAAAGCTACACACACACACACACACACACACAATATGAAGAAAGCAGAAACCTGAGTTTTGACCCTAGTTTACCATTTGTTCTGTGGCTTTACATTTTTTAAAATTATATAGATTGATTGGTTGATTTACTGATTTGAGGAAAGCATTCACACACCACAGTATATGTGTGGGAGTTAGAGGACAACTTGCAGAAATCACCTCTCTCCTTCCACCATGTGGGATTTAGGATGTCGCTCCAGTTATCAGGTTTCCAGGCAGGGCCTTTACCTACTAAGCCAACTATACTGGCCCTTCTGTGGATTTTTACAGATGTTTAAATAATCCAAGCTTCAGTTCTTTTCTGTGTAAATGGCCACAGCAGGTGCTATGTATTTAAAACCTTTTTTTGTGGCTGGCATGGAGCGGAGTACTTTATATGCTTGCCTCAAATTATCCTCATAATGAGCACAGGAGGCTAAGGGGTTCAGAATGTAGGCCAGGAAAAGAGGAGGCATTTAGCAGGGCTGGAGCCCTGACTTCAATATTCAGTGCAACACCGAGGAAAAAAAAGCATGAGAAGCTGAAATAGCAATGTTTCTTTTTTGGATAGCTACAGTGATGAAAAGAGAATCTGTGACCTCATCTGGCCTTTGCCATTTCTTGACATTGATGCTTCTGCTGTGGAACATGGTGGCTCACAGGGTACGATGGTTAGTTAAAGGGACCCTTGTCTTGGAGGCTGGTTACTTGTCCTGTTCTACCCATCTGGCCTACTTCCTGATGAAGATAAGTGAATGTCACTTGTAGAGAAGAACCTCATAAGAGATACGACAATAAGCAAGACTTTCTGAGGAGATTATTCCCAGTGTCTATCTTACATGTCATTCCTAGTTTTGAGGCTCACCACTTCTCTTGTTTTTGAAACGTCCTCCAGTTTCCCCCTTCTCAGCTAAACACAGTTTTCTCTCTCCATTAACTAGTGAGTCAATAGTATACCCACCACCCCAGTGTTGTTCTGACCCCATGGTTTGGTTCAGCTACTCTCCTGTCTGTATAGGTCCCTGACTTCTGACATCCCTGCTGAACTTGAACTCCATTCTCCATGCTGTACAGACAATACACATCTGTCCTCAAATGGAGTGAAGTCCCTCAGATACATGCAGAAAATAGGCATCCTCCGCACCTCAGTCTGCTTTTCAGTCATTGCTCAAAGCCCCTGGGTAAGCAGGGTAGAGCAGTCATAAAGAGAAAGCCTGGCACATGGAGCCCTCCTGGATGGTTTTGAACAACTATCTCTCTGAATCAAGCAGCTGCAAGCTAGTCTGTGCAGCAGGTTCTTCTGCTGTGAAGTGAGACCTAGACTAACCTTGTAGGGCTTGGGTAGCAATTAAATTATTTCTTCTAATTCTGATTTTTTAAGTGATGCCAAATATTTAGTGGTGTAGGTTCCCAGTGTTGTGATTATATTGTTAATGTTGTCAGTATGTGTGGACCCTAGACCTTCTGTTCACCAGAGAGTATGAAGGTGCAGTGTCTTGTGGGAGTAGTTATCCTATCAGATTCCAAAGCACTCTAACAATGAGCATACCCTGAATGAAAGGAGTAACTGAACAGCTCTAAACCCTCTTTCCAATATAATATTACCTTTTCTTTTAATTGAACATTGCCCATATCTTCAGTACTGTGAAAAATGTAGAAGTGCTGAATCTTGCCAGCTTCCCCTGTTTGGGTTGAGCAATGATGTCATGCATCCTCCCAAGCAGGAAAGCTTTGGTTGTCAGTTTAGCGTTTTGATATAATTTCAGGATTATGGAAAGCTCCAGTTGCCGTCTTCCCCTATCCTTACATGCTAGATTCTCACTCTACTTCACAACATCAATGGCTTCCATAGAGCAGGTTAGGAGTCGTGTTAGACTTGCTGCTGATTAGATTTGGGTGGTGGACTTTTAAGAGGGATGCCAGATGTCTCTGCACTGTTACTAGTCACATTACTGTCAGGCTTTTCTGCTGTAAACATACTGTCTTCCATTTGCAATGAACACAAATTATGGAATTGTATAATTAGTTGGTAACTCAAACTTTCACTCAGCTCTTGGCTTGCAAAATCAATGCTGGAAAGATTTCCAAGCTCTGATTTCCTCCTAAGATCATTCCTTCTGTGTGTTTATTATTTGGCTTATTGAGACTAAGAAAGGATTTTCCATTCTTCCATTGATACATTTTTATCAGTAAGGGACCACTGAGTCTTATTTTTTTCAACACATTATAATTTGTTACAATCATTTTGGGCACAAGTTGCTAATTGATCCAGGACAACACTACAATTTGACTCCCATTCCTATTGAAACGTTTTTAAGCATCCTTTGAGTAATTCCTTACATTCTAGCACTACAGGGTCTCGGGCCTAATTTGTACCTTTTTTTTGCAGCCTAGTCCTGGAATCATCCACTGCTACAAAGTCATGTACATCAGTACAAGTTTGAATGAAAGGACCACGGGTAGAAACATAACTGCTAGAAATTAGGACTATTCTAGGGATGTTGGGTCATAGTCTCAATTGACCTCTAGATAGTTTTCATGGGTCTTAATTGGATAGTATCCACATGAGTAGAAAATTGGAAGTTATCATAAAGATAGAGATGAGGAGGCTGTTGCTGACATTTAGTAAGTGAGGTCAGCAATGGCAAATGTCTTGCAATGCACAGAACCATCTAGCCTAACAGAGAACTGCCCTGCAAACTGCATCCCCACTGATTAATGGTACTCCAGTCCCTAGACCACTCACTACAATTAATCTCTCTTGTGTTGTACTCTTGTGGGAACTTGTTTCATTCTTTTCACCTCATCCATTGACTAAACCACTATTTTATTCTTCTATTTAGTATCAAATGAATTAAGTCCATTGCCATGTAATCTAAGAAATAAAAGATGTCATCATCATAGGTTGAGTTTAAAAAAGACTCTACTTCCCATTTGCCATTTACTTTTCAGAAGAACCTCTTCTACAGTTTGCCTAGGAGCCCAAGACTTCCGGCAAGACATGCCCTCTCCTCATACAGTATGTGTAGTAATGTCTAGTGCTTGGCCCTGTTCATTGCATCAGTGCTGTAACAAACATCTAAGTTTTATGTGCTGAGCACTTTCCTAAGCACCTTACATGCATTATCTCATTTAACCTCTGTAGTAGTCCAATAAATCAAGTGGTTTTATTACACACTTCTACAAAGGATGTAGGCTTTAGCAACACACAGAGAAACTGCAGATTGCTACCATGACAAAGCCAGCATTCAAAACCCCACAGGCAAATGCCACTCTGCATATTTGGCTCATTCATGTGAAGACATTTTCAGTGAAATGAAAAATATAAAATCAAATAGATGTGTCACAAAAAAATCTTTACCACAGAGGAATAAATCAAAGAACTGAATTAGGCTTTCAGGCCCTGCAAAGTCAATGTAGGGAGGCCATATTTCATTCTGTGGTTTCCTGGTGGCTTAAATTAAGGTCAAAATTAATCAGAATAAAGGTTTTCTCTTGTCTTGAGGGAAGTGCACAGTGAGATGTCTCCTGCTAATATTGATTCTATGGAGCTCTTCTACAGCAGTCACCGAAGTACTGCTACACCATTGATACAGTAGGTAAGTCAGTAACACTAACACACCTTCACAGAAACCAGAAGCATTGCTCGGCCCAAGGCACAGGCTCCATGGTCAACACCTGTGCATAGCTAGTCTTATGACATAGTATTCCCTAGCATTATGGTAACATTCTTAGTGCTTTGAATTTTGAATAAAGAGATATGTGCTATGATCTTAGTTTATGCATCAAAAACATAAGAGTATAAGAGACCAAACCTAGAATGACCTCACTCCTTCCTGCCTTATCTCCTGGTGAGTACTGTATTCTCTTTTTATATACTGTTATTGAAAACAGAGCTTTTCTAATATGTCCTGATTATGGTTTCCCCTCTCCCTACTTCTCCAAATTCCTCCCCACTTCCCCTGCCATCCAGATCTATCCCTATGTGTCTCCCTTTAGAAATAGACAGAATTCTAAGGTAATATAAAATATACTATAACATAATATAATATATTATAGCATATAAAAGAAAGAACAAAAAATAACACATCGGAGTAGAACAAAACAAACAGAAGGAAAAGAGCCCACAAAAAGTCACAAGAAACAGATATATGTGCAGAGACCTAGTCATCTGCACAGTCAGAAATCCCATAAAAACACTAAACTGGAAGCCAACATATATACACAAAGGACCTGTAGAGCATATATAAATAAATAAATAAATAAATAAATAAATAAATAAATAAATAAATAAATAAATAACAATATATGACAATATATAATAAAAATAGTATTTTTTAAAAGCCTTGACTAAAATTATGAGGCAAAGAACCTCCAAAGATGCTGTTGAATTCATTTTCTGCTGGTCATCTATGGCTGAGTATGCAGTCTACCTTTAAGGAATACTTTGCTTCTTGACCTTCATATGGTCTATGAATTGTTTCTTGGATATTCCACACTTTTGGGCTAATATCCTCTTATCAGTGAGTGCATATCATATGTGTTCTTTCGTGTGAGCTTGAGTACCAGAGGCTTTCCATGGAGATCTCTGGCCAGGCCTGGTGTGAGGGTTCCGGAGAAGGGAAGAGAGGGTGGGCAGGGAGGCGAAGACTTTGCGGAGCCAAGCTGTTCTGCACTCACGCTGGGCTGAGAGGCCAACTATCCAATGAGTGCGGCAGAGCCTCAGGCAAAGCCTCAGGCTTCTGGAGAGCAGATCTCTTCCCAAGTGTTACAGCTCTTGGAACAAAAGGCTCAGATGGCAGAGTAGTTCTCACACACCTTTAATTTCCTGGATAGGATTTATATACAGTTTTGGGGGTGATTCAGGATTCAACAACAGGTACCTCTCATTGGCTTGGACTGAGAGTTTGGGGAAAACCTTATTTGCATGTGGGAAGGCTTGGTGCTGCTCCTACATAGCTAGCTATATAACTCTCCTGCTCCGGTGGTGGTCATGGTGGTGGTGGTGGTGGTGGTGGGAGTTTAACTTCCACAGGAGCCAGGGGCCCAGGAGACATGATCAGACATGTTCTGTCCCATATAGGTGGAAATCACCACCCATTGGGTCCTTGCAGTTCCAGACCTTTGCTTGACTGGAGACCAGGCTGTCTGTGAGCAGCCCACTGTCACACACTTTTGTGACTGAGTTACCTCACTCAGGATGATATTTTTAAGTTCCATCCATTTGCCTGCAAATTTCATGAAGTCATTGTTTTTAATAGCTGAGTAGTAGTATTCCATTGTGTAAATGTGCCACATTTTCTGTATCCATTCTTCTGTTGAAGAACATCTGGGTTCATTCCAGCTTTTGGCTATTATAAATATGGCTGCTATGAACATAGTAGAGCAAGTGTTCTTACTATGGAACATCTTCTGCATGCATGCTTTGGAGTGCTATAGCTGGGTCCTCAGGTAGTACTATGTCCAATTTTCTGAGGAATCACCAGACTGATTTCCAGAGTGGTTGTACCAGCTTGCAATCCAACCAGCAATGGAGGAGTGTTCCTCTTTCTCCAAATTCTCACCATCATCTGCTATCACCTGAGGATTGTTTTTTTGTTTTGTTTTGTTTTATCTTAACCTTTCTGACTGGTATGAAGTAGAATCTCAGAGTAGTTTTGATTTGCATTTCCCTGATGACTAAGGATGTTGGACATTTTTAAGGTATTTCTTGGCCATTCAAATTTCCTCAAATTTCAGTTGAGAATTCTCTGTTTAGCTTTGTTGTTCCCCATTTTTAATATGGTTATTTGGTTCTCTAGAGTCTAATTTCTTGAGTTCTTTGTATATATTGTATATTAGCACTCTATCAGATGTAGGATTGGTAAAGATCTTTTCCCAATCTACTGGTTGCTGTTTTGTCCTATTGACAGTGTCCTTTGCCTTACAGAAGTTTTGCAATTTTATGTGGTCCCATTTGTTGATTCTTGATCTTAGAGCATAAGCCATTGTTGTTCTGTTCAGGAAATTGTCTCTTGTGCCCATGTGTTCAAGGCTTTTCCAAGCTTTCTCTTCGATTAGATTCAGTATATTTGGTTTTATGTGAAGGGCCTTGATCCACTTGGACTTGAACTTTGTACAAGAAGATATGAATGGACTGATTTTCATTCTTCTACATGCTGACCACCAGTTGAACAAGCACCATTTGTTGAAAATGCTGTCTTTTTACCACTGGAAGGTTTTAGCTCCTTTGTCAAAGATCAAATGACCATATGTGTGTGGGTGTCCGGAGCTAGTTTCTCACCAGCAAGAACACACTCGGACAACTGGGTTCTTCTGCAGAAAGCTTTATTGCTTCATTAGGAGGAAGACCCCGAACCCTAGAAAATGGTGCTGCTTATATACACCTTGGAGTGGCGTGTCAGCATCTGATTTGTTGCTTGCCCATCGCCTCATTGCTACACCACGGGATGGGCAGTGTCTTGGAATGAATTCACTCTTGCACCTGCACACATTGCTTGTTTACCAGTTAGGCACAGCGGAAGCCGGTGCCATCTTGTAATGGCGATTGCTCACGGCTCTCCACATCTCCCCCTTTTTGTTTTATTAAAATGAGGCCGGACTAGGTCTGTGTAATTATGTCCATCCGCTGTGGCTCCTGTCTTAGGTCGTTCCTCTAATGTCACACCCTTTCCCGTCATAGGGTAACCTTATCGCAGGTTGATCTGTGCATGAGGAAAGTTGCCCATCCCTGGATGCCGCAGTGCTATGTGACAGTAACTACTAAATGACCTAGGGTGAACTCTACAAAAGAGGCCAGCCAAAAAATGAAGAACTCAAATGCCGACTAATTCTTGAGCATAGATAACCAGATTTCGGGGGAGGCCCCTTTCAATGGCCGCAAGTGCTTGAGCAATGACAACCTTGTCACATGTTTGTTGGGCTCTGAGCTTGCAAACCAACCAGAGCATGAACACAAGTCCACAGCAGATGGCAGTACCAAATAAACCTACCTCCACCCATTCCTTAAAATAAGAAAATGCAGATGAAATCCAGGAGGAGAGGCCCTCTGTCAATGACAGGTCCACTCGCGTTGAGTTGATCCTTAAAACTGCCACCCTCAGGGTCTCAAGAGTCTCATCGAACCCTTCGGACAAATTTCCTGCAAGATACAAGGAGAGCTGTCTAGACAGATTAGCTGCATGAGTAAAATTTTCATATTGGACACTGGTGATACACAGAGCACACAATTTTCTTTCACAACCCAACTGGGCCAACTGGTGTAGGACACCTATCTGTTCCTCAACCAGGTCAAGGTGCTGATTCAAAATCATCAGCCCTCCCTTCAACTGGGCACTAGCAGAAGTTTGGACATTGATGGCATCAGTCAGATCGACTAAAGGCTGATTTAATTTTGTGCCTGTTTAGACCGTACTGGCCATAGCGAACCCTGCAGCTGTAGCAGCAGCTGCACCGGCTGAAATTGCTATGATCACGGCAGCAGTAATGCCAAAAATCTCTTTTTTGTCGAAACAGGGATAAGGTGGAGGGTGTTTCCACGGGAACAGGGATCCAACGTGGGATCTGGGCCACCATGGTGCGGGTGTCCTTTGTTGCATCCCAACATTGAGAAATCCAACAGGAATCATTTACACAGTTTTCAAATGAATCATTAGATAAAATAAACAAAAAGGGAGGATAGACACATACTGGAGTTGATATATAGCTGGTTTGATTAATCTGTGTCTTATTTAAACCAGAGATCTCTTCAGTATGAATTATATATTTTTTTCTTGGTCCATATGCCCCAATCAGGGTATAATTGGAGAGACCAGTGTAAATGGCCTTTCCTATGGCACCTCCTTTTAAGAAAACAAGGGGATTAAGATCTGTACAGCTTCCATTAATCCCACAAAGTAGCCATTTGCGGTAAGGGCTCATTCTGTGGTCCTGCAAGAAGAGGCCCGTTCTCATTACAAACTCTTCTTCAGGCCCAAACAACATATTGGGGGAGAAGGTAAAATATTTGTGCTCATTAATTCATCTGGCTACAGACGACTGGCAGTCTGACCATGGCGGCAACTCCCCTACATCCTCTCCACCACAATGAGGAGCAATCCTGGGTTGACGAGGACGCTCCATCTCATTCCAATTAGGAGACAGAAATGTACCATTTAGCCAGACTGTCAATTGCCACCAAAACCATGTAACATGAATAATATCATTATTTCCTTTTCCTCGGGTTTGGGTGAGATTTACAGTCCCACTATCCAAAAATGATCCTAACATATGGATACTGAACTGAATACACTCCCCCTTTTGCAATAATTGAAAACATAGGGAACCCTGTTCTTGGAGGGAGTGATTTTCTCCTAACAGGACCCGTAAAGGGTCAAATGGCAAATATGGTAAATCCAATTTTTTATTAGTAGTAAAAAATTTTGGAAAAACTATAGCATCATGGCAAACTGGCATTGGTTTAGGGAAAGCTGAAAGAATGGCCCATTTCTATTTGCTCATCATACTAGGAACCTGAGACAAGTTCAGCATTGAAAGAAGCAGGAGCAGTCCTCAGGAGGTCAGCATCTTCCACACCATCCTTGATTAATATCTTTTGGGTGAGTCGTTCTGGCAGCCAAAATGGGTTGTCTTCACTCTGTGGAAAAACACAGACAGCTCCCCTGGATCTTATTAAAATATGATCCGGGCCTTTCCACAGACCAGATAAGACATCCTTCCATTTCACCATTTCTTTTGGTCTATCAGGGTCTGAGCTATGTCGATCAGCTGCAGAGCGAACTTGCTCGTCAAGATTCAAAAAATTAAGTGTGAAGAGTGCCATGGAGACAGCTACTCTTGGCACTGAGGGCAGAGTCTCATCAACTCCCCCTTTTTGTTTTATAAAATAAGACTTGAGTGTACGGTGGGCATGTTCCACAATGCCTTGTCCTTGAGGATTATAAGGAAGGCCAATCAGGTGAGTGACATCCATTTGATAACAAAATTGCTGAAATTTAGTAGAGGTATATGCTGGCCCATTATCAGTTTTAAGGATTGTGGGCTTGCCCCAAGCATTCCAAGCTTCTAAACAGTGCTGTATAACATGAGAGGTTTTGTCACCTGTTAAAGGTGTAGCAAACATAACACCAGAGCAGGTGTCAATGGAAACATGTAAATATTGATTTCTTCCAAAGGAAGAAATATGAGTGACATCCATTTGCCAGACCTGTAATGGCCTGATGCCTCGGGGGTTTATCCCCACATGAGGAGTAGGCAAAAATTGACAACAATTTTGACATTGGGTAACAATGTCATGAGCTTCTTTCCTGGTTAAAGTGAAATGGTGGTGCAAAGTTTCAGCCATCACATGGAAGCATTTATGAAACTCCCTTGCAGCCTCTGCCTGCGAGGACAGAGCAGCAGCCACGATTCTAGTGGCTTTGTCTGCCAAGTCATTTCCATGAGACATGGGGCCAGGAAGGCCAGAATGAGCCCTGACATGAGTAATATAAACAAGATGTCTTCTATGTAACAGGGCAGACTGAATTTGCTGAAAAATGTGAACAAGCTTGCTAGAGGGTCTAATTAAACCAGCAACTTCAAGCATATTAACTGCATTAACCATATATAAGGAATCAGATACAATATTGAGCGGTCCTGAGAAAGTTTTAAGGACCTCCAGTACCACCAAACACTCTACAACCTGGGGTGATGTCTCATTATATTGTTTGGATGTTACTTGGCCATTTACTACATATGCACCTATGCCAGATTTGGATCCATCTGTATATACCACCACCCCATCCGCAAGCGGGTGTTTGGCTGTCATTACTGGAAACACTATAGCTTGGCTTAAGGCAAACTGTAAGACTGGATGTTTTGGATAATGATTATCAATTTGTCCTGAATAGGATGCAACCAAGACTGCCCAATCATTAGTTGTTGCTGCCAGGGTTTGAACTTAAGCAGAGGTATAAGGTACAGTTAGCATATGAGGTTCTTTCCCAAAATGAGTAATGGCTGCTTTTATCCCCCGAAGTGCAAGTTGAGCAACTGCATTAGGATACCATTCAATGATTTTTGCAGGGGAAGCATTAGGGTGGACCCACAATAAGGGTCCATTTTGCCACAAGACTGCTGTTGGTAACTGTGCAGTTTTTAATACGCACAATTCAAATGACTTCTACTTGTCAATGCATTGTAATTGAGCATCTTGTAAGGCCTTTTCTATAGTTTGTAAAGCTTGACATGCAGCTGGGGTAAGTGCTCTGTGGGAGGAAATGTGGGTATCTCCCTCTAATATATCAAATTAAGGCTTTAATTCCGCTGAGGGAATTTTCAAAATTGGTCTCAGCCAATTAATATCTCCCAGCAAGTTTTGGAAATCATTCGAGGTATGTAGTTGATCTTTGCGAATCTCTAATTTTTGAGGAACAATTTTGTCAGGATAAATGAGTGACCCTAGGAAGGCTCCCATTCGAGCAACTTGCACCTTTTCGGTGGCTACCTGCAATCCCCATTACCCTAACGTTTTTATTAATATAGGGTATGCATCTTGCAATAACTGTGAATTTTTATGGCAAATCAAAATATCGTCCATGTAAAGTATCAAAAGTAATGATGGAAAATGCTCTCTAACTGACTTAAGTGCCAATTGCACATACAGTTGGCACATGGTGGGGCTATTCGCCATCCCCTGAGGTAGGACCTTTCATTGGTATCTTTGATCAGGCTCTAAATGATTAATGGCTGGGATGGTAAATGCAAATCTTTGCCTATCTTGAGGGCATAAAGGTATAGAGAAAAAACAATCTTTAATATCTATAATTATAATTTCCCAATTTTTGGGTCGGGCAGAAAGCAATAGTAACCCTTGCTGAACTGGCCCAAACAGGCGCATTTGTGCATTAATTGCTCTAAGATCATGTAATAAGCTCCATTTGCCAGATTTTTTCTTAATTACGAAAATAGGTGTATTCCAGGGTGAGGTAGAGGGCTCTAAATGACCCAAGCATAGCTGTTCAGAGATCAGTTTTGTGGCTGCTTCTAATTTTTCAGAGGAGAGAGGCCATTGAGGAACCCATACAGCTTCCTCTGTAACAATGGTATGGGCATGGAGCCCCCAACGGCCCCTAGGAAAAACCCAAATCTTGTCTCCCATTATTACCTTCTTGAGGGATAGGTTCAAGTCTACCCTGCTCTCCTTTCCCTAATCCCCTTCCTTCTTTATAGCCCATTTTCTTCATCATTTGAACAGTTTGTGGAGAGTATTCATTAGTCAAGGTCATTCCCAGTGCCTGTAAAATGTCTCTTCCCCAGAGATTTACTGGGAGTGGTAAAACATAGGGAGTGAATTGTCCCATTTGACTTTCAGGCGCTTGCCAGCTCAAAGAACGGGAGCTAACAGTGGAGCAGGACTGATAGCCTAGCCCTTGTAAAGAATGTGATGATTGAGTAATGGGCCAGGCTTTTGGCCACCAGTGGGAAGAGATGATACTTTTATCTGCTCCTGTATCTAAAATCCCTTTAAATTGTTTCCCTTCTATAACTAATTCTAAGGATGGCCTGGAGTCGAGGCATTATTAAGTAAGCAGAATCATTTCCAGTAGAGCCAATCCCTCTGGCAGCTCAAGGAATACCAGAGGAGGGAAAACAGCCATGTAGGCTTGGCAAAATTATTAACTGAGCTATTCTATCCCCTTGTGAAATAGAAAAGACACCCTGAGGGCAGGAACAGAGAACTTGAAGTTTCCCTTCATAATCTTGATTTACGACTCCAGGGTGAACAATAAGGCCTTGTAAGGTAAGGGAGGCCCGGCCCAGTATTAGGCAACACTTCGGGATGGCAGAGGCCCTTTGTAGTCACTAGGAACGGGCTGCACCCCCATTTGGGGTATCATCATGAATCAGGTGGTGGCATGTATTTCCAATCCAGCTGAGCCTTCTGTTGCCCTACAGGGGTCCACCTGTTGCATGCTGTGGTCCCATATGTTTGGGGGCCCTGAGACCTGTGGCCCTGATACCCATTTTTTGGAATGCCCTCATTCTCTTAGAATGTCCTTGACTGAGCTGCTTGAGGGAGTCCTGGCTGCAGGGGCCTGCCTCAAATGTCCTTGACTGAGCGACAATCTCTGGCCCAATGATATCCTTTCCCACACTTAGTACACAGTCCTGGCGCTCTCCTTTTGACAAGGGCTCTACAGTCCTTTTTTAAGTGTCCTGGTTTGCCACAATTATAGCAGAGTTTGAGCTCAGCCGTGTCAGGGCACTTCTGCCCTTGTAGAATGGCAGCTGCCAAACCGGCATTAGTGAATGGCCCTCCAAACTCATGGCAAACCTTTAACCAGTCCTGCAATCCCTTGCTCTTTCTGGGTGTAATAGCTGCCCTGCATTCCTGCATAGCCTGTTCATAGACCAACTGTTCAATTAAAGGCATAGCTGCCTCTGGGTCTCCAAAGATTCTCCCTGCTGCTTCTGTCATTTTAACTACAAAGTCTGAGAACGACTCCTGGGTGCCCTGAGTAATCTTTGTCAGATATCAGCTTGCCTCTCCCTTTCTAGAGAGTGCCTTCCGTGCCTTAATGGTGGCAGCTGAGATCTGGGCGTACGCTTCCCAATGGTAATTTGTCTGGTTAGCAGCGTGTTGTCCCTGACCTGTAAGCAACTCAAAAGTCCATGTTCTTTGGTCCCCTTCAACTGCTGCATTGGATCTTGCCTGTGCTTGGCAGGAATCTTGCCACAAAGCTTTCCATTCTAGATACATTACCATATTAGGGGCTGCAGCTTTCACAACAGTCATCCAATCCCCGGGAGTCATAGCCAGAGTAGCAAGCCTTTCGACTTGTGCTATAGTAAAATTGGCGTTGACTCCATAGTTACAGACTGACTCAGCAAGCTCTTTAATCTATATATACTCCACCAGAGCATGAATGCATCCGCCATCGATGCCTTCAAAGACCGGAAATGCTTGCTGCACTTTCCTCTGTTCCTCTTTTGAAATGAATGAGTCTGAATGGAACCTCTCCACATAGGGAAGAGGTGCACTAGGACCCAGAGGTCGAGGGCCCGGAGATGGCGCAGCAAGCTGATTTTCGTCTCTAACTGCTTTTGTCTTATTCTGTGACTGATTAGCTCATCTTTCATCTGGATGGTATCTTTCTTCCTCATACCGAGCCACCTCTTCCTCTAAGTCTATTTCCTCAGAGGGGCCAAGCTCCTGATCCGATTCTGAACTATCAAAACCTAGAGCCTTAAACTCATCTAACGGCGGATAGAGGCTCCCTCCCCTAGGGGCCTCCCCAGCTTGATCTCTCTTTATCTCTCCCTTCCCATCCCTTTTTCTAAACTCTCCCAGGGCATTCTTTCCCTTATTTCTCTTTTCCTCGGGCTCAAGGACCGTGGAAAGGCTTTTATTCTTAGGTGCACCTTGTTTCCTCTGAACTCTTAATCTCTCTCCCCGCTCTGTCTCTGTCTTGGATCTCCTTCAGGACCCTCTGCCCCACCTCAACCATTTGCTGACAATCCTCGTCTTTTAAGCACAATCTTACCAGCTTCCACAATGGCATGGTCCCTGCTTTAAGTTTGCCGTTCTGCTGTTCCCTAACTAGATCTCCTTTCAGTTTCTCCCAAGAGGTGATAGTTAATGACCCTGAGCATGCATACCATGGCGCTACGCGATCTATCTCTTTAACAAAGCCCTCTATAGTCTTAGTGGCGATTTTTAGGCCACACTGCCTCAAGACTGACCGTAAGGCGGTCACCACGGAGTGGGAGGTTCCCATACTGCTCTTTTATCTAACTGTGCCTGACCTCAACTGAGAATCAGTCAGCAGTTCCACCAGTGGAAGCAGAATGCAACCAAAAGAAAAAGAACAAGCCCCGTGAAAGCAAACAAAAAAGCCTCTAACGCTGGAGAAAGTTCAAGACCGAACATACCTTAAAGAGCTTATCTCGTCCTGCAGTTCTAAACCCGCCCCCCCAACGGAGGGCCCCCTCAGTGCCTGGCGATGATATGGCTTTTCCCGGGTTCTCGGCTCCAACTGTCCCAAGCTAGTTTCTTGCCAGCAAGAACACACTCGGACAACCGGGTTCTTCTGCAGCAAGCTTTATTGCTTCATTAGGAGGAAGACCCTGAACCCTGGGAAATGGTGCTGCTTCTATACACCTTGGAGTAGTGTGTCAGCACCTGATTTGTTGCTTGCTCATTGCCTCATTGCTACGCCCCGGGATGGGCAGTGACTTGGCACGAATTCACTCTTGCACCTGCACACATTGCTTGTTTACCAGTTAGGCACAGCAGAAGCCAGCGCCATCTTGTAATGGCAATTGCTCACGGCTCTCCACATGTGGGTTCATTTCCATGTCCTCAATTCTATTCCATTGATCCATCTGCCTGTCACTGTTCCAATACCATGCAGTTCTTATATCTATTACTATATAGTACAGCTTGAGGTCAAGGATGGTGATTCCCCAAGAAGTTCTCTTATTGTTGAGAATACTTTTCACTATCCTGGTTTTGTTGTTGTTGTTGTTATTCCATATGGATTTGAGAATTACTCTTCCTGACTCTATGAAGAATTGAGTTGGAATTTTGATGGGGATTGCATTGAATCTGTAGATTGCTTTCAGCAAGATGGCCATTTTTACTATATTAATCCTGCCAATCCATGAACATGGAAGATATTTCCATCTTCTGAGGTCTTTTTCAATTTCTTTCTTCAGAGACTTGAAGTTCTTATTGTACAGATCTTTTACGTGTTTAGTTAGAGTCACAGCAAGATATTTTATGGGTTTTTTTTTTTTTTTGTGACTATTGTGAAGAAGGAAGACCAAAGTATGGATGCTTCAAAGCTTCTTGGGAGGAGATACAAAATACTCACAGGAGAAAATATGGAGGCAAAGTATGGAGCAGAGACTGCCCCACCTGCGGATTCATCCCATATACAGTTGCCAAACTCTGACGCCATTGCAGATGCCAAGAAATGCTTACTGACAGAAACCTGATATGGCTGTCTTCTGAGAGGCTCTGCCACAGCCTGACAAATACAGAGGCAGATGCTCACAGCCAACCACTTGACTGAGCACTGGGTGCCCATTGGAGGAGTTGGAGAAGAGACTGAAGGAGCCGAGGAGGTTTGCAGCTCCATTGGGTTGACAGTGTCAATAGGCCAGACCCCCTAGAGCTTGCAGGGACTGGGTCACCAACCAAAGTGTACACATGGAGGGACCCATGTCTCTGACCGCATATGTGGCAGAGCCTTGTTGAAAATCAGTAGAAGGAGCAGCCTTTGGGCCTGAGGCGGGGTTGATGCCCCTTTGTAGGGGAATGCCAGGGTGGGAAAATGGGAGTGGGTGCATCAGGGAGCACCCTCATAGAGGCAGGGGAATGGGGGATGGTATAGGGGGTTTCTGAAGGGGAGACCTCGAAAGAGGATAATATTTGAAATGTAAATATAAACATCCAACAAACAAAATAAAACCCTATAGGATTTTAACATGGGGCTATGGTTAGGTTCCCAAATCTGGACCATGACCTTGGTTGACAGTCCTGTGGTATATGCTCAATAAACTATCCCTGTCTGCCTGGGGAAAAAAAAAAAGATACTTTGTTTCCCCAGTGAGACTTCCTTGGAGAAAATGAATTTTTCATTTGTAGGTGGTTATCAATTGGAAATAACTTCTTGGTGAGGGATGCGGGCTTAAGTCCACTTCTGCTTTCAGAAGGACTCCCTCTAGGACTCCCTCTGATGCAGACATGTGCAGGTCCTGTGAACACTGTCTCAGTCTCCGTGAGTTCAAATGTATACATCAATCATGTTGATTCGATGGCCTTGTTTCCTTGGTGTGCTCATTTTCTTCTGGCTCTTACACTCTAAGCTTCCTCTTCCAAAGCTCCAAGAGTAGTTACTTAATGGGTGCATCTATTTTAGGGCTGAGTATTCAGAGTTCTCTTACTCCCTGTTTGTTGTATGACTGTGTGTCTCTGTATTTCTTCCCATCTGCTGCAAGGGGAAGCTTCTGTGATGGCTGAGCAAGACATGGATCTATACCTCTGACTGGGGTCACCTAATGGGATTTTTAGAAGCAGGTCCTGAAACAGGATTAGGCTTTGGGGAAAGTAACACCTGTGAAAAGGGATGGAGAAGGATTGCAAGAAAATACAGCATCTCATGATATCAATTTTGTCTTCTCAGTGCACTAAAGCATTTTACTATCTTGTGGAAATGACTGGATATTGCTCCCCTAGTTCACTTAGTTCTTGGCAGAGGTTGTGCTTTGAGCTGCATTGCCTCAACCAGAAACACAAAGTGAAACTCCAAGGGCCCAATAGCTAAAAGGTAACATCAAACCATATTGTTCACAACTACATACAGTTCTTTGAAGAGAGATCTGGAGAGATGGCCATGTGCAAGTCAATATCCCTTCTCTAGGCACAAGAGGCAATATGGTGACATGACAAACAACACAATTACAATATAAGTGTCCCATATTCTCTATCACTTGAGCTTCTAACACCCCAAACCATTTGTGTGAACTCTCCTTACTAGGAAAACAAAATATCATGAAAAGGAAGCAAGTTGTCCACTTCCTCTGTTCACCCATAACTACACACACTCTTCCTTGTGTATTTTCTCCTAGCATGGAGAAGAGTGTTGGTGAGAGGGCTGTGCCTTATCCTAAGGTATGGCTCTCACCTAGTAACTCAATGGAATGAGAACTTAGTATCCGTCAACAACCATGAATGACCCAAACAACAGTCAACCCCACTGAATGAGGTAGTTGCTTTCTGTACACAAGAGATGCAAGGAGAATAATATACTTGAGGGGAATTTGTCTTTCTTTGATTAAAAATGACATCTTTATGTTTTGGAAGGTATTTCTAGTGGAAAAAGGGAAGCACTGGCAGCATTTGTGACTTGGGAAGCTTATTTGAAACATGTCAGGAACAAAGATTCCTAAGAACCTGCTCTAATGATAATGGATGTGATTATTTCTTTCCTAATTGAGCAGTAATGACTGAGGTGCAGGCCACTTCCCTGGATTAATAAAGAGCCAAAGAGTTGACAGTTTAGGCTATTAAGCTCAGCTGGTACTTCATCTTGGTGAAGGGCACAATGCCAGACTCATATTAATATTCTAAGAATAAGCCCAAAACAGTGAGATAAGAATTTATTTTTGAGACAAAATGCTATGTAGCAATTAAGTACCTGACATGAAGTTGGACAGTGCAAGGTCTTTCACAAAATAGACCACCTGAGTGCTTCAGATCCATTCCATTCGGAATGCCATCAAGTATTTGGCTGTCAAAATAAAGGTGAAAGGAAAGGGACTCTTGACAACACACACACACACACACACACACACACACACGCACGCACGCACGCACGCACGCACGCACACACATGTTTAATAACAGTCACATGTAAATAAGCTATTATGACACACCACCTCCAACTCCCTGCTCCAGACTTAAAACTACACTCAAGGCACTGGACTGACTCCAGAGCACTGCACTATCTGGAGCTACACCACTGCTACTGTTTCCCAGTGTTCGTCTAGGAAAACCAGAGTGGTTCTTCCTAGAGCAATACAATTGAGCTAAAAGAAAAATCTGTTATCAGAAATGTCAAAAATAACCCTGTGTATGAACACCTGAGCAAGACATAACCTCTGCCACTCCAAAGACTTAATTCTGCAGAGATCACAGAGACCAGGGAACATTTCCTTCCTTCCTTCCTTCCTTCCTTCCTTCCTTCCTTCCTTCCTTCCTTCCTTCCTTTCTTTCTTTCTTCTTTCCTTCCCCCCCCCCTCTCTTTCTTCTTCTTCTTCTTCTTCTTCTTCTTCTTCTTCTTCTTCTTCTTCTTCTTCTTCTTCTTCTTCTTCTTCTTCTTCTTTCTTCTTCTTCCTTCTTCTTCTTCTTCTTCTTCTTCTTCTTCTTCTTCTTCTTCTTCTTCTTCTTCTTCTTCTTCTTCTTCTTCTTCTTCTTCTTCTTCTTCTTCTTCTTCTTCTTCTTCTTCTTCTTCTTCTTCTTCTTCCTTCTTCTTCTTCTTCTTCTTCTTCTTCTTCTTCTTTCTTCTTCTTCCTTCTTCTTCTTCTTCTTCTTCTTCTTCTTCTTCTTCTTCTTCTTCTTCTTCTTCTTCTTTCTCCTTCTTCTTCCTCCTTCTTCTTCTCCTTCTCCTTCTCTTCCTTCTTCCTTCTTTCTTCTTTCTTCTTCTTCTTTCCAATTCTGATTGAGAATCAAAATTTCAAATCACTCTCTGTTTCCTAGCATCTAGATTCTGCAATCATTCCTTCAATCTACAGTGAAGGGAATGGTTGATGTGTCTTAACCTTCCCTGTAAAATCTCCTATGCAGTAATCAAGTAATAATGTATCCATCCATTCCTTCAATAGAATTTTACAAAGCTATTACTGTACAATGCCATGATTCTAGGGCCCAAAGATGGGGAGCTAAATAAAATATAACCCCTGCTGCCCTGATGGAGAGTCGAGTCTGAAATATTAAGAAAAGAATTCATTAAGTTGTCATAGGTACTTCTAAAGGAGGGTAGAGAAGCATGGGGTGGGGGTGTGACTAATCTAGTCAAGCTCAGTAGACAGAAAGGAAGTAACCTTGAACATAAGAGATGCTTCCAGGCAATATTTATAAAGATCTTCCCAGGCCAACAGAGAGGGTGAATAAAGTGAGTGGAAGAGTGAAAAGCTGGGCATGTGGGGAGCAGGTAAGGGTTCCCAGTGTCCACTTTCATCAGCATCACATGATGATGTTCTGCAAATACCCTTCCTAACCAAGTGTGTGACTAGCAGCAGGCTCCCTAATGAACCTGCCCATTTCTGACCCAAATTCTTGCCATATATAAGCCAGAGAGGTGTTTACTTCCAAACTGGTTTCTGCCAGTCATACTCATTATTAAAATTGTGCAATTTAGCTAACATTAAAGAGCTGCTGTTTCTGTGAAAATTAAGATAGATACTTTGCAAAGTCCTGACATTTTTTAGTGAGTCACTAAAAAAGCTGCAGTGGAATTAAGCTCAAGGGATGCAGCTATAAAAGATGAAGGAAGATTATAAAATTCCCTCCAATAAGATTCTGCATCAGATTGCTTTGCTGGTATCTCAACTTCTCACTCTAATTTAAAGAAACCAAAATTGGAAATCATAAAAGCTACATTATGGGTATGTTTTATTCAAAAATGATGAGAAATAAAATTCAATAAAAGTCTTGGCCTTCCACTAAGGAAATAACAAGCAAATGTGCATTTATATTTTGTATTAATATGCTTAAGGCATATTGTTTGTATGCCTCATTTCTTTAACCAAAGTTTTTATCAATTAACCTGATGCTAGTATTAGTGTGCTGGCTGAAAAGTTACTGTAATAAAACAAAACTATAGTGGGTTAAGAAAATATCTAACTAAAGAAGGCTACAGGCTTCCAGAAGCCAGTATAGGGCATGTGGAGTTTATTCTGCAAATCAGAGAGTGGAAAAACCCACAGCCTGCCAGACAAATGCAGCCTGCAGCTAATTTTCATAGTCTTTTTTGGGACACAGCCATACCCACTCAGGCTACTTTTGTCTATAGCTCATTCCAAATGACAGTAGTAGAAGTGAATAATTGTTACAGATATTATATTATATGCAGGTGTTCAGAAAGGTTAGTGTGCAGTCATCAATGCATAAGATCCTTCCCTCTCCAAAAGCAATTCTCCCAATAAAAGCCTCAGACATTTGTGACCTACACTGTTGCGTAGTCCCCAGGAAAGAACAAACACAAAAGATAGAAACTTCCCCTGTTGAGAACACATAGAAAATGGCAACCCTATTGCCATTAGAAATCATATCATATGCAAAATCCACAAAGGATTCAAGGCAGTAGTTTGATTTTTATGGAAGAAGAATTTCCAAAGCTGAGTTTACTCCACCTATAATAACCAGCCACACAGTTCTACAGAGTTGAGATAGGTGGATTACACCTATCATCCTATAAGCATTGAGTCCCAATCTGCAGCAGTGTTATAGTAAAACAGATATATTTATCTGCAGAGCCAGCATTAGAATACCCATCTGGAGTAAGCTACCAGCTCCTACCCTAACAAAGCAGCCAATGAGAAATTCAAAGCCTATGCCTAAGAATGACTTTACAGACAATAAACCCAGGCTTGCAAAACTCTTGAATAGATTAATTCAACATTCTACTTGAACATCTTTGAACAAATGTGCCCATTTTCAAAACATAGTTAATTATAAATATACTTTATTAATAATATTTCATTAATATAAATATTTCAAAATATACTTTATTATAAAAAGCTGAAAAATATCACACCAAAATAACTAGACTCAATGTCTATACATCTTAATAAACTTATATGCAGTTAGAATAGCCATTTTGAAGCAGTGGAGACTCACATTGGAGTTTAAACTTTCATTCTCTAATATATTTTTACGCACTACAAAAAAGAAAAATCCATGAGAGTTAGAAATAAATAAATTATTAGTTTTATATCCTCTTTCATAGCTTATATTCATAACCTGGATTCGGTCACTCCTTTTCCTCTAATATTTAGCCTTCCTTGTCCTCTTATGATCATGTGTAGTGTGTGGTGTGTCCAGTTTTAAGCACAAGTAAGTATTGCTACCTTTTGTAATTGTGTGTAACTGTATGTGTGTGTGTGTCTGTGTGCATCTGTGTGTGTGTGTGTGTGTGTGCGTGTGTCTGTGTGTGTCTGCATGTGTCTGTGTGTGTCTGTATGTGTGTGTGTAAGATAACTTCAGACATGTTTACCTTGATTATTTTTTTTTGAGTCAAGGTCTTTAACTGGTTTGAAGCTCACAGATTCAGCTAGCCTGATAGCCAGTGAACCTGACTATCCCTCTGCCTCTGCTGCATAGGAATTACAACATGCAGCATTGTGAGTGACTTATTTTTTTGTAGGGTTTAGAAGTGGAACTCAGGTGCACATACTTACACAGAAAACACTAAAAAAGAGAGTATCTGCTAAGACCGCGTTTGTGCTCCTCCATACACCATTCCATGTCTGCCATTCAACCAAAATGTGTTAGAATCAAAAAGAAACTGAAGTCCATTACTAAGGGCCAAAACAAAGAGAGAAGTCGAGTGCTTAGGCAAGAACTTTAAAATGAGTATTATGAAGAAGGAAAAGACCATAAAGTAGATATTGTGAAAATTAACACATAGATAGCAAATACAGTCATGAGAATGTTCAACTATTACAGTAATGCAAAAATAGTCCATAGTAAGATGCTAGTACCTACATAACAGAAAAACAAAAGGAAAATATACTAGCAATATCAAGTGTGACTAACCACAGTCTACCCCATGATGTTGATGGAAAAGCATAGAAGGTGCAGCAATGCTTGAAGATAGTTTTCGATGATGAGACCTACACTTACCGTGTTCCATGTTCCAACAATTTCTTTTACTTCCCCACTAGAAGAAGGAAAATATTATTCATACAAAGCCGTGTGCAAATTTTTTATCATCTTTGTCCAAAATAGTTAAATATTGGAAAGAAGCCAGATATTTTCCAATGGGTTAATGAATAAACAAACTATATTTCCACACCACTTAACATCACTCTGAAGGAGATAAGAAGAAATAAACCAAGCATGTAACTTAGCTGAATCCCAATGGCATCCTATCGTTTTGAAAGGACAGTTAATATGTAATAAATAGATCATAAACCTAGACTTACACAAAATTGGCAAAACTCTAACAGTGGACTGTTCAGCGATTTGGAGGAGACAGGTGAGTACACAGTATGGCTAACATTGGGGAATTTGTTCAGCTAGGAAACTTTCTTGCATTCTTGCTGTATGATTAAGTTGTGACCATATATGAGGCTAAAGATGCAGTCATTAAAAAGTGGTGAAAGTGGGGCTGGAGAGATAGACCAGCGTTCAGAGCACTTGCTGTTCTTGCAAAAAATCAGAGTTCAGTACCCAGCACCACTTATAACTATAGCTGAAGAGATTTTTCCAAGTTCTCTTCTGGCCTACACACAAACACACACACACACACACACACACTCACATTCACACTAATAAACAGAGAGACACACAGAGAGAAAGACAGAGACAGAGACAGAGACAGAGAAAGACAGAGAGAGATGCAGAGGGAGGGGAGGGGGAAAGGGTGGGAGAGATATGAAGAGGCAGAGAGGCATACACATAAAAATATATAAACAAAGGCTTATAAAAACTGGTGATATAAAATACACAGTGTTATTTAATCCATAGTCCTATGCCAACATCAGTTTCCAGGTTTATATTATTATATTAAGGTTTCTAGTGTTGAGGGCCTTGCAGTGCTATTTTTCCACTTCCTCCAAATTCCATGTATATTAAAGTGTGTGGTTGTACAAACATGTGCAGATGTGCAGAGTCCAGTAGAGTATGTTTATGGACCTGAGCTGAAGTTATAGTCATTCTGAGGCACATGATACGGATACGGAGAGGACTATGGTCCTCTTCAAGATCAATACCAACTGCCATCTCTCTATTCCCCTCCCCATTTTTCACTTCTAAAATGACTTTAAAACAAAAATTGGTTTAACACCTGGTAAATAAATATAATAAATATGAAACCATTTGAGGAAAGAGGGATGCCAGGTAACAGTAGTCATTTTAATAGATAGAGGATATCTATTGACCTGGAAATATGAGAAAAACTTTAAAATACCACAAGATTAATTTCAAGAATCATCTTTTGGCTTTGAGAAGCCAAAGTAAAAATTAAGCCACTATTAGGGCAGGCTCCATGCCCAGAAGTAATTGGCTGACACAAGAGAAACTCAGTATTTTAGTAGATTTTTTTTTCATTTTGCTTTATTTGAGCTTGTGTGTGTGGGGGGGAGGGATATTGGTCTTTTCCTTCTTTATTTTGATTTTCATTTTTCATGTTTTGTGGGTTTTTTCTGTATTCTTCTTGGAGTGTTTTTTTGTTTTGAGATAGAGAGAAAGAGAGAGAGGGAGAGGAGAAGGGAGAGGGAAAGGGAAAGGGGGAAAGGAAATAGGGAGAGAGGAATTTGGAAGATAGGAAATCCAAGAAGAAAACACCTGAATTAACTTGAGATTTGAGCTAGAAAACACCATCAACTTGTAGATTGCAACTTGTAGATTGCATCTTTGGTGTCACACATCAAATATTTACATTATTACTCATAACAATAGCACAATTGTGGTTGTGAAATAATGAAAACTAATTTTATGGTTAGGATCATCACAACATGATGTACTGTATTAAAGGGTCACAACATCAGAAAGGCTGAGAAACACTGTTCTACCAATCACACATATAGTTAAAACTAAATTTTTACCTACATAAAAAATAAAGTTGGTTTGAATATTCTTATTCAATCTAAGTAAATATTAAAAGAAACTTGAAAGTAGTTCGAAACTAATTCCTCAGAATAAAACTCAATGGGAAAAACAGAGAAGGAAGAGAGGAAAGAAAAAAAAAAACAAGGAGCGAGATAAGGAAAGAAAAACAACCGAAGGACAATGAGCCAACATCAATGAATAGACTCAGTCATACACTGAAAATTCATAAGTAACCTAAAGCAGTATAATTATTTTAATGAATCCAGCAAAGCTAAATCAAAGTGCTGGAAAACATAAATAGAAAGCCTGAAGTCAGTCAGCAGAGAAGAGAAGCTCAGCACACAAAGGAAGAAAGGCAAGACTTGTACCGGCATCTAGTCAGGAACTGTTCAAAACCAAGGACCAAGCAGCATTTTTAATGCTGAGTGAAGAGGAAAGGATCACTCAGATGTCCATGTTTGGCCAAAGTATACATTGTACACCAAGGTGATTTAAAGCTGATTTTAAGATTTTTTTTTAAAGCAAAAACAAAGTGGGAAGCATTCCAGCAAGGATGTATTTGAAAGCATGTTAAAGGGGAAGAGACTAATAGCTCAGCAGTCAAGACCTCAAACTGTTCTTGCAGAGAAGCTAAGTTTCGTCCCAGCATCCATGAAGGTGGCTCAGTCATCCATAACTCTCATTCCAGGAGATCCAGCAATCTTCTGGGACCCACACTCACATGCATACACCACACATACACAGATATACTCTCATATACATACTTAACAACAAAAAACAAAGTTAAATAATAAATGTTATATGGGTCACTGATGGCATGAGAGCGACCCCAGACCACACATAAAGAGCTCTGAAAAGAGCAAAATGGAAGAATAATTCTAAAATGCAATTAGATTTATTTTGAAATATGTTTGTTAATTTGGGAGGAATTTTATACAGTCTATTTTCATCTGTATCCATATTCTCCACCTTCACATCCCAACCCATTTAGCCTTGAGATTTATTAATTTGTGTTTTGTTTTGTTTTTCCATTGAACACAGTTTGTGTTGTCCAACTACCTTTCTGTGTGGGGCCAGCCATGAAAATCTATAAACCGGAAATAAGACTATTAAAGAAAACTGTCTCTCACTCAAGTTATCACATTGTTAATAGTCCCCCAGCTAAAGTGGGAATTCGTGATGAACTTCCCTAGTCTCTCCATGCTGAGGTTTTTGTCTGGCTTGAGTTGCAGGAGTCTTTTGCATGCTATCATGGCAGGTCTTATGGATGCTGTCATGACTGCTTGTTATGCAATGTCCCTGCTGTGTCTGAGAAACCACTGTTTCTCTAGAGTTACCGCGTACTTCTATATCTTAAAATCTTGCCATCCCATCTTCTGAGACTTGGGTGCAGGATAGTTGTACTCCATTACTCTATAGTCTTTTATCCTCTTCCTGCTACACTTAAGGGTCTCTGTGTTAATTAACTTATCCTTCAAGTAGGTTCCGTGATAAAAGCTACAAGATGCACTGAAGTACAGCTAAAGCAATAAGTCATTAATTGTTATTCCAATACTAGTTCCATTTAGCAAAATAACAGTAGTAAATTCTCCCTTAGGTCCTGTGATCTATCAAAGCCACAGGTTCTTGGCTCTTTTCATGTCAGATGTGGATTCCATCACACAACACAGGCCTTAGATCCAATAAGAAAGTGAGTGGTAACTTTTACAACATTTGTGTCTTAGTTGTACCGGTTGGCATATCATAGGCCAGCAGTAACTAGGACTTGTTCACAGGTGAGATTGAAAATCAGTTTTTACTCTAGCAGCATACATAGCACCTTCATGAACCATGAAATCATCCCAGTAGTGATGAATCTTCCAGGAGAGTACCAGATTGATATTTCCGTGGTCTATGATTCAAGTTTGTGGTGTTTTCAGAAAGAGGGACAGAGTCAAGTACAGAAATAACCAAGAATATTAAAAATAGCCTCTAGTACCTGAGTTTCTTGTTTATGGAACCTCTTTTTCTAACAACTCAAACACATGCAATTCTTATTGGTACTGTTTTTTTTTTTATTTGCCAGCATGTGGTGTTTATAGGGTACTGTCCCTACAATCTAAGGTAGCTACATTTAAACCATTTTAATAGACTGGTGTATAGCCTGCCCTCCCACCCCTCATCCAAATTTAACCTGTACTTTTGTATCAGTATGTTCTATCTTCTCTACCTTGAAAGCATCCCCATTCTGAGTACCCTTACTAATATCCTAGTCTCTGTGACTTTCAAAATACAACATATGTATTCTGAATATTCAAAGCTATATATCTATACCTATGTGATTTTTGGAAACAAAGACAATCTTTAAAAACATGTTCTTGTTAAATTGCATGACTACATGTAGAAAAGTAATAATAGTCTTCTCAACCTGCACAAAAGTGAACTTCAACTATCAAGAACATTAGCATACAACCTGAAATCTTGAATAGGATAGAGAACTAAACAGGGAATACACTTGAACTTATTATAGACACAGGAAAGGGACTTTCTAAACAGGACCACAATAGCAGCGACATTAAGACTACCAGCTGACATATAGGATTACATGAAACAGAAAGGCTACTGTATATCAAAGGACATTATCACTTTAGTGAAGAGGCAGCCTACAGAATGGGAAAAATCTTTACCAGCTCTGAATCTGAGAGAGAATTACTGTATACAATAGACAAAGATTCAATAAAAAGAACCCTTAACATCTTAATAAACATTCCAATTTAAAAAGGGACATGGATCTGCAACCCTATTGTTGGAACAACATGATGTACTAACCAGAACCCCGGAGCTCTTGTCTCTAGCTGCATATGTATCGAAAGATGGCCTAGTCGGCCATCAATGGAAAGAGAGGCCCATTGGACTTGCAAACTTTATATGCCCCAATATAGGGGAATGCCAGGGCCAAAAGAATGGGAATGGGTGGGTAGGGAAGTGGGGGGCGCTATGGGGGACTTTTGGGATAGCATTGGAAATGTAATTGAGGAAAATATGTAATAAAAATATATATAAAAAAAAAAGGGGGACATGGAACCAAGCAATATTGGCTTCATAAAGAGTTTAGAAGTGTCTCCACTTTTCTATTTAGGAATAATTTGAGGAAATTAGTGTTAACTCGATTTTGAAAGTCTTGTAAAATTCTGTAATGTATCCATCTAGTCTAGACTTGGTTTACATGGGAAAGTTTTCAAATTGTTCTTTTATCTCATTCTTTGTTATTAGTCTACTTAAACTCTTTACTTTATCTTGATTTAATCAATCATATTTACAAAATCACTCATCTTTCTTATATTTTCCAGTTTAGTGGCATATAGGTTATGTCTTCATAACAGTCTAAATTGTCTCAGCATACTGTCTCCCTTTTCATCTCAGATCTTATTAATTTGGACCTTCTGCTTTTCTTCTTTTTTTTTAGATTATCATTTTTGTATTAGATATTTTCTTTATTTACATTTCAAATGTTATCCCCTTTCCGAGTTTTCCCTCAGAAAATCCCCTATCCCCACCTTCCCCCTATTCCCCCACCTACCCACTCCCATTCCTGGTCCTGGCATTCCCCTATACTGGAGCATAGAACCTTCACAGGACCAAGGGCCTCTCCTCCCACTGATGACCAACTAGGTCATCCTCTGCTACATATATAGCTAGAGCCACAAGTTCCACCATGAGTTTTCTTTGGTTGGTTCCAAGGAGCTCTGGAGCCCAAGGTCCTCAATGAAGGAGCCAGAGAAATACCCAGGGAGCTGAAGGGGACTAAAGCCCCATAGGAGGAACATCAATATGAACTAACCATCTCCTTTTCTTTGGGGTTGATTTTTCTTTCCCCTCTATCATTTGATTAATTTTCCTAAAAATTTGTCATTTTTGTTAATCTCAAGGAACCAACTCCTCATTTTATTCAATCTTTGTATTGTTTTTAATTTCAATCTTATACATTTTGGCTTTGACTTTTATTAGCTCTTCTTATCTACTCTTTTTTGTGTGTATTGTTTGTTCTTTTTTCCTGAGGCATACAGATATAACATTAAATTATTAATGTGAGATTTTACAGTTTTTAAAATGTAGACAGTACTAAAAACTTTCCTGTTAAGACTGAGAGCCATTTATATGTCTCTTAGATTTTGGAAGATTGTGTTTTTAGTTTATTTCATTCATAGGAATTCTCTCTGTTTTGTTCATGATTCCTTGCTTGCTCCAATCTTCAGTAAGGTGTGTATTGCTTTGTTTCCATGATCTTGTGTACTTTTTGTTGTTTTATTGTTGACAACCACTTTTATTCCTTTGTGGTCAAATAGTGTGCACAGTGCTATTTCATTCTTCCTAAATTTCTTAAGATTTGGTTTGTATCCTAAGATGTGGCCAATTTTGAAGAAAATTCCATAGTTTGGAGGAAAAAATTGATTTTTCTTTTGTTGGATGGAATGTTCTAAAAATGTCTGCTAGATCCTTTTGATTTATGATGTCATTTAGTTTCAAAGTTTCTCTGTTTGCTGGATGACTTGTCTAGTGATGGACTATTAAAGTCAGTTATTATCATTGTGTTGGGATCAATCTGAGATTTTATATCTAATAGTGCTTTTACAAAATTGGGTACTCTTGAGTTTAGTGCATATATATTTATATTTACCTATTAACGACATCATTTATCCCTAACATAAATGTATATTTATAACATCCTCTGAGTAGTTTTTTTTAATGAGTATGAAATGTCCTTCCTTATCCCTTCTTATTAGTGTTGCTTTAAAGTTTATTTTGACTCATGTTAGAATAGCTATAACTGCTTGTTTCTTTAAATCTGTTTGCATGTATGCTTTGTCCATCCTTTTACCCTAGGGTGGTATCTATTGTTAATGTTGAGGTGTGTTTTTGGAAGCAGCAAAAAGATGGATCCTGTTTTCTAATATAGTGCTTGGTATTATAATTTGACCTGGCATCTCTGGTATTTTGGAACTTGTAGAATATACATCCAAGCCCTGTTGCTTTCAAAGTTTCCACTGAAAAGTTAAATGTTATTCTGACAAGACTACCTTTATGTGAGATCCATTCCTGCTTTATTGAGGCTTTCAGTGCCCTTTCTTTGTCTATGCCTTTGGTCTTTGTAGTAGGAGGCATGCGAGTTTCTCTTCTCCTGTCTGATAGTCTCTATACCCTTTGTACCTTAATAGGCATTTCTCCCTTAGATTTCAGACATTTTTCTCATAATTCTTTTAAAAATATTTTTCTGTGCCCTTAACCTAGGTTTCTTTCTTTCTTTCTTTTTTTGCTTCTATACCTATTCATAGGCTTTTTTTTCCTTGCCCAGAGTCCCAGAATTTCTAAGTGTTCCATTCCTGCTGTTTTCTTAAGATTTTAACATTTCCTTTAACTTCTATTTTATCTTTTCTTTAGGACCTGATATTCTCCTTCTACTTAGTTAATCTGTTGGCAAGACTTTCCTATAAGCTGTTCCTATGACTTTTGAGCTTTTCATTTCAGCATTTATTTCATTTTAGCTTTTATTTAAAAGGGTATCTCTCTTTAAATTTTATTTTTATGCCTTAGATAGTTTTCCCTCTTTGATTCAAGTGTTTGTGTCTTCATGGTCTTCATTCAGCCATCTGTTCATATCTTCTCTGAACCTAGAACTTGAACATATAACTGCTATGTTGAAATTTGTTTTGTGCATGAACTAAATTGGTTTTCTCAGGGGGTGGGTATTACAATGGGGTATTGATTTCTAGAGGAAATACATTGCTTTGTTCATTCCTGTTGTTATGGTTTTGAGATAGAACATAGGCATCTGGAGTTAGGCTATTGGTAGTGTTTTGATCTGGCTATCTTGCCTTTGTTGAGTAGTTGCTTAAATGACAACTGTAAAAGGTAACTTTATAATAAAGTTATAACTGTGTGTTTTATAATATATGTAAAACCTACATACCTAAACAGTAGCAAAAATTTTGAGTAACTTATCCATAGCAGACTGAATGTTATAGAAAAAAATGTACAATATTTGATGAGAGTAAACAATGAAAAATCAAAGTTATACAATATAAACATTAAATTAATATCAAACAAAATAGAGATGAAAAGAATCTAGCAGGAAAAAAATAAAATAAAATATTCATTATCACAAGAAGAAATATAAGACAGGAGATGTACAAAAACTAAGAAAATGCAAATAGCAGATTTCAGTGCAACTACATTAATGATAGAATTGAATATAAATTGTCTGGTGCCCCAGGAAAGCCCAAACTCATTAATGTTCTGTCTTAATGAGTTTACCCTCTGGCATTCTCAGAATGAATTTAAGGTGCTACCATTTAGCAGTGAAGCCCATGGAAAAAATAGTAAAAAAAAAAAAAAAAAACCCTTATTATCACTTACTAAATCCTTATTTCCCCACATAAAGTTGATCTCAGCCTACATCCTTTTGCACAGCTTTAATCTGCTCTCAAGCACGAGACCAATTATCTGTCTCTCAGATTTTCACACAGCTCTCCAACTGGTGCAATGTCAATTTCATTAGATGACCCACAAAACTGATCCTTTTCTCGATAATGAAATACATCTGTCTATAACACATTCCAAGACACAAAGTTTATTATCTCTGCTGCTTAAAGGAAAATGGGGTTCTCTCCTATAGCACCATTCCTGTCACTTCCTAACTCCTATTTTAGGTGTCTGAAACAGCAAACTGATATACTATGCATAGATGCCATGTCATTTCTCTCTTACTCTCTCATTCCTTTCCTCATTCGGCCACCATCCCTCATGATCCTTCTACCTGTCCTTTGTACTTTGGGTTTGACGAAACTGTGGCATCACTCTCTCCTTGCCCCCACACTACCCAAAACCATGCTTCACATTAGAACCCACATTGACATTTACAAGATTCCCTTAAAGAAGCAAATATGCCCTGTGCACTCTGCTGTGGTTTTCTACACATCACTACTTTCTAGTATCTTTTATGTAATGAATTGTAGGGAACAGGGACATTCTATGCATGTGATTAGGCCTTTAAAAGCATACCCTTTGTTCCCAGGCTCCTATTAATTACCTCTTAGGGGCTTTTATTTGCAGTGTGCTCAATTACTAAGGTAACTAAATAGCATTTTACTGATCAGAGCTAGTATCATTTGCTTAATAGCAACTAGCAAATGCTCTCATATACATGGCTATTGCACTACTAGAAATAGGCTTATTTAATACTAACCTCCGGGGAGAAACAGATTTTACCAGAATACACTATAATTGTTCATATAGCCATTTAGATCTAATGAAGCATCAGTATTTTTCCCACTATTTTTCAATTAAGAAAAAAATGAACCAATAGAGAATATCCCAACAAGACCACCATCCATTCCATTCATTTCATTGATTCATTCCTCCCAGTCAAAGCTCAGTTTTAGTCTTGTTTGATTGTTTATAGCTCACAATTCTCAGGCTCTTTATAAACCTGCCCTGATCAGTAATAATTGTTGTCATAGAACCATTTCAAGGGAAGATGGCTCCGTGGGTAAATCCACTCACTGAACAATCACAAGAACCTGACTTTAGACCACAAGAACAGATAGATATGGCTATGTAATCCCAGCATTGTGGGGAATAGAGACAAGAGGGTTCTTGGGGCTGGCTAGTTAGCCAATCAAATGGCAAGCTTAGGTAACTCAGTTAGATACCTTTCTCAAGGAAATAGAGAGTGAATAAGGGGGATACCTGATGTCCTCCTCTGGTTTTTGTAGGCACATGCATTTGCACACATATGTGTTCATTCACCACACATTCATATAACACACACACACACACACACACACACGGAGAGAGAAATGATGGAAGGAAGGAAGGAAGGAAGGAAGGAAGGAAGGAAGGAAGGAAGGAAGGAAGGGAGGGAGGGAGGGAGGGAGGGGAAGAAGGAAGGAAAACGAGAGAAAATAGAACTGAAAAGAGAAGGAAAGAAACAGGGTGTCTCTCACAGTCCAGAACTGCCACAGGGTTTACTTTCTTCCAGATTTCACGATTTTTTGTGTCATTCCTGAGTACTTATCTTTGATACCTCTTATTGTTGTTACCTAAAGAGAAACAAAATGGCAGACAAAGAGACAGGCATAAGACTTGGAGGCTCCCTGTTTGGCCACTGGGAGTGAAGTTAACTGAGGCCATTCCTCTTCTTGGTTCTATGATCTTTCTGAGCCTTCCCAAAACCAGAAAGGGGGATCTAATCACATGATGTTCATTCCAAAGAATGCTATCTCATTCTTTCAGGTAATTCTTTAATCTATATTTCATGGATGGCTTCAGTAGTCCATTCTGGAACTCTTCAAGGACAGCTGCTTCTCAGCTGTGAGCTGCATGATTCAAACTATGAGTTCTGTGTTCCTGAGCCCAATTTTCACTCCATGCACTAGATCATCTCTAATCACTAACCATGTTATGTACCTACACTTAAGAAATCTGAAAGCCCCAGTGGGTGGTACTGATGCAGCTCAGGGGCTAGCAAAGGTAAAAGGTCAAAGAAGGTAATCATGGCCCTTAGATAGCTTTGCCATTTGGGGAAGAGACAGCTGCTCTTGCAGGACAGAAGGTGTGCCCAATAGCAATTTAATATAGAGTAACTATTTGCTCTCAAGAAATGTTTCTTCTGAGAAAAAGTACTTGAAGAGTCCATATTCCCCATCAGAGAGGTCATCATCCAGAAAACAAAAGAATAAAAAATAAAATAAAATGTGAAGCAAAAATAAACTGAACAAGAATAAATACTCTATCTGGAAAAAGCTGTTCCCAAAAGCTGTGACTTATTAATCAGAGCCCAGTGAAAGAGCTAAGATGCCTCAGTGTGATTTATTGGCCAAGGAAACCCCAAAAGTTCTCCAAACAATACAGGACTCTTGCCTTTCCTTCTAAAAGATGATTTATTTATGTGGATAAGTGTTTTGCATACATGCATGTGTACCATGTGTGTTCCAGATGCAGACAGAAAGTAGAATTGCAGACAGCTGTAAGCCAGTCATCCCATGGGTGCTTGGAAATAAGACTGGTTCCTCTGCAAGAGAGGCAAGTGCTTTGAAAAGTGAGCCATCTCTCCATATCCTTGGCACTACTTTTGGTGCTCCACCAAACTAGATGCTGAGACCTTTTGTTGAAGACACCACAAACCTCAGGTTTGTAATACAGGAAAAACAAGCTAAAATAGAGCCAGAATTGTCTTCCTTCATACCAGCTTGCACCTTTATAATCCCAGAAGGTGCTATCCAGGTTTCTGGTGGAGGGGTTGGGGTAGAATTGTTCTCAATTGCCTTATTCAGCTGCTACACATATGAGCTGTGAGACCAATCTGCTATATTAAGATGAGTCCACTTGTGTGATAGTAGCCCTGAAGTTATAGAGATAACAAATTGCTCTTTTATTTGATTTGAGTTACTGGAAACCTGGTCAATAACCCATAGCAGGGGAGACCATGGGCCCTGAGAAGAACCAACTAGTTCTATTGAGCTAGATTGACACAACATCAAGCTGCCCTCTGAATAGTTGTGTTTGTATTCATTGATAAACTTTAGTCTTTGCCTTAAGAAGAAATACCCTACTTTCCAGTGAACAGTGGTAAACACACAAAAATAAAATCACCATTTCTCGAAAGGCTTTTAGTCGTGGTACTGGAACATCAAAACTTTCAACCTACAAACTGTCCTCCCTACAAAACTTGCTGGGGTGGTGCAGAACTTGTGGGAGTGGCCAACCAATGACTAGTCGAACTTGAGGCCCACACAATGAGATAGTCTGCACCTGACACTAGCTGGAAGGTCAGAAACCAGAGGCAGGACAGCCTAGGGACCCAGGAGAGAACTAATCTTAATGAGAGTCTGTTGTACTCATAGAGTGGTTCCTAGCCCAATTGTCATCAGAGGGGTGTGATCCAGAAACTGATGGGAAAAAATGCAGAGACCCACAGTGAAGCAGTAGGCAGGGCCAGGAGAACTCTGCAGAAAGGGAAGGGCATAGTAGGAGCCAGAGGGGTTGAGGACACCAGGAGAGCATAGCCTACAGAATCAACTAAGCCGGGTCCATCGTGGCTCACAGACACTAAAGTGTCTTTAGGTCTGAGCTAGGTCCTCTGCATATACCTTAGGTTGTATAACTTGGTGTTCTTGTGGGATTCCCAACAATGAGAGAGGAGTTGTCTCTGACTCTTTGAATGTCCTTGGGACTCCTTTCTTTTTCCTGGGTTGCCTCAGCTCATCCAGCCTTATGAGGGTTCTAGTCTTACTGTCTCTTGTTAGGTCATGTTCGGTGAATATTCCTGAAAGCCTTTCTCTTTTTTTTTTTTTTTTTGTCTAGTTTTGTTTGTTTTTAGGGTTTTGTTGTTGATGTTGTTGTTCTGTATGTGTGTTTGTTTTTAAGGGAAACATAAGGAGTGGATCAGGGAATACGGGAGGTAGGGGATGGTCTAGAAGGAATGGAGGGAGGGAAAGTAGAGATGTAATGTATGAAAGAAAAATTAAAAAAAAAACAAACAAAACATCATGATTGCACACTGTGCTGAGTATTTGTAGTGAATGTGTTCTCAGCCCTAAAAAAAAGACATGTATACCACCCTACCTAAGGTTCACGGAACATTGCAGAAGAGGAGTTGGAAAGAATGAAAAATAAGGAGAAATATAGTGAGAGGATTGGTTTCTTTAAAAAAACACACACAGAGAAATATTGTGGGGATATGATTTTGTTTTAAATCCTAGGTGGGGCTGCTTCAGATTGTCCACAGCAGCTGACCAATTTCTCCAAAGGGGCATGATTTTGCCACTGGCTTGTGTGATGTTTTAAATTCTGGGACTTTTCAAAGGGTATATAAATGTTAGGGCCCCGAGGGGTGGATTGTTGGCTGTTGGTTGGTTGCTGTTGGTCAGTTTTTTAAGTAGTCCTGCTCAGAAAAGAAATAATAATAATAATAATAATTAATAATAATAGAAGAAGAAAAAGAAGAAGAAGAAGAAGAAGAAGAAGAAGAAGAAGAAGAAGAGGAAGAGGAAGAGGAAGAGGAAGAGGAAGAGGAAGAGGAAGAAGAGGAAGAGGAAGAGGAAGAGGAAGAAGAAGAAGAAGAAGAAGAAGAGGAAGAGGAAGAGGAAGAGGAAGAGGAAGAAGAAGAAAGAAGAAGAAGAAGAAGAAGAAGAAGAAGAAGAAGAAGAAGAAGAAGGAAGAAGAAGAAGAAGAAGAAGAAGAAGAAGAAGAAGAAAGAAGAAGAAGAAGAAGAAGAAGAAGAAGAAGAAGAAGAAGAAGAAGAAGAAGAAGAAGAAGAAGAAGAAGAAGAAGAAGAAGAAGAAGAAGAAGAAGAAGAAGAAATAATTGAATATTCTGACTGCGAAGATCAAGCCTGTCCCAAGGAATCCAATGCTCCTACTCAACAGGGAGTAGTCTACCGACAATCTCACCTCCGTCCCCCTCTACCCTTCTCTCTCTCCTATCTAGTGTTAGGGTGGAAAGGAGAGTGGAAAAGGCTGGAAGAAAACAAGAATCCACAAAGTAGCAAAAGACTGGCTACAGAGAAAGGCTGGGAGGTAACTCCTTCTGAGCAAAACAACCCCATTCCAAACAGTGTCACAGCAACTGTCTGTGTTGTGATGTAAGAAGAAATGCTGCCAAGATTCAAGAAAACGGGACCCTTGTACACCTCTGGTGGAAATATAAATTAGTTCCACTACTATGAAAATCAGCATGGACATTCCTCATAATGATAAATGAGATAATTGGCTTTAAAGGTCAACTTATCATAACCTAGAATCACCTGAGAAGGAAGTCTTAAATGAGGATGAATCTAAATCAGATTGGCCTGAGAGCACATCTATGGAGAATTGTATTGATTGTTAATTGAGGTGGGAAGATGGGTCCTGAATGTGGGTAGATCCTTTTCACTGGCTAGGCACTGTAAAAATGGAGAATGCCAGCTGAGCAGAAGTTGCAAGAAAGCAGACATGTGTTCATTCTTTTCTCTCTTTACTATGGATGTCACTAGAGTGGCTGCATGAATTTCTGCCTTGACATTTACTCAAAGATGGGACATAACTTGGAGCTGGAGGTAAATCAGACCTTCCTCCCTAAGTTTGTCAGGATGTTTTATCACAATTGAAATGAAACTAGAACACACACACACACCATATAACACAGGTTTGCCAGTCCAAAGTATATGAATCAAAGTCAGTATAGCAACAGCCTTAGTGTCTATCAGCTGAGAAATGGGTTTTTACACTGTGGTGCATATACATATTATATATGCCAGTATAGATTTATCCATAAAAAACCAAACTATCATCTGTACAAATACATATAGGTCCAGATATAGTTGTGTTAAGTAAAATAAACCAGACACAGAAAGAAAAATACATTTTCTCTTATATATTATGTCTATATTTGAGTGGGGCATAAGAATATAATGATTAGTTAAAGGAGGTATTTTAAAATGCAAATAAATTTCATAGAGATATGTAACAAGAGATAACATAAATATTTTTAAAGCATGGTAGATACAAGTCTGAAAATAAGATGTTGAGACCCATTATTTTAAACAGCACATATATTTGAATAAAAATGAACAAGGCCTGAGTGTAGCTTATGTTAGAGCACATTTCTAGAATTTGTGATCCTGAGTTTAAGTCACAATACTATAATAAGCATTTCATCACTTTTAGATAAAGAGCTACTGATGCAGGAAAACTCAACGTAGTAAAATTGATGCTGTAAATAATGTATTAATAAGTGTGCACAGAAATGATAAATTACACAAAAAGTGTAGCTAAAGGAGTGTTCCTTTCAATAGGCATGAGAGATAATAATGTAGTAGCCAGGCATTTAAGAAACTGTAAGGATATTTTGTACAATTGAAGTGTAGAGGTATAAGAAAGTTGCTGCTAGTGTTTCTTCGCCAAGACTGACTTCTCCTTAGGCTCCATTCCTAAAACAAAATGATATAAGCCTGACTTATCACCAGCTATTAGGCTCATCACTGAATCAACATCTGCTCAGGGTCACAACCACCACCAGGTCCTTGTCTGCCATTAGGCTCCCTGTGTTCGTATCAAACAAAGCATAATCTGTCAGGTGAGCAAGATGAACCTGGGTAACAACTATGTGAAAGGAGCAATTTGGGTACACTTAAATAATTATGGGAGTATCCCTGCTGTGTCAATCTCCCATCTGCCCAAGTGGGCAGTACAGCCTCTGTTTACATTGTATAAAAAGAGGGTCCTGGGCAGGAAGAGACTTAAGAATAACAGTATGTGGAATGCATGAGTCTAAGGCCTATATAACCTGGTAAGACTTTCTGTTCAATGCCAACTCCTCTGAACATTAGCCAGAGCTGGATGCACACTATTATTAAAGAGCTTTTTCTTAACTAACCTCTAAGTGTATGGAGCGATTTCTCACTGGGAAGCTATATTAATTCTACAACACTAAAGCAATAAATGGATGCTGAGAGAAAAGGTTCTCTCCAGGAATAAGACCTCTAATAGTTTATCAATTGTGTGTGTGTGTGTGTGTGCGTGTGTGTGTGTCTGTGTGTGTGTTTAAAATAATAAAAAATTTTAAAAAGGCCATGAATTTTGCAGGTAGGGAACATGAAGGGAGTTGGAACTCGGTGGGGGGAGGGAAAATTATGTAAGTACGGTATTCACATATGAAATTCTCAAAAACACAAAATTTAAGTAAAAAGCAAGTGTTCCTTGAGACAAACCAAGATTCAAAACTTCCAGTAGTCTGGCTTCGCCCATGTTAGGCAAGCAATAAGATGGTAGCTGACACAGTGTGGGACAGATGAATTACCCAAGCATTTCCGGCCTTCAGCTTTGTCTTCTTTCGTCTTCTCACAGTACTTGCTTTACTCTAGCAAGCCCTCTCCTGGGACCATCGCTTCCTCCTCGTCATAGCCGAAATCCTCTCTAGGCAAAAAAAAAAAAAAAAAAAAAGCTCTGACACTTAAAGACAAGCAACTCCTTTCACACCTCACTTTTCCTCCACAGCCATCTGCTAAGCTAAGAGAAAACAAAACCAACCCAGGGATTTGTTTTCACGGTGAGGTATCCGTGGATTTGGGCGAGATTAAAACTAAACATCGTGTCTTTGTTAGACTCCTTCACGGGCCTGATCAACATCCTGACAGACATTATTTGGCGATTCACGGGAGACTTCATGGCCCCTGACCTGGTCTGCAGAGTCGTCCGCTACTTGCAGGTATGGAACTCGTCTCGCAGTGTGATGAGCTACACTAAAGTCGACACCAGTTCTGGGAATTACAGGGAAATAAATACTGAACCGTTGCTCCTGCACAATCAGACACTCCTTTCTTCCTAGCTGAAAAGACAAGCAAATTTTCTATAATTTCAGAAAATGAGTCTTTCTTTTGCTACAAGTGATACATTTGCAAAGCAACAATTAAGCAAATAACAGGTACAGCATTGAGTGGAATCGGTGGTATGTAGTGACACTTTCGACATCTTATAGCTAAATTGTGCCCACAACTTTTGTCAATACTTGCTGTTTTACTCCCTCAGTCTCTTCTCGTAGAAAAAATATTGACAAGCTCCCCATTAACAGTGACTCCTAATTAATGCATTTCTCTTCTTGTGCAGTTTTCTAGTCTAAATGATGCCAGCTTTACAGATGGACAACATCATATCTGAAAAACACTGCCCTCTTAGAGTCCCCTGGCTAGGGATTCAGAATATCTGTATTCATATTCAGAAGTAAGATTATGGTTTCATCCATTGTATTGCCTTCAGGTCCTAGTAACATTTTTTTATTGTTGGGAAACAAATGAGAATAGTTGTGATGTTAATGTCCTTTGTGCTATGAATATGACTTTAAAAGGAGTCATTGCAGAGGGATGGTCTTTTCTTACAGTGAATCTGTTACACATCCCTGGAGCATGCCAGGGGTGCAGTCATTAATATGCAATACTTACATGACAAATGTCTTACACCTACTTGTTGAGAATACTGCTGTATACACAGTTGATTTTAATTATTCATTATTTCAGTAATGGATTATTGAAGTGCAAGTTATAACTAGACTCAGTTGCCTAAAACAATATGTATTTATCCTTTCATGGTGTTTATTAGTCAAAAATTCAGGATGGTTTGGTTGGGATAGATACAGGCTAGCCATTAGGTTCCATCATATGATTCATGGCAGTGGGCCATTGGTGGGCCGATTGGGAAACAGATAGTTCACTTCGATGGCCATTGTGTGATCAGAGCAGAATACTCACTGTCTCACCAATGGGCCTCTCCATAGATGCTCGATAGCATCCTCACAGATACAACTAGACTTTCCAAAAACAATCTGTCATGGTAACCAAGGTAAAAATACCAATGTATTTCATAAAACAGTCTCAGTAGTTACACACCATGGCCTCTACATTTTTCTTTTAGGAGACATAGGTCAATGCTGACACAGTATGGGGAAGAAGGGAACCTCTAGAGAGACTAAAAGCAAGAGAGAGAGATAAATGGGACCTGTTGGAGGTTGGCCACTACGTATACCATCACACTTCCCAAAATCACAGTTATAATCCATAGTTTTCTTCATGTGTAACAACTTCAAACTGTGACAACAAATAACGGCAATGACATTTCTTCCAATTATATACTCATAATAAATAATAAAATAATAGTATGTAAGATTGGCAGGAAAACTCTAATGATTCTCTCCTCTAGGATGACAGCAAGAAAATGTTATTGATGCTGGCATGGGGTTTTCTAAGGCTCTAGAAATTAACCAAAGGCTTACAACAGCCAAGAAGCACTGATGTAAGAAATGAGCTGGGTGGAGAAAACCTGAGCTTCATGGTGTCCTAGCTTTCATTATTCCCATCCTGCAATGACCATGTCTGTGGTGGCTTTGAAAATTAACAGCTTTCCTTCACAGTAAAACAAAACTTCTGCCAGTCATGGAGAGAACAGATCTGGGCAGAAACTTTCAATGCTTTTTCCCAGAGAGCTGTCCCTCTTCCAAGTGTCTGGAAGTCCTTTGAAAGACTGGAATTGCAAGGCTGTCTATATTTCACCTTGCTCAGAGCTTTTCCATTGTAAAACCTCTTTTCCCTCTGGGTATTTGACACAAATAATTACAGAAAATTGATTAACTTCACACAAGCCTTAGTTGTGAGATAACTGTTGAGGAAATCAATAAATGAAACAAATTTTAAAACAGAAGCTGAGAGCTGACACACTTACGGGAGCTTTGAGACTCTCAGACATAGTCCTAAGACCCTAGAAGATAAGTGTATGGCCCTGACTGTGCAATTGTGAGGAAGAAATGGGGACAGCCCAAAGCTATTGACCTTGCTGAGACAGCTGATAAAGTTCAGTATCTTTCATAATTAAAAAATCTTTGAGAAATTAGGACTAGGCAGAAAGCAACTCAACATAAGGCATGTTTGCATCAGGGCCAGAGCTAACACCACACTGAACACTGATGACAATAATGCTCCTTCTCCAATATTAACAACAGACAACAATGTCAGTCTTACCACTTCAACACCAACTAGAAAGACTGGCAACAGAAATAAAATCTTCCAAATCAGAGATGCAATTCTAAGGGACAGCCAGAGTGTTAGAATTAGGAAAGCCACAAATTTGTGGAATATAAAATCAAAACAAAAACTATGGAGCATGCACAAACATAACTATTCAAAGAAGAAATTATGAAAACCAATCTATTTATTATAACTACAAAAGTGTAGTAAAACACTGAGGACTATATCTGTCAGGTCTACAAACTAGAAATTGTATCTCTACAGTTAAATAAGTTAAAGAAAATAGAAATTAAATAAGACATAAATAAGTAAGAAGATATTTAACACCCATGGATTAGAAGCTTTTTTAAAAATGCTTTAAATGATCTACAGAAACAATATAAGCAAAGCAAAATTCCAACCACATTTCCCACACAAATAAAAAACACAAACACAAAACTACACTACATATAGAATACCAAAGACCCCAAATAGATAAGGCAATACTAAACAAAGAGATAAAACCTTTATCTGTTACATTGATGATTTGAAAAAATCCATGGCAATGTCACCTACTGTTAGTGGGTTATTAATCTATGTCTTTAATTCCAGTACTGTACTTTTATGAAATTAGTGTACCAGAGTTTGGTACAATTAGGCCTAGGATTGGTTTGCAATAGATAATATTTCCCTTGATTAGAATGAAGTGACTTTCCTTGTTTCTTTTGGGTACTTTCAGTTTGAGGTCTATTTTGTAAGCTATTAGAATAGTTGCACCTGCCTGCATCCTGGTCTCATGCCTGCCTGCATCCTGGTCCCATGCCTGCCTGCATCCTGGTCCCATATCTGCCTACATTCTGGCCTCATGCTTGCCTGCAGTTTTGTCTCATGACTGCCTGCATCCTAATCCTATACCTGCCTGCATCCTGGTCCCATACCTGCCTGCATCCTGGTCCCATAACTGCCTGCATCCTGGTCCCAGAACTGCCTGCATCCTTGTTCCATGACTGCCTGAATCCTGGTCCCATACCTGCCTGCATCCTTGTCCCATAACTGCCTGCATCCTGGTCCCATACCTACCTGCATCCTTGTTCCATACCTGCCTGCATCCTTGTTCCATGCCTGCCTGCATCCTGGTCCCAGAACTGCCTTCATCCTTGTCCCAGAACTGCCTGCATCCTGGTCCCATAACTGCCTGCATCCTTGTCCCAGAACTGCCTGCATCCTTGTTCCATGCCTGCCTGAATCCTGGTCCCATACCTGCCTGCATCCTTGTCCCATAACTGCCTGCATCCTGGTCCCATACCTACCTGCATCCTTGTCCCATAACTGCCTGCATCCTTCTTCCATGCCTACCTGCATCCTGGTCCCTTAACTGCCTGCACTTGTCCCATGCCTGCCTTCATCCTAATCCCATACCTGTCTGCATCCTAGTCCCATACCTGCCTGGGTCCTAGTCCCATACCTGCCTGGGTCCTAGTCCCATGTGCTTGTGATAATTATTTTCTGTGCTCTTACCTACAGGTGATACCTATCTTTCAAGATGAGTTTTTTGTAGACAATATGAAGAAAAATTTTGTTTCTCAACCCATTCTACTCGCCTGTGGTTTATGATTGGAGAGCTGAAGCCATTAATATTATTGAAAAGAGTTGATTTCAGACATTTCGTTTTGTTTTTGCTGTTTGTCCCTTAGTTGTACTTAATGTTTTAGAAGTCATAGCTTCATTTGTTTTCTTTCCAAGGTCTCTGGGCTTCATTTGTTTTCTTTCTAGAGTCCCTTGTCTGTACTTAATCTTCTCTTCAATCTGAAGTGTTCAAGAAATGAGGGGTAGGAAGAAAGAAACACAAAAGAATTTCTAATTGAGTTATTGAGTTTTTTTTAACTCCATCTTCATTTTCATTTGAGTTATCTTTGATATTTCTATTTCTTTATTAAATTCAGTTTTCAAATCCTGACTTTTCTCATCAATTAATTTATCTTGATATTTGTGTTCCTTGGCAATCATTCAGACATTTATTACCATCTAAGTTCATTGAATTATTTGTGTTTTCGTCATACTCCTTGAATTCTTTGGTGAAGTTTAAGGTTTATGGTTGTTCTTTTGAGTTCTGAATCCTGTAATTCATATAGTTAATTCTTCTTGAAGATAATTTCTATAGGAATAATGGATTTAGGAAATATATAATTTTGGCCTTTTTATTGTGTGTTTTGGCTATGTGATTTTTATCTTTGTGGGTCTGATATAAAATATTTTAAATTTGTAAAATAACTACAGACACATATAAAAATACACCATGATGAAGTTAGATTTATCATAGAGATTTGAGTGCATAATTCAATAAGTGTAATAAATAATATTAAGAAAATTAAAGACAAAAACTACATAATCTCAATAGGTGCAAAAAAAAAAGGTTTTGATGAAATATCCAACATACCCTCAGGGTAAAAGTTTTAGATAGAGTAGGATTGGAGGAAGCATACCTCAACATAATAATGACCATATATGGCAAACCCACAGGCAAGATCATCTTAAATGAATAAAACCTCAAAGCAACCCCATTAAAATCATTAATGAGCCATGGCTGTCCATTTATCCACTACTGCCACTTTTTTCAATATAGTCCTTAAAGCACTAGCTGGAGCAATTAGAAAAGAGAAAGAAATTAAGGGATACATATTGGAAAGGAGCTATTCACATTATCCCTGTCTCCAAATGATATATTAAACACAGAAATACCAAAATTTCATCAGAAAACTTCTAGAAAGTACCAACATGTTCAGTAAACTGATACAATACGGAATCGACTAACAAAGCTCAGTAGCCTCTCTCCGTAGCAACACAACTTATTGAGAAAGAGATTATACACACACATGCACAGTAGCCTCAAAAAAATCTACTAATATATTTAACAAAGGAGATAAAAGACTTCTCTACTGAAAAGTTTAAATACGTGAAAAAAGAGATTGAGAAAGATATTAGACAATGGTCTAGAAGGGCCTATGTTCATAGTTTGGTGAAATAAATATTGTGAAAATGACAATTCAACCAAGAGAAAATTACAAATTCAAAACAATCCCAGTCAAGTACTCTACAAAAATCCTCCACTTAAGTAGGGAGAAAAAAAATCCTAAAGTTCATATATGTATTGGTGAGGGTTCTCTAGAGGAAAAGAACTGATAGGATGAATGAATGTAATGTGTGTGTGTGTGTGTGTGTGTGTGCATATAGATGTCTGTGCATGAGAGAGAGATGGAATTTATTAATGTAGTTTATACACAAAGCTGGATGATGTCTTGGGTAGTTTTCTGTGTTTAAACAATGGGCTATGGATCTGAACAGAGAGTTCTCACAATAAGAAATTAAAATGGATAATAAATAGCTTAGAAAGTACTCATCATCCTTAGCAATTAAGGAAATGCAAATGAAAGCAACCTTGAGATTTCATCTCAACCCAGTCAGAATGGCTAATATTAAGAAAACAACTAAGAAGAAATGCTCCTGAGTTTCTGGGGATGCCAAACCTGTATTCACTGTTGGTGGCATTGCGAAATGATGCAGCCACTCTGGAAAGCACTGTAGAGACTTTTCAAAAAACCAAAATAAATCTACCACATCACAGCTATACCACAGCTTGGAATATCTATAATATTTGCTCAGCAATGTTCATGCTGCTTTATTCAACAACTGAAGAAATGGAAACAATACAATGTTCTGCACTCAATGAATGAGTTAGAAAATATGGTACATATACATAATGGAATTCTACTCAGCTACAAACAAAAACGAAATCAAGGATTTTCCAGTTAAATGTGTGGCAATAGACATATTATACTGAGTGAGGTAATCTGGACTCACACAGGCAAAAGTCATATTTTCTCTCCAATTTGTGCTCTTAGATCTACATCTATACTGAATAGATTATAGCTATTATAACATAAGAAATGGGAAAGTGGGGACTTTAACCACAGAGGGAGGAGAGAGGGCAATACAGAAGGAGTGGAAGGTGGGAGGGGTAGTAATACTAAGGATGCTTTTAAAAGGCATAGGGGTCATTATTATATTTACTTAAACATGTATATCCATACATACATATGGATATATGTTTAAATATGGGCACACATACACACACATACATATATAGGAACAGAACTGAGAATAAATTAATATGTACATATGTGTGTATATATGCGTGTATATACATATATATGTCTATACATGTGCATATATGTACATATACATGTATGTACATATATATTGTCTTAGTCAGGGTTTCTATTCCTGCACAAACATCATGACCAAGAAGCAAGTTGGGGAGGAAAGGGTTTATTCAGCTTACACTTCCATGCTGCTGTTCATCACCAAAGGAAGTCAGGACTGGAACTCAAGCAGGTCAGAAAGCAGGAGCTGATGCAGAGGCCATGGAGGGATGTTCTTTACTGGCTTGCCTCCTCTGGCTTGCTCAGCCTGCTCTCTTATAGAACCCAAGACTACCAGCCCAGGGATGGTCCCACCCACAAGGGGCCTTTTCCCCTTGATCACTAATTGAGAAAATGCCTTACAGTTGGATCTCATGAAGGCATTTCCTCAACTGAAGCTCCTTTCTCTGTGATAACTCCAGCTGTGTCAAGTTGACACAAAAATAGCTAGTACAGAGGGGATAGGGGATTTTCAGAGTGAAAACTAGGAAAGGGGATAACATTTGAAATGTAAATAAAGAAAATATCTAATTAAAATGAAAAAAAATAAAGTTGAGTGCAGGAAAAAAAAAAAGAAGTGGAATTTTTTTCAAGGACACAAAAAGAGTTCAGTACTTACACTTTACAAAACAATTCAGCACATATATCTTAATGTTTAGAATGGCAGATTCCGGTATTGTCTTTTTTCTGCAGGATTGTTTTGGCATATGGTATCTTTTGTAGTTACATACAAATATGAATTTTAGGATACATTTTTCTATTTCTGTGAGTAATGACATAGGGGTTTTAATTGGAATTGCACTTAATCTTAGACCAAGATTACAGTGCTAGGCATGAATCCCCTTCTGTGAATCAGGCATCAACTCCAATAAGAAAGTAATTAATTCTTGGCGTGACTCTAACTAAGGAAGTGAAAGATCTGTATAATAAAAACTTCAAGTCTCTGAAGAAAGAAATTATAGAAGATCTCAGAAGATGGAAAGATCTCCCATGCTCATGGATTGGCAGGATCAACATTGTAAAAATGGCTATCTTGCCAAAAGCAATCTACAGATTCAATGCAATCCCCATCAAAATTCCAAATCAATTCTTCAACGAATTAGAAAGTGCAATCTGCAAATTCATCTGGAATAACAAAAAACCTAGGATAGCAAAAACTCTTCTCAAGGATAAAAGAACCTCTGGTGGAATCACCATGCCGGACCTAAAGCTCTACTACAGAGCAATTGTGATAAAAACTGCATGGTACTGGTATAGTGACAGACAAATAGACCAATGGAATAGAATTGAAGACCCAGAAATGAACCCACACACCTATGGTCACTTGATCTTCGACAAGGGAGCTAAAAACATCCAGTGGAAGAAAGACAGCATTTTCAACAAATGGTGCTGGCACAACTGGTTGTTAACATGTAGAAGAATGCGAATCGATCCATTCCTATCTCCTTGTACTAAGGTCAAGTCTAAGTGGATCAAGGAACTTCACATAAAACCAGAGACACTGAAACTTATAGAGGAGAAAGTGGGGAAAAGCCTTGAAGATATGGGCACAGGGGAAAAATTCCTGAATAGAACAGTAATGGCTTGTGCTGTAAGATCGAGAATTGACAAGTGGGACCTCATGAAACTACAAAGCTTCTGCAAGGCTAAAGACACCATCAATAAGACAAAAAAACCACCAACAGATTGGGAAAGGATCTTCACCTATCCTAAATCAGATAAGGGACTAATATCCAATATATATAAAGAACTCAAGAAGGTGGACTCCAGAAAGTCAAATAACCCCATTAAAAAATGGGGCTCAGAACTGAACAAAGAATTCTCACCTGAGGAATACCGAATGGCAGAGAAGCACCTGAAAAAATGTTCAACATCCTTAATCATCAGGGAAATGCAAATCAAAACAACCCTGAGATTCCACCTCACACCAGTCAGAATGGCTAAGATCAAAAATTCAGGTGACAGCAGATGCTGGCGAGGATGTGGAGAAAGAGGAACACTCCTCCATTGTTGGTGGGATTGCAAGCTTGTACAACCACTCTGGAAATCAGTCTGGCGGTTCCTCAGAAAATTGGACATAGTACTACCGGAGGATCCAGCAATACCTCTCCTGGGCATATATCCAGAAGATGTCCCAACCGGTAAAAAGGACACATGCTCCACTATGTTCATAGCAGCCCTATTTATAATAGCCAGAAGCTGGAAAGAACCCAGATGTCCCTCAACAGAGGAATGGATACAGAAATTATGGTACATTTACACAATGGAGTACTACTCAGCTATTAAAAAGAATGAATTTATGAAATTCCTAGCCAAATGGATGGACCTGGAGGGCATCATCTTGAGTGAAGTAACACAATCACAAAAGAACTCACACAATATGTCTTCACTGATAAGTGGATATTAGCCCAAAACTTAGGATACCCAAGATATAAGATACAATTTGATAAAGGAATGAAACTCAAGAAAAATGAAGACCAAAGTGTGGACACTGTGCCCCTTCTTAGAATTGGGAACAAAACACCCAGGGAAGGAGTTACAGAGACAAAGTTCGTAGCTGTGATGAAAGGATGGACCATTTAGAGACTGCTGTATCCAGGGATCCATCCCATAAGCAGCTTCTAAACGCTGACACCATTGCATACACTAGCAAGATTTTGCTGAAAGGACCCAAATATAGCTGTCTCTTGTGAGACGATGCCGGGGCCTAGCAAACACAGGAGTGGATGTTCACAGTCAGCTATTGGATGTATCACAGGACTTCCAATGGAGAAGCTAGAGAAAGTACCCAAGGAGCTAAAGGGATCTGCAACCCTATAGGTGGAACAACATGATGTACTAACCAGAACCCCGGAGCTCTTGTCTCTAGCTGCATATGTATCGAAAGATGGCCTAGTCGGCCATCAATGGAAAGAGAGGCCCATTGGACTTGCAAACTTTATATGCCCCAATATAGGGGAATGCCAGGGCCAAAAGAATGGGAATGGGTGGGTAGGGAAGTGGGGGGCGCTATGGGGGACTTTTGGGATAGCATTGGAAATGTAATTGAGGAAAATATGTAATAAAAATATTAAAAATTAAAAAAAAAGAAAGTAATTAATTATCTTCATAAATCTTGTGCCACTATTGCACCAGTCAATATTGTTTAAGGTCGAATCCTGGGTACAACCACTCATGCGTTTTCTTTCCTTATCTACCCTGTAGTATCATTCAACACTATGAAAGATAGCATGAAAAAACTTTCCTATCCAATTTCTTGCTCTTCAATCAAAGTGATATGAGTTCTGGATCACCTGTATTAAATGGATAATTTAATCTGAATTTTGTTGTTGTGATTATTATGCTGACATTTCTGGGTTTGAAATAGCTAGCATATATTTCAACCTCATTCCTGTGGCCAGTTAGTGTTGATTTGTGACTCAGGTAGCTGAGGCAATTTCAGTTCAGTTAGGGAAAGTCACAGGTCTGACCTGCTCTGCAGGTACTTTGTCTGGGTTAGTAGAGTGGAGCATGAACTGCAGGGTTAGAGAGGTGTGGCCTTTGACCTGAGCAGCAACTGCTCTAGGCAGTGCTTAGCCATGGGGCTAGAAGGCAAAGTTACTGGGAAAATGACTTCTGACTGGGGGAGCTGGCAAAGGCTCCACAAGGGTCCTGAAACTCAGTGGTTGGGTACCAGTGGGCATGGGAGGTGACCTCTATCTTTAGGGATGAACAGGTAATCAACATATATCCTGATATAGAGGAGTAAGTTGCTTTCAATGGAGTAAATGCAATGACTTCCTATGGGGAAAGTGGGGATTCCATACAGCTTGTCAAATGGTAGGTTAGAATGCCAGAATGAGAGGCTAAAATGGTGGCTCTGCACTCAAGACCATACACTGGTCTTCTGGGGGACCTAGGTTTGATTCCCAATACCCACATGGCAGTTAACAACTGTTTGTAACTGCAGTCCCAGAATGTATCATCCCCTCTTCTGGCCTCTGCAGGCACTGCATGCACATGGTACACAGACATACATGTAGGCAAAATACCTGTGCCCATAAAATAAAAATAAATAACTCTCTTATTGAAATGCCATAGAGAAATGAGAATTTTTGCCTATGCAGTGAGTAGGGGCTCATCCAGGTCCTCAGATGTTGATAATGGAGTGCCAGGGGCAAGATAGACAATATACTCTACCTGTTAAGAAAAAAGGCACTTTAAGAGGGCCCTGGGATGGTGGCCATCAAAGACCAGAAGGCAGGGAGGGTGTGCTATTTCTAAGAGGAAGGGTCTGAAGTTCCCAAAAAAGGGACAGTGGGGCTCAATTTTCAAAGCAACAGATAAAGTCTTGCGGGGAGTAGCTTGAGATATGGCCTGGGATGGTGGCTTTAATGTGTCCAAGGGAGGTGAGAGTGAGGGCTCTGCCTGGGAAGAGAGCAGTGTGAGTCCTGCAAAAAGGATGAGGTCAAGCAGCAAGTGAGTAAGGAGATCCTGGGAAGAGGGCATGGCTGGGATTCCAGAGGGAAGAAGAGAGTGTGGTTCCAGGCAACACAAGCAGCCATAGTTTGGGGAAGGCTGTGGGGTTCCAGAGAGAGGAGAAAGAAAGAGCCCCACTAGTAGTGTGAGCAGTGGATATGATGGGATGGTCAAGACATTCAAGATGCCCACCCAGTAAGAAATTGATTCACAAATTTAAGTGTGTAGTAGTTGATATCATAAGCTGTATAGCCATAAATAATACTCACGTATAGAATATTGAGTAAAAATGTTTACACGAGGATTGAAATTTGTTAATTAAAACACAAATTCTATTTATTGAAAATTGTTTAAATGTCTTCACTCTCTACATAGAAAAGAATTGGTCACAGTACTTGCAGTTACCACTGAGGTGTTCTGTAAAATATTGATGCGTGCAATAAAAATAAAGTATTAAAACCTAAACACAGATAATGTACCTTTAAAAATACTCAGTATGAATCACAAGCATAAATGTAATACATAAAACCATTATGGGATAACTGGAAAGTTTAAAAGACAACAGAATAAAAGCAACCCTCTTAAAAATAGGAAAGAGTAGGTGCATCACTAAAGATGGCAAACATGCATCTCATTAGTGAATCGCAAGTTAGAACATGAAGGTACCAGTCCTCACATATTACACAACAGCCAGCTTACAGAAAAGAATAAGAAACACTGGCAATGCCCAACACTGGCATATTAATAAAACCTTGGGCTCACTGTAGATAGAACTAAAAATGATACAGCTTCTTTGAAAACCAATTTGACAGGTTCTTACAAAGTTATGCATAATTTCACTACACAGTTGGGTAATTTACGATCATAGACATTTGTGCAGTTGAGCAGACAACGTATATCCACACAAAAACCTGCATAAAGGTGGTTTTCGTTGCTCTAGTAATCACCAAAACCGTTTACCAACCAAGATACCCATCAGCAGTTCAATGGATTAACAAAGCATGGCAAGTCCGTGGAATATGACAATGAGTATTTTTTCTCTAATATGTAAGAAAATAAGCTGTTGATGCACATGAAGGAATAGTAAATCACACAGTTACACAAAAGGAGTCAATCTGGTCAGCTAAATACCGCATGACTTCAACTATGTCACATTCTCAAAAGGGCAAAGCTGTGCTAGAACATAAATCAGTGGTTCCCGGGGATTTGTAAGAAGAAAGGGTGACTAGACACACATAGGGCATTGCAAGGTCAGTGATTCTCATCTGGATAAAACAGATGGTAGATAAGTGTCATCACACTGTCCAAGCCCACAGAATGCAGTGACAAGCCTGAACCTTAATATAAAGCACATAGCTTAGTTGTTGATAATGTACCGAGACTGATCAGCTAGTTTAATACCATATGAATTCAAGATATTAACACCATCAGATATGCCATGCAATGTGGGCAACAGGAATTCTCTGCACTGTTTGTATGACTTTATAAACCCAAACTTGCTCTAAAAAAATCAAATGCATGGTTTTAAAGGCAGCCTAAGAATAGTCGTTTACATGAACACAATCTGGCATTTTTCTAAGTAATATCACTTTGCTTCTAGCACTTAAATCTCACTTCCCTTTGCAGAATTTCCTTGCATGTCACATTCTCTGGGTCATGTCTGTCAGTGTTGGGGGTGGGGTGGTGGGAAGGCAGACATGTCCTCAGGCTGCCATCTGCTCTCCGAATGGCACCCCATATGCTGTTGGTGTGTAGAGTCTCCATTGTTGACATTTATGAATTGACTATAATTGTACTGTTATTTCCTTCTTTGCTTGAGTTAATTATGAAGATGTTTAAATTTCTGAGTGTTTTTTTTTTAATGTTACTTGTTTCAGCTTTGTCACTTGTTTGAGATATGTGAGTTGAGTAAGTCCTACTTTTTGGATTCTACTGAGAGATTTCCTTTGTTGATAATCTAGGATCTAATCACATTTTTGTATGTTGTCTAGCTATTTTGCATTTTGTACTAGAGAGTTCAATTTTGCCAATTTAAATTTTGTAGGCTGTTTTGCCTGTAAAGCCTTGAACATTTTTGTTACACACATTTAGTGTTATGTTAGTGATTACATCTACATTTATCAGTATGCTACAGACATTATGTGCTGTGTCTTTTATCAGCAGAAATAAATCTTTGTCAAATGGGAAGCTGCTAGCTTTGAATTTGATTGGTACCATGCAGTAATTTTCATAAAGTTCTTTAAACATTTTTTTAGTTGTTTGATATGCCTCTGAGCATCTATTTTTAAATTCCAGTCTCATTTGTTCTTTTATTTATATTCTGAACAAAATATAGTTAGATCATAGGGAAGGTTTTGTCTTAAATATTCTTTGTTTTAATGAAAGAGATTAAGCCATTTATACTTACAGTGGGAAACCTCTCTATCACTGTTGTCTTTGGAGTTTTGTTCTTTGAGGATTTGTTGCAGATACAGTTGGTAATTGTGGGAAGCTGAAAGAGTACTCTTCCAGGACATTTGCACCCTAGCCCTGGGAATCTATGCCTGCTACACACCATATCTGACAGAAAAGGAACTGGCATGGGTGACTAAGAATCTGAAGTGTGGGATTACCCTAAACTAATTTAGGGAATCCTAAAATGCAGTCATAAGAGGAAAATACAGATCTGGCACACAGGCAGAAGAGGGAGGGCACTGCAGCACATAGGAAGGAATTCCACTGAAGGCCACAGGGGCAGGATGCTGGCAGCTACCTGAACTGGAAGAAACTGGGAATGGAGTCTCACCTAGAGTCTGCAGAAGAGGCATGATCCTGAAAATGTCTTGATTTGAACATAGTAGAACCATTTTAGACTTCTGCTCTCCAGAGCTATGAAGAGAATAAATTGAGGTTGTCGAAGCCACCAAACCTATGGCTATTTGCCATAGGAACCAGAGAAGGCAGAGAAGTTAACTTTTCTCCACTTTAATATTTTCTTTGTTTATCTTGTTTTAACTTATCTTTCAACTTCAGATGTATCGCTATCAAAGGCAGACAGACAACTATGTAAGACTTAACAAGACTTCTCTTTTTTTCTTCTCTCCCCTCACAGCAGGACCCAGGTTCTTCCCTGAAATGCTAAGTCATGCATCCCTAACTGTCTGGGAAGCACTTTGCATTTTGAGGCCTTCCTTGTGTGGCATAGTTATCTTGTCCCCTTTCCTCTTAACTTTGAAACAATTCTTATTCAGCTGGTGTCTCCTCTGAGGACTCTGGAGGGGGATGTGAGGTGTTAAATTTCCTTCCTTCATATATGTCCAAAAAAAGCTGTTCTGTGCATTGGCACAGAAATGAAATTTACAAAATTCTTGGATCACAATTTTTCTTTCAAAACTCTGAACGCGTTCTCTGGCATTTACTTTTTTATGGAGAAGCCTGGCAATTTGAGACGTATTTCTTTTAGATATCTTTATTTTATTTTACTGCACCTAGATGTTTCATCTCAGAAGTTAAATATTCTTTTCAGCTGTGTCTCCACATCTGTCTCTTTTTGGTTAATATTGCTTGCAGCCTGGAAAAATCTGTTTTGGTGCCTCTTCTCCTGTCCCAGATTCTGAACTGACTCAATACAGAAGAGATGTCTAAGATTCAGAACTGCCCAGCACGTCCTTCTTTCCAGCTCACTCACTCTCTCTCATCTTTCTCATGCCAGCCTCTTGCCATTGTGTGGGCAGCCTTAGCCATGGTTCACACAGAGAAATCTCAGTTGTCTCTAAGGAGGTAATAGCTTGACTTTTCTTTAAACGTAACTACTCTTTCTGTTTCTACCTTGGTTACTCTTTACACAAAAGAATTTCTTTTTATGTCCCTCAGGTGTGTGTGTGAAGGAGTGGATGGCATCAGTCTCTGATCATTCATTACTATCCTCTTCCAACAAGATTAATGCTGGGAAGCATGTGTGGCTATGTTATAAAGACAAAAAAATGGGGGCATATGGTCCCCGATTTCTGATGACCTAGTCACGTGACTGTTTAGACTGTATGATGGTATAACCTTGGAATCGTGGTTTTTATGTTCAACACCAGGGCCCCTGTGGAACATGAGTCAGTCAACGCTGTAGCATGAGATAGGCTGTACACTGGATGATTTTGCCTAACTGGAAGTTAGTATAGGGTTCTCAGTATATATAAAATAAGATAATCTACAATTTTCAAACAATTGACACTAAATGCATTATCAAATGACAACATTTCAAGTGATGATAGCTTTATCCTAAATTGAAGGGCAACTATAGTGGGCTGATATTTGTCCGAACTGCAGAAAGTATGGCAAAGGAACAGATTCCAAACTAATGTGATCACCAAAGGAAAAGTCAGACTCTCAGCCATACACTACCGTTTCCTATGGCGTATGGATTTTGTCACAGAAAGAGATATCGTATTGGCTTGTAGAAATTGCCTTCTGGTTACTCAGAAGTTTTCCATTGAGATCATACTTTCTGGCATGTCTCAGTTAACTCGATTCCAAATAGGACTGCTTCACAGAAGAGATGTTAACTTATGTCCCAATTCCCTTCTCTACAGAGAATGCAACTAAGTCTATGCCCACGCTATTGAAAAGGTGTGGATGAAGTTAACTGGAGAAGAGTCAGAAGAGAGAAGCTCAGAGCTTAGGCTACATCCAGCTCTACAGAGACTGGGAGGAAGGCAGTGTGGGTAGGGGGTGGGGCTCTCTGAGGGTGATGCTGGGGTGAATGGCTGTGAACGCTGGGAGACCAGAACCCTTCCTTTACCTCTCAACTACTCTTTCTGATAAAAGGCAAATGAACTTTTGTTTCTGAACTATTCTGGAATGTCAATTGTGGCAGAGAAAATTATTTTAGCTCTAAAAGTCAATTCCGGATAGACGTGTCAGGCAACTCTCAAGAGAGACTGAGCTTGCAATATGGGAAGGCAAGAAGCCAATAGAACACACAGAGAAAGCTGTGGCCATTCTAACCCTATTGCCGGTAGCAATGCAGAGTCCTATGGCAAAGCCCAGATCTGCTTCCAGCAGGGAGGGCCAGTACCTCTCTACCTCAGTTCTCACCTCACTGATATCTTGATTCAATCCCCTGGTTTGTAAGTACCAAGAATATTACATACTATGTGCATTTCCTCTCCCATGTGAAGTCACACATGTCCTCTGGTTCCCGTCCTTAGGTTGTCCTGCTGTATGCCTCTACCTACGTCCTGGTGTCCCTCAGCATAGACAGATACCATGCCATCGTTTACCCCATGAAGTTTCTTCAAGGAGGTGAGCTAGCATTCTTTCATAAAGATTCTTTTACGGGGTAAGGATATTTTCGCTAATATTTTATTGATGTTTTCTATGCCCCAACCACACTCCTCTCCCCACCCCTCTCTGTTGTCTTTCTCCTCCTCCATCACTGTCTAATGGTTCAGAGTGTAGATAAAATTATAGAAAGAAAGTTTGGATGCCAGAGGAATTGAGGAATGTTGCCTGATCCTTACCCCATAAGAGAAATCCTTGGTAGGCCAGGCTGAGGCTGTGCTTCCATCTACTTCCTTAAGGTCCTGCCAGCAAGCACACTCTTACAGCAAAGTGGGCACAATTCCTTCAGGCTCGTCATTCTCAAGAAACAAATACCTGCCCCTCCTTATCCTCAAACCACGAAGTGTTTTTAATTCACTGAAAACAAGGGAACTTCTCCTTACTTCAGGATTCCTGGAAGAGAAAAGAAGGTGGCCAGTAATATCCTCAGCTGATGCTCACAGTAGTAAGCAGGGCTAGGGGTGCTGCTTGATGTTCAGTATATGGTGCAGGAGGAGAGGCAGACCTTGGGAAACTTCAAGTCCTGAGGCAGGAGGGCATCATGAAGGTTCCAGAACTCTCCAACCAGGTGGAAGGGTTGGAGGCTCTTCATCCATGGGGAACAGAACGGAGATGCTACTGATGGGGTACCAGGAGCCGTCGTGCTTTGGTGATGAGCACTGTGTAGGACCAGCTAGGTGCTCTCTGCTCTGCACATGGGCAGACCTGGCCCATGGGCTCCTAACCTTCTCATATACCCACATAAACTGAAATTTGACTGGGAAAACAAAGAGGAAATCAGGTATCTTTTAAGTGTGACAAAAGCTAAACTAGGGAAAATAAATAATGCATTTAAAAGACATCCCATAGAATCCCTACCTAAAGAAGGCAAGTTGAATGAGTTATGAGAACCTTTGAGTAGATCTACAGAATTTCATGGGAGAGCCACAGGAAGTAGAGAGCAGTGGGAATTTCACTAATTGACCACACAAGAGTTCATTTGTACTGTTCTTCAATAAAGTGACAGTGTCCTTAGCTAGCAACTACTGAGAGATTGGTACTGTTGTGGGTTTTAGGGTAACTGATAAGAATTAGTAATGTACCAACAATGGTGAAGAAGAATATGTGTTAATATGAAAATAATCTCAGACTCTGATAGAACAAATGTTAGCAAAGTAGCACATATATGCATACACACACAGACTCCCCCCACAAACAGACTGACAGATATGTATATACACAGACCTCTCTCACTCTCTCTCTCTCTCTCTCTCTCTCTCTCTCTCTCTCTCTCTCTCTCTCTCTCTCTCACACACACACACACACACAGCAAATAAAACTTTAAATAACTTGGAAAAGAATGGGCTTGTTAATATATAATATTGGACTAGCTTTATAGCCAGTTAAAAACATGAATTTACTATGACATAGCTAGTTCAATACAGACCCTTTTAGACTATGAAAGTGAGTCATTCAAACATGCAAGACTAAAGAACATAATGACAACCCTTCCACCATCCTAAGAAGGATAGAGTCTTTATAGAAATCACATCAAAAGCAGAAGTAATAAATCAAATTATTTGTCACTGCATCAAGGTCCTCAACCATATATACAAATAAGAATCATGAACAATAGCAAAAGAAAAAGTGGAATTTTGTACCCCAAAAGACATAGAATTAATCTTTATTATTATTATTATTATTATTATTATTGTCACTATTATTATTTTATTTATTTTACATCCCAAATGCTGCCTCCTCCAGGTCCCCCCTCCCAGAGTTCTTACCCCTATCCACTCTCCCCTTACCTCTGAGAGGGTACTTCCCCAGACGTCCCTCTCCCTGGGGCATCAAGCCTCTACAGGATTAAGTGCATCTTCTTCTGAGGCCAGACAAGGCAGTCCTCTGTGACATACATGCCTGGGGCTTCAGACCAGCTGTGTATGCTTTTTGGTTGGTGGCTCAGTCTCTGGGAGTTCTCAGGGTCCACATTAGTCGACATTGTTGATCTTCCTATGGGGTTGCCAGCCCCTTCAGTCCTTCCCCCAACACTTCCTGAGGGGTCCCCAACTTCAGTCCAATGCTTGGCTGTGAGAATCTGCATCTGTCTCATTCAGCTACTGGAAGAGCCTTTCAAAGGACAGCCATGCTAGGTTCCTGTCAGCAAGCACAAAACAGCATCAGTAATAGTGTCAGGGTTGGTGCCCACCCATGGGATGGATCCAAACTTAGCTGATCATTAGATCAGTCTCTGGGACACTCCTCCATGGATGGTAAGATTGTAAACTGGTACAACCATTCTAGAAATCAATCTGATGGTTCCTCAGAAAATTGGAAATAGTTCTGCCTGAAGACCCAGCTATACCAGAATATACCCAGAAGATACTCCCCACAATATCACAAAGACCAGTGCTCCATGCTCCACTGTGCTCATAGCAGTCTTATTCCTAATAGCCAGAAACTGGAAACTAGTATCTTTCTTGTGACAATCTTGACAAAACTTAAGAACATCCACAAAAAAAAAAAAAAAAAAAAAAAAAAGAGGAAAGGAAAGGAAAAAAAGAAAAAGACATGAACACAGATTAAGAACCAAAGAAATAAATTATGAGACACACTGCTAATTAAAGAATTGCAAGATTAAACATGTAGAGGAAAGTTGTACCAGCCAGCTAAATGAGATTTAAAAAAAGAATTGTCTTGGAGTTGGGGAACAGGGGGAGGTAGGTGGGCCTGCACCCTCATGTACAAGCTGTATGCTGCAGAGGGCATTAGATCCATTTGAGGAAACTGAGGCTGTAGGAGACACTGACAGGTCCCAGTGGCTCTCGGTCAGAGGTCAGTCTCTATGGAGGACATTGTGTGTTCTCAAAGCACGTGTCCAGGTGCCCAGGCATCTTTCTCTTTTCTTTAAGCAGAGAAGCAAGCCAAAGTCCTCATCGGAATAGCGTGGAGCCTCTCGTTCCTGTTCTCCATTCCCACGCTGATCATATTTGGGAAAAGGACACTTTCCAATGGTGAGGTGCAGTGCTGGGCACTGTGGCCGGATGACTCCTACTGGACCCCGTACATGACCATCGTCGCCTTTCTGGTGTACTTCATTCCCTTGGCAATTATCAGGTGAGAGGCCAGTGGGCTGGACCCTGCCTGAGCACTGTTGTACTTTGCTTCTTCAGGTCAGTCACTGTTCCAAAAACCTTGCGGGAACTCACTGGGATGCAGGATCCTGTCTACTGCTACCACGTGCTAAGCCCAGCTCTCTGAGGCAGAGTCAGGAGAGGAGAACATTTACTGAGGATGCGCTCAGACACGTATATTGTGCCAAGTGGCTACGTCCCATCTTTCACACCTGCCCAGCACCTCGTTGCTTTAATATGCATCAGTTTTTCTTGTCTTTCTCCTTGACTATTTCTAAGCATCTCCTGACAGTGGCCTGCTTTGTGTTTAGTGATCATCTTTGGTTTCCTGAAACCCTAAAGCTGGGAGGAATTCTAGGTATCACCATCCAGCTGCGACATTTTCTCAAGGGTGTAGCAGTGACTGGGACAGCAGGTCACTAGCTCCTGTGAGATGAGTAGCTGTCCAGTCGTCTTTTCTGAACGGACAAACTAACGTCCACATTTGTCTCAACTTGCTGCTCTCCTCTCCACCAATTTGCACAAGAGGGGGTTGAGTGGAAAGATGGAGGTCTAAGTTTATGTAACCAGCCCAAAGGAAAGAAGCAGCAATGCAAGCACAAGACTCCAGTGGCTGGGCGTGGGTGGGGCCTCACTCCTGATTGATTTCTCAGCCTTCATTAAGCCACGCCTTCTAAGTCCCTACTTACTGGGAAGGTGCCAGCAGCAGGAGACCTTGGCACATTTCTCAGGAGGTCTGTGACTCTGAGACTGCTTTCCCACACTCCTTTGACTGCTTTATGGGGTAGGACTGCTCCTCCAGACCTCCAGACTGCCTGCTGCTTAACTTTTTTTGTTGTTGTTGTTAGTGTGCTTGAAAAGTCAAGGCTGAATTTGTTTGTAAAATAGTTTCAAAGGGGGTGTTTCTTTCCCCTCTCACCACAGCAGAACCTCCTTTAGAATTGTGCCTGCTTCCTGGCTGCCAGTGACCTTTTGTGTCCTTGAGCTTCTTGGAAGCATTTCCTGTCTGTCAGGAAGCCAGCGGTCAGCCACCAGCTTTACTCCTTTCTAAGTCAAGAGTGGTCTTCTTTCTGGGGGACAAGGCATTCTCCACTTCTTGAACCAATCTCAAGCACGTCTCTCTCTCTCGCGCGCGCGCTCTCACTCTCTCTCTCTCTCTCTCTCTCTCTCTCTCTCTCTCTCTCTCTCTCCCTCTCTCTCTCGCTCTCTCTCTCCCTCTCTCTCTCCCTCTCTCTCTGTCTTGCTCGCTCGTTCTCGCTCTCGCTCTCACTCTCTCCTTCCTTTTTCTTTTTTATGAAAACCCCTGACTTGTTTCCGTTGTTGTTGATAAGATCTTCGATATAAGGTTAAATAAACTTAATCCAAGCTTACTTAAACTAAGAAAAAACTCAATGGTGTGCACTCACTTTGGTAACCAGGCCTCTGACATCTTGTCCATGCTAAATTGCTAAGTACATGCTTCTAAATTTGCTATGGTGATAGGCAAAACAAAAACAAACACACAGAAAAAACGGTTTTTGTGAGGGGTGTTTGTTGTTAGTGCTGCTTTGTTGTTTTATTTGTTTGTTTGGGAGACCTGAGATTGTGTGTAGATCCTGCAAGTAGCTACATAGCCCAGGCTAGCCTACAGCTCACTGCAACACCTACTTCAACCTCACAAGAGAAAATACAGAGGTGAGCCACCACATCCAGGTGTCCTTTTTTGTTTTCGGTTGCATTTCCTTCCTAACAAATGAGATGAACATATTCGTGTTTTTATCACCACTTTTGTCCTTTTTAAATTAAACATATTCTAACACTTATGTATATGTGTGTGAAAGTTTTCATTTTCTCCATCCTATATCCTTAGAGAGATTCTTTTACTGGTAGCCTTTTCTGTTTGTAATGTATTGTAAAAGGCTTACTATTGGCCACTCATTACTCACACCTCACAGCAATTCCAGGATCACCCTGCCTTGGGTCGTCCAAACTCCTTCACAGCCTTCATTTCTCCTCTCCACCAAATCCACTGGAGAGTTTCACTGCCAGCCCCAGGGTCTCTATTTCTCCAAATTCATCCCCACTTTCATCAAGTTGACTTTATCACTTTGGAATAATGTAATTGTCAGCATCTAATGAATATAGTGTTATTTTTTTTAATTTCCTGAGGCTCAATCTAGTATCCAACAAACATTTGGTAAATATGGGACTAAGTGAGCAATACAGACCAAATAATAATCTGTACTAAATGTTCCATGGATGTGTCATGGTCGCTGCTATTTGTCTGTCTGTCTGTCTCTCATATTTCTCTCTCTTTCACACACACATACACATACACACAAACAGACATTTCACATGTATGTTTCCAGTGTGAAAATTCCATGCCTGCTTCAGTTTGTGTGTTAGTTCGTATATTAGTATTTATGGAAGGAAAGAAGGAAATAGAAGGTGAGATATCGCATCACCAGTAGCAAACTCTCTGGAGAGCTGTGCATGAATAAAGATGTTGCAATTCCATCATCAACTAAATCAGTTCCCAAGGCTTGAAGTCACCGTGACTGACAGACAGCAAAGGCAGCACTCTGCTTTTCTGGGTCACAACAACTCCTGCGGTTTCACAGTTTGCTTGGTGGGGCTGCCTAATTGTTCCAGTGAGGTTGAGGTTGTTTGCCCTGGTGTAATTGCTCCGCTTCCTCTGGGCTTCTTTTCTTGTGACCTAATTGATTACTTACCTTCCTATCACTTTCCCTCTCAGAGACAAAGGCGTGGGCAGAAAAGATCCATGGTCACAATTACAAAGGTACAAGTGGGAAGATGCACATTAGTTACAGAGGGCTGGTTTGTGTTCTGTGAGGAAAATCTATTCATTTTGCTTGGGCAATAGGGCTCAGATGGTGTTGGACCACCATGGTAAAGGAGTCCTTTTTAGAGTACAAGGCCGTGGTGATTAAAAGGGTCCCAGTGGCCAGCACTAGCCATAACATGAGTCCTAAGGCCGAGGAGAAGAGTGGGGCCTGAGGCAACCTGTCACATCAGGAAAAGGAGCGATAGCCTAAATACTGTCCGCTAATGAGTAGTAAAATCTTCTTGTTTAGAAACAAAACAAACAACAGTGGATATTTGTGTGGAACATCCAACCTCCCTTCCACTTCTTCTCCTACATCCTCCTAGCAGACCCCACCCCACCCCACCCCACCCCACCCCACTCCACCCCAACCCTGGCACTAGAGGGGTTAGGAAAGGCTAGATGATCCAATTCAAACCAAAGAGGTGAAGAGAATGTCTTCAGGAGAACAACTCGGATTTTTAACAAAAAGTCTGAGAAGGAGGTTGTCTCTGCTCAGTCACGTCTGTGTTGGTGCACAGCTGGCATGAGCAGCCTGCTCTAAAGAGAAGCCTGGGAGCCACAGAAGGGACAGGGGACTTCAGCATCAACAGCTCCGACATTCTCTACCTGGGTATGAAACGAACACTAACACTGATCACAGTATGTTGTTGGTGGCAGTAAAAGGGATAATGTTTGTGAGAGGCTGTTACCGTGGACTCTTATTATATAGAATATGAAGTTCTCTGTTCTACACTCAGAGATTCTCTGGCAAACTGATCTTAATTTTAATCTCTCTAAAAGTTCCTCATTGTGTAACCCAAGCCTTTCCATCCATAAAGTAGGGGATTTATGCTTTTATATTCATAGCTCTTATATGAACTCACAAAGTAAGAGTTTGTGTACGACAAAAAGAGAACTCTCACAATTGGCATAGGTTGTTATTTTATGGTCTTCAGCACCTATTAAAAGATGGGGCCAAGGAGATAAGGATTGCTTTATGAAGAGACAGACTCAGCAGAGTCACCTACAGATTACTAACCTCTCCGATCATGATTACTAACCTCCTGCAACATGAGGTAAGGGCCAGGACTCTTTTTCCCACTCCATATTCATGAGTTCAAAGGCAAGGGTTTTTCAGGTATATTCTCTCCTGTCCTGCACCAGGTCACTCCTAATGTGGCAAGACCAAATCAAAGGCAAGGAAGCAACCTTGGCAAGACTGTTACTGTCTCTCTCCAGGGTAGTACAAAAGTTTTCTGCTCATTGTCTACCCCTTTTAAATCTCTACACCATACCATAGCTTAGGCTACAGCTTAGTAAGGACGTATAAGACTACACATTTAGTGTTCAGTGTGTTAACTATTTTTGTAAGGTAAGTTTTATTTTTACAGAGAGTGTTTAGCTATATTAAATCTAGCAGAGAAGCACACCCAGTGAGGGCCCCATTAGAGCCCTCTAATGCAAAGATTTTTATTTCTAATGCAAAGGGTGGCCTGTACATCACTCTCAATGGTCAGAGTTTGGCCTCACATTCTTACACTATTGGTTTATTTTAAATTGTGCAGTTGATATACAAATTACAATTCTGAGCACCAACTCAGAAAGTTGGTTGAAAGTTTGGACAGCTCTTTTGATTTTAGAAAGATCTGATCCTAGAGGAATTTGAATTTCTGCCAAGTAGTTTCTTCACAATAATTCTTAAATGAAGTTTTGTCTTGCATAACCCTTTTATGGAAAGGACAGTGCTTTTTTTTTTTCTTTTTTTACATTTCCTACAAGGGCATGTTGGTATTAAATAAAAAATTAGAACTTTCTGCAGCAAACCTTTTGTCCTCAAAAGCACTGTGGGTCTGTGCCATTCCAGGTGTTTACTGTGGATAAACAAGCATGTATATATGTATATGTGCTTATTTCTTTCATTTGTTTGCACAAATGAAAACTATATATATAAAACCAAGGTCAAACATTTAGAAGTGTAATCAACCATTTCACTTTGCTGCTCTCCTGGGAACCAGAGTTTCTATTGTTGCAGTGCAGAATCAACCTGCAAACATACAGGCTCTGAGTGTTCTTTCGCTTGTCCTCATCATTCTGATCCACAATGAAGGAATACGGTCTATCCCTGACATCATCCAGACATGGCCCTGCAAGCCTGACTCTACTGACTTGACTTTCTGTAATCCAAAACTGCCTCTGAATTGCATAAAGGAGAATGTGGTGTTTAGATGGTCTTCTATAAGTTCAGGAGGTAAACTATATCAATACAGGCCAGAGGTGCTCTGTGACAGAGAAATCCTTCAGGTTTCATGTTTCCTAGAAGCCTAAGTCTTCTTTGAAAGTTACCACAATCCAAGACACAGATGAAGGTCAAATATCAAAGACTGCCTTTCCTTGAACTGTTTCTAGTACGTGATCTTCAGCACAGGGCTGCCATAGACAACCTCTACACAGCCTGTGTTGTCTAACAGGGTATTCCAAGGAAGAGAAGCTGCCTGGGAAAGGGAATGGGATGAAGAGTAACGTTTCATTGCAAGGTAGCACACAAAGAATGATAAACTACATACAGCCAATAGAGGATGGAACAAAATGAGAAAACGATGAGACAATTTGATGCCATGACAGTGATAGCATCTCATGAATATGGACTTGCTCAGGTGGGGCAGGAGTTGAGCTGACTTTCAGCTCTCTGTCCTGCATCACCATCACTTATGGCGCTATGGTTGCAGGCTACAGTAGCAGGATAGGGGTGTTTAAAGATTATGATACCACAAGAGAAGGGATGTGCATGTGTTTCAAGAGCATACAGACTAAAGTTGGGGAGACTAACATCACTCCCACAAAGGGCTAAATGTGCATATTTATGAAATATTACCTTCTTTTGTTTGATAGCTATCGAGTTTGATGATATATTGATACACATATGATGGTTTGAATGAGAATGCCCTCCACAGGCTCCTATGCTTGGTCCCCGTTAGTGGAACTGTTTGGGAAAGATTAGGAATTTATTCTTGATGGAGGAGAGGAGATGTGTCACGGGGGGGGCAGGGGGTTGAGGTTATAAAAGCCCACCCCAGTCACAATCTCTTTCTCTCTGACTACTGCCTGTGGTTCAGGATGTAAAAGCCCTCAGCTTCTGCTTCATCATCACGTTCGTCTGCTTCCCACCATGATGATCATGAACTATCCCCTGTAAGCAAGCCCTCAGGGAAATGCATTATTTTATGAGTTCCCTTGGTCATGATATTTCTTTCTTGGAATAGCATAGTAACTAAGATACAAGAGAATAAGATGAATTCTACGGATAAGAGGTAGTAACGTCCATCTATCAGTTTGACTACACCTATTGATACAGGACAATTTAATTAGAAGGATTAAAATGCACTCTATTTATATTTTATGATAGTAAATAAATTTTTTGAAATAAAAAAGAGAGAGATTGCAAAGGTTTGTACTCACACCAAAGAGATGGAAAGGTAGGTGCAAATTCTGGAGTCATTTTGAAGGGACAGCACCACAGTACTTGCTCACTTATTAGATGTAAAAAAAAATGAGCAAGAAGGAGAAAATGGAAAAAAGAAGTTTCTGGTGAGTGACTGTTGCTCACAAGAAGTAGCTTTTTTATAACAGTAGACAACAAGGATGCACACCCACTGGTTCCATTTGTTCAGCTGTCAAGGGTAGCCTGGCTTTGTACTCCTCTACTTGTCTGTAAATAAAAGTAGGGCCAATGAGGCCCAAGGCTTCAACTCATAAGACAGATCTATCTTTAACATCCTACATGTTACTAATTGTCACCAGCGTTTGAATCACTGGTGAGTTAAATACTGGGATTATCACTGGGTAAATACCGGGTAGCATTAACATATCATGGTAGTTGGGACCTTACCTCTGGGAGCTGTTTGAATGTACAATGTGGCCTATAGAATCATGTAGACTCCTGCTTTTCAGGAGGTTGTCGAACCTTTGGCAGGGGGAACTCAACTGGAGGAAGTAGATCTTAGAGGGGATAGGAGAAGGGATTCTTAATGTTAAGAGTCTAATTCTACTTCCTGTTCCATCTCTAAAATACCCAGATGTGATCAGCCTTTCATGACTGCTTACATAGCAGTAAGATATTCTGGTCTCCATGACTTCCCCTTAAACCATGAGCCCAAATCTTCTCTTCCCTAAAGCTGTTGCTTATCAACTCTAGAAAAGCAACTAATATACCTTCTGTCTCCTTTACTCTGGAAAGTTCTGATTTAACAAATGTTCCATATAGAGCAAATGCTCACTGCTAAACTCCCCCCCCCTTCCTCCCCCTTAATCGAGGCATATAGACTTCAGGAAAGTCCCTAGATGGACTATCAGAAGGAAGAGAATGCTCTACCAAGGCCTGAGGTTCCCTGGAGCATGAAAAGTTGCTCCCAGAGCAAGAATGAAAAAAGCAATAAAAAAACAAAGCTTTAACATGGTCATTAATTAAGTTATAGTCTAAAGCCCATTAGAATCCATTAGTGCTTTGTCAGCTACCACAAATTGGAACTCTGTTTTTTTTTAAACTACCAATTCTCAAGGGGAAAAATTATGCACTTTAAAAATAAGGCAGTGTTCTGCACCAAAGTTTTTAGTTGAAGTGTTCAGTAAACTTTAAATGTCAAGTAACATTGAGGAGAGTTGAAATTTTTGTATTTATCAAAGGAGACGGGAAATACAAAATTTGCCGATGTGTGTATGTTATTAACATTCTGCTGGCATAGACCTCATCATGAAGAAGAGTGGGTGTGGTGGAAAAATGGGGAGGTAGTGGAAACAAGAAGAAAGAAAAGTATAGTTTTAAGTCCACTGATACTCAAGTACTGTGCTCAGCTCTTTAAGTATGATCATATTTGACACTCAGGATTTTAAGAAATTTGTGCTACACAATCTCAACTTAGGCTTGGGGTGTTGGTTATCAACTACTGTGTAATATGTCATCACAAACCTGGGCCAATCTGTAGTGCCTTTGTGCTGGGGCTTGCACAAAGCTAACTGGGTCTGTGTTTTGTTAACGTGTTTGGGCACTAAATTGGGGCAAGAGGTCGCCAGATGCACATCATTCCAAGGCCCCTCATATTTTTGCAGAATTAATTCTCCTGGGGCTGTGAGAGATTAACAGCAGCCCTGCCTTGAGAAATAATGCAGTTATACAATTGCTCCATTCATTGTATCATCAGTGAGGACAACAACCTTAGCTGAGGCAAGTAGCAGATTCCTGGTGAACTCAAGGAGCTATGATCCCACTCCTGCAAGAGGAGGGACCCAGAGGCTATTCTATAGTGAGTAGGTATGCTGACATCTTGCCATGCCAGCCTTTACAGAGTGCATTGAGAAGGGCTAATAGACTTGAAGCCAGCCTGAACTACATGGTGGATACTTTCCTAACATCCATGAGTTCCCTTTGTAATTTTAGATTTGGAAGGCAGAGACAAGGAATTCCAAAAGCAAGCTGACCAGTTCAAACTATGTTTTAATCTGGGATTAAAAAATGAAGCCAAACTTCATTGAAAAGGTAGAAGGGCAATATGGGGGAGAACTTCTGATATCACTCACAGGCTTCCATATACCCACACACACACACAGAGAGAGAGAGAGAGAGAGAGAGAGAGAGAGAGAGAGAGAGAGAGAGAGTAACTAAAACCAAATAGCACATACATAGTAGAAAATCCTTACCTCCTAAGCTGAGTTTGAATTATAATCAGCACTGCATTTCTGACCACCTGGATTATTTAAGTCCTCCAGATTTTTATCCACTTATTTAAGATACTAGCAGCTCCGTGACCTTGATCTTCTGGCACCTTCAGTATGATCAAGCAGAGCTGTCAAGGATGGTTGAGATCCCTCTCACTGGATCTTTCTCAAGGAGAAATGAAAGTAGTCAGCTTTCAGATTCCTCACACTGGGGACTTTTCAGCCATGGTAATGCTCTCTGATGTTTTTTTATACAGCGTTATCTATGGCCTTGTGATCCGAACTATTTGGATGAAAAGCAAAGCCCATGAGACGGTGATTTCCAACTGCTCAGGTAAGGCTCTGAATTTCTCAGCTCTCTCCTAACCTATGTCCTGCAAAACTTCTCCTTTAGCTATATGAGCTTGGGGTATTTGGGTCCACAAAATTGCTTGATTATAGCAGAACCAAACAATAGAATAGACCCCCAAATGTTGCCCATGAGAATCTATCTTCCACTTGGCCTCCCTGAAAGCTGAGAGAGAGGGCTGGCGAGATGATAGAGGATATAGGGCCACTATTGTACAACCTGTGGACCTCAGTCCAATACCCAGAAGTCACATGGCAGAAAGAGAGAATGGACTCAAGAAAGTTAAATAAAAAATAAGATGAAAAATATGTGGAAGAAAGAGGAGGGTATTTTGAGCTTGTCTGACTATGCAAACATCATCCGTCCCTTGGGGCAGCTTTTGAAGCATCATGGGGGTTGCCCCAGCTGTAAGCCAGGCAGGGAGAACCTTGGGAGCACAACATATCCTCCAAACTTGAAGATGGGCTTCTCTGTTTGGCTAGAATTTAGAAATGAGTGAATCTACCATCTGACTACAGGATGTTCTTAAGCCTTAAACCAGGCATGACTCAGTCCACACATTTTCCCTGACATTCTACCCCAAAGAAGACTGACACTGAGACAGCCCTCTAGGAACCTCTCCTAAGTTTCACTCACTGAACTTAGTTGTATGGCACATCTATACAACACTTTAGGACCTGGATGCTGCCCTGATTTCCAGGAAGGAGTACTGTGTCTGGCTGGTTTACACTGGTAAAGATGAGAAAGAAGAATGATTTCTGGTTTTGTTACGATGTGGCAGTTATATAGGTTATCTCTAATTCTCTGTTCGTACTTGGGTTCTCCAGATCTCCACAGATGGAGATTGGCTTCTCACAGGAAAAGCTTCTTTTCCATGTGACAGGAGGTGGCCACGAGGATGCACAGTTTTATTTGGCATGAGTATCTCTATCTCTTTCCCTGGAGAACGTGGAGAGGAATGTGAATCCTGGCATTTTCCTTTTAATGGAGGTGGTTATGCTTGAGCCCGATGCAGTATAAGACAATGGGTACAAATCTCAGACCATGGCCCAGTGACAGACAGACCAGGAGGAGAGAAAGGGCTTCTACTGTTGGCCATAGAACATCCTTCCATTTTCTATCTCTCTAATCCCTGCCTAATTTCCAAAGTAGTATTTTGTAGACTTAAAAAAAAAAAAAAAAAAAAGTCTCAGCCAGGCGTGGTGGCACACGCCTCTAATTCCAGCACTCCGGAGGCAGAGGCAGGCAGATTTCTGAGTTTGAGGCCAGCCTGGTCTACAAAGTGAGTTCCTGGACAGCCAGGGCTATACAGAGAAACTCTGTCTCAAAAACAAAACAAAACAAAACAAAAACAAACAAACAAAGTCTCCAAAGTGAGGCATCTTGCTATTTCTATGTGTAGCACATGCTGGCATGACCAGGATCAAACACATGTGACTGATTAGAACGCCCATGCTTTTCCCCTTAAGCCCGGCCACCTCCCACGAGGAAGAAAATTATAGAAAGGGAAGTGGTAAATGACTTTTAAAACGGCTCCAATGTGGAAAAATAAATAAGTAAAATAAAACCTGTTTTTATTAAAAATCCAAACTCAAGGTCTTTAGCCCAGCGCCCATCCACAGCATGCCCATCCAGGCGCGCCCATCCATCCACAGCGCGCCCATCCACAGTGCACGCATCCATCCACAGCGCGCCCATCCACAGCGCGCCCATCTATCCACACTGCGCCCATCCATGGGGCGCCCATCCATCCACAGTGCGCCCATCCACAGTGCACGCATCCATCCACAGTGCGCCCATCCACAGCGCGCCTATCCATCCACACTGCGCCCATCCAGGCGCGCCCATCCATCCACAGGGCGCCCATCCACAGCGCGCCCCTAGAGTAGCCTCCCAGGCCCAGTGCTGAAATGTTTGTTCTGTAGGTGAAGGTTCAGAGTTTGTATTGGTTGAGGTAGCTTGGGTTCTGTTCTTCCAGATTCAGTCCTCCCATCTTGTGATTTCTGCCTTGTTCCTCCCTGCCCATCCCCCTGAGCTCTCCCCTTCCCAACCTCAACCCTGACAGCTCTTCTGCCTGCTCTTCTCGCCCAATGAGCTATGGTGAAGGTTACTTCATTTTCCATGAGTTCACTACTCAGGAAAGAGAGCAAGGCACACACAGCCAGAGGTCTGAGGTGATCTTTGGTAGGCCTCCCCATCACTGTTGGCTTGCACTTTCTCTCTCAAGTGTTCCCTATGTCTCCCTCTTTTGTACTTTCTAGTCACAACATTGGACTTTCCCAACTTTCAGTACTGAATCAGTACAAACCACTTAGAGATGTGTGCCCACTAATATGCATAGCATTGCCTTTTCCTAAATTAGAAATGGCTACTGTCAATTTCACCACTTAATGTAAATTTGAGTCTTCATGACACCTGTTTTGAGCTTGTCACCATCTGTGACCTGCTTCCAGAATGAGGCCAGCTGCTAGTCTCGAAGTCTCACATTCTGTCAGTATTTTATTCATCAGTGGACTTTCCTTGACACCCCACATGTCAGAACAGCCAGGCAGCTCAGGATTTGGCTGGGAATGGGATCTCCAGCGGTGCTGGCATGGCGGGATTATTGCTCATCATCGAGGAACATTGGCTACATTAGTGTGAACAGAAGCTCACTTTGTAAACACTGCCTGCCAAGCCCACCTCACCCTTCGTGTGGAGCCCTTTCTCTTGTTGACAAGCATGTTTACTTTCTGCCACCCAGAGGTTGAAAGGAACAGCTCATAAATGACCAGAGACTTTGCCACAAACAGATGGCATAGACCGAAACATTAGACCTCAGGATCTGGCATATATTTGAATATTAGGAGAAACTATACCTTATGGCGTGGGCATTTTCTGCATGAGAACATGAAATCAGGGAGGGAAAGCCATGAAACACAAAACGTGGTATTTCTGTAGAGAACTGAATCTCAGACTCATGGCTTTGCTGGTGTGATATGATCTACCCTGTGTCAAACTCTATGTTTCAAAGTCTATGAGGCAGAGTGAGGTAGAGAAAAAAACCTTCTGGTTAGGAACTAGGTTAGAGTTCTGCTTTGTAGCTCGAAAGCTCCATGATGAGACTGTTTCATGCTCTCAGCACCAGCTTCTTCTGTGGCTGAGGACAGACAAAATGCCTTTCTATACAGAATTATGTCTAAAAAATGGCATGTACAAAAAAATTACAAAGATAGGAGTAAATGACTATTGTGGGATTTTGTAGCTAGTAAGAGTCCATATCATTAACATGTTGGCACTCTCCAGCTGATCTACAAACTAATAGGATTCTATATCAAAGGCAAATTAAAACTCATTTTATTGAGTCTGGTAGATGTTTTTAAGACCTCTATTAAGACATGAAATAAGAAAAGTTCAAGAGCTGAGACATTCCTGGGAAAGTAGGACAAATTAGAGAAGGTTTTCCGTTTCAAGTATGAGTTGTTAGGGTATCTTTGACATAAAATAGATAATAGTAGAAAATATTATGTGCCTCAAACAGACCTACACATACATAAGGACTTGAAATATGTCAGAAGATCATGGAGAAAGAATTAAAATGTTAGTTCCATCCATAGTCAAAGCGTAACTCCAGGGGACTTAGAGTCTTATATGTAAAAGTAGCTCATTAGTCTTTTAACAAAAGTAATATAACATCTTTCCAACCCTGGAAGAGAAGAGACTTGTAAGACAAGATACATGATAAATCATTCAGCAAGTGGACATGTGTTAGTATGACTCTGTTAGCATGTTACAAACCAGTCTGAATACTCTAGGAGAAATGTTTGGCATAACATGCCCAGAAGAAGGTGAGTATACAGAACATCTAGAGATCAAGTCTAAAAAGCATTCACAATTAGAAGTCAGCAAACCATGATCAGTGGCATATCAGAAGGGAAAGCCAGACTCACATCCCCAGCAGTAATTAGGAAGTATCTGTTTAACTCTCAAGGAGATGCAGTTGTCCACCTACAGAACTGCTCTCACAGCGATCTGATAATTCTAAGGACTGGCATGCAAACAAATCTCATGATGTTACTTTGCTTGGCAGTAACATCCCTCTCACTTGCACTGGGCTGCTGATCTGTTTGCTTCTGGTCTGTCCCACATACTGGCAGCCATGGCCAAACCCAACCTCCTCAGATTTAAGTCTTCCTTCCCTTCCCTTCCTAATCCCCATCTCTCCATCCAGTAGAGACCGCTTGAGGCAGCTGAGGCACAAAATGGGCAGCCACAACCTTGCTCTGGTCATTTTCTCAAGGATAAATCTTAAAAGGGTGTTTTCTGCTTAAAACTTCAGGCTGTTAATAGCTGTATTTGGGGATTAGGCTGTTCTTGTCTGCATCTGCACACATAGAAAGGCCCCTGGCTGATTTAAGGCTGCTCTGTATTTTCACTTCACAATGGGCTACACAAGAAATATAGCCAGTGCAGACCAGAAGCAGTTGGTATTTACAACTCTTTTAAGATCAGAAATTTGGAGACTTTCTCTTACTCCTTTATTATTCTTGTTATCAATTAACTCTGATCTATGCTCATTTCTTTCTTTTTTTTTTTTTCAGTTCCTTCCTAAGCATGGCTGGTAACAAATCAAATGCAATAGTAACCAATGCTAATACACCATTAGCATTCAGTTAAGTACTCTTATCCCTGTCATCTCACAGAGTACACTTATAGATCATCTTACCAGGCACCATGTGGTACACACAGCATAGGCATCACCAGTACCCCGAGGCTGCTTGCCTGCACAGTGCCTGCTTCAGTTAGCAGAAAGAAGCTCTAGCACCTATAAAAACTCTAAAACATGAGTAGACTTAACAAAATAGAAAGTTTTCTTTCAAAATTATTTTTACTTTATGCATCTGAGTATTTCACTGCAAGCGTGTATACTCACTATGAGTGTGCCTGATACCCATGAAGGCCAGAAGAAAGCATGAATCCCTTAGAAGAGGAATTTTGCCTATTCTGCAGTGTGAAGTGCAAAAGCATCTAATCAGAGAGTTTGTTGAGACTCCCTCAGACCCTGGTGTTCCTCCTGTCAGTGCTGATATAAACTCCTCCTGAGAAAAAGCCTCAAAATGATTTCATCTTAAAGATTCAGACAAGGAAGTAAGCTAATGGAGTGAGCAGGTACACCCCAAGACAAGAAATGAACAGTGGATTCTCCTAGGGATGTAAGGTCAAAGGGCTAGGTAAGTTTGGAGTCAGCTAGAACATTCTGAAATTATCAGACACCTTCATTGTGGTCATGGGAAGATGCTGGATATGAAGCTCAAGATGCCAAAAGCTTTGCTAGCTCTGCATAGGCCTTGTGGCAGCAAGCACAGAGGATAAAGCTGTGACACCCCCGCCCCCATTGCAAGGAGCATCAAGTTGAGAGCAGGTACCCAGGGAGCGGCAGTGGTGCTGACCTATCTGCTACCCAGGGACTGAACATAGACAAAGGACTTGAAGCAGAGAACAGGGTCGTTGCCGAAGGGCACAGACATCTTCAGAGAGCTCGTGGGGATGCTTCCAAAGAGGCCGTGGCTGTTTCCCTAATGGTGCCCAAGCCTGAGCCTCTCCATAGGGGTGGCTGGCAGTAGAGGGCAAGGTGGAATGGCATAAGCTGCCTAGACCAGAAGCAAGGGTGAAGACTTGGTCAGGACAACATGGTGCCTAGGTGGCCTAGGAAGAGCTAGAGACATTTTGAGATGTGCAATATGGTGTACCGGAAAAATTAGCACCAGAAGGGTCCTGGGAAGGAAATGGCCCAACCCAGAGTTGAACAAAGGACTGCTAATGTGATCAAAGCATTTAACTGATGAGCTCAGGAACAACTAGGTTATATTTGTGGATAAAAGTGCTTACTGTTAAAATCTAATCAATCTCCAAAACTTCAAAATATTCATTTTTAAAATATGAAGTGGATGCTCACATTCAGCTATTGGATGTATCACAGGGCTCCCAATGGAGAAGCTAGAGAAAGTACCCAAGGAGCTAAAGGGATCTGCAACCCTATTGTTGGAACAACATGATGTACTAACCAGAACCCCGGAGCTCTTGTCTCTAGCTGCATATGTATCGAAAGATGGCCTAGTCGGCCATCAATGGAAAGAGAGGCCCATTGGACTTGCAAACTTTATATGCCCCAATATAGGGGAATGCCAGGGCCAAAAGAATGGGAATGGGTGGGTAGGGAAGTGGGGGGCGCTATGGGGGACTTTTAGGATAGCATTGGAAATGTAATTGAGGAAAATATGTAATAAAAATATTAAAAATCAAAAAAAAATAAAATAAAATATGAACCCGAGGTTCATAAGTAAAGTTTCAATACATGAAACACACTTGTTTTAAAATGTTTCCAGATAGAATTTCTTATTTCAGAAAACAATCACCTGTGCACATTCCAGGTCTGTGTGAGGAATCTGCCTATTGGACAGGAAGGCAGTTCACCTTGATTTAAAGTTACAGAGAACCAGTGCCCAGATGCAGGTGCTGGGTCAATATAGAGTGAGTGGGATTCAGGGGAGCAATATAGCTCAGGGGATAAAGGTGCTTTCTGTTCAAGACTGAGTCAAATCCCTGGAGTCCAAATAAAGGTGGAGGGAGAAAAGTAACTCCACAAAGATGTCCCCTGACTTCCACACACATTTCCTGGTGTTCCAGAGCCGTTCTCCACAATAATAATATATAATTATATAAACACAGAAATAAGAAGTAATGAGATCCCAGTCAGCCTGAATCCCTGGAGAGGTAAAAACCTGGAGCTGACCCTTTGGAGAGCTCTGGCATGACCCCACTACAGTTACACCCTAGATCTAAAGCAGTATTCGAAAGCATGCTTTTTCCAGCCTCAAATCTAATGAGCCTGCTACCTCCCAGCGTCCCAAGCCATTCATCCAGTGACAGCTGAATTTCACTGCTTTCAGTATAGCTCAGTGCCAAGTCCTGAGTAGAAATAATCCTTTTATCTCCCAATAAAGGAGAATTACCTGCATTCTGTAACTCAGCTCTCTTTGAAGAGCTGCCTTTGGAGCTGGAGGCTTCGCCTTTCCCGGAGTGGTCACATTAAAGATGATTTCCACTGATCTCGTTGGGAGATCCAGAGGGCAGGAAGTTGATGATATTGTCATCTAGTCACCCTGTGGAAAGTGTTGAGATTTTTCCATTTTAAAAGATTTCAGAGCACAAATGTCATTCTCACAAACTTTTCTAAAAGACAAATTAAGTTTTCAAAGCCACACTGTTTAGGGACCAGCTGTTACCTTGGGCCAGCGTGCAGGGACACTTCGAAAGGACATAATTTGATCTGCTATCATCTTTCCTTACCCCCGTGGAGATAATCTCACCCTGATAATTTCCTGCTGTCTATGGCAACACCATTGTATAACAGACTATCTACAGTAGTGAGCCATCAGTTTTCTTCTTTAAAGACAGCTCTTATTCATCCCAAAACACTGTTGAAACTTAATTCATTTCAAGTGCCAAGGTGACTGACATGTCAGCACAGATCTTCACACCTGGAATACATTTTTTTTATCTTCCTAGTAACCCAATAGGCTGCACTTTATTTTACAAACTAGAAAACCAAGGCTGGGAACTTTAGGCAAGTATCCCAAACATCTAGTCACTGGTCCAGATGAAGGGTGTGTTCAGGTCTGTGCCTGAGGGCTATATCCATCCCATGATACCACCCTGGAAATGAGGGTCTTTACCCTTACCAGCTGCAGAAAGGTAAACTGTTAATTCTTCATGGGAGCATACTACTCTGGGTCTACAAGCACTCTCTGGCCTCCTCCCACTAGAAGGCTGTGGGGAGCGGGTGTGGCGGCAGTCCCAAAGGCGCCAGGGACTGCAGCTAAGTCGTATGACTTGCACCTGACTTCCATATAAGCCACAAACATCGTGAGAGCTGCGCAGGTATACCAGGTTACTGGCGAAGCCATTTTGGTGGAGATATGCCCCTGCTGCCCTGATTAGCTGAAGCTGCGTACCTGGTGAGGTGATGTGGCCTGCTGTGAGTGGATGGGAACTGATAGTATATAAGAGTGAGAGGCCCAGGGCTCGGGGTCTTTCGCCTACGCAGTCAATGCGCAGCTCAATAAACGTGTGCAGAAGGATCCTATTGTGGTGTCTTTCTTGCTGGCGAGTCAGGCGTCCCACAGAAGGCCACTCTCACCTTTACACACTAATACTTATGGTAACCCAAAATATATCCAGAAATGTCCAAAGCCCTTGCAAGGCAAATCATGCCACTTAAGAGCCATGGGTGTGGAAGGACTCTGGAAACATTATCTTCTTACACTGCTAAGGTTCTGTGATTCTGGAAACTATGCAGAATGATACAAAGATCCTGACCTGAAGAAGTACAAATAATTATAGCTAGTATGTAGTTCTTTGCACCGACAAAGCCCATTTATTAGTAATAGTTTGCCCCCTCCAATGAAGAACTGGACACATTGTAAAAAGGCTTAGAAGCATTCCATGAGCTGCTGTCTGGAGAACCCCAGTGCCCTCACAAGGATGTCTGAGGTCTTCCTAATTTGTCCTCAGTGGTTCTCTCCACCCCAAATGTCAGACAACCTAATAAACATCAGAAGGAGAGGCTATGCTTCAAGCAAACACATCCTCCTCATTCTTGCTCTATGCAACAGCTTCTGACTTACCACGTCTCATGCCCACACTTGCCTCTTTACCTTTGGAATTCATCTCTCCTCATTGAATTTACATGATGATCTCTGGATCTCTCTCACAGCTTCCCAGCACAACTACTGGCACAGAGTCGACAGGAAATGGCTTTCTCCTCCATTCCTGGCTGTGTTGTGTATCTCTCATCTCATCCATCCTTGTAAAGAGTGGCATACCTCTTGCTTAAAGGAAAGTATCTAGAAAACAAGAAAAAGAACTCTACCTGAGCCTTTTTATTCCATCTGTATCTACTGTCAGATATGCTTTGTTTGGTGGACCAGGTTAGATGGTATTGGAAATAAGACTGAATACTTAGAACACAGGTAAACTTCTGGACAGTTTCGACCAGGATTAAAATAAATTCTAAGTTCAAATTAATGAGGATGGCAGGGGTCTACAGTTGGCTTCTCTGGTGAAAGGCCTTCTCTTTCCTGAGCTATCTCTCTTTTTGTGCTTCCTGAGGCTAGCCCAAACTCCATGGCACCAGGTAAAGAGTGGGCACCAGTATCTTGACCATGATTATTCTGTGTGTTCAAAGTTTTCATGTCCTATGAGATGGGAAGGTCTGAGAGTAACAATTCCTTCAGGCAAGTGATCCTATAGCCAATGTTCCAACTCCCTATCTCTTTACTCATTGAGATCCATTGCACATTTTTGCAAATCTTAATCAACCTTATTTTTTAATCACAACAACTCAACTGTAAGAAGCATTTCTTGATTTATTCAACAAGCATTTGTTAATCCTTCAATATGCAGACTTCAGTGATAACAAAGCCTTCTCCACAGATGCTTACGTTCATCTTTTGAATTTCTTGCCTTCAGATTACAGTTGCATATGATTTAAAGTTTATGTGCAGGCTCAATTGCAGTTCTTTCATTTGGCTTGGGTTTTTACAGAATTTCTGAATGTGATCAGTGAGTTGATCTGGAGCAGCTATTCTAGAGGGTATCAGAAGTGACTTCATAGGTTTCTCAGCACAGGTCATGCCTGAGGGAAGCTCTCAACAAGCAGGATCCACCCCCTTGTAGCCTTGTGGTCTAATTTCAGCTATGGATGATTCAGGTGGTCTGAGAATCTGGGCATTTGCACTGGGTTGCAAATTGAGCAGCTCTTATCAGCCACCACTGAGCCATCTTAGTCTAACACTGTCCCAGAGGAGCAGGACATAAGCCGGTCTGCACAACTAACCTTCAGTGTTCCACTCAATGGAAACTGTCTTGCCCACTTCACCATCCCACTTTTCTGTCTACAGATGGCAAACTATGCTGCAGCTACAACCGAGGGCTCATCTCTAAGGCAAAAATCAAGGCCATCAAGTATAGCATCGTCATAATCCTTGGTAAGCAATGCCCCTCATGTAACACAGCTGTATAAACTTTCTAAAAATAAGCTGGTGATGGACAGGCCACGTAGGGAAGGAATGTGCTACAAGCACATTTATCTTTCATTAGAAAGAATGGTATTGGATTCACCAGTGTGTTTGACTGCTGCAAGAGCCAATAGTCAGCTCCTAATCCTTCTCATGGTAAATCTAGTTGCCTACCAAATTCACGGACTGAATCACATAGAGGAAATCTGATTAGGAACCAACTCCCCAGAGTTTATATCCAAATCATCCTCCACTCAGTTGCTTCATTTAGGACATTGTCTTCCCACAAGGACAAGAAAAAGTAGGTGTGCACTCTTTTTTTTTTTCTGGATATTTAATTTCAGAGTCAATAATATTTACTGTATGGCCACAGCTTATCTCCCTGTCTTAGTTAGGGTTCCTATTGCTATGAAGATACACCATGACCATGACAACTCTTCAAAGGGAAACTAATTGATGCTAGCTTACAGTTTCATAGACTCAGTCTATTATTATCATGGTAGGAAGGATGGCAGCTTACAGGCAGACAATGTCTGGAAGAGCTGAAAATTCTTCAACTTGATCCACTGGCCAGACTTGAGCATAATATAAATGAGACCTCAAAGCCCCAGCTCCACAGTGACACACTTCCTCAAACAAGGCCACACCTCCTTCAGTAAGGCCACACCTCTTAAATAGAGCTACTACCCATGGGCCAAGCATATTCAAATCACCACAGAACCTCATCCTACTTGTCTTCAGCCCTTTTCTTCTACACGTAGGACACATGAAATCAGTTTGCACTCCTGTCTGTCAAAAATGTTCAGACAGATTCATGGTCTACATTTGATGTTTTGTTCACCAACAATGACACATCCTCCAGCTTCCCTGGCACATTTCTTTTAAAAAAAATATATAACTCTAGTTTCATCCCATGTTGGTGATTCTTGCTGTTTTCTATTTGTATCTGACATAATACACACTCATAGAAACAATTTTATTAAGATGTACATTAACATACAGGTATGTATTCAGACTTTTAATATAATTACACACACACACAAAATTTCTTTATTAAGTCTACCTCTCTTGACACAATCACAAATCTATGAAAGCCATGACATGCTCTTGAGTTATATATGTTGTCCCCACCCAAAGTTGGGTTATGTATACACTACTGAGTTAATATTTAACTCAATATGAATATGAACAAATGAATGTAGATATATAAAATGGAATTAATGCTGTTTCACATTAATTTAGCTGATATACCCCATCTCTGCTTCTTTAGAAGCATTTAGATGCTCCAACAAGGAATTAGCTGTATGCCAAATTACCAGAATAGCTCATCTCCCTTTTCTAAAGTATAAAATGCCAGATAGATCACAGGCAGCATGCACGACTCAGCCAGCAGAGCATAGGCACACAGCAACACCACAAAGATGAGCTGAAGAGATATCCACAGCTCTCCAGGGCTCTAAGAATTCTCTCAGAAGCTTCTGGAGGACATCAGAGATTCCTTGTCTTGCCTTCACACCAGAATCACAAACGCACATTGTCTGGAAGATGAAAAAGTAAATGAATGCATAAACATGCATTTTAAGCTGCTGTATCCCTGTTCAATCAGAAATTATATTCATAGTCATGTAAAGTCTTGTCAGTGTACAATCAGGTGCCCACAGGTGGGTCACCATACTGTTGAATAAAGAGCCCAATCTATAACAAATACTTTTGTAATGCCCATTTACCATCATGAAATGATAAGTATCTTTTATGGTTTTTCTTAAGTTGGCATATTGCTTTATTAATCACTTAAAGTAAGAGTAAAATAAAAAGAATATATAAGAGACCAATATCAAATTCATATATAACAGTATAGGCACAGCTGCACTAGAAAAGAAATAAAGACATCACATGCCTATGCCTCTGCAGCTACAAGTGACAGCCAATACAGATGTTTTGAAGGAAATATACAAATGTAAGCTGCTTTACTGTCACTTACCTGACTTTCTGAGTCGGCAAACAAAACTCAAGCTCCTTGATAGAGTAGGAAACCCAAGCTTACTAAAGTAAATAGAAGTCCAGGTCTGAACCTAAAGGCTTGAGAACAAAATTGACTCTGTATGTTTCTGTTTAACTCCAAATATGGGCCATTGTTCCAGTTCAATGAGACTCAATCAGAATTCTCACAGTCCTTATTGTTATATTTATGCCTTTGATAGATTAGATGAGGCCCATTCACCAGCAGAAGGCAATCTGTTTTATGTACTCCACTGATGCAGATATTAATCTCATTCAGAAACATCCTCACAGACATATCTAGAGTGATAGTTAGCCAAATGTCTGGGCACCCTGGAGACTTGTTAAGATACTTAACCATCACAACTGAGATTCCCATATCCCACTCTTGCTCTTTGATGCTTTGGACTTACACCTAGTTGATTTGGACAAAAGTATTGCATGGGAGTTTTCTGAAAAGGTTAACTTAAACATAGAAAGAAATCTTGAGACCAAAATGATCTTATTATTGTCCATGCTTTAAAATGTTAAGATCACTTTAACCTTCTGTATTTCCCAGAACTAGTGGTCAATGTCTGGTCAAATTTCATATTGTTCTGTCTGCTTCAGAGATCCCTAATAGGTCTTGTTCATTTTCCTTCAGCATTGTGATAGATTGGAGGCCCTCCCATGCCTATCAGATCCCAGACTTTCTATAATATTTCCACACCAGTGGAAGAAGTCAGAGCTCCCTTTCCAGATACAGAGGATCTAGAACATCTCAGCTTAGGAATGCTGTCTCCAGGATACATGTATACTAATACACAGGTTTAAGCAAATATGTCAGTCATGTTAGCACACTCAAGGCCACTATATCTAAGAGATCTCTAGTATCAAAGACCATCCCAATTAAAGTTCCAGTCATAACTAACTAAGAGTGATGCTTCTGGTAAGGCCACAATGGTGCTAATGGCTTTCTTCTCCCTAGCTTTCATCTGCTGCTGGAGCCCATACTTCCTCTTTGATATGTTAGACAACTTCAACCTCCTTCCAGACACCAAGGAGCGTTTCTATGCCTCTGTGATTATCCAGAACCTGCCCGCCTTGAACAGTGCCATTAACCCCCTCATCTACTGCATCTTCAGCAGCTCCATCTGCTCCCCCTGCAAGTAAGTTGTGTTCTTGCTGGTTCCAAACCAGCAAGAGAGAGAGTAATAAGATGATTTAAGGCTTTGCTTAATGTCAGTGGCTGAAGTTCAGATCCTGCTTCTACAAAGAGAGAAGCTGCGAACCTCTGTACAATTCCACTTCTGCATGTGGAAAGTAGGGAATAGGGCAGGGTCTACTTTGTAGATGTCACTGTCCACTAGGCTGTGATGGCAAGTGGTAGAGGAAGAGGTCCATTTGTTCTAGCCTAACAAGCATCTGATCTTTAATCTTTAACCTTTTTTTAAAACTCTGATCTCTTAATGTCAACACTGTCTTTTCATCAGGATAAATCATTTTCCTTTATTTCTTTATTTCTGACTTTCTCTAGGATGCAAAGATCACAGGATTCCAGAATGACCTACCGAGAGAGAAGCGAGAGACATGAGATGCAGATTCTCTCCAAGCCGGAATTCATCTAAACCCTGAGGCAGTAGTGCTAGGCTGAGCTTAGTCAGCTTTCCTGGATCTTTACCAGTTAGTGTATGTGCTTGAATCCTGAGCCAGTTCCTCCTCCTTCTGACTCTTGCATCACCTAACAGATATATGAAGCCAACTTTCTAATGAGGGCATGCCACCTGCAATTCATGCACTAGCCACCATTCTCTTAACACCTCTTTGTGTCAGCTTGCAAAGATACTTTTCTCTTTCTGATGTCTCCCAGACCTTCTTCCATTAGCCCAGCACCTGCATCATCAGTGGCCCTGTGTCCTTGTGAACTGATGACATAGGCAAGCAGAAAGATATTGGACGGCTATCACTGAGTCATCTAATTACAATTTTGAAAATAAATGTGAGACTTAACAAAGGTTAGACTCTTAACAAAGGTTAGACTCTGGTGGAAACCAGTTTTATATTGGATGTTTAAGGGGTGTAGATGAGATGTTTGCCCCTGAAATGCCAAGAAATTCTCTTTCAGACCCTGCTACTGTATACATCTCCAAGTGCAGGAGGAAATGTTAGCAGGAACAAACTCCCAAGCATTGTGATTTGTGAAAAAGACAGTACAGTTTCCTGCAAAACAAGGACACCATGCAGGCACATTCTCACCTAGCAGAATGAGCACACCAAACAGTGATAGAGCCTGATGATGAACTCCAGAGTGAGCGCTGAGACCTTAAACTCACAGCACTTTGGACTGTGTAAAGGTTCTTCCCTTCCCTGAATCAACATTCAAGCCGTCCTAAGTTCATTCCACATACCTCAGGGACATTTCTGCCCATGCTTACTCTCAGAATCCTCTTCATCTGGGGGCTCAGTTTCTTGAGTTTCCCAACCAGTTTTTGCAAGCTCTTTGCTGTGTGCTGTAGCCTTTGTCTATCGGGCACCTCTGCAAGGATGTGCTGGTGGGGCTTATTTTGACAGGTCTGCAATTCAGTATTTATAAGTATAATTCAAATGAACTATGACTAAATGTTTTCGAGTCAATTTTTTTTCCTTCAGATTTTGCCAGAAGTGGAAATGGCATCATTTGACTGTGTGTACATCTCCACCCACAGCCCTATGATGCATGTGAACACACTATTTTTAGCTTCTCATACAGTCTTTGACATTGAAATCTCCTTGGCAAAATCCTCCTCTCCAGAGTTGAAACCTTTTCTTGTCCTTTTGGCTGACTGCTGGTTGAGTCGTTAGCATGTTCAGTCTATTTTATAAGCACCCATTCCTCATTATCTTATCAGCTCAAAGACTGCCTGCTTAAGGTCAGGGTGGTAATTTTTCCACAAAATTCTTTTTCAATTCCATCTGACATTAGGGAAAGCATCTCTTTAGGCAGAAATTAGACACTGTAGCAACTGTCTCTAAGTTATTAGTCCCCATGTTTGAGGAGACAGAATAATCTACCTTTCTGTTCACACAACAGAAAGCGACTTTCTTCTTCATCCAATCAGCTAAACTTGAGCAAGCAGAAGCATTGAGTGGCTAAGAAGTACCTCTCAGCATTTCTCTTTAAATCAAGATGGGCCAGAGAAAACTCAAAGAACTGTTGCTGAGATAGCTGCCTGTAGAGGAGCCAATTAACAAGTAGAATCTGGTAGGTGTCCTAACTAGCAAAACAGGAGGCCCAGGCCCTTGATAGATGCTTTCCATCTCTGTCAAGTTCTGGCCTACCAGACCTGTCACATGCCTGCACCATACACTGATCGATTCTTAACATTAAAGAGAGAGAGCAGTGAAAGTTATTTTTCTATCCATGGACTGTGAAGGTAGCCTACAGGAGCCTGTGGCTCTCCTGCTCACAGGAGCGTGGAGATCAATAAGGTACAGGTTGTTGTTGTTTCCAAAATTGGAAAACATGCTTTAATCATGATAGTCCTTAGTCCTATGACCCTGGATGAGTCATGCTCTGTCTCTGGGCACCACTAGTCTCTCTCTAACATGGGGGCAGAATAATAGTGGAGCAGAGAACGTTGAGGTTTAGAGACTGTAATGGATTAAATTAGACGTGCAGGAGAGTGCTGCTAGAATTCTTCCCTTTGAAGACTAACACTACAGTGAGTCAAGGTTGAGTCATCCCTTTGGGAAGTATAAATTTTCTCCTTACCATATGAGCTCAGTAATATCCCAAACTGGAAAGGATGTAATAGAAAATTAGAATGTAAACCATAGTGTTGCTATCTGTAGCCCTTGATGCTCCCATGGGACAAGAAAAGACAGTAAGGTGGCATGTAATGTGTGAGTATATTATCACACAGCTTCAAGGACAGGTAAAAATTTAGGCTGATAGGGCAAATGTGTTTAAAATATTGAGTCGCACTACAGAAAATATCTCTTTTATTGAAATAAATTCAATATGAATGCAAGAGATTCTCTTCTTTCAGGCCATATTTACAACACAATTTAATTGAGATTTAATTTCATCAAGCAACAGCTCCCACAGGCCAACCCACCCCTATACCAAAACACTAATACCTTTTTAATGACTTTCACTGTGATAATTATGAGAATAATGTACTTTTGAACTAATTCAGAATACATCTCAAGCATTCTGTCGAGCTTGGTTGAGACAGCTCTGCATAGAAATATTAAGAAATGTGCTCGGCTATTCCCTCTACATTCACAGTATGGATTTTAAAAGATTATAGGCCTTAATCTCATGAGGAAACAGGAAAACAAAACAATATTTTTATGAGGAAATAAAGGAATTCTAGTCTTGGGTGTTGGTTGATATTTTAGGGAAGCTGCACATCTGACAGCCTAAGTCTGGTTTTTTGTTTTGTTGTTTCAGTTATCATTTGAGTATTGCTCATTATGTATGCAGCTCTGTTCCTACAACCTGGCAACCTTCATTCCTGTAAAAGGAGATGGCCCTTACCAAGCTGCCAACTTTCTTTCCTGGAGAACTATGAAACAGTCATGCCTCATTTAAGAATTCATTATCCACAACAGGGCTGGACCAGTTAACATTTTAAACATGCAGTTCCAACCTCATAGAATGTTTAAATGAGTGGGAGTCTGCTCAGATACTCCCGGGAAAGATCCCGGAAGTAAGGGGATTGGGGTAGCTCAAAGTTGCCAACATAACTGCATACACATCAAAAGGTGATTAAATGTAATGGAAGTATTTGAAGTTCATTCAATTACATTAAATGAACATAGAATACAGATTAGAATTAGACATATATCAATTAGACATTGATATATCCAAAATAAAGCTTTCAGGATAATTGTTAAAAGAATAGAAACAATATGCAATTTTCAGATTAAAAAAGGGTAATGCTGGATGTGGTGGCACCTGCAAACCCAGCACGTGAGAGACAGAGACAGGGAGACCAGAATTCAAAGCCATCCTCATCTACAGAGATCTGGAGGCTAGCCCTGTCAGAAAGAGAGAAAGCACGAGGAAGAGAAAGTGAAGGGAGACCACCTCCCTGCCTTCTCTTTCTCTGTTCCCCACCTCACCACTCTGGGCTTACAGACCATAATTTTCTTTTCCAAGTGAGGTCCCAAGTGTTTTTATGTATCTGGCTTGTTTCACTTAACATAATAGTTTTTACCTTTCCCCATGTTATTGCTAATAACAGGATTTCATCCTTTTTTTGCACTAAGGTTCAGGGAACTAAAACTTCCTTATCCATCTACACATCAATGAGCACATCATTTGATTCCATATCTTGGCTACAATAAATATAGGAAATCAGATTATCACTTCTAAAGCTTTGCCATTTATGTGATTATTATTTGTTAGTTGATTTTTTTCAAGAAAGGAAGAGAGAGAGAGACAGAGAGAGAGAGAGAGAGAGAGAGAGAGAAAGGAGAGAAGGAAGGAAGGAAGGAAGGAAGGAAGGAAGGAAGGAAGGAAGGAAGGAAGGAAGGAAGGAAGGAAAAGAAAAACAATACAAAAGAAGACAAGAGGAAGAAAATTATAGAACAACTGAGTCAGGTAGAGAAAAACATAAGAAAATAATGAATTTTTCACCAAAATTTAACTATTACAATAAATGAAAATAAATGTTCCAATTAGTAATAAAAATTGTCATACCAGAGAGTTATTTAATGCAATTGTCTGTTCTTTGTAAAAATAAAATGTCTAAAACTGGAGTCAGCAGATTTGAAAATGAAAGGATGAGGCCAAGTAGTCCATGGAACCATCAAGTCAAAGAAAGCTACTTTATTGGAGTCTCATAGACTCCAAAAACCACAGTGAACAATAGGCAGAGCTGAACAGAGAAGCCTCAGAATGATATGTGTTTTACTTGAATTGGATGAAAAATAATTCTGAATTTCTTTACATTTAAAAGCACAGCCTCAGGATGTATGCTTTTACCTTATCAGAAATGGGAGAAAATGAGGTACAAACTACAGAACCATACTGAAGAATTTTATCTCATTTTATTCTAATAATTACAAGCAGGCCAATCTCAAAAGTATGCTGGATACACCACATACATCTTCCACTTGCCTGAGGACCACATACCCCATGCCTGCCTGCAGGTTATCCTCCCAGCCCTTTCCCTTTAGGTAGGGACCACAAACTCACACTATCAACTTGACCACCATCTCTAAGCAGGAACCCTACACTTTTGACCTCCCTAATCACACCCATCACATGATCTGAGGGCTATTTTTTTCCAGAGATGTTGAACTCATGTGACCAACTCAATTCATCTCTTTATCTGATCTTCCACTCACCCACTCTAGATCAGAACTCTAAACTCACACTATCTACCCAATCTCCCCTTGCAGCCTGCTAAAGTACCACATATTTTCTACCTATCTTTTGGCACCTGACTCCTGCCTCCACTCTCTATGTATGGAGCCTAGACTCACACCACTGCAAAACTCAAGTTTAATCTCTGACTGCCCGTCTCCAGGTAATGATCCTAAGATCACACTGCCAACTTTACTTGTTCCTGCTGCCTGAAGAAGAGTCCAGAGTATCTTCCCTAGACTCCCGAAGACTGGTTGTAAAAAGAGTCTAGCTCTACAGAAGTTCTGCTCCTAGGCTTAGAAACTGTATGAGGTTGGATCTGAGTTGAGACCACTTCTCATACCCATTCAAATATCAACAGTGACTTGTCTAAAGACTAAAGTCCAACACCCACTCAACTTGTGTCCAGACTGACAACTGGGGGTAACAGAAAACAGATCTGAACACCAACTTAACAAAACAAAAAAATTTCCATACCAAGATACACTACTACCAACATATCACCAGATGCTGACATCTAATCTCCAAAACACAAACATGAATAATGAAGATAATAGATCTCCACCAAAATATAGTGCTTCCATGATATTATCTCTAGAGTAAGTGGCCTTCAGGTAATACAAGACTGATTTCAAAATAGCAAGAATAACCATAATCATAGAAATAAATGAATGGTGAGCAGAAGGAAGACGAAACACAGTAGTTGACTAAAATAATGAAAAAAATTCAAGGCACCAAATTTAGTTTTAAAAAAAAAGATAGAATCTCTAAATGAAGTCCAAAATAAAATAAAACTCTAAATAAAAAATTAGAAATTCAAATAAAAATCAGGGGAAACTTCACCAATTGACAGGATAAGTAAACTAAAGAATATCAGGTCTGGAAGACAAAGTGCATGAGTTGGATCATGCAATTAAAGAAAAGGTCAAATAACCCTGCCCCAAGTATTCAGAGTTCAGGAATTCTGAACCACTATGAAAATCCAAACCTAATTTAAAAATTTAGAAGAGTTCCAGCTCAATATCAAAACTTAAAAACCCAACAAAGTCACAGCAGGAAATGTCCAAATCTAAGGAAAGAAGTTCAATCAATTTCCAAGAGGCATATAGAAGACTAAATAAAATCAGAAGAAAAACACTGCACATCACTATCATAGCCAAAACACTAAATGTAGGGAAGAAAGAAAAAAATTGAAAGGTCCAAGGCAAAAAGATCATGTCAACCATAAACCTAGACCCATTAGAGCAATAGCTGATTTTCACTGAACAAGATAAAAGGCTGAAAACCTGAGATACATGTTCTACAATCCTGGTTCTTAACCTTCCCAAGCTGTGACCTTTAAGCACAGTTCCTCATGTTGTAGTGACTCCCAAACATAAAATTATTTTCATTGCTATTTCATAACTTTAATTTTGCTAGTGTTATGAGTTATCATGGAAATATCTGATAGGCAGTATATCTGCTATACAACCCCTGCGAAAGGCTTGTTTGATCCACTCCCAAAGGGTTGTGACCCACAAGTTGAGAGCCACTGTTCTACAAGTTGTGAAAGGTCACAGATATGAGCCCAGATTACTGTACTCAGAAAACCTGTGATGATCAAAAACAAAAGGAAATGTTTTCAGAATAAAATCTGATTCAAGGAATTTATGACTTCAAAGCCAGAGAATGCTAGACTGGGTACTAATGTCGAAAGAAAAGGATAGATATATTCAAGACAGCACAGGAAACAACTCCAGAACACTGAAGAAAAAGAGGACCAGTAAAATACCACAAAAGCAACAAGAATCAGTATATACATTGTTTAGCAATAATCCTTAATGTAAATGGTTTCAGCTCTCTAATAATGAAACACGGTTGGATCATGAAACAAAATCCATCATTTTGTGACCTCCAAGAAACACCTCAAGATCAAGATAGAGATCACCTTAGGGTTAAACAATGAAAATGTTGTTCTAAGGAAGTGGACCTAAAAAATAAGCAAGTATAGGTATTCTAATATCACACACACACACACACACACACACACACACACATATACATACACATACATACATCAGTCTTCAACCCATAAGAATCAGAAGAAATAAGGAGGGATACATTATAATCATTAAAGGAAAACTCCATCAAAAAGATATTAAAATTCCAAATTTATATTCATCAGACAGAAAAGCACTAACTTTCAAAAAAGACATCAGATTTAGAACACAATATAATTGTAATAAATGATATTATACAAGCCATCCAGAAAAGAATTAACAGACTCTTGAGTTGTATAACCTCATAAATCAAATAAATATGACTGTCATCTATATATGACTGTCATCTATATATGAGTGTCATCTATGTGTCACTAAAGAGTACACATACTTCTCAATAACCCAGGGAACCATCTTCAAAATAAACCACAAACCAAGACACAAAGGAAGTCACAACAAATATAGAACAATTGAAGACATAGTCTGCATTCTATCTGATCATAATCAAATAAAGAGAGACATCAATAATAATAAAACCCATTTAAAGTGTACAAAATCTAGTTTTTCCTTTAACTCTTTATAGTAGTAGATCCCATATCCTCTCCTCCTTTCCCTGGTTCTTTTCTAGCTACTCGACCCCTTTGGACACTCATACTGAAATATATATATCTAAAGTTTAAAACCTAACACATACATAAGAGAAAACATGCAATATTTGACACTCAGGATGATTATTTCTAGCTCTATCCACATACCTGCAAATCTAGTTTCCTTTTTCATAAGGGCTGATAATACTCTATTGTGCATGAATTCACAGAGACTGTAACAGCATACACAAGACCTGAACAGTTTCAAAACCAGACAAAACCCTAGTACTGAGAAGGGAAAATGGACAAAAAGTGCCATGCCTACACCAAGAATACTCCAAGAGGCTATTTGCAGTTGATACACGCTGGGAACAGGAAAAATCAGTTTTATCCAATACATTGTCACTGTCCAGGATCCATGCCCGGAGGATTTGGCCAACACAGAAAGAACTCCGTGGTTTTTTGGTTTGTTTGTTTGTTTGTTTGTTTGTTTGTTTTTGTTTTGTTTCACTTGGATACTTTTTATTGGGGGGGGTTGTTCATTTGTTTTGATGTTTTGTTTTTAAGGGGGTTGTTGAAAAAACATAAAGGAGAGAGAAAAAACAAAGTTAGGGAATAAGGAGGTGGGAGGAGTTTAGAGAAGGAAAAATATTACCTAAATATATTATATAATTTTTTTTAAATAAAAATAGCAAAAGATAAATTTAAAAAAAAAACACAAATTCAAGGAAAACAAAACACCTCTAAATGACAAAGGGGGAAATCAAGATGAAATTTTTAGTTCTGGAATTTAATGAAAATGAAAATATCTTGTACTAAAATTTATGGGACACAATGAAGGCTATCCTAAAATGCTTTTGTATCACTGAGTGCCTACAATAATAATAAAAAAATACAGAGATTTTGAGAAACTGATCTAATGATGAAACTTTATCTCAAATGTCCTAATGATTTACCTAAAATACTTAGGTTAACAGGAAAAAACAACTCCCCCAAAGACAGATAGGGAAAAAAATCAAAATTAGAGATAAAATTAATGAAATGAAAATTTAAATACAAAGAGTAAATCAGACAAAAAGTTGGTTCTTGGTAAAGATTAACAAGAATAAACAAATTGTTAGCTAAGTAAATCAAAGGAAAAGAAGAAGGGATCCAAATTAATAATATTAAAGGTGAAAGGGGAATCATTTAAAAAGATGCTGAGAAAAGTCATAAGGACAGTCTTTAAAACTGTATATGCCACCAAGCCTAAAATACGTTAAAAGACACAAAGGGATTTTTAGATATAGACAATGTAGAAAAGTTTAATTGTGGGTGAAGTAAATAATTTAATATACCCTTAACATTGAATAAGATAAAAGCAATAATTAAAAGTCTCCCAACTAAAAAACTCCAAAGGCAGAGGGATTCAATGTAAAGCTGTACCAGACCTTCAAAGAACAAAAACACCCCTCAAACAATTTCACAAAATATAAAACAAACATTTTCAAATTCCTTTTATAAAGCCTTTTTATGAAATTCCTTTTATCAAACTGATACCAAAACCAAGATCCAACAAGTAAATAAAATTATAGTATAGTAGTTCTAGTTAGCATAGCTGCAAAAGTATAAATAAAATAGTTACAAGCCATATTCAAAGAAACATAAAAAATATCATATATCACAATCAAGTCAGCTTCATCTAAGACATGCAAGGATCATTCTAAGTATGTAACACAAAAGTTGTAAAGCACTGCAAAAATAGACTAGGACAGTCTATTTATGAAACTACACAATCATTCTATTAATCTCATTATATGTACAGAAGTCCTTTAGCAAAATCCAACATCCACTCATGATAAAAGTCCTGGAGAGGGCTGGTGAGATGGCTCAGTGGGTAAGAGCACCCGACTGCTCTTCCAAAGGTCCGGAGTTCAAATCCCAGCAACCACATGGTGGCTCACAACCATCTGTAACAAGATCTGATGCCCTCTTCTGGAGTGTCTGAAGACAGCTACAGTGTACTTACATATAATAAATAAATCTTTAAAAAAATTTTAAAAAAAAGTCCTGGAGAATTTAGGGAAATAGGGGACATATCCCAACATCATAAAGATAATATACAGGAAACCCACTGGCAACACCATCATAAATCCAAAAAAAAAAAAAAAAAAACTTGAAGCATTTGCACTAAAATAAGACTTAAAATAGAGATGTTCAGCATAGTGTCCCAAGTCTTACATAGAGCAATAAGAGAAGAAGGTAAAGAAGTTAAAGGGCTACCCACATCAAAGGAAGAAATCCAAATATCTTTATTTGCATATGATATGTTTGTATACATAAAAACCCTGAAGACTCCACTAGAAATCTAATCCATATAACTAATAAATACAACTAGCAAGGTAGCAGGATGTAGAATTAACAGAAAAAACAGTAGCCTTCATATACACTATATAGAAAGGAAAATCACAATGGGAAAGAAATGGAAGAAACATTCACAAGTGCCTCAGAAAAAGAAGAAAAAACAGCTTAGAGAAAAGAGATTTTCTCTAGGAAAGAGAAAAGGGAGAAAAAACCTTGCACAGTGAAAACCTTAATACCCTGAAAAATAAGGTGAAGAAGACACCATGAAATGATGAAAAGACCCCTTGCTCATGGATCAGTAGGATGAATGTTGTGAAAATGGTCATTCTACCAAGAGAATATACAAGTTCAATGCAATCCCTATCAAAATCCCAGTACAATATTTCATAGAAGATAAAAAAAATCATCTTAAATTTTATATGGAAATATGAAATACCAGACAATCCAGAAAAATACTAAACAATTTTTTAAAAAGAATAATTAGAGGTGTCAAGAACCTTTCCAGATTCCAAATTATAATATAGAGTTCTTGTAATAAAAACAGCATGGCACTGGCATAAAACCAGACTCATTGATTAATAGAGAAGAAGTGAGACCACACACACAAGCCCACACTTCCATAGTCACCTGACTTTTTTACAAAATGGTCACTAATACACATTTGAAGAAAGACTTCTTCAACAAATTGTACTAGTCAAACTGGATTGCTACATATGGAAGAATGAAACCACATTCTTATTTCTCACCCTGCATAAAATTCTATCCCAAATGGATCAAGGCCTTCTATATGAGAGACAATACCCTGAATCTTATTAAAATAAAGAAAAAAGAAGAGAAGAGGAGAGAGGAGGGGAGGGGAGGGGAGGGGAGGGGAGGGGAGGGGAGGGGAGGGGAGGGGAGGGGAGGGGAGGGGAGGGGAGGGGAGGGGAGGGGAGGGGAGGGGAGGAGAGGAGAGGAGAGGAGAGGAGAGGAGAGGGGAGGGGAGGGGAGGGGAGGAGAGGAGAGGAGAGGAGAGGAGAGGAGAGGAGAGGAGAGGAGAGGAGAGGAGAGGAGAGGAGAGGAGAGGAGAGGAGAGGAGAGGAGAGGAGAGGAGAGGAGAGGAGAGGAGAGGAAAACATACTAGAGAATAAACTTAAATTCATTGATACAAGAAAAGACTTTCTATGGGACCCAGGGGGTATAAGCATCAAGACCAACAATCATGAAATTAGAAAACTTCTGTACAAAAAAGGACACCATTATTTCAGGAAAGAGGCAGACTATCAAATGGAAAAAAGTCTTTACCAACTGTACATCTGACATAGTATTATCTAAAATATACAAAGAATTCAACTCTAAACATCAAAAAACAAGCAACCCATTTAAAAATTAGGGCATAAAACTAAACAGAGTCCTCAAAATGAATATAAATAAACGAGAAACATTTTTTTATATCCAACATCTTTCACCATCAGAGAAATGCAAATTAAAACTACTTTGAGATTTCACCTTACCCTGTTCAAATTGGATAGATCAAAAAAACCAAGTGGCAAGAGATACTGTCTGAGTGTGGGGGAAGGGGAATGTTTATTCACTGATGGTGGGTGTGCCAACTAGTACAGCCAGGAAACCAGTGCCAGCAGGAAATCAGTGTTGAGGTTTCTTCAAAAGCTGTAGACATACCACATAACGCAGTTATGCTCTTCAGCTCTTTATCCTGTTATAGAGATGCCTGCTCACTCATATTCACTGCTTCTCTATTCACAACCACGAGAAAATGGAAATAACTCAGATTTCCATCAATGTACAAATGGATGAAAATGTGCTACCTTTACACAACAGATATGATTTAGCTCTCAAAAAATGAAATTTTGAAACTCACAGGTGAATGGATAAAACTGAATATAGTGAATAATAATTCTGAGAGAGGCAGCCCAAAACAAAAGGATAAACATTGCATATTGCTTGTTTTCTCTCATTTGTGGATGTTAGCTATGAATCTCCAGACATATGTCTTACATTTAAAATACATGCAGAGGCCTAGGAATTTTTTAAATGTCATGATTTTCAAAGGAAGGAAGACAGGACACAGTGGCCTAAAAAGTTAAAGGGAGCAACAAAATGGGAAGGGTTAAATTGGGGTAGGCAGGGTGAAGCATGGGCTATGGAAAGCAATAACTATCAAAACCAAAACAAACAAACAAACAAAAACTTAAAAAAATTTTGTGGAGGGTCTGCTGCAGCCAGAAGAAAGACACCCAAGCTCCTCCCCCACCAGGGGTCACCTCAATGGGTGAATGTGTGAAGGATAAATGGGAAAGATGGAGTATGTGGTAGAGAAATGGAAGAGAAAGAGAAGCTGGTGGGGGGGTTCATATACTGAAGAAAAGTGGAACAGGAGACTCTACAGTTGTGAGAAAAAGCAAATGTGAGGAGGCCATGGCGAGGTCCTGGCCTGAGCTGTCTCCAAGGACCATGTCTGGTTCCATGGTCCTGCTGCAGCTAGAATCTGTGTCAATGTCTGTGGCCCAAACTACCACCAAAGGCCAAGGACATGTCCATGGTCTGAACTGCCACCAAAGACCATGTGGATGTCTGAGAACCAGGCTACTGCAGAGGGAGACAAGGTACTGACCTGATTCACCTGCACTGTCACCTGAGGCCATGAGGACATCAGGCCCATGCTTCGGTGTCTGTGGTCCTATGGCAGCTGGAGTCTGTGTTGATGTCCCAGGCCCATGTTACCAGCAAAGACCATGCAGATGTCTCTGGTCTGGAATGCTGCTCAAGGCACTGTACTGAGCAACCCCACCTCCCACCTGCCCCCACACTCTGGAGAACTGTCCCTGTCCCTCACTGGCAGCAACATTTGGAAAAATAAACACTGCACCTTACCTGGGAAGCAAAGTACAGCTAGTCCTGGTAGCAAAGGCGAGGGTGAGCCAATGCCGGTACTAGGGTTGTTGCCAGTGAGGTTCCATAGACTTCCGAACATTACAGGATATTACCATTCCCTTAGATACCTTCCAGAACTTGCTGGTAAGACCCTATTGCTGAAGACAACTCATACTTGAGCCACAGAACATAAACAGGCGAAGCTGGTACTGACCTGGAAGCTTCGTTTCTCCTGGCTGTTTTCATAATGCTGGGTGGAGCTATGGATGGTACCACAGGAGGAAAGTCATCATCATGCCTACTCAGCTATGAATTCTGCAAGTTACTGTACTGAATGGCCTTGCCAGACATGTCCACTGGAACAACATAGCACAAAGTCACAAGAGTACAAAGTACAGCTACTTTCTGGTTGGGTTTAAAGCCCACTTCATAGATTAGAACTCATACTCTGGCACTGATTTTTAGGCTAATAGCTTATAGCTAGGCAAATCACAGAACCTAGAAGAGAACCTACAATTGTTATTCTAATAAATAGATATGGTAGTAAACTGACTCTTAATGACTTACCATTATAATTATAGATCAATGAATCTATTAACCCAGATCAGGGAAATGTCTATTTGCAGTTGATGATGATCAATACAAAGACTCACAACTTGCCATGATCAGGGAATAAAAGACTGTGGAATGTCCATGCCTTATTGAATCACCTAACACACCTCCTGTTCCCAATGATCAGGGATCATTGCTGAAGATGGATCAGAAAGAGTTTAAGAGCCAGAGAGACAGCTTCATGTGTAAACTCACAACAGGTTTGACAACTTGCACAAGGCTTGTAAATGCTTACTACAGACCAATACCCAGTATAGAGAGGGGAGGTGGGCACAACGTCCAACCCATAGCTGAAGCACTATTTATAATTGATTGCTATCGGGAGAAGAAGCCCTTTTAAAAAAAAGATTTTGGCCCCTAGTACACTGACCACACTCCTGTGGAAGGCTACACATGCAAAATTATATGGACATTACCAATCATATTTTATGGGCTTAAAAAAGGGATAAGACCCAAAGTCAAGAGGGTAGAGAAAGGAGGGATGCGGATGTTGTCTTATCTTAGTGTTCCATTGCTATGAAGAGACATGATGATCATGGCAACTCTTTTAAATAAAGCATTTAACTAGGGCTTGCATACAGTTTCAGAGATTTAGTACATTATTGTCACCACGGGGAACATGATGACATACAGGCAGTTGAGAGTTCTACATTCAGATCCAGAGGCAGCAGAAAAAGAGGGCCACTGAGTCTGTCTTTGGGCTTTTGAAACATCAAAGTCCATCACTAGTAACATACTTCCTCCAATAAAACCACACCTCCTAATCCTTTCAAATAATAACATTCCCTCACACCCAGACATTCAAATATAGGAGCTTATGGGGGATAGTTCTCACTCAAACCACCATGGCTATGGAAAGAATTGGGGATGGTGAATATGGTCAAAATACATAGTATGGAATCTTCAATTAAAAATTAATTCAAAATTGAATTACCAGAATAAGTCAAATGACATATTTAACATGGGTAGGATACTAGACTGTCAGGAATAGTCATTGTTTTTCAAGCTAATGTGTAGCAGTTACCTTTCCCTTACAAACATTAGACATTGACACCTCCTTAGTACCCTCCTATGAAAGCTGGTCATGATGTTGCACATCAGTAACCCCAGCTTTGAAGTAGCAGGAGAATGCTTGGAGATCACTCATCCAATGACGTAAATGAATGAGGGAGAGAGCTTATCTCAAACACTAAGGCAGATAGTAGTCAAGGAAGACACAGATGTGGACTCTGGCCTGCACACGCATAAATGAGTGCACACTCACACAAACACAGAAATCAGAATCAGAATTCCATGTGAGAAGTGGAGGGATCTGAATTGGGGACTGGGCACATAAAAGGAAAGCCAGTGGGGGTTCTATGTCCTATTGGAGTTCAATGACAAGAGGGAAATGTCCAAAGGGGTCTCAGGTACATGCAGAAAACAGGATGATGGCCACAAGACCTTTTCCTGCACTTAGAGACATCATATGTCATTAGTCATTTCCACTGAGTGTCTGAATGCTGATGCCAACACTTTCCAAAGGTGACAGATGCAACCTAGATCTTCTGTACCAAGACTTGAGTTAATTCAGCAGAAATCATTATCCATCTTCTGTTCTCTTCCTGCCATGTAAGGTAGTCAGCAGCCATTTGTCTTTTGCTTCTGGACACTCCTATTCATCCTATCCAAAGGGTCCCTCTCTCCTACTCCCATTTACCTATACTTCTTCATCCTGAAGGTGGTGGCAGATACGTCATAGACCTGTTGATGTGGTGCCCCTGAGAAAAAGGGAGAAAGCACATAGCACCTTTCAGGATGGGTTTGCTGTATAAATAGGGAAGACTGGACATAGAATGCTGGGGTTGGACTGGTGGTGCTATGCATTAAAATGCTAAATACTGACTCCCAAGATCTGGTTGCCTCCTGGTGAGGGGACCCTCATGTACACCAGGTGATGTTTGTAAACCTTGTTCCCAAGTTAACCGGTTAATGAAAGGCTAGAGCCTGGGATTGCACAGTAGAGAGGAAGGCGAGACTTGAGCATGGAGTGAGGGATTTGAGGAGAGACCAAATGAGGAAAGGGAAAGGAGACAAAGGGAAGAGGAGGCTGTCATGAGAGGAGGTGGACTATGAGCATGTGACCAGAAGAAACAGCAAGTAACAAGGAATATATGGCTAGAATCTAAGTTAGAATAGCTTCCAAATCTGCCCAGTCTATGCTTACAATCTGTAAATAAAGCACCAGGTTTGTATGCCTTTTATACAGGCTAGATAGAATATATAATTCCCACTACAATAGAGCCTCCCTAATCCCAGAAAACTAATCACAATAGGTAGATAGTCCAAGGCTGCAGCATGTGGCAAGGAGTAATGTTTGCTGCAAATCACATCATGTCCATAACTGCCTGACAGACTTTTTTTTAATTAGATATTTTCTTTATTTACATTTCAAATGTTATACCCTTTCCTAGTTTCCCCTCTGAAAATCCCTTATGCCCTCCCCATCTCCCTGCTCCCCAACCCACCCACTCCCACCCCTGGTCCTGGCATTCCCCTATACTGGGGCATAAAACAGTCACAGGACCAAGGGCATCTCCCCCCATTAATGACCAACTAGGCCATCCTCTGCTACAAATATAGCTAAAGCCACAAGTTCCACCATGTGTTTTCTTTGATAGGTGATATAGTTCCAAGGAGCTCTGGGGGATACTGGTTAGTTCATATTGATGTTCCTTCTATGGGGCTTCAGTCCCCTTCAACTCCCTGGGTATTTCTCCAGCTCCTTCATTGGGGACCTTGTGCTCCAGGCTAAGAGACTTTTAAAGCTGATCTAAAGGTCCTAATCCTGGATGCTTCAAAAATCACTCTGGAAGTCGAAAACATGAAGGTTTCTGGATTCCAGTCACAAAATTTCAGTTCACTGGGTTTGGGTAGAGTACATAAATCTGTGATTATACCATATAGCTCAGATAAATGAAATTCTGCCAACAGCTCCTCAGTGGGCCAGTCCTTGGGGACCTAGTCATCAAAGAGTCATGGGTGTTAGAGCCCAGGCACCTCACTGCAGGCTGCTCAGACCCACAGGATTTCCTTGTATATCTTGACCATGAATATGCTCTCCTACGCACCCAGTGTCATACTTCCTAAACACTCCAGATACCTGTAAGCAAAAGTGCATTTTGTGGAGGGCTAGGGATGTCATCCAGGGGTACTGTACCTGCCTAGTCTGAGCAAAGTCCTCCCCAGCACCTCAAAAATGTATTTTTCCCTGAAGGTAGACATTAATCTAAAGGGTTTTTTTGCACATATATAGATACCCCAAAACCAACTGAGCTGGGGTATATGACTATGTGTTTATATAATATCTTTGAACAAGAAAATAGAGTTTGGGGAGGCAGAGACAGGCAGATTTCTGAGTTCAAGGCCAGCCTGGTATACAAAGTGAGTTTAAGGACAGCCAGGGCTATACAGAGAAACCCTGTCTCAAAAATAGAGTTTGAAAGCAACCTTCTGAAGGGTCTACCACAGAATGACAAGGGGCTTCTGCATTGAAACCTTCTAAGGCTCTCATTCTCAAGTTTTAGAACCTCAAAATACCAAAGGAACCACCATTTTTTGTTTATGTGGACTATATGTGTTATTTTATTAAGGACTGAAATTGTGGAGCAAATTAATGTTTATGAATTATTTACAAGTAACAAACTTCTATGTTAACCAATTTGCCTTATATGAAAAGCAATTTCATTTTCAAAAAATACTTTGTGAGAAGAGTAACATGTTTTAACTTTTTGCAAATCTCTTTAAGTTTGGCTTAATAGATGACAGCTGGATTCCCATACTTTTGCATTCAATCTGTTGTAATATGTTATTTTGATGGAAATATATAAAGAGACTCATGACTCACACAAATATGTAGCTGGCTTCAATTTGCTTCTGAACTTAATCTGTTTTTCTATGACATGCAGTATAACTTCTGGAAAATTCCACCAGAAAAAGAAAAAAAAAAACTTCTCAAAGAGGATGAAAATGAAAAAGGCCAGTAAGAGCTTATTGCTGTGCAAATGCCTGCCCCTTTGCAGACCCTTTGAAAGGCTCCAAATCTTCACTGATGTTGGCTGAGCACTGGACTCTGAATGCTTCTTGAGCAGAAAGCAAAACAAATCCAACAAGCTCATTTGTTGTGATTATTGAGACAGTGCTGTAGCTCTTGTTTGAGATACGAGGGTGATATAAAGGAGGTGAGTGAGCTCCGAGTCCCTCCGTATACTGACAAAGCTACTTAAGGTGCTAAGTATAGACTCGGTTGACAGCTTTGTTCAAATGAGAGAGATGCATGATGCTACCTGGGCCCACAGGCTGTGCCCACACCGGCTGCTCAGCGACTCTTCGGGACTAGAAACAAGAGATGCTCAGATTTAAGAAAAGAGTAGTTAGGATTTACCCCAGAGGCCTATGACTGTTTGGATTCTGAGCAATAAGCAGATGGTGTTGGTGGGCTTGTGGGCCTCTCCAATGTCCTGTTAGACCCGCCCTCTCTCTGTGAACCCTACCACTCCTCACTATTCCTGACATACACTAGACATAAGCATTGGTACTTTTTAGAGTTCTCCCCTCTCTGATAACAGAATCCCCCCAGACAACTACTTCTCCAAATCTGTTTCCTTCTGGAAGCTCCTCTACATTGCTTAATACTGCACCTCCGCTCAGCAGTGTTGAGCCCCCACAACAATCTCACTGCTCATTTTACTTTTTAAAAGTCTTTATCACTTTTATTTAGATATAAAACACAATAATAATATCTGATGATAAAGTATTCATAAGTCTCTTACATTTGAACGATAAATATTAGGTGTAAATGTGTGCATACATGCAAGCTCATGAAGGGTAGAAGACAGGCTGCTGGATTGGTTCTCACCTTCTACACTGTGGATCTGAGGATAGAAAGCACTTCTGTTTGTTTTTTTCTCTTTTTTGTCTACTTATTTGACATGTTATTTTTTTATTGGCTATTTGTATGACTTCGTGTCTGTATCTCCTATAAGACAGTGACCATTATTTTTTCTGTTCAGTCTGATGTCCAGAACAGTGGCTAAAATAGAGAACGTGCCCATACATACTAGTTAGAGGAATTCAGAAGTAAGATTTGCATATGAAGAGACAGTGGGCAGCATTGACTTTGTACATGGAGTGTGCTCCCAAGGGAAGAGGAAGACAGAGCCAAGTATGTCCACTTTACTATCTCCAGATTCACACAGGTTAAATCATTCTTCCTCCTCCAGATCTTTGGAAGACAAATATAAACTGGAATATGCCAATAAAAAGAAGTATCAAGAAGGGAGAAGGTATCCAACACTGATAAGCTTTCACATATACTATGCTTAAGTGTGTGGTCAGTCAAGGGTGTGGTGTTCTCAGAGTGAAGACCCGCAATTCCAGGTTGAACATTCTGCTCTCTGTCACCAGGTACTCTTCCAGAGCCAAGAACACCTTCGCCCTTTATTTCCCCATACTTAATTTCTGGGCTCTTTCAGTCACCCATCAGGTGAGCAACCAACCCTATACTGAGTATCCTCCATCAGAAAAGTCTTTCTGTTGCTTCTGATTTCCTGGCTCAATGCACTGTCATTCATTTGCTCTCTGGGAGAGACTTCTTGAACCATTGCGAGAGAAGTCTGAATTTATGCCAGAAAGTTCTTATGTGGATAAGAGATTTTTAAGTGATTAAATCTTTTGCAGACTTGGTCTATTTCCCATTCCATCATTCTTCCCTAATTATGTCCTGCATTGCCTGATATTTCTGGAGTGACTATACATCTCAATTCATCCAAAATAATTAGAGTTTATACCTGTTATTCCCATATATGTATTAATAGATGCCCTTCTTTCTAAAAAAAAAAGTGTTTCTAAAAAAAAAAAGATCAGAAAGCTACAATAAATATGGATTCTTATATTTGTACAATAAAATTTGGTGACAACCTTAAAAGATTTCAGCAATGAAATACCAATTAGAAGATGTCCCACACTTGAATATAAACTAATTCTCATCATGAATTTTCTTGAAAAAAATTAAAGTTCAATGATTACATTAAAGTACAAAGATATTAAAGTCCACATTTATATTCTCTTTTTCCCTTGTGATATAAAGTTCAAAGAACATTGAAGTCCAATATCCACCCTGATTTTTTATTCAGATCATAGACAAGATATCAGAATCAAGGTATCAAAAATTAGAGTTTTTCTTCCCCATGAGAGTTTTGAATGTGTGACAAAATATTGTTTTGTAGGAGGGAATTATAGCAATATTTTTCCATCAATAAATATATTTTATATTTTCAGGCAAAATAGCCTATAGGCAATAACCTGGTCTCATCTTCCTGGTACCTGTCTTTAATTAGTTATAAGTCATATTACTGGAATAACCACTACAATCTCAGGGTTGAGCTTAGCAAATCAATGAAGAAAGTAAGGTGTACCATCAAACATGTCCTTCCAAACTTCTCATGATTATGTCTTTCATGTTTACAAGCTTAATGGAGAAGGTGGTAGCCTTAGGAATGCCACAAAGGGGAAGACATCAAATGTGTGAAATACTGTATGCAACAGAGCCGACTTTTCTGCTACTGCCTTCATTAAACAGAGGCTTGACTAAGAAAGATGGTTGTTGTTATTGTTGTTGGTGGTGGTGGTGGTGGTATTGGTGTTGGTGTTATTGTTAAGCCACTGAACTTCTGGAAGTGGTCTGTTGTGGTGGGTCATAGAGTATGTTGCCAGCCTTTGATTCTAGTGGGAGAGGCATTATAAAAGTGGAACAAAGACAGCCAGCTGAGAAGTTAATTCACTTTGTAATAAATAGTCCCACAAATGAGAATTTATTCCTGAAAGAAAAGTTTATGAAAGAAAGAAAGAGAAGGAGAGAGAGAGAGAGAGAGAGAGAGAGAGAGAGAGAGAGAGAGAGAGAGAGAGAAGAAAAGTTTACTCATTCTTAAAGATCTAAAGAGATTTTCCCCTTTGCTCCCCTACTCCCCAGAATCTACTTGGTACTTCCAAGTTACACCCCCTAGCTTCCTGAGCAAAGCAAAAGGAATAACTCTCCCTTCTTTCATCTCTCCAACCTTGGAAGGTGGATGTGACAGAGAAACAGCCTTCTTGATGACTATTCTCACCTGTTCCATGGTCAAGTTGTCACCTGCTCCATGCTCAAACTGTAACCTGTTCCACACTCAAATTGTCTTCTTTTTCTTCAAGTACATTTGACTTTTCTTAAAGGACATCTGTGTCTTTCCCCAATTCTAGCTCCAAAAGTCCATATCCACTGTGAATGTACCTTCTTTTCCTTGCCTTTGTTTAAAAATAAGTTAGAAAGTCTCAGATCTTAACCAACCCAAGAATATTTGTAAGACAGAAGCACTTCAATGAGCCTATCAAAGCCAAACACAAAGTATATATTGAGCAACACTGTGTTACCACAGCCCTTGAGCCAGTGTTATGTGACACAGCACCTCCTGGACAGAGCAGACTGGACAGCGGTGGACACCTGACCCCATAGACTAATCAACAAACTATGACTAAAAGACTTAGTCAATGAATAGGAACAGAGAATTCAAATAGGACTGAGAACAAAGAGTCCTCTCTACCCTTCAGACACCAGGGCCCATGAGTAAGGCAGAGGAGGTCAGCTGATGGAGGCAGGACAATGGGACATTGTTAAAGCAATACAAATGTGAGAGGAAGAGAAAAGAATAGGAAGAGTAGGAAGTTTGAAAGAACCCAACTACAAAGGTATTGTGGATCCTACAGCTGTTTGGTTCTTTGCCTTTATTGAACAGTGTTCCAATCTAGCATATTGATACCCATTCATTGGATCCATCTCAAAAGGGTGCTGTCCGGCTGCACTAAAAAAAAAAAGTGGTTTTCTAGACTCCATCATCAGACTGTGGTAGAGATCCCAAGGGGGAAAAAAAAAATACTGGTGAGTAGGACTTTTCTTTCTTCCTACCTAAACTATCAGATTTCTAAAACTACAAACTTTGGGAGAAGGTATGAATAAAAGATAACACTTTAGAATATTTGCACTTGGGAAAAAGGAGAGTGAATCAGGGTAATGCCTGAGATATTCTTCAGAGGACAAGGAGGCTTACAGATTACAGCTGAGGAGATGTCACCCACAGGCAAACTCAGAAGACTCGTCTGGACCACAAAAGGTAATACTACCAGTTTCTTCAAGAATTCCATGCTGCGAGAAAGTGACTTTACTTTCTCTTTTGTCACTAAAGGGGAAGCAAAATCTAGTCTCTATTGTCACATTTCTGCCTGGGAAGGAGACTGATTTCTTTTCCTCTGGGATGCTGAAGTAGGGACGAGACTCTTCCATGCACAATAACCATGGTTCTGAGTAGAAGAACCTATAAGGTCTCTGCTAGAGCTCAGGACCCAGAACCATGACAATGAAGAATAATTCGTGCCCGTAAATAAAGGAGCTCTTACTCTGACAGAGCTGTAATGGCAAGAGGCTTTTGTGTATTACTCCCAAAGCAGAGTAAAAGGAGGAGAACCAAGTAAGAAAACATAATCATAAGCTACCCAAATGATGACAAAATATTAGGTGACAAGACTAGGAGATGTGAACCCCATTTAAGACAACACAAACAATCTTGAGGGGGAGAAATGAAAGAAAAAGATTGGTAGCTACAGACTCTCCGAGCACATCGTCCCCATGTCTTCAATAACAATTTTGGGTGAAGTGAAGAAAGCTCAGTTGGTAAAATGCTTGCCATCCCCAGGCAAACATGAGGAGCTGAGTTTAACCCCCAGCACCCACGTTAAAAACCAGATATGTGGATCCCTAGAACTCATTGACCAACCATCCAATCTAATCAGCAAGTCTGAGGTCATAGGAAGAGATCTTATCTCAAAAAACAAAAACAAAACTAAGTGGATAACTCCTGAGAAATGACACCCAAGGCTGACCTCTTGTCTCCATGTGCAAGAGAACACACACACATACACACACACACACACACACACACACACACATTGGGGGAGAGAGAGAGAGACATACACAGAGAGAGAGAGACAAAACAAACACACACAATGCACACACACAGAGACACACACACACACACAGAGAGAGAGAGAGAGAGAGAGAGAGAGAGAGAGAGAGAGAGAGATTGAGAGAGAGGTTGTCCTGGCTAATCTATCAGCCTAAGAAATGCAAGTCTGGTAGGGGGCAATGTCTATGTCTCAGTGGAGAGACACGTACAAGTCCCCATGACCTACAAAATTCAAAGCTGAGAAATGGAGCCATCTTTCTTTCTTTCCCTGTCACCCTACAAGCAACAAAGATGATTGATTTCCTCTGGAAATCAGGAAAAGGTTATTCCAGACATTAACAGAACTGTGGCTCTTTCAATAAGCAGTGTCTCTTATGAGATTATGAAACAAGTGGGGCCCTGTTCAGCAATGCCTTGGTCATTCCAAGTACAATCAAGGCACTGTGGCTTTCACTTTATGAAAAGGGGGTATTCCAGAACCTACATAGGAACTGGACAGGTGAGGGGTGCATTTGTATAATCAAAAGTTTCAATAGCAGGAGAAACTACCATAGCTTGCACACATGGTGGAACTGTAATACATTACTACCCAGGGGAGTCCCCTTTATGCCATAGCAAGGACTCATAAGGAAAAAGGTGTGTTTGGGAATGGGAAGTATTTGGATTTTTTCTTCTCTCTCTCTCTCTCTCTCTCTCTCTCTCTCTCTCTCTCTCTCTCTCTCTCTCAGTTATAGCTGAACGAACATATGAGGGGACATTTAGGATTTCTGCTCCTCTTCTTCTGGGTATGCGGTTTATGGGGTTGCAGGACCCTTTCCACCTCACAGAACTCCTTACACCATCTGGACCATCTCTGTCCCAAAGCCTCACTCAGGAACTTTGATACAAATGGAGGGAACAATGAAGTTGGAAAAAGTCAGCATTCTTCACCCATCTTTCCACAGAAGGTTGAACCCCAAAGACAGAGCAGAGATCAGGATCTGGACACATAGCTACACTGGCATACAGTATGAATTTTTGCAGTGCCCACCATCATGAAAAGCATGGTCCACATTTGTCTAGCAGATGAAACACCAAAGGAAGGTAAGCTGTTCTGAGTGTGGAGAGAGTGCTCACAGTAATGAAGGTGGGAAGAAGGGCACAAGCCTGGACCAGCCAAGAATGCTTCCTCCTCAGAGGTAATAAGCAAGTCTGACCAGGGGCAGTATCAATCACTTGTGGTTTTTTGCTGTTGTTGTCATTGTTGTTGTTGTTATTGTTTCCTTGATTTAGTTCCCATGGACTCAAGTTTAAACCCTGGTTTAAATCCAGATTTGGAGAGGTCCCTCAAAACCTAACAAGCAACAGGACCACTTAATTTGTTCCTGTCAAAATTAACACAGATGGAGAAATGGCTGCCTGGTCCCCAGTCACCAAAAAGCTGAATAGACAGACCTAGAACAGGGAGCAGTGTCACAGACAGTCTAGCATAGCTATAGGTAAGAAAGAGAAAAAGTGCTCAAGAGAAACCTGACCAATGCCACCTGCAGAGCCACCTTTTCACGGTAGCATGAATCAAGGTCACCAGGAAATGAGACCCACTGTGCCCCTAGGGAGATGATGCATCTCCCCATGCTTCAAACCAGGGTCACCTCAGCACAGTAGCAGACACAACCATAGCCTCTATAAATCACTAGAGAGAAAGCATCTTGTTTGATCAGGTGGAGGCAAAAGTCACTGAAGCATGGGTTAGACAATGGAAGAATTCAAGTAAAACAAGGAAATAATTCAAATTGAGAAAACAAAGGCCCAGTCATTGACAGTGCTTTAAACTAGTTGTTCAGAAATGCAGATTTGATGACTTTAGAGCCTGATGAGAGCACTGCCTATTCCTGCCTCATGCATCCTGCCTTGACTCAGACATTAGGAGCAACTACCAAATTATTGCAGAAGATTCCAAACAGACACCTCACCTTACACTTATTGTTTTCAGAACAGTCTTTATAAATCTTCAAATGCCACCTACTTCACCCCCCCCACACACACACACACACACTTTCAGAAATACTGCACGCCTTCCATTACCCTGTGGGCAAAAGACTCAGGACTCCACAGGCTTTAGAATACCATCCATTTATTCACCCATTAAAAAAATATATTTATTGACTGTCTCCTTTCTGCTAGACTGCTATCAAAAGCCCTGATGATATGACAGGGAATCACATAACAAAAGTCCATGATTTTAGGGTGTCACGTTCTAAGAGCAAAATCATTACTCTGCCTCATGGATACCCTACAGTCGCCAATGTTGCAGCTGCCTTCTGTCAGCTCTTGAAGACCAGCCACTCACAGCTCTTCAAGCTCTGTATCCAAAACCATTGTTTTGATAGCTTAACACCAGTCATAATGGGAGGTTGTCTCATATTTGCTAGCATACTCTTCTTATATTCAACACAAAACAACTACTCAACCCTCAAGATCTTCCAAATGGATGTATGGTTCTCTGTGCCTTAGCACACACTCTCTGTGCACATATTCTCTTCTCCTCCTTGATTGTCTGTTAAATATGTGTTATCAAAAAGTAACTCAGAAAATATCCTCTGTGTGAAGCAGCTTTGGCCTTCAGAGGTAGAGCTGACTCCTCCATTATAGCCTGCACAGACCTAAAATATCTTCATCACTTAGCTCCTGGTGTGGCCATCTCCTGCTATACTGCACATGTCTCAAACCTCCTAACCACAAAGATCCTGGCCCTGATTTTGGAACACTTGAAAATAAATTCTTATTGAATAAATCTGGAGCTAAGAAGAAAATTATTTTGTTTTAACAGCTTTCTTAAGACTCCATTTTAGGAGTCAGCTGTGGGCTGAGGTGAGCCAGAAACCCAAATTGTGGAAATGATCACTGTGATTTATAAAGACTACGATGCCAATGTTGTGAACGGTTTAGTGGCAGTATCACTTGAGACAATTGTCCGAAGATGTATTGACTGGACAGCAAGTGATTCAGGCCAGGACATTTGTTCAAAGCTTCAGGGACAGCCTAGAAAAGAGACAGGAAAACAACACTAGTTAGTATCAGAAAGCAAAACCTGTAACTTCTCAGTCAACTTTCTCTAGCACAGGCCCAGGAACTTATGTCCAGCTTTTCCAATGGTGACTGATGAATATCTAAAGCTATAGAAATTTGCTCCACTCCCCCCCCCATGTCATTGTGAAGAGCTGGCAAAAGTCCAAATGCCCCCTCACTTCTACTCGTTGAGTTCAGGAGCAGAGAACAAACTTCCAAGAAACAGAACTCCCGGGACTGAATTTGATAGGGCACTGAACATTTTCATTTAAGGGCCTATAGGCACTCTAGCCACGGTCAGCGGAGTGGCATTAAAGAACTGGTAGGTAGATTTGTCTCTCTCAGGTTTGGCTCATACATAATATAGAAGCAATAATGCTGTCTGCCAAGATTTTCTGGTAGGAATTAAATTGCTTACATTTTTTAATAGAGTGTTCTCATGTCTGAACTCTGATTACCAAAAACCCCACTCTGTTAGAAGGCTGCATCAGGGAGAATGAAAGGGGAGGGGGGTAGACAGAGACAGAGAGACAGAGAGACAGAGAGAGACAGAGACAAAGAGAGAGACAGAGACAGAGAGACAGAGAGAGAGAGAGAGAGAGAGAGAGAGAGAGAGAGAGAGAGAGTCTGAGAGAGGATTGTAAACTGAGAAAGTGCCATTCCTACTGTCCCCATATCTGATGCTGGGAAGTATACAGGGATCTGAAGCAACAAAAGGGGATTATCTAATGAGAATGAGCATTTCAGTGAAGGTATAGACTATTTTGTCTCATTGCTTCAAATGCACTGAAAATTGAAAGGGCTAGCTAGCTCCATGAAACGTCCAGTGACAGTTTCTGGAAACTGAGGATGAGGCTTAGGAGACAGAGGGTAGCAGAGGAGTTGTGAGGAGCCAGGGAGAAGCAGTGTCTTTTCCTGACCTGCAGAGACCCCGGTCCCACATGGAGAACCCAGTGCAGGGCAGAAGGAGCTCAAACCTACTTCATCCCCAGTTTCTGTGTTGTTGCCTTCAGGGTAAGCAGATTATCAGGCCCTATTCCTTTATTCTCCTGGCTCTGCTCTCAGCAGTAGAGGGCTTGGTAAGAATCCTGCCCCAGGAGCTACTTCTACCATCCCTATATCCAGCTTGACACACTGTGCCTTAATTATCTATTTAATTGCCAGCATCTACTCCCTACAGCTACAGGAAGGACTTCCATCTTCTTCCCTGTGGTGTCCTCATTTCTAAACAATAGTGGGCCTTTTTGCATATTAATAGGATGAATGACTAAATGAAGGAATGAGCAAAACTTGTAACAATATGATTCATGCCTAATCCCATGAATAAGCAATGAAAGGTCAGAGTGACTGGATGAGCCCCAACCACTGAAAACGTGATTCCTGTACTAGGAACCTCCCTTGGAGGTTCACTAGAAATGCACCCTCAATCTGAAATCAACCTTACACACTAACAAGACCCCTGTGTTGGGTCCTATAGCCACTGAAGTTAAGTCCTGTTCTAAGGATAGTGCTTCCTGTGCCCAATATGCAAAGGTCAATAGAATGAATGAATTAGAGGTGCAAATGGCCCTGCCCCTACCCCTAATGACTATCTAACCTACACCCTATGACTATCTACCATCCACCCCATAACCATCTACCATTTACCCCACACCTATCTACCCTACATCCCATACCAATCTGCTTTGTACCCCATAATTATCTACCTTATACCTCATACAATTCTGCCTTATACCCCATAACTATCTACCCTATACCTCATAACTATCTACCCTACACTCCACCCTGACCTAAAGGCCACCCAAGTTAAAACAATGAATCAAGCTTTCTGCATAATCCAGTGTCTCCTGCAGCCTCCCACTGCAGCAACTCATGCTTTTAGCAGCACCCAGATGCTATTGTTAAGGTAAAATAAGGACCAGCAGGGATAGTTGATGCTGCCAAGGTTGACTGAAAAGACAAGACTCTGATTTGCCATGGCAATGACAGGCCCAATTTTGCTTGTAGCACAATAGCCTTTTATTACAGGATTCTAATGTTATAAAATTGCCAAAGAGACCAGGAAATAACTAAGAGACAAAGGCAAGGCATCCTGGGAGTGCCAAACCTTATTTTAACAGCCAATGCTCTTGGCCCAGTCTGAGCCCACTGCCTTCCTCAGAAGTGCTGAAGGTTTTTCAGAGACAGGTTGAGAGGGCAGGACCATTAAATGTTTTATAACTACTTTTAGAAGAGTAAAGAAAAGAACAGAGGAATACCCCATTGCCCATGCCAAGAGATGGGTTGCTGAAGCCCAAGATGGACATGTTTGTCCCATTCTCTGACTATTTAGCAAGCTTATCTTTTCTGGATCTCATTCTGTGATCTCTAAAATGTGAGTGCTGAGTTTGCTACCTGAGCATAAGGATAACGGAGTAAATCAAGTGAGGTGTGTGGAAGCACTCAGCACAGCACTTGGCATAGGCATCGAGAGTTCCAGCTCAGACAAAAGTGTTGTCTGTCAAATAGCATACCATCTACCCACAGCATCCCTGAGAAGGGTTGAAGGGATGTCTCCTCTCATAATGTTGATATTTAGGTAGGGACTCTGATGCGATCAAGCCTTCTAATCCAAAGGGAAGAAGATCTTGTAAGACTCTCACAAGCCTTAACTTACCAGAGACCCCCTGAGCAAACAACGTGGAGCCAGGGATCGATGCAAAAGCAAAAGGAATTTTATTGTTCCAGCATGCTCAGGATGCCCTGCACATGAAGGAGAGAGAATGACCCCAGACAGCCCATTCTTTTTTATACAGTTTTCAGAGCAGCAGCCATGAGGCACAATGTGATTGACAGAACAGTGTGACTTTTAAACTGACTGGTCTTTAGGGAATGAGGTGGCAAGGACTTCCCTTGCCTGTAGGTGGCCAACGCTCAAGGAATGTGTCTAAGTGCTCTGGGCCTCCCCCACCTGCAGGTGGCTGATGGTCAGTACCCCCTCCCTGTGGTCTGAGGAATGTAATTAACCCCTCCCTTCCGGAGGGGAGGGGTGCCTATGTGCTCTGTGGCCTTTCTCTTCCAGGAGCGGACAGGTCTGGTGGGATTTTCCAAAGTTCCAGAGCTGACCTCTTCAATCCCTGACCTGGGCTAGAACCTGGAAGTCGGTGAGTCAGAGGAGCCCCAATTCAAGTGGGCAGAGCTGGAAAGGTAATGTCAGACAGGAGATGAGGCCTTTCCTGGGGTAGCCAGATGGTGATAACTAACAAAAATGCAATGCCCACCAGAAGCACAGTGACCTGACACAGAAGGGCACAGGCACACCCATTCCTTATAGGCAGCCTTGAGAGAACACTAGGAAGGAAATGGGCTTCTAGAAAGAGCCCAGCAGCTAGGTGCCATGAGACAGAGCAAGTTCAGTGCTCTCATTGGGGTAGAGGTAGAGGAAGAGATGTTGGAGTCAAAGGCACTGACCTCATGGAAGCTTTACAGAACATAGGAGACAGAAGACTCCTACTAAGGACAAATCACAGAAGCCTAAGAACCACAAAAGATGGGTCAATGAGCCAGATGGCAGCTATAGGAGAATTAGAGGCAGCTAATTAGGAAATGTCAGTGCCATTAAATCATGATATTAGAATCCCTGGTATCACTATACTTCAGGGTGTGTGTAAGGCTTCATGTTGTGAGCTTGTCCACAGCCTTAAAAGTGTTCTCTCAGTCAGTGAGAGCATCTGGCATGCCAAGTGTTCCAAGCAAGAACTAGAATATGTAGCAAGTACAGCCACTGGGGAAAAGCTAGAAAGCTCAAAGGACAAAGCACAGTTGTGGCTAAAAAAAAAAAAAAAAAAAAAAAAAAAGTGTTATTAGGTAGAAGGCAAACAAGGAGGTGGAGAGTGGACAGTATGTTTGGGAGGAATTACTAAAAGAAGCACACACCCTTCTTTGGAACTAGAAGCAAGATGCAGCATCTTTCCATTTTGACATGGGTGTGTCTTCTTTACCATGAATCTCCCTTTCATGACTGTTGGAGGATACAGCTCAGTTATTTCTCTCCAACGTGAACATTAGAAGATGGCATAGTCAGTTATATGCCTTCCTCCATGGCACTGTTACCATAAACGTTGGTAGCTCCATATTGGTTGCCATATGCTATTGCAAAATTTGGAATTTTCTCTTTGGATCTTCAGCCTAAGTAATAAAAGAATTTTAAAACAGAATTAAAGGCAAACTTGGGGACAATTTTATTAATACTTGAGAGAAAAACAACAGGCCAGACATGCTGCAAATCTTGCAGCTGTTAGTAAGAGGCAGACAGACTAGAAGAAAAGCAGTACCATTTATAAGCACCCGTGTGGTTCAAGTGGGAGGTAGCTTCAGAGCTAGAGTAAAAAAGACCAGAGAGTGGGAATAAAGTTGCAGTTTTCTGAGTAAATTGGAAAAGCCAAAAGTTTATCAAAGCTTCATAATGGAGGCTCTATGTGAATCACATTCCTGGGGCAGGACTCTTAGCCAGGTGATTGGTGGGCTCAATTGATTTACTCTTAAGTGAGGAAACCATGGTATGTAATGTTCACTCATTGGGTAGATCAGAATGTCATATAGATTTCATTCTTTTGACCAGGAAGAAATAGCTTTTCCTCTATAGGTCTCAGAGAACACTGATATCCATCCTCAAACCTAGAAGGATCTGTAATATCACTCCGTCAAGAGTAGAAACCCTTAAGTTGTGTAGGAGATGGGCTGCAATCAGAGAACAGATACAGTACATTTTCATCATAACTCCAGATCTCTTTACCAAAAGGGATTCTCACCTGTATGGAGTTTCATTCACACCCCTATACCCAGTGTTCAGGATAATGTACTCATTTAGGAACAGATGAAAAATCAGAGCCTCTGTACTGAGGCATATAAAGTTTGTCAGACCAAGGGGCCTCTCTTTCCAATGATGGCCATCTTCTGATACATATGCAGCTAGAGACATGATCTCTGGGGGTACTGGTTAGTTCATATTGTTGTTCCACCTATAGGGTTGCAGACCCCTTCAGCTCCTTGGGTACTTCCTCTAGCTCCTCCATTGGGGGCCCTGTGTTTCATCCTATACATGACTGTGAGCATCCACTTTTGTATTTGCCAGGCACTAGCATAGCCTCACACGAAACAACTATATCAGGGTCCTTTCAGCAGAAACTTGCTGGCATATGCAATAGTGTCTGGGTTTGGTGGCTGATTATGGAATGGTTCCCCGGGTGGGGTAGTCTGGATGGTCCATCCTTTCATCTTAGCTCCAAACTTTGTTTCTGTAACTCCTTCCCTGGGTATTTTGTTCCCTATTCTAAGGAGGAATGAGGTATCCACACTTTGGTCTTCCTTCTTGATTTTCTTGTGTTTTGCAAATTGTATCTTGGGTATTCTAAGTTTCTGGGCTAATATCCACTTATCAGTGAGTGCATATCAAGTGACTTCTTTTGTGATTGGGTTACCTCACTAAGGATGATATCCGGGGAATGCCAGGGCCAAGAAATGGGAGTGGGTGGGTAGGGGAGCAGGGCGGGGGGGGGGGGGGGGAGGGAGGGTATAGGGAACTTTCGGGATAGCATTTGCAATGTAAATAAAGAAAAGAAAATAGCTATTTTTTTTAAAAAGGCAAGAAAACAAACAAACAAACAAAACCCACAATCAGAGCCTCCTCCTGACACTCCCAGCCTCCAGCCAGGACAGAACCAAAGTCACTTCCTGCTTCTGACCTCAGGAAAGAATTACAGCTGTTCATTTTCGCAGTCCCTGTCCTCAACTGCCCGACCACTTTCTAGATCTTACCCTCATCATTACTGTGTGCTGAGGTAGCCCTGTGCCTGGCGCCACTTCCCACTGTTTATAGTTGCACCAGACGGCTTGCTAGTAGTTCTAAAGATAGGCCACCGTTTGGACAGACATCATCTGAATCACCAGGGAGATGGAATGATTTATCTACCAGGTGATCATGAAACATGGTTGTATTTGGAAAGGCCCAACAGAAGTAGGACCAGTGGCCACCTACTGGAAACCTGATTTAACAGAAAGGGGAGGGTCAATATTACAAGAAGTAGAACTCCATATTATGTTATATGATGCCCTTTCCATCATTGGTGGGTGGAAGAGTAAGCCCCAACAGTGTCATTAGAACAGGAGAGCTGTGCCTGCCTCTCAACTGCTACAGTACTCAGGAAAACGGGCCCTGCAGCCCACCTGGGCAGCACAGTAGAGCTAACCCAGATGCAAGAGGCCTGAGTGAGCTGCCCTAAGGGTGAGAGCATGTGAGAGCTGACCTCCAAACTTGTCTGCTGTGTGGCAGTGCAAGCATGAGAGGTGCCTTCCCCAACCCTAGACCCTTGCTACATACTGCAGAGGGAAGAACTAGCCTTGACCTTCATGTGCTGCAGCACAGGAGATAGCAGGCCCTCCTCACACCCTCACCTGGGCGTCAGAGTAGATCTGTCTCTGGTTGATGAGGATGCTGGTGGGCCAGCCTTAAAGGCATGAAAACGGAGGAGCTAGTGAGCTGACCAGCTCAGATACCTCTCATATCCAGATCCAGGGCTTTAAATAGGCCCACCCCAGCATCTATCCCATCAGTGAACTGCTGAAGTACAGGAAGGGGCTGGTCCTGCAGTCCTGTCACTACTGAATCTCCATGACACAGGACAGCATGATATCAGAGAGGATCCAGTATTGATCAGTTATCAGAAGCCAGATGCCCCCAACCAGACCAATGAGTTACTGCAGTGAGTATTTGTAAGCAAAGAAATATGGGCAAGTGGATATTCTGTGGGACACACTGTGACACACTCTAGCTTCCACAATGGGATTTATTTTTTCTATTGAGGGGAAGGTTTCGAAGGTAGAAGGCAGGTATGAGGAGAGGGAGAGATGAGTGGGATGGCATACATGATGTCAAATTCACAAAAAACAAATAAAAAGTTTTTAAAGGTATTTTAAATGTACAGTATCTGATAGAGAAGCATCCATCAATACCCCTTCCCTACCATTCACATGTGCTTAATTAGTGTTTCCTGTCACCTGAACAAGTACCTGAGACAGATCAACTTACAGGCTTTCTTTGGCTCACAGTTTGGGAGAGGTGATGTCAGAAGAGTGAAGGAAGCTATATACAAGGCTAAGAGAGCACCTATAAAGCTCTTCCAAAGGCCATGTGGCACCATCTTCATCCCCAGAGCAGATCTTGGAGGCCTTCACACCAAGTCCCCTGGCCAAGACTGGCATGTTCCTCAGTGGGGCGTTGACACCACATTAGTCACATCTCCAAACCCACGTGCTTCTCACTATGTTCAGTGACCTAGCCAAAAATGATGCCCCTGAAAAACTTCAGCGGCAAGATTCTTTTTAATTCTATCAGGGAACCTGGGAAAGAGGGAGTGTGAGAAAGGGACGCCACTAGGAACAACCGCTTACTTCTGCAGCAGAATCATATTATCTTAGTCCATTTCAGATCTAAAATATTTTAAGCCAGATGTTTTTATAAAGAAAGAGTGTAATCTGGATCAGGGTTCTGGGGGATTGAAGGTGTGGCCCTGGGCTCTAGCTCTGCTGAAAGGCAAGGGGTTTGAGGTCATAGGTGCTCTGCCTTAATCAATGGAACAAGACTTCTATCTGGAATAGATCGGGCTCTAGAGGACAGGTCAGTTCCTGTGAGAACTAACCAATTTGGTCCAGTTGGTTAAAAAATACCTGGGGTAATCAAGTCCTTTCAACCAGATAGCCAAACTTTTTAAGCTAAAATATATTTTTAACAATATTGAGGAGTAAATTTTAGCTTTTGGAAACATGATTGATCTATAATTTCACTAACACAACGTTCAAAAGATATCTTGCTAAAATCAAACATAGTTTTGAAGTAAACTTTTAAGTGAACTATATAGAATATACACAAAAATACTTACAAAGTCAAGGTAAATAATTTGATGAACTATACAAAGGAAGGACATCCATCCAACCACTGCTCAAATAACTCTCTTTTCATCCCTAAATCCTGCTAAGACACCACCCTGCCCACATCCCTAAAAGGAAAGACAGGGGAAGTCAGGGGGAAGGGGACAGACTGAGCTGATCCTGGCATCTCAGAGAAACCTCTGGAGACATAATTACTGCATTCGTTTCCTAGGCTGTCTCAGACACTCACCACAAACCATGTGCTTAAAGCACAGGATTTATTACCATTCAGCTCTGAGGCTGTTTGCAGAAAGCCCAAGGCCCCTTGGAAGCGTAGAGGTAGAGATCATTTGGGGCCTTCGGTAACACTGCTATCTGCAGACATCCCTTGGCTTGGCAACCTCAGTACAGCCTCTGCCTCCACTCGCACATCTTCTATCTGTGTCACTGTAGGACATGCTCCAGTGTATCTGTGTCCACATTTCCCTCATCTTAAAATGATACCAGTAGCATTGGATTAAGATCCACCCTACTCTAGTAAACCTGAGACTCATTGTACACACGAGTATTCCCATTCCCAAATAAATCAACATATACTCTTTTTTAATGGGTCCAGGGGACAAAATTCATTTTGATAACCACTAAGTACAAGACAATATCCTGATGAGCATAAGGAAAACATCAGAAAGTTTCAGTAACTGAGAACATAGTGAACTTTCAATGACATCATCAGTATTGGTTCTTGAGTTCTGGCAAGCATACCACAGCAAATTAAGACATGGGCAGTAGGAAGTGGTGGAGGGGAGCATGGGAGTGCTATGCCCTCCTCATGATTTCTCTGTAAGTCCAACACTATTCTAAAATTAAAAGTTTATTTTAAAAAGGAAAGTTCTTAGGTTGAGCATTCAAGGAGAGTTGAAAAGTCTCTCGTAGAGAAGTCTGCTGGGTCCTCAGCCCCTCATCCATGTCTTATAAATGTAGATGTCAGAGGAAGGTGACTGACAAATGACCAGAAATAGATTTTATTGTATGTTTTATTATAAAATCTTCTTATGGCTGTCTCTTTCTATATCTCTTTTATAGATTTAGCTAGAGATAGGGAACAGAAGAATGCCTGTCTAGATTTAATCTTTGCACAGGATATTATAGCTCTATGAATCTTTATACCAATTGTCACTCCCAGCCTACAAATAATTAACCTGGGACTTAGAGAAAAGAAACTAGTTCAAAAGCAGAGCATCAGAAACATTAGCTCAGCTCTCAGACATGACTTTACCATCATATTCTGCAGTATTCACTATCCAGTACTCACTTTCCTGCCTCTATTTTCACTGTTTATCCCGTTCTGGTTGTAAATGATCAAACTAAAATATGTCTGTGGGGTAAGCTGTCACCAAAATCATATAGGGAAAAATCTGACAGCAGGCTTTAAAGCATAAAAAAATTATTTAACAATCAACCAGGTGCACGGTGGAGAAGAGAAAGTCAGGGAAAATGAAGGAGAGAGAGGATGGGGCTCTCCATCGGGAGTTAGCGGGTGGTGAATCAAAGAGCCTTCTATTTCCAGAAAAGTTGCTTGAGAAATTAGGTCTTCAGCTGTTTCCTACCCCTTTCTTTCATGCTTCCCTGTCTCAAAACAGAAAAATATGCAAAGAAAGGAAATAATAGAAGGAGAAGAGAGGGAGGGAGAAGACAGTTCTTCAAATAAGTCATCTATTTTCTGCTGCCGGGCAGGAGCAAGGTGCTAAGGATTTCACAATATAATTAACATGACAACCACACCAGAGAATCATCACTATCCTTTTCGTCTAGGGAAGTTCTATGTGTTTTTCCTCTATGACTGTCTGAGCCCTGGCATGGGCAAGCATCTTTGTGGTTGATTTTACAAAGGTAACAGTCATGAGGAAGAAGCTGAGATGTTGTTGCTATGATCGCTTCCCCCTGCTCAACAGTCACTAAAACAAAACAGCAACAAGAGAGATGAGATGACAACGTGTTAGGTGTGTTATCGGTGCTTCTGGAAGAGAAACATGGCTATCAAACTTAGCTGTGAAAACTGCAAGTTACAATAATGTCTGGGCAGGAAGACATGCTCCCTTGTACAATACTTGTATGAGCATCGTGGTGACTGAATAAAGTCCCTTTACACAGATGAAACCCATAGCTGGTGTCATTATGGGACTAAGAACTTATGTGCCATGGTTTGAATGGAAACAGTCTCCATAAGCTCTAAACAGCAATAGAACAGTAACTAAGATAGAAATTGGTACCAGGGGCTGAGATATTGTGACCATCATGATTATGCTGTTGCTCAGAAGAATATGAAAGACTTTGAACTAGAAAAGTGGGCAATGCTTTAAACAGGGGTTAAAGGGCCATACTAGTGAGGTCATAGAAAATAGTACTGAAGGCAAAGTGGGCTATGCAGGCTCATTTCAAGAGGTTTCAGAGAGAAAGAATACTAGGAAGTGACCTAGAGACCATTCTTGAGATATTTTAGCAAAGAAAATGGCAAAGGGTTTTGTCCTTGTTCTAAATATTTGCTGGAGTATAAATTGAAGAATTTGGGAATTATGTCATCTGCAGAGGACATTTCAAGACAGCTGTGTATTGCCTGTGTTATGTAGTTATTAGTGATCACTCTTATGCAGATCTGCAAGAAAAAAGAACAAGTGTGTGTGTGGGGGGGGGGGATGTGGAGAATCAAATAATATTGTTTCAGAGGAAAAGGAGAACCAGGAAATGTTGTGTTACAGTCCAGCTTTGTACTCAAGACAATGAGAAGTCTAAAGAAAAGCATGATATACCAGTCAGTGATGATACAACCTTTAATCCCAGCACTCCTTAGGAGTCAGAGGCAGGCAGATTTCAATGAGTTTTAGGCGAGCCTGGTCTATAGAGAGAGTTCTATGAAAGCCAGGAATACACAAAGAAACCCTGTCAGAAGAAAGGAAGAAAGAAGGAAAGAAAGAAAGAAAGAGAGAGAGAGAGAGAGAGAGAGAGAGAGGAAGGAAGGAAGGAAGGAAGGAAGGAAGGAAGGAAGGAAGGAAGGAAGGAAGGAAGGAGAGAGAGAGAGAGAGAGAGAGAGAGAGAGAGAGAGAGAAGGGGGGAGGGAGGGAGGGAGGGAGGAAGGAGACAAGTAGGCATGCCTAGTGGTAAATAAAATTAAGTGCAAGACCCCACCCAGATAATCCTGCTATCTATAAAATGAAAGGGCCTGTGGCCCTTGGTCTTGCAAAGATTATATTATATGCCCCAGTACAGGGGATGCCAGGGCCAGGAAACAGGAGTGGGTGGGTTGGGGAACAGGGCGGGGGAGGGTATAGGAGACTTTCGGGATAGAATTTAAAATGTAAATGAGAAAAATAATCTAATAAAAATTTGTTTAAAAAAAAAAAGAAAGAAAAGAAAGGGCCTGTGGGGCTGTCTTAGCCCTAAACAACAATGAAAAGGTCAAGAAATGTAATTCAAATATGTTGCCAGGTAGATCTGCCTGCCTCTTCCTCCTAAGTGCTGGGATTAAAGGCATGTACCACTACCACCCAGCTTAAAGCAAACATTTTCAACAGAAGCTAAGTTAGCTAACACATCCTGACCTTTGGTTCCTAGAATATATCTAGGTACTTTTGCATGGGATTGTCCAAGAAGATCAGATTCTAGTTAAACCTGAAAAGCCTCAGCAAAAATACAAGACAGAGGAATCTCTACACAATCTTGTCTGGTTACATTTTGCATTATGCTATAGTTACAAGTCAATGGGGACCAGGGACTGGAATGTGGTTATTTGAATAAGAATGGTCCCCATAGGCTCATATGTTTGATTGATTGGTCCCCAGTTAGTGAAGCACTGGGGGGAAGGAATAGGAGGGCAGCTGACCTTCTTGGAATACATGTGGTCTTGTTGAAGGAGATTGTCACTTCGAGTGGGATTTGAGGTTTCAAAAGCCCATGCAAGTTGCAGTCACTTTCCCTCTATCTGCTGCCTGAGGATCAGGATGTAAAGCTGTCAGCTGCTGGTCCAGTTTCCTGTCTGTCTATCTGTTCCTAGTATGATGATCATGGAGTAACCTTCTAAAACTAAATTAATCTCAGTTAAATGCTTTCCTTTATGAGAGATGCCTTGGTCATGGTGTCTCTTCACAGCAATAGAACAATAACTAAGATACTATGGCTAGACACGTTATAGGCCATAAAGGAGAACCTACTATAATTATTTTGCTAAATGGACCCTATATCAAACCCATCAATTAGAGTTTTTCTCAAGCCTCACCGGAGGACCTCCTACTTCAAGTAGATGGTAGTGTAGTCTGAAGTTAGCTATAGATACTAATGTTGGCCCTATTGAATGTCTATACATTTCATGAATTTGATACTGTGGTCTTAATCATTAAAAGTAGAATAATAATGATATATCCAATCATTAAGTTAATTTTGAAATGACAGTTTAATAAAATGAACAGGCTGGTAGCTTGGAGAAGTAGAGGATATGACCATCAATTCTGAGCCCACAATGACACTTCCTTCAACTGAGTACTTCCTAAGATCAACAAAGCAGGTCTTAAGTCTGTTCTCAGTAAAACACAAAGACAGAAGTTGGTACCAGGAGTGGGATTCGAACCATGAAGGAAGACCCCAGTGTACTGGAGATGCCAATACCATGGGATAATCACTAAGAACAGCAGCAGCAGTAGAGTGCAGCCTAGAGTTCTACAAAGGTCAGAGCTGGAAAAGTGACGCCAGCCCTTTGGAAGATCCCAGAAGATCATGTGTGGATCACACACATTGGAACAAGAAGCTGTAACACTGTAGTTGCCTTGGAGACATCAAGATGTTCAAGATGCCAGAGCCATGGGATACCTGTTAAGGAAAGACGCTAACAGGAAAGTGGAACCAGCCCAGGAGAAAGAAGTTTGTTTCAGTCCTCAAAAATAAAAACGAGTTGGAGATCTGAAAACTGCTTTGACATCAGACATATAGATGCAGAGTTTGTAGTTTGCTCAACTGGTTTCCTGTCCTGCTTTAGAGATTACAGTTATGTGATTGGATGAAACTCAGAAGAGACTTTCATCTTTGAATATTTAACATTGTTGAGATTGTTATAGCCTATGGGACTTTGGAAGTTGGATTAAATGTATTTTTCATTATACTATGGCTAGATATGGCCCCTATAGACTAATGTGTTTGAACAGCTACGGGGGGCAGAGAGTGGAATGTGATAGATTGTATATGCTCAGCCCAGGGTATGGCACTATTTAAAGATGTGGACTTGTTGAAGGAAGTAAGTCACTGTGGGTATAGACTTTAGACACTTGTCCTAGATGCCTAGAAGTCAGTATTCTCCCAGCAGCATTCAGATGAAGATGTAGAACTCTCAGTTCCTCCTACACCATGCCTGCCTGGATGCTGACATGCTCCCACCTTGATGATAATGGATTGAACCTCTGAACTTGTAAACCAGCTCCAGTTAAATGTCCTGATAAGAGTTGCTTTGGACATGATGTCTGTTCACAGCAGTAAGATCCTAACTAAGACTTGATGATAGACTTTAAAGATTCAAACAGTGGCAATTAGTATTCAGTGAAGAAGAAAATATATCATAAGGGAACAATGCAATTGCAAGGAAAGCTATTTTATGTATAATGGCAGGGGCAGTTTCTCTGATGAAGTGATATTTGAGCAAATATATGAAGGAAATCAGAAAGAACATCTTATGAATATCTTCAGGAAGAACAACACATATATAGTATAGAATAAATTTAGAAGTCCTAGAATAGTAAGATATTCATTGTTTTTAAGAAATGACAAAACAAAACTTTCATCTAGTGTGGAAGAAACTAAGAATCTCATAGCAGCAGAAAAGATCTCTGTGTTGTATGGCTATAATAGAGAGTCTTGGAGGCTCTGATGAGGGCTTTGGTCTTTGCTCTATAATCAGAAGCTAAGAAACTTAGTCAAGATGAACAGTGATATGATATATCACTTCAGAAAGACTTTTACATGCTACTACATGGAGATAAGACTATAGGGGACATAAGCATCCTCCAGGTGAATACAACCCATCTGCACTGCTTTTGTTGACTTCTGCAGCATGGGCTAGTGTTAAGGGGTTACAACAGCACTTAGGGCTACATCTTGTCATTTTGGGGCATGTAGTTTAGGAATATGGTCTTTGCTCTGGGTTGGACATTGTTGACTAATCAGTGAATATGTTATTAACAATTATTATACAAAGTATGATAGCAGAGGGAGGCTAATCTGTTATTGACAATACAAAGCAGAAGTCATACCTTTAGACCAGACTATGGTGAGGTACAATCACTTGTGTTCTAGTATTTTCCTGTTTTTGTCTTAATCCATTGCAATCAGAGTGGCTTTTTTGTGTGTGTGTGTGTCCAAAATGAATTCTAGCCAGATCCATCCTCTAAGGGTTATTTTTCCCTTCTTCAGGAAATAAGGGTGTATCAAAAAATCAAAGACAATTTATTGGAAGTTATTACTGTGACTTTCTGGGAAGACTACAACATTTCAAGTCATTTAAGGTTGTAGAATTCAAGGCACAATTTTGAAATCATGGCTCATAAAATTTTCAGTTGTGTGAGAAAGGCAAGAAATTTAAGGAGATGTTAATGATTTCAAATAAAGAAATGGGTTACACTTATTAAAATGTAATAAGGTTACAGCACTGAGAATAAGTTACTGTGAGTGCTTACCCCCAAAATGAGGCATCTGTATCATCCCTTTATGCCCAAGACTCAACTAACATCGTTGACATGGAGCAGAAAGAATATTTAAAAAAAAAAGAAAGAAACCCTAGAGGGCCCAGTGTTAGAAAGGATTCATGTTTTTTGTTGCGGGAGGTGCTGCAGGATTTGGAACAGGGTCGAGATGAATATCATCAAAATTCATTTTGGACATGTGTGAAATTTTCAAAGACTAAATAAAAACACTTACAAACCAATGCAACACGTAAAGACATGAAGATACATTATGCAAATAGTAAAGTGGAGTTTCAGCTTTAACCAGTAGATTTCACTTATACATAAAGATTTATCCAATTCGGAGCTTTGTCTAAAGAGAACATGATTCTTAATGGGAGCCTCTATATCATGATTTGCATTTGAAGCAGCAGTGCCTTCTGTTGTTTATCATCAAGGAAGGCTCAGGGAAAGTGGCCATGGAAGACTTTATTTCTCTAGCTGGTTTATAACCTCCTTAGTGGCTTTCTGTCCTCCTTGATCAGACTAGTCAATGTTAAAGAATTAAAAGGTTCAGTCTGCTGTGAGAGATACATCCCAACACCAAAAGCATGAGGGATGCTCATTCTTCAGGGTAGTCTGTGACGTTTGCCATTACTATTTTATCTCTCATGGTTCCATTGCATTGCTCTCATAAATATTTTCAGATTTTTGTGAGAGCAAAAAGATAAAAATAAAATAAAGAGAAAAATAAACATGCAATAACTGATGGAAAAACATGCTGAATGTAGTATACTGAAGACATTAGTTCTAGATGTGTGAGATCCGACAACCAAGAGAAAGTACTGGACAGGTAGCACAGGTACAAGTCAGGGAAGTGGCCAAGGATGGAGTACTACAAGAGTTATTTACTAGGTGACCAGTGGGGACATAGACCTGTGGTATTACCTAGAAAGTATATGTGAGGAGAGAAAATGGAATGGCTCTGAAGCTTGAAATACTCAAATGTATGCCTCCTGGTATGATGACTCTGCTGAGAATATTCCTAATAGCCAGACTTAGTCACATCCACAAGATTGACAAATTCATTAATCCAATGTGATGTGGGAAAGAGGGAGTTTCCTGTAGCAAATACTTTATTTTTCTTTTTCTAAATTGCTGTGTATTCATGTTATAGCAAAGAATTTAATAACTGACAAATCCCATTTTTCTGCCATGGCATCTCATGAAGAATTTTCCTTTCATAATCATTGCTTAGTTAATTAACAGACCTTCAGAACCAGCACATGTGACATGGACTTACATAAATCTTAGTAATTGAAATACCGGTCATCTTGGGTTCAAGATCACAGGACTTTTTTTCCACACTGAGAAGAGATTCACTTTCTCCTACATAGCTCCTGGAAAGTAGATGAGGAATACGTGATTAGTGTTTCAAAGGCGCATGGTTCAGCTCAGTGTAAATCACTTAGTGATAATTCCAGACCTCTCACAAGTGTAATGGAAACTTCCAAATGAGTGAAGCCTCTCTCATCGAAGATGCAGTCATCACAGGGGATGCTGGTCTTACTCTGAAGGCAGAGAGCCTCACCCTCTTCAATTACTGAGTGACCTTGGGCAAGTCATTTCTTTTCTTACTATGTTCAAAATTATTGCACCCCTGAAATTTATGTATAAAACTTAACCTACTATATAATAAAATAAGTTAAATAAGATAAAATAGTAAAAAATTAAGAATCTTTGGGAGGTGCTAATGTTACCAGTCAGCCTTTGCTCAATTTGAGTAGGAATTAAGAAAATACACAATGTAGCTGTGTCAGCAGCTCTCGGTGCTCACAGCTCTCGGTGCTCTTAGCACTACCAGATCTCCCTGCTCCCCACTCAGCTAGAGGCCCTTCTGCTCAGTTCCAGACAGAAACCAAAAAAAAAAAGAAAGTCAAATCAATGTCATCTGAATATGGCTTCACTGGACAAACACTACAGCACAGAGGGTAGACTTCCCAAGCTGACTAACTTAAGATGTAAGAAATACAGCTCATACACCCTAAAAGAGGCCAGTTCACACAGGCACACAGTCAGCTGCTAACCATAGAATCTCTCCACCAGAGTGTTACTCTTATCTTGTAGCACCAAAGGCTGCATTCATATGGATGTTCTATGAATATGTGGATCAATCCGCAGACAGCTGTCATGAAATGGGAGAAGTACATGTTTTCACCTTCCCAGGAAATCAGGAAACAATGTCGTGACCTGGAGAACCACGGGCTTCCATATGGTCTAGCAGCAACAGTGAGCACAGTACCACAAGCTGTGGCAGCTATGGCCACTGTGAACACAGGGGAAGCAGTGGAGGATGGTGGATGAAGGATGGCAGCTACAACAGTTGCCATGGCAGATATAACAGTCATCATGGCAGAAGTAGTGTAGTGGTGATGCCTGTAGCAATAGCTACAGAAAGAGCAGTGCCTATTACTGTCCTGGTCAGCTGGGCACACAGAAGTGGTGGCAGGCTAAGTGGAATTTGTCACTACAGTTCGGGAAGTAGTGGGTACAATGGTGGTCAGTCACATGACAGCTGGACTGGTGGCAGTGGTGACACAGTAGCTGCTTCACTTCTGCTCGGTCATTTGTGCTGAGGATATTGACTTAGATGTACTTGGTACAGCAGTGACTGCTGATCTGAGCATCTTGACATGGAGGAACATCATTGCACAGTCCTGCTACTGGCACAATCCAACCAGTCACAAAAGTAACCTCTATTCACAGAAGTTTAAAAATAAAAAGAGATAGGAAATAGTTGGGGCATATGGGTCTGTCCTTCTGATTCTGTCTCAATAGCATTATGAGGGAAGAACCTATATGTATAGGGTTAGCTCACCAGGAGAGTCAGCTGTGTTACTTTATGTAGCTACCATAAATATTATGGCCAAAGTCATAATATGGGAAAGGTATATCACCTCATAGGTGACAATCTTTCATGGGGAAGCCAGGGTGGGAACTCAGACAGGAACATGGAAGCAAGAACGGAAGCAAAGCCATGGAAGGATGTTTACCATTTGTTCCTGAGGCTTACATCCAAATACCTTTTTAGAGCCCAGGACCATCTAGTCAGAGATGGCACTGCCCAACATCATTAATCAAGAAAATTTCCTCAAAGACTTCCTATAGGCCAATCTGAAGGAGGCATTTTCTGAATTGAGGTTTCCTCTTCTCAGATAACCCTAGCTTATGTCAAGCTGACAAACAAAACAAAACAAAAACAACAACCTAAAACCCTAACCTTAAGATGTCAAAATTGTCCAAGGATTCATTTGGTCTGTTTAGCTCAGTAGTTCTCAAACTGTGAGTCATGACCTCTTTGGGGGTCAAGTGACTCTTTCAAACAAGTAGTGTAACAGACATATGATTTATAACATATGTCATATACCATATGATTCATAACAGTAGCAAAATTAAAGTTATAATATAGCAACAAAAATAATTGTATAGTTTGGGTCATCACAACATGAGGAAGTGTATTAAAGGTTCACAGCATTAGGGAAGTTAAGAACCACTAGTTTAGATAGGCATTATGAATAGCCAAAGTTCAAATATCTGAGAACACCAGCTCCAAGAGTAGGGTTTGGAACCTGCCGTGCTATAGATCCTACGTATTTGAAGTTGATATCCCTCAACAGCTTGTCAGAATTCTTTCAGCAACCAGGAACTCCAGTTCTGTAGCTGTAGCTCTTTACCTTCTGCATCTCCTATCTTGCTCCACTTTCTCTGGCCCCAACATCTCCATACTCCTTCAACATCTCAGCCTTCTAGAGTCTTCACTTTCACACTCTTTTAAAACTCTTCTACTACCTTCTAGTTGGCAGCTGGCACTAGGTATGACTGGGGCTGGTATCCCCAATGGTTGGCTACTCTGTATTAGCAGTTCAGTTCATCTCACCATGGTAAAGACTGCAGCAATAAATTGTTAGAATGGGGCCCACTTAATGATGATACAAGGGAGTGGTGATCCATAGGGAGGTGCTCTTCACAGATTGCTCTCAAAAGAGAACTGCTGTCCATATAGCCAAGTACAAGGTACACTGGCTATCATAGGCAAGTCAAGGAACTACTATTTTCTGACCAGACTGAGGAATGTCTCTAGGATATCTGGGGCTGGCATGAGTGGGGTCATCTAAAATAGACAGAGCCAAAGTGACTGCTCCTGGAGCAGAGTAGCTGTGACTGAAATAGAGTCCCTTGAACCAAAGGCTTGAGGTGTCATGGCAGCTGTGGTAAGTTCCCCCAACTAGAAGAAAATTTCTTCCAAGAATCACTGGCTGGTTTGCTGTCTTCTCTGGCTATCTGCTGCTGGATCAAAGTCTTCTCAAAAACAGCCATAGTCATCGTGATGAGAGTTGGAGAAATCCCAGAGTATTTGTTTCATGAAATCATGGTTGCTGATGGCTCCTGGGGTTTCTGGAGAAATGGGAAGGCTGAAATGTAGTCTGCCATAACAAAGGACACTTCAGCAGCTTCAACAATTCATTCCCAGCCCACTGTGCTTGCAAGCACCTGAAACAGTCCTTGTGTAGCCTCTATCCACACTTAGGGAAGTTACCTGGGCTTCTGCCTCTCAAGCAACTGTTGTTATAGTTAGGTAGCAGAGAAACGTCTAACATCTGTCAATCAAGCAGCTGATATGCTCCACTGAACAGTTTTATTCTATAATATTTTAAGATAACACATTGGTGCATCCTCTAAGGAAGCAGGTTCCCAACATCATCTTCTAAAGAAAAGGGACCTGGGTTCTTGAAGGATGCTGTAAGGTAGGTTCAGGGACTTTTGACTTTCCTCTTGGGCTTTCACCAAAGTGGCCTACACAGTGCCAGTGTATTGCTTTTTTTTTTTTTTTGTGAAAACTGACGGGCCTGAGTTCCATGAATTAACAAAAGAAATTCTATTCCTGTGTTCAGAATAGTGATGATAAATCAGAAGAACTTTCAGTAACTCCAGGCTGGAGACAGAGAGTTTGACTAACATGGACTTAAAGTGTCTAAGAGGTAAAAGAGTTCTGCAAATATCTGGATACACCCTGCCCCCACCCCCCACACACACACCACACTTCACCAGAGATACCATGGAAGCAGCTGTAGGGGATTCCTCTAGGAAAAAAATAAGTGGAATCCTGAAACTCTATGTCATTTTAAGCTATATATATACTTCATCATGTGTCTCCAATAGTCAAGAGCTTTAAAAATATATGCAATGCAGATAATGGAGATACATGCATGACTGCAAATAAGAGTATATTCTAGGAGTTTGGGGAAATTACAAAGGTCTCTGGTTTAGGAGTTGACATCAGATAGGTAGCTAACACCTCTAGCCCTGCCCTTGTTAGGCAAGGATCTTGTACAGAGCATGTTGGCTGATTTGCTTAGCATGAAAGAATACTTAATGTAAGCTTTTAAGAGGGATCTGTTCATTCTCGGGAGGCCTGCAAACCATGAGTACAAGTACAAGCATATAGCACAAGAAAGACTCGGGAGCTTTTACAAAGTCCTGAGCAGCCCTTATCTCAGAGAGGCAGGCCTGAACTCTCACCCCCTCACAACCTTTCAGCTCTAATTTTACCTGGGTTAGACAATGGAGACATCATCTTGCAATCATTAACTTTCACCAAGGATATGTTCTTCTATCTTCTATGATGTAGTCACTAGGGCCAGCAGAACAGGCAGATCCATGAAGTAGGAGGTGTGTATTCAAGCATTCTCTGATTCTAGCCCCTCCATTTTCCCAGAGAGAACATTCTGTAACTACCCCAGGGGTCCACTCAGCATGTTAGGAATAGAAGTCACCAGTACAATTATGAGCAGAGGCATTTATTCCTGAATCTTGTCACTGTTGAAACTGTTGTGTGGAATCCGCACAAAGGGGGCAAGGAGGAGTATCAGGGTATGAGCACAGCTGGAAACAGCAAAGACCTTCCAGGTATCTCCACACATAAAAAAGTAATGAGATATTATGTTAAGTTAACAACATTTCTCTTAAAAACTACATGATACAGCAGAATTGAGGCCATATATATAACAGCCCTGCTTATTAGAGACACATGCTAAAATATTAATGGATAAAATATATAGTTTAAAATAATTTAGAATGCAAAGGATTCCATGTACATTAAGCAGAAAATTCTTCTTTCAACCTGCTAAGGTCGGGGTGATGGGTTAGATGGTGGTGGGCAGTGTGAGTGCCAGGCTTCAGTTTATCTTTACAATACATGTACTTTCCTATGTACACACCTATACATAATGTGATATATATCATACACCAAAGGGTTTCTATAAAGGAGAGAGAAGGATAATGGATACAGGTAGTTAGAGGGGATGTGGATTGTCTGACAGCCCACAGACTGAATCCTTGGGTGAATCTGGATATAGGCATAACGGAGTTCATTTAACTACTCTCCTGCCACAGACCAGAGGGTCCCAACTCTTTCTAGGGACATTTGGTAGGAAGACAAACACAGTTAAGCTCTGTAAAACACTATTAAAATGTCATTCTCATGATACTCCTTTGATATATATATTTGATTGTTTTCCTAATTTGGACTGTTGAAAACAAGCCGCTCAAGTGTTTGAGCACGAGGTGGCAGATCTCTGAATATTAGTTGCTCAAAGTAGGAGCTGCCAGCCACACAAAGCCTCATGACATCCACTGATTTGGACACTATATGATCACTCTGAGAACCTAACAGCAGCTGTAGGGAATTACTTCAAACATCTCTACCATTACAGAAAACCCACCCCAGCCATGGAAGACATCCAGCGCTAAATATAAACCTCTATGGATTCCAGGTGACCACACTCCCTCTAGCTTTCTCAATCAGACCCAAGTGGCCGAGTGGAAGGCATGTGCCAGGTGCAGTGCAAAAGGACTATGGTTAGTCCTTTTATAAGACCGGTGATTGGTAGAGCTAGAAGCTGTGTTATGGTTGGTTTAAATAGCAAGTCTTCATTTGCATGGTCTTCCTCCTTCCCAGCAGTAGAAACAGGTTATTCATTGTTGGGAATGGTTCCCATACTGTTTGTTGTTGATGCTAATTTCGCTCTCCTTGGAGGGATTGCAGAGTGAGTCACATACTCAGGCAACTTCTTGTGAACCAATCCCCTAATGAATAAAGCAGCCAATCACTGGGCGAGTAGGAGGGACTTCCGAGATGGACGGAGGAAGAGAGGAAGCAGGAGAAAGTTAGACTTTTTTGGACAAGGATACCTGAGGACAAGACATAGCTATGAGTGTCTCCTGGTTTCAGTGGCAGATCTGTCAGGATTTGCCACAGGAGGATTTAGATTTAACAAGGCTTACAAGAGTAGGATTTTAGTTGCTGCACCCAGAAATTGTGTTACCATAATTTCTGAAGTAAGTTTGTGTTGTGTTTTCCTTCATTTGGTGGCTCGTCCGGGTTCAAGGGAGAAAGGTACAGCAGCAAAGTGTGGGTTTACCTGATGTGCACTATAAAGGTCTTGGGGTTTTGAAGTATGAGGATGGCATGGTAGCAACCAACCAGTGGGAACTTAGTGAGCTGGGTGGAGATGTTTCGGGAGCTCCAGGCCAGAGAGTATCCGTGAGATAATAACAGATCAGCCATTGCCCACCGGTGTATAGCTGGCCAGAGCGCAGGGGCAGAGATTGCTGGCAAAAGCACGGGTACATTCCGGTTCTCTTTTAAATATTTACCACAACAATTCATTTGGCTCACCTTTTTTTTTTTTTGAGATTTCTTTTTTATTTTATTAGATATTTTCTTCATTTACGTTTCAAATGCTATCCCCTTTCTTAGTTTCCTCTCTGAAAGTCCCCCATACCCTCTCCCTGCCCTGCCCTGCCCTGCTCTGCAACCCACCCAGTCCTGCTTCCTGGCCTTGACGTTCCCCTGTTCTGGGACATATAATCTTGGAAAGATCCAGGGCCTCTCTTCCCATTGATGACCAACTAGGCCATCCTCTGCTACATATGCAACTAGAGACACAAGCTTTGGGGGGTACTTTTGAAATTAGCCAGTCCACTGTGCTGGCTGTAATTGTACAACATCAACCTGGGCTTTTTCAGAATGATCTTTTCTTGTGTGGCTTGGGGGTTTTGTCCTGAGTTATCTTGAACTACATTAGTGACATGAAAAGGAATAGTGATGGCAGTAAGTCACTGCAGGAGTGGCAGCATTGACAACAATACCAGCAACTAGAAAGTGGCTGAAGATGCCTGAGAGCAGCCAATAGTACAATAGTAGATGTGGCAGAGAGTAGAGGAGGCAGAGGGGATAACCAATAAGAGTAGAATAGAAAAAGTGGAATGCCCTAAAGAGCTAAAGACAAGAACTGCAGGTCTCAAGGCTGGAGTAGCAGGGAGCAGCCAGTCCCTAAACACCAAGAAATGGAAGGCCTGAAAGCTGTATTTTTAATGAGTCCTAGGTCTCCACACCCAAGGCGGAGGAGCTATAGCAGCTCCTACCAGCTCCTGATCAGAGCTGAAAGGTTACACTGGATGTGACACTAGAGGACAATAATCATCTAGCCAGGGCATTTGGAGTCACAAGTCTCTAGGTCTCAGGACTCAGAACTACAAGCTCCTACATTGTTCAGACTAGGGCATAAGCTCTTGGCACTTAGGAACCAGGATTCTAGCACCAGAAGACCTGCACCTCACCTGCTTCTCACCTACTCTAGCTATCAGTAATGCATCTGCTTTTGCAAACATTTGGCAGTTTCATAAGAAAAAGTTCATAAAAGAGTGGCTGGGAAAACTAAGTCGTATTTATTCTTACATGCTAAATTTTAAACAAAATTGTCAGTGATGCTGAAGTGCTCAAGGACTAGTGAAGGGTTATTTGGCATAATTTGAAGTTTGAATCTGATTATCTGTATTATGTTTTTTAAAAATATAAGACCATCCCAAGCATAAATAGAAATACACACATTCTCTCTCTCTCTCTCTCTCTCTCTCTCTCTCTCTCTCTCTCTCTCTCTCTCTCTCTCTCTTTCTCTCTCTCTCTCTCTCTCTCTCTCTCTCTCTGTGTGTGTGTGTGTGTGTGTGTGTGTGTGTGTGTGTGTGTGTGTGTGTGTGTTTTGCCAGCCTGTTTGTCCCACTTGAGTAGTACCTGGTACCTTTGGAGGCTGGAAGAGGGGGTTGGATTCCCTGGAACTTGAATTAGAGATAGTTATGAGCCGCCATGTGGATGCTGGCAATTGAACCCAGGTCCTCTTCAAAAGCAGCCACTGTTCTTAACCACAGAGCTACCTCTTACTCACGTAATATTTTAACACTTGTGTCCAAGAAAACCACTGATAGTACAGCACTGAAGGCTACTGTTGGTGCCTGATCACATGTCTGACTAGGAGCTGGCCCTCACTGCCTCTTCCTAGAAACATGAGGGTACTGAACCTCGTATCATTAATATAGAAAAGGACAGAAACTAAGAGCTCCATTTCTGATGAATACCTAACACTGTAGCACGACCATAAAACCTTAAATTGCCAAGGTGAATCACTGGAGACTATCTGTACAAATATATTATGGTTCATAACACACACACACACACCTAAACACACACATGAAATTTTAAATGAAGAGATTAAAATATACATGTAGGTAACCAATTGTATTTATTCTATATATCAATGTTATTATTTTTTGGTTTTTCGAGACTATATCAACACTATAATGAAGGCGCTAAGATTATATAATTTGTAAAAATAGTTTTAAACAAAAATAAAAACCAGCAGTTGTGCACTGAATAACATCTATTAGCCAGCTATCCAGTTTGTCCCTGGGAATATGATTATAAATTGCCTTGAAGAGTAGCCATCTAATGGGAGATAAGATGCATAAATATATATCTCCAATATAATATGCAGGGACACCAAGATGTAAATAGAACAAGACAACCTGGAACTCTCCCTAGAGGAGACAAATAACCAAGAAGAATCAAGAAACGTAATAAAGAACTTTACAAGCAAATAATGGAAGAAATGTATTTCCAATTATTGTGATTTGAATAACATTATTTAAAATATGTATTAAAATCCTCACCCATGTGCTGACAATGTTAGCTCATTTGGAAATAGTTTTCCCAGTGGACTCACATTATGATAAAGTCATTAGTCAAGAGTCTAATGTGACATGACTGGCCTCATTATAGAAGAAAGTACAGAGACAGACACACAGAGGAAAAGTCATATGACTACATAGATACATGGTAGAGATACATGGTGGTATTGTGTGCATGAATGTGTGCATTGTGTAAGTATATACCTGTGTGCATATTTGTGTACATGTATTTATGTGTGTCCCTGTGTGTACACACTTGAGTGTATGCATGAGTGTGTGTGTGTGTGTGTGAGTGTGTGTGTGTGTAGGCATAAGAGGTAATCAGATGTGTTTCTCTGTCTCTCCTTATTCCCATGAGACAGGGCCTCCTCATGGACCTTGAGCTCTTTGTACTTCAGCATGGCTAGCTAGCTGGCCAGTGAGACCCAGTGCTCTTTCATCTCCCCCTGCCACAGTTTTTTGATCACAGGAAAATGCAGCTATAACTGGCTGCTTTGTGTGGTCTGGGGACTCAAACTCAGGTCATCATGCTTGTACAACAGATATTCTCTATCCACTGAGCAAACTTCCCAGCCTAGGACTGCTATTTCGGGAAGCCATGGAACTTTTAGGACGTGAGGCTTGCCTTGGAAATAGGCCTGGTCCCTGAGGATAGGGCTTTGAAGATTGTATTCAGACCCTAACTCCTGCTAAGTGCTTTATTTACTGGTCTGGCATGATGTGAATAGTCTCCAGCATACAGTCCTGCCACCATGAGCTGAGATCTTCCACAAGGTCTTCCCTGCAATGATAAATTAAACATCTCTGAACTGACCCATGGTCCAAAATAAACCTTTCCTCTTTATCTATGGTGAGCTATTTGTGTCTGATATTTTGGTCAGGGAAACACAGAAGTCACTAAAACATCAAAAATTGCTTGCTGCCACAAAGCTAGGCACACGGACATAGCTCCACTTCTCTGTTCATGTCATGCCCCTCCCTTCTAGAACCATTGGAGGATAAATTTCTGTTGCTTTAGTCACTTCACTAGTGTTATTTTATTCACAGCAGCCTTAGTAAACTGATTGGTCAATAAGAAGAACTAACCAGTGAGAAGGCACCAAAAGCATGTGTGTGTGGTGGTGTTTGCCAGTCCTCGTGTGTCCCTGAGCTTAAAGGCAACGGAGGAGCTACAGTAGATGAGAACAGAGAATCCTGAAGGAACCACTCAAGCTACCCTCAAGTGAAAGGCTATGGAAGTGGTTCCAGGTAAGACAGATGTACCAGACACGAAAGTGTAAGACATGCTGCCTTAATGTGGGAGGAGAGAGACAAAGAAGTGACAGAAACCTAGGTTCAAGGCTATCTCACAGCAAAAGTAAAAACTGAAAGCTGGCTGGAGCAAAGCAGGGAACGATGGATTAAGTTTTCAACACACTGACTTTTTAAAATGATTTTAGACATAAGATTATGTCAAGAAAGCAGCTATGTGAATATAAAGCTCAGGGTAGATGCAGTACATAGAGATAAATATCTGGGAGACCACAGTACAACTGTCCATTGAAACCATGGAGAGTAGACCCAAGTTCCAAAGAAAATCCTGAACATACTTAGTAGCATGTAAGTGATGGGTAAAGAGTCCAAGTAAGGGATGGGAAGTCATGGTAAAGCTGAAAGGGAAGTATCAAGGGAGCGGGGCACAGAGGTTACTATGGGGTAGTTATAGAGGCAAGCATGGTGAGTAGGGTCTAAATCTAGAGACTGAGAAGATGCAAAATGAGCAGACTTGGCCTGAGAGATCACAGAGGTGGTGGGTGATAGTTTCAGCCAGGTGGGAAGAGCACAGGCAGGCTGTCCTAGTGGGACACTGAGGAAATGAGTGGACAGACACAGTGTTGAGATAAGGGAAGGGGAGGGGGAGCTGACTCTGCTTGGGGACAAAGTGGGGCTGGCACCACTGTTATCAGCACTTTTAGGGAGACCAGGCTGGCTAGGAGGCAGGCATTTATATAGGAAGCTTGCGTTTTTAAATAGATTTTTGAAGGGCATTTTTAAGTGAAGTATGACTCATGCTGGTAAACAGGGCCGGATAGGAGGAGTGAAGGTGTTAAGGATGGAGATCTTTAAGGTCATCCTCACTTTCCTGGTCTTTCTTCTGTAGTTTGTCTTCTGACCTTAGATTCACAACCTGCCCTCTTTTTTTTTTTTTTTTGTATTAGTAAAACTCTTATCTTTATTAAGCTTAACTGTTACAAAAGCCTCCTGAGGTGGCAGTGTCCCCATCTCACAGTATTCTGTGGTAGCTGGAGTTTAGAGGGGACAAAAGCCTGGGATCTGGCAGCCCCTCCCCTGGAAAAAAAAAACTAGATACAACCAACCATCCACAATATGCCACCTAAAGAGATGAGGCACAGTGAAAAGTAGAGAAAGGATATTGTTCAGGATGGATTACAAAGAGGAACAGATTTTTAAAAATATATAGTGATTTCCAACTCTGTCTTTGGGAGAAAAATTATGAGCTTTCAGTTTGAGGAGGAAGTGAAGTAGGATGGGGCCATGTGGAAATGAGCTGTCCCAGGCAAGCTGAAGCCTGGTTGATCAGTGTGGTGTCTCAGGTCTGGTTCTCCAACGTGCTCAAAACTCCTATTGCAGTCTTGGCTTGAGGGCAGCAATCTGGTCCTTCTGCCCCAGCTTGTGGTCGCATCATCAGAAAGAACTATCCCTAAAGAGGGAGGAGTCTGTTCTGTGAGATTTCATTTTTTTCCTAGAATCCAGGGTGACTGGAGGTTCAGTAACAATGCTTTATGCCTCTGCTTTCAGCCTGATTAAAGAAGACAGACATAAAGCGAAGGCAGAGATGTCAGGCTTTTATCCAGTATTGGGTTCCCATTGAGGCTCTCTGAGGAGTGAATACTGTTAGGTTGTTTCTAACTTAGTTTCATTCAGGCTAGGTTGGCCTGGAGCTTATTATGTAGCCAATTTTGATTTGAACTGTTGATCCTCCTGCCTCTACCTCCCGAGTGCTGGAATGATATATGAACAGCTATGGTGGATTTCAGAGTGGATGTCTATTATTCCAAACAAGTGTCTCCTTTTCCTGTCCCTCTCACCTAGTAGAAAAGTTTGAGGCTTGGGAAGCCTGGAAGGCTCACAGGAAATTCCAGACCTGTCCTTACAACATGTAAACTAATCTGGCCTCCAGGAACAGGAGTTTTCCAGAATGATGGGCTGTGGTCCCTGAGGAGACATGAACTCTCAAGTGGATTTCAAGTATGTTGTCTTCCTGAAGAGACTCATCCTCTGAGAGACTCTAAGGGGAACAGCAGCAGAAAGGACCTGTGTGAGGGGAGCAACTCTATGAAGCACTCTGTTGACCATTGACCCCAAGTCATACAAAGACCGGAAGGAGAAAGCTAAGGAGAAGCCCTGGCTAGTTCATGGCTGAAATTAATTTGAATCAACTACCCATTCTCTCTTGGCCTGTTTGTTTAACATGTTTACACTTGGGCCTAATTTACTTTTCTCTTCACAGAGAATCACAAGGTCTCCTTACCTTAACAGCAGTGTGCGTGTGTATACATATGCATGCATATATACATACATATATACATACAAAGACAGATAACCTGCCCTCTTAGGAACTGCTACATAATGTCTGGAAAGAGACTTTTTGTCCCAGAAACTGCCACTCTGAGAAGAATCCCTTATTAACATACCCCTTACCATGTTTCCCAATGCCTCATTCATTTTCCAATCATTCCTAAGCATTTCTTCCTTTGAGACAGCTAAACTAGTTACAAATTTCTCTACTTCCTGTCCTCCAGCTGTCTAGGTGACTAACTTCCTTCTACCTCTCTGTACTGGCTATTTTTGTGTCAACTTGACACAGCTGGAGTTATCACAGAGAAAGGAGCTTCAGTTGAGGAAATGCCTCCATGAGATCCAACTGTAAGGCATTTTCTCAATTAGTGATCAAGGGGGAAAGGCCCCTTGTGGGTGGGACCATCCCTGGGCTGGTAGTCTTGGGTTCTATAAGGGAGTAGGCTGAGCAAGCCAGGGGAAGCAAGCCAGTAAAGAACATCCCTCCTTGGCCTCTGCACCAGCTCCTGCTTTCTGACCTGCTTGAGTTCCAGTCCTGACTTCCTTTGGTGATGAATAGCAGTATGGAAGTGTAAACCGAATAAACCCTTTCCTCCCCAACTTGCTTCTTGGTCATGATGTTTGTGCAGGAATAGAAACCCTGACTAAGACAAATTGGTACCAGCAGAGTGGGGTATTCCTGTGACAACCTGACCATGTTTTGGGGAGGACTGTGGAAGGACTTTGGAACTTTGGGCTTGAAGATCCATTCGTTGTTAAGAGCTCTGTCAGATGTTGTGTAGGAGCTTGGAAGATAATGTTGAGAACAGTGCAGAAGATGGAGGTCTGGTTTGTGAAATTTCAGAGGGAAAATTAAAGACCCTTTTCAGGGCCATTGCTGTTTTGATTGTGAAGATTTTGTAGTTCTGGTTAGCTGGGGCTGAAGAATCAGCTGTGATTAACAAGATACCAGAACTACTAAAGCAAAAACTTTGCATTATTGGGACTATTGATGTTGGTTAGCTGGAGCTAAGAAATTAGCGGTGATTAAGAAGAGACCAGCATCGTTGAGGTGATATCTTCTGGGAAGTGTTTTCTGAAAGCACAAAGAGGCTGTGTTCCAGAAATAGGCAAGGTTGTACTCCTTCTGCAGCGGGACTTGGTAATGTGTAAGGGTCACCCAGGTGGTACTGGTTTTGAAAGCATGAAGGGGTCATGCAGAGCAGCTGAGGCTCGGCACTGTGAGAGGCCATGGAAGGCCATTGGTGAAGGTGCAGCCCCAGTTGCAGTTGACGGCCCAGGACTGAAGGGGTCATGCAGTGTTTTGGAGATGCCAGTACCATGAGATGACCACCAAGAGCAGCAGCAGCAGTGGAGTACAGGCATGTGGAGCCCAGAGGACGACGTGTGTGCTACAAAGGGCATGGCTGGAGAAGTGACCCAAGCCCTTGGAGGAGCCCAGAAGATCTTGAGTTGGATCCCAGACGTTGGACGGTTGGAGATTGATTTTTGCTTTGATTGTGACTGTGCCCTGATATTTTCCCTCTTGAAGGAAGAAACTGTTTTAGTGGAGCCCACAGTTAAGAGACTTTTAATTGTAAAACGACTTTGGATTTTAAAGAGATGGATATTTTAAAGAGATTGAAATTTTAAGAATATGTAAAGACTGTGGGACTTTTAAAGTTATTTAGATTTTGGGGATGAATAAGAATGTAAGGGTTGAGGCTTACTAGTGATGTGTTTGTGTGTCAAGTTGACAAGGGGTCAATTGTACTGGCTATTTTTGTGTCAACTTGACACAGCTGGAGTTATCACAGAGAAAGGAGCTTCAGTTGAGGAAATGCCTCCATGAGATCCAACTGTAAGGCATTTTCTCAATTAGTGATCAAGGGGGAAAGGCCCCTTGTGGGTGGGACCATCCCTGGGCTGGTAGTCTTGGGTTCTATAAGGGAGTAGGCTGAGCAAGCCAGGGGAAGCAAGCCAGTAAAGAACATCCCTCCTTGGCCTCTGCACCAGCTCCTGCTTTCTGACCTGCTTGAGTTCCAGTCCTGACTTCCTTTGGTGATGAATAGCAGTATGGAAGTGTAAGCCGAATAAACCCTTTCCTCCCCAACTTGCTTCTTGGTCATGATGTTTGTGCAGGAATAGAAACCCTGACTAAGACACTCTCTGTATGATATCTGATGCTTGGATTCTCAGGGGAAGGAAGGGAAGCAGTGTGGCCTCATCTTCATTATATTCCTATCCCCAGTTTTACTTTTGGCTTCTAGAAAAACCTATGTCTATCTAGTTGCTACAACATGTGTAAAACTTTCCTACACTTTTAAGGTCAGTGTGTGCTTTCAAAAGGGAAATGATCCATTCAGATGGGACCACACATTAGAGAGGCATATCGCAAATAAAAGTAGCCAAGGTTAGAACCAGGGAATTGGTACAACTTGAAACCAGCCTAACAATCTCAAAGGGAAGAAGAAAGAGTCAGAAGGCCATAGGAAGGATAGTAAATATGGACAAACTATAGTACAAGGGGTGCTTGAAGCAGCTACTTGAGGTCTACCCTAGCAGCAGGGTCAAGGCACCTTATTTAGATACAATTGTTCAGGTTGGGAAAGACTAAGTAGATATTTCATTGATCAGGCTTGCTAATAATCCCTAGTCTCATGCCACCAGCTGTGATCCTCAGGGCATGCTCAATATCATCCCTTCAAAAATGTCCCTATCCTAATCTTTGAACCTGCTAAATTATCAGGTGGGTTCCAAACACCAGAGGAGGCCTAATAACAGGAAAACAGGAGGAGCAGAGTATATAGTGCACGTGACACTGGAAAAGAGCCAGCAATGACATAAGAGCAGCCTTGAGGCAGAAGTGCAGATGTTCTAGAATCTAGAGGTGATTCTTCTCTCAGAGTGCACATGCCTTGCTGAGGTTTAGATTCTAGCCCTCTGCCACCCAGAACTATGAAAGAAGAGAATCTTAACTGAATCTATAAATTTAATATTTTGCCCAACAATGAGAAACTATTATATGTTCATATGACTAAAGAAGCTAGCTGAAGAATATGGGGGTGGATGGGAGTGGACTTGGGACTCTGGCAAAGCTTCAGGACACAAAACAGGGCTAGATGGTTGTTTATCCCAGTTTCACACCTTCTGTTGACCCCTGGTCCGTTACTGACTTGTTTTCTGCATAGCAGCATGCTTTTCAATTACACCTATTTATTTCTGCATATTGCATTTTAACAGAGTGCAGAGAGACAAAGACAGAAATCTGGGGAGAAAAAGATAAAAACAATCCTTTCTGGTGAGGGTAGGTATCCATTCTAGGCCAGCAAATTGCTTGAGAGACAGCAGACAGTCACAAGAAAAGCCTTTGTCATAGAGGACACCTACCCAGTCCAGGGACATAGCTCCTCTCTCTGTTCCATTCAGCCAAGACATAAGCTATTCCTTTGTCTCTGTCGTCCCTGGACTAGAAAGCTCAGGAAACCAACTGCATAATCAATCACCATGCCTCTTTACTGAACCATGACCTTCCTTCCATGGCAATTATGGAACACTAGGGTATTGGCTCTTCCTTCCTCAGTCATACCAGAAGATGCAGAGCATCTGACAGCCCATGCAGGCAGGCTGTAGATGAAAGTAGGGCAACTCACCCTCCCCGACAGCCCTCAAAGCCAGCATCCAACAATAACACCCAGTTGCAGTTCTGCCAAAGGCAACGGGCATCCCATGCACTGCCAGTTGGAGGTGAAGAGACAGAAAACTGCTGACTGCCAAAGGGCTTCATTTCCCATTCCATGTGTCCCATTCCCAGTGTAAAGGCAACCTACCTCCCTGCAGGGCATCAGTGTATCAGACTGAGCCCTACCAGTGGTACTGTCAATTTTTCATCTAAAACACATACTTATTAAGGCTTTCTCTAGAATAAATCATATTGTGGTCTCCAAAGGAGAGTAGTACTCTGGGCTCAATTAAAAAACCCAAGAAATGACAACAGCAGCCTATTCTCCACTGCATGCCAGTCACAGGAGCTTTGCTATCAAAATCTGAGATCCTACTGTGCTCTTAAAATAAGAAATTCTGATGTGTAGATGCATGTTCCAGAGCATGGTAGTTTACATATATAGTTGCCAATTGAGGATGGTTGAAATAGTAAGGCATCATAGATAGAGGCCTTGTCAAGGTCCTGGAAGGCCATAGAAAGTAGTTGTTCAAGACAGAGGTCACATGGGCAATCATTTTTCCAAAGGTCTTCAAATCCCAGCATTTCCTCTAAGAGTGTGACGTTACACCTTACATACATTCATGTTGGCCACAATCTTCTTTTGCCTACCTATCTAAGCAGAGCTAAGAGAAAAGATACTGGTTATGGGTTGGTCAAAGCCCAGAACATCCACTGGCATGTTTCATTAGAAGGCAGGATCAGTTACCTCTAAGATAAACCCTGTGCACTCAGCCACGGGTGCGTTCCCTGATGTCCCAGGTACCTTCAGAGAGGTGAAAGTAGTGATGGATCCCCTGTCTCTCTCATTGGATGTCACTGCATCAGGCAGGCACTCATACGAAGAGGCTTACTGATTCCCGTACAGCTTCTTTGTCGTGCCCTTATGGAGAACATGGAGAAAATGATTTATTCCAGAACATCTAATGGCATAGACATCCTCCAAAACAAACGATCTAGGGTCACGTAGCAGCCTTTGGCCTTGATCACTCACTCTCATCAACAAGGAGTGAAAGGAGTTCTTTATTTTGAGCAGCCCTCACCTGCTTCTACTAGGATCATACCATGGTATCCCAAGATTATAAAACTTTCCTAAAAGACAGTCTTGGTAAGGGCATTAAGTTAATTTAATTTAGGATTAGAATATTTTCATGACAAGGACAGGTCCATTGCAGAAGGCAAAATAATGATCTCCAAAGATGTTCCCAGTCTAATGCCAGGGCCCCTGAGTATATTAGGTGACATGGCAGAGAGAATTCAGGTTATACATGGGATGGTGTCTGCTCCCCAGGTGGCCTGACATCAAGGAGTTAAATTTGTAATCTGGAGAGCTTCACTGCCAGCATGCGGGGCCTTACAAATGAAAAAGGGACTAAACTAGTGCAGTCAGGCTGCCCTCCTTAATATTGCTGTTTTCAAAGAGGAAAAGAGGAGCCTCAAACAAAGGGGGGTGTCCTTTAGATGCTGAGAAAGCTAAGCGTGTTGCTTCTCCTTAGAATTTCCAAAAGGAAAGCACCTTATGATGCTGCCTTAACTCAGTGAGCCTGCCTGAGACATCTGCTCTCTAGAGCTGTGTGATATTAAATGTGTGCAGTTTTGAGCCCCTGCATCTGTGGACATTAATTATGGCAGCAACAGGAAGTGAAAGACGTCCTCTATCTAGCATTTGTGCTTTGGATGGGAGAGTCCAGATTCTGGATACTGTCATAAATTGAACCATACTCAGTAGAATTCTACCCACTAGATGCCAGTGAAGCCTTCTCTTGAAGTAATAATAACGATATTTTTTTCCAGACACTACTGGGAAGGTGGAGTTAGTGACCAAGGTCATTCATCTTAATATAAGCGAACCATTGTACCTGTGACATATTTCCCCACACACGAAAATCTTGTCACTGATACCTTAAAAGAGGTTTTTGATCTTGGAAAAGTTAAATTCCAAATGATGTAACATGCAAAGCTCTCATCAGTCTTTAATGCTCAAAGAGAGGATCTCATGGTTGGTTAGGAGAAAGAAAACATACTAGGAAAAAGGAGGACACAATGCTGAGATCTACAGAACCTGGGTTGGACTTTCCCTGCAACTTGCATTGCTCTTTATACCAACTGTGTTGGACATTATCCCAAACTGGGCTCTGCACTGCAACATACAACATGAGTGAAATATGATTTCTGGCCTAGGGACATCACTGTCTCATTAAGGAAGACTTGTGTGTAATTTTGCAAAATCCTCAGTAGAGACTGAGAAGCTCAAAAACATACCATGGAGATATGTATTCTGAGCTAAGAACACTCAATCTGGCCACAAGCTATAAGAAAATAAAACAACAGGGCCAGATGTTTGAAATCAAGACTGCCTAAGAAATGTCATCATGCTTTCTGAAAAAGGGTACATTCAGATTGTTTCATGAGGGAATTGAGACCCAGATTTTGAGGAAGAGGAGAGAGGGAGCCACAACCCAATTGTAGGAAGGTCATGAGCTCACAAAAGGAAATTCCATGCAGCATGTGGACAGCTAAGCACCAGTCTCATACAGCTGTGATCATTTGAACATATGCCTGGCAATAGATTTTAAAGGGGGGGAATCATTCCTATTTGGAAATGACAACAGTGATTAAGAGGTCATTCAAATGCTTCTAAGAATTTAGCCTAGAATCCTCTTTCCCCAGTCACTTTCCATGAAACCCTGTGTATCTCTTTCACGTTTCTGTATGTATAAAATGGAAACAATAACGTCAAAGCCCAATTCTACTGAAGGAGTTATAAAAAGCTCTTGACAGAGTGTCTTGAACACACAAAATAATTTGTAAGTTGCTATTGCTAGTGTCGAAGGTATTGTGAGCAATGTCTAACTTGTGGACAGATTGCAGTTAGCCTGCAGGATTCTTCCCTACAGTGTAGGGTATGAGGTTCAGTCAGGCAAAGTCACCAGCCCAGAACTTGGGGAGGAGATATGGGAGGAGGGAAAGAGGCTATGGCCAAGAGCACTTCTGTATGGTTCATAAATCTGGTGGAGCACCAGAGAGGAAGTTCACAACTCCCTGGCCATCCAGGAGGGATGACTATCCTTATGGCTTCACCTATGTACGTGGTGTTTCAGACTGCAATGTCCCTGTACGGATAACACAAGGAGCCTTCTAAAGAATACTCTTCAAGGCTTCTCGAGCTATAGCCAGGATGGCCACGAGGGAGTGGTCAGTCTTGCGATGAGCCAGAGATGCAAAAGTCTTTGATCATTGCTGTATCAGAATATTAACAGATCTCTTCATTTTTGAGAACCCGAGAAAAGCAGAAAGTTAGTGGGAATTTCCCAGTTTGAAAATGCAACAGCAGGGTATATGGGCCAGCTGCACCTTGCAAGTCACAGTTATGTGACTCTGGGTTAGAGACTGATAAAATAATCCTCTCATGATACCCTTTGATGTGAGAACCCACTGGCAGGAAGTCTGAATGCTTTTCCTTTATAAGACTCTAATGAGTCCCAGAGGAAGAAATTTCTTCTGACTTCGCTCTGAAAAAAAAAATCCATATATTGATTAAAGAGGTGTTACTACTTTAACATCATTCCTCTTCCACTTTGCTGGCTCAATTGACTGCTCAGCAGTTTCTTCAAGGTCACAACACTGGGACTCTGATGCGGTCTCCTTCCCTTTCCCATTGTAGCCACCTGCAAACAAGTTCTGGAATGTCTCTTGCTGCCCTTGCATCCAGATCAAGGCATCCCCTTCCCTTGTCTATGCTTCCTCACTGGCCCTCAAGTCGCTCCCTGCCTATGTCCTCATGCATTCTGCAGTTACAATCTGGCTGGCAGTTTTGTTGATCTAGAATTAACTAAAAAAAAATGTTTCTGTTTGGGCCTGTGAGAATATTTCCAGGATGGACTAACTTAGAAGATTTAAGAGTCTTTCCCAGAGAAGGAAATATCTTCTGACAGCCCCTCAGATAAAAAGAGACCCTTAGGCATTGGTTCTCAACCTGTGGGTCACGACCTCTTATGTAAAGTAGTCTAATGGGCTTTTCACAAGGGATTGCCTAAGGCCATTGGAAAGCACAGATATTTATATTACAGTTCATGACAGTAAAAAATTTGCAATTATGACGTAGCAACAAAAATAATATGGTTGGGGGTCACCACAACATGAGAAACTGTATTAAAGGGTGGCAGCATTAGGAAGTTTGAGAACCAATGAGCTGGGGGAAGCAAGGCTCCTTTTGCCTGCCCACGTTTGTTCTCTGCGGCTGGGTGGATCTGCTCTGCTGCTATCATCCTTCTCTGACCTTCAAACCTGGCTTCTTCAACATCCCTACAAAGATTAACGACCAGCACGCCTCCAGAAGTGATGCTGAAGGCTTCAGCAGCAGATTAGAACTTCTGAAGTGTCCACTCTTACAGACCGATCATCTAACAGGTTCTCAGTGTCCCTCAGTGTGCAGACAGCACTATTGAACTATACAACCTGTACAGTGTAAACCAATCTAACTATCCTCTTTTGTGATATATATTCATTCTATAGGGTCTGTCCCTCTAGACCATTGCTTCCCAACCTTCCTAATACAACAACCATTTAACACAGTTCCTCATGTTGTGGTGACTCCCAAACATAAAATTATTTTAGTTGCTACTTTATAACCATAATTTTGCCACAATTATGAATGTAATGTGGATATCTCTGTTTTCTGCTGGTCTTTGGTGACCAAGGTAAAAGGGTCATTCAACTCTCCTCAAAGGGTCTACAGGTTGAGAACCTCTGCTCTAGAGACTCCTAATACACCTTCCAAATACAACAGCAGTGAAACTGAGTCATACTTTTTTCTAGAGCCACCAACAGGCTCCCTTTAGGAATCACAAATGTCCATGGAGCAGTAAGAAGTCATCCATCCACTCCCGGTATATTGGGTATATTATCATCAGTGGCTGAGAGCATCAAGTCGAATTCATGTTGTTAAGAGGATTTGAATGCCATGAGAATGATCAGGGCCACTGTATCCAGGCCATGGAGAGGTACAGAAAACTTGAAGCAAGGAAAAATAACTTCATTTAGTCTGAATTTTGTGAATTTCAATATTCTGTTTCCTTCCTAGCATTCTTCACAGTTTATAGGTTTTGGCCTTGTCCCCTATACCTTCCACTGAATTTTAACCCATAAGAAGAGAAGAATTGTTCTCACTTTATCTGTCCCTACTATCCTGTACTTGGTAGATTTAATAAAAGGCTGTTGGATAAGTGAGTACATGAACGAACAATGGTGAGAATGGATAGATACAAACAACATCCAATCAACCATCAGTTCCATGTAACTGTACCTTATCCCCTCTCTCTGTACAACAGAGCCTTCTGAAATAAAAATAATAAAATAAAAGTTCACTGCAGTGAAATACTAAAGCCCCGGCTGACAGCAGCAGCACCTCGACCTTTTGTGCACACTATCTAACACGTCATGATAGTCATGATACAGGACAGTGCATAGCAAGTGATTAGAGCAGTAAGACCTTCCAGCATGCACCCACCCCACAACAAATTGATAAGACATTTACAATATTACTAAGTGCATAAATGCCATGGTCTTGTAGCACACTCTGTAAGCATAAAGGGTATAGGAGATGAGCCACCTCTATTCAGGTATGTCTCCTTTAATTAGAATCCATCAGGTTCTAGACCCTCTGCATATATGTTGTATAGCTTGGTGTTCTGATAGGACTCCACCAGTGGGAGTGACGGCTGTCTGTGACTCTTTTACTTGCTTTTGGGACCATCTTTTGACTTCTGCATTGTCTTACCCAGACTTAATATGAGGGGATGTGCCATGTCTCACTGCAGTTTGAGATGCTACATTTGGTTGATATCCCTGAGAGGCCTGCCCTTTTTTGGAAGGGAAATGGAGGAGGATCTAAGGGAGAGGGGAAGTGGTGAGAGGAGAGCAGGGAGGGGGGAAACTGCAGTTGGGATGCAATACATGAGGAATGAAAAAGTTCAAAAAAAAAAAAAAAGATCAATCGGGTTCTTTAACAGTTTGGGCAAACAACAAAATATTAGTAGGACCTAATATGAGTACTGGAACATTCTCAATTATCCAGATTTTTTATTCAAAGACCAGAAAACCAATAAAATACCAAGAAAAGAATGATTTTCAAAACTGAATCAATTTAATGTGCTGTATGAAAGCCCACAGTAAATTCATTTAAACCTGTCAATACCATTTTAGTCCTGAGAATTATGAATGTCTAAAAGAAGTAGACATCTCGCAAGAGCATCCCTTGTTGCACAGGTACCTGTCATGAATTTGTGTCTTGCCCTGCCCCATGGCATAAGATTTTACTATCACTGTCATGCACGGGAATAGGCATGGTCTTGGGGAAATACAGAAGAGATGAAGAAGATTTTAGTCCAAATCAGTTAAACACTCAGAATGACTTAAATATTTTATTTTCATGGCAAGAGTGATTAAGCCAGAAGTGCTAACATTGCTCATGCGACATCAATCAGGTTGCTGCTGTTGGACAGGGGATTATTCTCTTTATTTTAGGCTTAAATCACAAGACGTTTCACTCAAACATGAGTGACAAATTTACCTTCCTTGGGCTTCTCAAAAGAGCATAAAGCCAATAAATTATCCCTTTTTGCTGAAAGTTGTAATTTATTTTATGTCCCTTGCTTCAGAAGGAATTTATAATAAATAGCCACCCATAACTAATGTCACCTGTCCATTTAAAGCAACAAGGCCTTTTCAGTATCCATGAGTGTATCATTTCAGTAAGTTTTTAAATGGTGATACAAAAACAATAATTCCTTATGTTTGACCTACATTTTCTCCAACAACCTTCATCTCCAGACTTCTCTTTCCACCTGAGACATCCTAGTAGAAATTGGATATACATTCCCAAAGAAATTCATGAGAAGATTGGTCAAATATATAAACAAAGATTTTCAAGTTACTAGCTATTAGTAGTCAATAGCTACAAAGGCCAGCATCCCTGGGTTACCTAGTTAATGAGGGAAGTCCTTATGTTTCCCCAGATTATCACCTTTGGAGAGTTTACAGGCTACAGCAGGAACAGAAATCCTAGACAGAGCCTGATTAAACTTTTGAAGTGAGGGAATATAGCTGAGAATCTGGGAAATAAAGAGAAATTGAGCTTGCAAGACAGAACACCTAAAGGGAAAGAACACCATGGTCATCTGAAGAAGCTTTGTCTCAGATACTCAACGGAACACAGGAGGTGAAAACCCAGAGCAAGGAAGAGGGCACCTGGGGGACTTAGAGAGCAGTGTCCGCAGAGATGTGGCCAGAGCCTGTGTCTGTTAGTGGGATTGCACACGCAGAATACTTGAGAGTACCACCCTGGACCTATCTAAAAGTAAATCTGAAAAGCAAGACTGAAGGATCAAAATGGTCTAAAGTAGTTTAACTGAATTCCAGATTCAAGTTTACAGATACTTATGGGAATAAAAATAGTAATAATCAGAATCCAGCAAGATAAAATTCATAATGTCTAGCATCTAATCATAGGTTATTAGATAAGCAAAAAGCAGGGAAACATGCTGAATAATTAAAAGAATAACCAACTAACAGAAATGGGCACAGAACGTATAAGGAACAGTAGACAGGAAAATTTTTATTGCAGCTACACACATATGTTCATAAGGTAAGTAGAAATACGGCAGATCCTTTTTAAAGACTCAAAAGCAGGCCTGAGGAAATGGCTCAGTGTGTAAGAATGCTGTTTGCAAGCATGGGCGCCTGAGTTTAAATCCTCCGTGTTCATATAAAAAGTCAGGCCTGGCAGCCTGTAGCTACGACCTCGGGATTGGGGGTGCCAAGACAGGCAGATCCCTAGAGCTTGCTGGTTGGCTAATCTTGAGGAGCCAGGGATCTTCAGGTTCAGTGACAGACGCTATCTCAATAAACAAAGTGAAGGGTGACAGAGGACGATACCTGATGCTGTTGCCTCTATCTGTGCTCACACAGGCACAGGGACTCACACACTCATGTAAGTAACATATTCACACACACACACACACACAACGGTCAAATGTAGTTTAAGAGAATGAAAACTGTAGCTCTTAGTATAAAATAAAACACATTAGCTGGCGAGCACAGTGCCATTACAGTGAAAAGGATTCGTACAAAACAGTTATGTTTCTCTTTCAAAATGAAAACCAGGAACTAAAAGAGTGCCTCTCTCCTGCCTCTCTCCCAAATAAGAAGAGCATCAGCTAGCCTCAGGACACTAATGTCTGTAGCTGGCACCTCCCAGAAACAACAAGGAGAGAAAACCCATCGGAAGAATTGATGTCTGATCTAAGAGGTTCAAAGGCAGAACAACTCAAGCACAAGGAAAACACAGCACACTATACCATGAGTGACACATTACAACTTGAGTTGTGTAAAACCAAAAATAATTTAAATAGTAATAAAGAACAGCGGGCCTTTACAGACAGAGGGGCCAATGAGAATTACAAATTTCTCCTTAGAAAGAGTGAAACTGGAACCACTGCTAGCAATGTCTTGGAAATGCTGAAAGAAAAAAATTTTTTTTAAAAAAAGCCTAGATTCTATGCCTATTGAAGGCATGTTCCCAAAGAGAGGCAAAATAAGGCATTGTCATGCAGACAGCATGCTGAAGGCAGCTCAGCAGCAAACACACAGTAGGAAAAGGAGCTGTTCCAGGAGGCCCCTTTTTTTAATTAGGTATTTTCTTCATTTACATTTCCAATGCTATCCCAAAAGTCCCCCATGCCCTCCCCACCCCACTCCCCTACCCACCCACTCCCACTTCTTGGCCCTGGCATTCCCCTGTACTGAGGTATATAAAGTTTTCGAGACCAATGGGCCTCTCTTTCCAGTGATGGCCGACCAGGCCATCTTTTGATTCAAATGCAGCTAGAGTCAAGGGCTCTGGGGTACTGGTTAGTTCATAATGTTGTTCCACCTATAGGGTTGCAGACCCCTTTAGCTCCTTGGGTACTTTCTCTAGCTTCTCCATTGGGAGCCCTGTGATCCATCCAATAGCTGACTGTGAGCATCCCCTTCTGTGTTTGCTAGGCCCCAGCATAGTCTCACAAGAGACAGCTATATCAGGGTCCTTTCAGTAAAATCTTGCTAGTGTATGCAATGGTGTCAGCGTTTGGAGGCTGATTATGGGATGGATCCCCGGATATGGCAGTTGCTAGATGATGGTCCATCCTTTCGTTTCAGCTCTAAACTTTGTCTCTGGCCCTTTTTACAGACTGGGAAGTGTGTGCACGAGGAAATGAGGAAGTCTGCAAGGAGTACTGCAAAGACTTGCCTCTTCCTTTTATTTAAATTTCACATTTCTTTCCTCAACTGTTGTCTGTAATCTCTTAATACCTCAGTGAACCCCTTCATCAAAATAATGAGCAACCACATTGCCTGTTGCCCACATCTCCTTCTGATTTCACATCTCCATGCTTATTCACACATTTAGGACCCATGTTGCTCTTCACATGGCTTCTCCCTCTCTTCTTGAAGTGTTTGGTCACGTGTTCAGGAGGCATACCAGATGAAAATAAACCTGTAATGATAAACCTGAGCCATAGGAAGACTTCTGGCACTGGTGGCAACTTTCATATTGTTGTTCTAGAAGACGGTGCTAAATATTGGCATATTATATTTTCTGAGAAGGTCATTGCTTCTAAGATATTTGTCCCAGCCTTTCATCTACTCTTTGGAACATGGTCGGCATACCATTCACCTCATTCAGTGTCTTCACTTTGTGAGGAAACTTAGTCCAAAGACGTAATTTGCCCAAGAGGAAATGGGAAGTCACGTGTCTGAAGTCACATGGTAGTTGAATTAAGCTTCTGAAATAGGAAATCCAGCATTCTTTACTCATATTCTCCTCAGGAATCTTGGAATTCTGAAATTTTCTTTATGAATTCCCTATCTCTTTTGATTGTCAGCTTTCTGTTGCTATGACAAATGACAAATTTTTGAACTAAAGCAAGTTTAAAAGAGAGAAGGTCTGCATTGGCACATGGTTTCAGAGCCTGGAGTCCTTATTGGTCCTATTGTTTAGGACCTTTGGTCCTTCATAGAGCAAGCAGTTGACAGCAAAGCCGTTTCTCATAAAGGCAGGGAAGTTGTAGGATTCTGAGAGTAAAGTTCCAATATCCCCTTCAAAAACAATTGTGCTCACCTCTTAAAAGTTCTACTATCTTCCAGTAAACACTATGCTGTGAACCAAACACCTTAAGGCTTGGCCTTTTGGCAACAGTCCAAATTGAAACTACATCACCCTTCAAATCTACCTCCTGGCCTATGCCTTTGCTCTTCTCTCTGATGTTGTATTTACATATGGGATCCTCCAGCACAGCACTGCACAGCTCTGAGGAGCAATGCAAGACCTATGCCATGTAGACAGGAATCAGAGCTTCAGGTGCGCAGGCGCAGCAGAGAGAGCCGGCTTGTGCTGAAAACACCATCTGAAGAGATGATGCTTCTCAGAGGTGGCAAGTCTTCTTGGAGCTGGCAGCCATTTTTCTGTCATCACTCAGTCATTTCCCTGCACAGCTCAAAAGGCAGTCTGGCTCTGCTGGGAGTGACATACGCTGCGCTGCACGGAGCCTCCAGCCCACTCCACCTGCCAGACCCACTTTAAGAAAAGTCTGAGTGAAAGGGACAGGTGTGGAACTCACACTATTTTGACAGAGGAGTCATTTACTTACTCTCTCTCGCTCCCACCCTAAGTTTCCATATGTTTGAGAGAATTGCTACCACTCTGAGTGAAAAGCAAAGAGAAATACCAAGAAATGATTGTAGGTGAGTTGTCAAGGCACTTGGGAGGAAATGCCGAAAAGAAGTCTCTGGGGATTTTGGTATGAAAAGAAATGATTAGGAATGAGGCCTGGCCAGCCCCAGTTTGCTCCTTTGTGCTGGGAATCATGAGTAAGGAAAGAGAAAACAGCAAGATAATATTTCTTTTAATTGCCTGCTATTTAAGCTTAAAGGTTAGAAAATTTATCTCTTAGAGCTTCGAAGCCGAAGCGTCCAGTGAATGAAACAACTTACAGGACACCTTTGGCTGTATGCATGAATCCCCCTAGGAGAGAACTCAGACCAGAAGATCAAATGAACAGGAAATAAATTGATCCACTCAAAGAACAGGATTTTAGGCTTTGCCCCAAAGCAACTCTGTTGTGATTTTGTGGACCAGAGGAGGAATGAGATAGAGACCCCAAAGCAGTAGGACAGAGACCAAAGGCTGAAGAAGAGAGATTTCCACATTGGAAGAGGCACCACAATGGGAGTCATATGCCACAGTCCTTCTCTCATCCAGACCCCAGCAGAAGTCCATAGCTTGCTGCACCTTTTGTTGCCTTACAGGCAAACAGGCTGCTTGCTCAGTTCCTGCAGAGAAAGAGGGGAAAGGCACAGAAGAGATGCTGGCATTGCTAGATCGCCAGAGCCCCCTCTTAATGCTAAGTAAAAGACTAAGCATTGACAGGAAGTGAAGTACCACCCAAATAATGTCCCACTAAGACATGCTTCACACACAGGTGCTGTAGAATCATTGTCCCTATATGTTAGACCCAGAGAACTTTAGAAATCTTACCAGTGCTGAGGTACACTCAGGCTTTCCTAGAGAATGGCCAAGGCATGATGCAGTCTCTGCCCTGAGCTACTCCCAGCTAGTGCCATGGTCTTAATTAGATTAGTTTTGATGAAACTCCTACATTCCAACACAACTATAACCATCTTTACTGGTATGGAGTGTTCCACTTATTCTATAATGATTGCCCAATCCCTGACATGCAGCAGATACTTCATATGGCTATTCCAAATAAGATCCCAGAAGTGAAATTCTACAGGTTATGACATAGAAAATATGCCACAGCTAGCTCAAAAATAAGTTACTTTGTTTGCAGTCATTCAGCCAGGATGTGATGCATTATGATGTGGCCCATCATGTGTAAGTAATGCAAATTTTATTTCAGTTGATAAGAGGTATTCAGAAAACCTAGTTAGCATTGAGCGATGGACATACCCAAGCACTAAGAGAGCACACAGCAGGGCACCCAGCTAACTAAAGGAGGAAGAGGACGTTAAGGACTGCTTTTTCATACCTGCCAGGTGAGTGAAAGATGGCTGAGACGTGCCCTGTAATGGGCACAATTAAAGTTGGAAAACATAGGAAGAAAAGATAACTTCTTTTTCCCAGATAAGATGGGCCAAGTCTTTGCTACTCCAGAAAAGCAGAAGCCTAGACTTTCTCTTGGAGTTTGAGTCTAAAAAACTGCCTACTCTTGCTCTGTGGAATATAATCCATCCCAGAGACCCAGCTCTTACCACCATGAGCAGTTGGACTCTTGGGGCCACATTGTCCCAAGTGGTTGCCACTTCCACTATGTACCTATTTTAACTTTGCTTGAAATTAAACAAAGTTCAAAATCTAACTTCCTATCAGGCACATTTCAAGTGCTCTATAACCATGTGTAGCAAAGAGCTGCCTTTCTGTGCAGCTAAGATGTAGGAATGTCCCCACTGGTAAGGAAAGTTCCCAGATTGTACTGCCAAAGGGTTCCCTTGTCTTCCCAGGGAGACCTTAACTCTGATCTGGAAACCATTCTTCTCTAACCAGTTTCCTACTCTGCCCTAGTTTCCAGTATCTGTAGGTATCCCACCCTGAAACTTGACTGTGGATCCCGCTGTTCTGAGTGTTCTGGATCTGCTTTCTTGAGCGTCTCTGGGTCCTTGTAGATGCACATTAAAGGAAGAGATTTGGAGGTTTCCATGCATGGTTCCACTGCTTATGAGCTTGTGACACGGCAGCGTGTCAGGATGGAAGCAGGTCACTGAGTAGAACTGCTCATTCATGGGGAAGCCAAAGCCAAACAACGAAAACAGGTTTAGGGTTCCACAATACTTTGTCAGAGAATGCTCCAATTATCTAAAGTCAGCTCCACTCCTAAACTTCCTTTACCTTCTAAGCTTGTCTAAGCCATTAAAATACTTGTGCTCTCAGGAACGCATTCCAGATATAAGTTATACCATCCATTGTTTGGTACTCTGGAGAAGGCATGTTTCACCAGGCCTGACTTTACCTGGAAGTTGTCCCTGAGGAAATCATGACGTGATGTGTGGAAAGCTCAGACACCAGAATGAAGACTGTTCTTTTCCCTAGGGTGCAGCTGTCTGTCTTCATGAGCTTTGTGATGCCTGTTTGCTGCTTCTGAACACAGCTGCTCAGAGCCCCTGGCACTGCTCCCTGGCAGCGTCTTTTGCTGGCTTTCTTCAGCTTCTTTGAGGATGCTTTCCATTCAAATACCAAAAATAATGGAATTTTAGAATGCCTATGCTGTGAGTGTTGAGGACTGTGTGAGATATCTTCACATTCTTTGCTACAACTCTGCAAAACAGGGAATATTCGTTCCATGCTTTCTGAGGAAGAAAATTAGATCCCTAGTCAACTGAAGATTTCAGAGAGCAAATTCACCAGCTAGAACAAGAAGCCATGTGTACCTGGTTCCTCTCTGATACATGTCTTTCTCTAGGGAAATTGGCTTTCTTTTTTAGAATACTAGAAATCATTTTAATCAAATATCCTATATTTTATTTTATTTTCCAGAAAGACAGGACTTCTCTCTGTAGCTGTCCTGAAACCCTCCCTGTGGACCAAGATCACAAAAATATATCTATCTCTGTCCCCCCAGTACTGGGATTAAAAGTATACACCACCACTGCCTGGCCAAAGATTCTCTTCCTAATGGTTTGTTTATAAACAGTGTGACAGGGAAGTCATATGACTTTACAACAACTTCCCAACCATCCTGTGTGGACATTACAGAGCTCTAGTCTCAGTCTTTAGCTTTGGGCCCTGAACAGGATTCTAAATGGGAGAAGATAGGTCACATTACATAGTACCCTTAGTCCTTCCAAGTTCTTTCTTGCTTAGAGTACTATCGTTATGTTGATAAGTTTTTTTTGCCAACTTAACAAAAGCTGGAACCATCTGGGAAGAGGAACCATCACTTGAGACATAGGCTTTATCATATTTGTCTACTGGCAAGTCTCTGGGTTTGGTTTTTTGTTTGTTTGTTTGGTTGGTTGGTTGGTTTTGGTTTTGGTTTTGTTTTTTAATTAATGATTGATGTGAGAAGATTCAGACCACTGTGGGTGGTGCCACCTCTTGGCAGATTGTCCTCAGTTGTATAAGGAAGCAATCTGGGCAAGCCATGGAGAGCAAGCCAGTTAGCAGCATTCCTCCCTGGCCTCTGCTTCAGTTCCTGCTTCCAAGCGCCTGCCCTGCTGGAGTTCCTGCCTCAACTTCACTTCATAATGAACTGAAAGATGAAATAAATCCTTCTCTCCCCAAGTTGTTTCTGGTCAGTGTTTTATCACAGCAACAGAGAAACAAACTAGGACAATTCTCGAGTAAGAAGAAGATAGCAGGCAATGGGTCAGTTTTAGTGTTTTACTGCTATGAAGTGATACCATGACAATGCTACTCTTATAAAAGAAAACATTTAACATTTAACCAGGGCTGGCTTATAGGTTCAGAAGTTTAGTCCATTATCATCATATCAAGAAGCATGGCAGCAGGCAGTCAGACATGGCGTTGGAGAAGAAGCCAAGAGTTCCACATCTTGATCTACAAGCAGCAGAAACAAAGAGTGAGCAGCTGAGCCTGACAAGCTTCTGAAACCTCAAAGCCCACTTCCAGAGACACACTTCCTCCAATGAGGCCACACTTACATCAACAAGGCCAATCCTCCTATCGTGCTACCCTCTATGGACCTCTGGGGGGACATTTTCTTTTGTTCATTTGTTGGTTTTCAAGTTAGGGTGTCATTTGTGTCCCCTGTGGTATATAACTGACTGGGAGCTGTGGTTTTCTGTGACTATTCAGTAATTTATCTATCTCTGTATCTATATAGTACATATATATATTTATAATATATGTATTACATATATACATATTATATTATATATACAGTGTTACATTATATTATATAATATATTATATATTACAGTGTTACACATATTACAAAAGAGAGAGAGAGACAGAGAGAGAGAGACAGAGAGAGAGAGAGAGAGAGAGAGAGAGAGAGATTCCACAAGTTCTGTGACACTAGAGAACTCCAACTAATACAAGGGGTTAGGAGTATTCCACAACAGCTAGCCATTCTTGAGAAGGGGATAGGGAAAATAAAGAAAAAGAAAATGCTCACAGCTCTGAATGCTAAGGCTTAGGAAAGGAGTGCAGCTTGATTTCTCTGGTCCCCACAAAGATGTTTTAATGATAAGGAAAGCTTTGTGGACCTGGAACAAGTGATGAATCAACACTGTTGTTTTCACATCTACAAAGTAAGTGTCCACTCATGTAACTGAAAATAAATTCAGTGCGAATATGAAACTAAATGTAAGGGCCACCAAGAAGATACTGATACTAGGGTGCCCTACCATTCTCAAGTACATCCAGAGAAACCCAGAATCTCTGTCTCTCATTCCAGTGTGGGGTCTTCCCTACCTGTTGTATAGTGAGCTGACAATGTTGTAGCATTGCAAGCTTCTTATCTCCAGTCTTATGAGGTGGAAGAAAAGGAAGGAACTAGCATTTGTGACACCCAAACATTTGTATACAACAATTTAACCTTCCTAGCAGCCACCTGCTGCTGTGTCTTGTCTTGTTTTTTTTTTTTTTTGATTGTTTTGTTTTTAAAAACAAAACAAAACAAACAAAACAAAACAAACAAAAAAAAAACCAAAAAACAGTTTCCTGAGGAGACAAGGAAATTTAGGGATTCAAAGTGAGTTATGCCAACTCATACACCAAGCAATAGATCCTGTGTTTTCAGTAGAGTTGATAAATTTTCCAGCCAATGTTCTTTCCCTATGCCATGGTAAAGTATCTTTGACTAGGACCTAATGACCCCCTTTCTCATTTCAGCTTCACCATTAATTTCTTCTTCTAGAAAAGGGTGTGTTGGTTTCAATCTTATCTGAAGCTATGGTCTTGCCATGATTTCAACATGGCCACTGACACTCATAAATAAAGACATCTATGTTCTTCATTTAGCGTTTCACTTTCCACTGAACTGAGAGACATCTAAGGTATAAGGGAAATGTTACTTGTGTTCTGTATTAGCTAAAGAAACTGAAGATCAACTCTTTATTCCTGACACACCTATTTCAGATAGTTCTTTTCATCTGGCATCTTAGAGCCTCTAGCCTACCTCAGCATTGGATTGGTAATCATAAAATATGGGTGAGCTGAATTTCATCTACTTTTTGACTTACAGTGGTTTAACTTGGGACTTTTCAACTTTACAAAGGTGTAAATAATATATATGCTTTTGGTAGAAATGGTACTTTGAATGCTTCTTTCTTTCTTTCTTTCTACCCCACCCCCACCCAAAGTTGGATACTAAGCTAGAGCCTCATACATGCCAGAAATAGCTGTGGTGGTTTGAATATGCTTGGCCCAAGGAGTGGCACTATTACGAGATGTGGTCTTGTCAGAGTAGCTGTGTCATTGTGGGCGTGGGCTTTAAGACTCTTGTCCTAGCTGCCTGGAAGCCAGTATCCTTCTCATGGCCTTCAGATCAAAATGCAGAACCCTCAGCTCCTCCTGTACTATGCCTGCCTGGATGCTACCATGCTCCTTCCTTGATGATAATGGACTGAACCTCTGAACCTGTAAGCCAGCCCCAATTAAATGGTTTTCCTTGTAAGAGTTGTCTTGGTCATGGTATCTCTTCACAGCAGTAAAATTCTAAGACAGTTCTATCAAACAAGCTTATGACAAATAATAAAATTCCCTTGAAAGCTACTGGACAGCTACAGCAAACCAGCAGCTTCAAGTCAGTCATAGATCATGAGGGACACAAATGCCACTCTACTGTGTTGCTGTGACTTTCAGCAGATTAGGTGAATTCAACCCACTTTCAGTTAAGATATTTTTTTCAAAGCAATGATAGATTTTCCAGTACACAATACTATTGTAAGTCCGGGAGCATCTGCCAGACAAAATTACCTCCACATACTCACTCGTTCAATTTTAAAGAATATAATCCTTAACCTTGAAGGCCCTTCATTCCCCTTTCCAACCCATCTTCAGAGAGATGGCTGCCAATCTAACTTCATATATATCATTCAATTGTATTTTGTCACATTTTACCGTGTTTCCATCCCTTAAAACACTAGGGTTGGGGGTGTGGGTCAGTTGTAAAAAGTATTCTTAACATGTTTGTCGTGTGTAAGGTCCTGGATGTAATCCTCACTACCACATACATGAATTAACTTTTCATGTTATTGAAATTTTTATAAGTGGATTCATTTCATATGTATTCTGTCCATTGCACCATTGCCGTTTAACTATATTTCTTGAGAATTACTGATGCTTCTGAGAGCTCTTTTACAGTTGTGTACGGCCTGGCTGTATGCTTATACCTGGTGCCCTTGGCCATTCCAGTTTTTGATCCTCCAGAACATTGAAGGAATTTTCTACTTCTCTGTGTCTGTAAGCTATTATACATAAAATATCTTATAAGAGTCCCATGATTTTTTTCTGGAATCAACAATATTTTTCTTGAATTACATGTGCATGTATGTATGTATGTATGTATGTATGCATGTGTAACAATTAGATAAGAAAGAGATGGGCTTACAAAATGGAAATTCTTAAAAATACTGGTTAGTCAGACTAACCTTTTAGCCAGTTTTATAAGTTAATATGATAATATTGGAGAAACCAGATTTTGCCTTTCTCAACAGGAATTGATTACAAGTAGCTCCTTGGTTAGGGGTGAAGTTTGTATCCACTTCCCCTTCTCTGTGCTGGGATTTTGTTTGGTTTGAGTCTGTACAAATCTTTTGCATGCTGAACAGTCTCTGAGTTCACATGTGTAGCAATCTTATTGCATATGGAAAACAACGTTGGAATCATGGAATAACCATCTCTAGCTATTAGAAAATTCTATATCATCCTTCACATAGACTCCTGAGCTTTGAGGGAAGGAATTTGAGAATGACATTCCATGTAGGTGTGTGGGGGAGGGTGGGTGGGGGTGTGTATGAATGTGTGTGTGTGTATAGCAATTATATAAGAGAGGGAGGAGGTAATTCTCTCACTCTCTGCACATTGTCCAGTTATGGATCTCTTTGTTAATTACCATCTATTGCAAGAGGAAGCTTCTGTGATGAGGGTTCAGTGATGTTCTCCACTGTGTGTAGAGCAATATATCATTGGGAATAATTTTATTGCTATTATCTTTTAGCAGAATAATAGTAGCAAGTTTCCCCCTGTGCCTATGACCTATCTATTCTCAGATTCTTGGCCATTTTTTAGCATTGTCAGACATGGGTTCTAGCTCATGGGATGGGTTTTAAATGCAATCAAAAAGTGACTGATTACTGTCACAGTTATTGTTCTGTTGGTACAAGGAGACACCATAACCAAGGGAAATTATAAGAGAAACATATTTAACTAGGGGTAAGCCTATAGTTTCAGAGGGTAAATCCATATCCATGATGATGGGGAGCAAATTGCCAGGCAGGCATGGCACTGGAGTAGTAGCTGAGACTTTATGTCCTGATCAGATTCAACAGACAGCAGAGAGGGGTGGTGGTGGGGCTGACATCAGCTTTTGAAATCTGAAGGCCTATCCCAGTGATATACCTCTTTTAATAAGGTCACACCTAATCTAACCAGGCTATACTTTTTAAGCTTCCTAAACAGCTCTATTCACTGGGAACTAAGCATTCAAATCTATAAGCCTATGGGAGACATTCACACTCAAACCAACAAGATGCAATCCAATCCTTGCACTGGATGTGTTACTTGGTCTCATAAGATGTCTCAATGAGGCATTGACTCTCAATTGTATAGTGACTTCATTTAAATAGTGTGTGTGTGTGTGTGTGTGTGTGTGTGTGTGTGTGTGAACCTGCTACAGTGGTAGCTTTTCAGACAGCTTTTCAAGTGGGTATATCACCCACACTCCAGGTCATGTCCCATGCTCAGGTGTAGTTGGCCAACACAAAACACAGCTCCTTGCTTTTTGTGTGCATTTTTGTTTCCTTTGGTACTTTGTAATTGATTTTTGTTTCCTCTTCTATGTTTTTGCTGTTGTTGCTCCTGTTCTGGCCTTCGTTTTTGAGAGAGATAGAAAAAGAGCTACAAATCAGATGGCTGAGGAGGTAAATGAGATCTGGGGTGAGTTGGGGGAGGGGCAGAAAGAACATTGTTATTAGGTATTGTATAAAAATAGTTTTTTTAAAATGGCAAGAATATAACTCTATTTTGCACAGCAGCATCAATTCCAAATTGTTCAAATGTTGCAGTGTTTATGGGTCATTTCAATTTGCTTCCTCAGAAAGGCTCAGACTTTAGTTTTCTAATGGGTCCTCTGTACTTCCTTAATTCTTCCTGATTCTTGATTCTGGTTCATCTTCTAGTCTACAGTGGTGAATCTCTCCTGTGCATTGGCTGCTTCTTGTAGTTACAATGAGTTGCATAGTCTTGTGGGGGGCCTGGGAATTCCTTGCTTGAGAAAAACCTTCCTTGGAGAAGGACACAGTGTCCTATTTGGTCTTTTCTCTCTCTCTCTCTCTCTCTCTCTCTCTCTTTTTTTTTTTTTTTTTTGAGTCAGCATTTCTCTGTGTAGCACTGGTTTGATCTTGAACTTACTCTATAGACCAGGCTGGCCTTGAACTCAGAAATCAGCCTGCCTTTGCCTCCCAAGTGCTGGGATTAAAGACGTGCACCACCACTACCTGGCGGTCTTCTAACCCTTAAACTGTTGTCTGTGCATTTCACAGTTAATCCATCTGGAATTGTATTTTGGGGTATGAGAAATGAGGACTTGATTCTATGGATTCACACAGCTTCCTTTGTTAAATGCACCATTTGGTCCCAAGCTGTTTCCTGCTGTTAGCCAGCTGTTTCTACTCCTGTGCAGGCATGTACTTCCATAGCAGATATAGTAACCTTGCTGTCTGGCAAGAAAATGCCCTTCTTTCAGGTTCACCACACTTATCCTTGTTGTATTTCACCCCAAAACATTTCCCATTTGTCAAGTCCCATAAGAGAGTCTTACATGGATTTGATTAAATGTATAGACAGACAGCTTCGAAAAAGCCTGAAATTATTACATCTCAAGTTGATTCTTGGCTCTTCGTTTGCATCTTTATTCTTGAACGTCATAGTTCTACAGTCTTCTTTCACTGCACTGACCCTATGCTACTTTTTTGATGTATCTATTTTAATTTTATGTGTAAGAGTGTTTTTGCCTGCATGCATGTGTGTCTACGTGCCACATGTGTACAGGGCCCACAAACACTTTAGTGCCCATGGAACTGGAATTACAGAGTTTTGAGCCACCATGTGGATACTAGGAATCAAACCTTGGTCCTCTGGAAGAGTAATCAGTTCTTATCTCTGAGCTATCTCTCCAGCTAGTAATGCTCTGGTTACCTAAAAGATTAAGTTTCAGAACCAATGAGATGGTTCAGTTGGAAGTTATTTGCCAACAAACCTGGATCCCACTTTTAGGAGGAAACAAACTTCCTGAAAGTTGTCTTCTAACCTCCACATACATGACAAGGCATGTGCATACACACCCCATACATACATAAATAAAAAGTTTTGAAAATTACATTTATTTAATTTTGTGTTCTCTGGAATAGAATTACACTATCAAATGTATTAGGGTTTTCATTGCTGTGATGAAACATGACCAAGCAACTTGGGTAGAAAATGGTTTCTTTCAGATTTCAGTTCCCGATCACAGTCTATCACTGAACTCAAACAGGTAGGAACCTGGAGACAAGAGTTGATGCAGAGGCCATGGATGAATGCCACTTACTGGCTTGCTTTTGATAGCTTGCTCAGTCTGTCTTCTTAAAGTATCCAGGAACACCTGCCCGGTGGTGGTGGCACCTCACAGAGTGACCTGAGCCCTCCCACATCAATCATCAATTAAGAAAATGTACCATAAGCTTGCCTACAGGAGGATTTTCTTAATTGAGATTCCCTTTTCCCAAATAACTCTACTTGTGGCAAGTTGACATAAAAGTAGCCAGCACATCACTGTTCTGAAAGCTTCGGCAGAAAAGACATATATTACTGGATAGTCTCTCTGGGAGAAGACTTTTTCTTCCAGAGAAAAACTCACTCCGTTTCTTTGCTGTGGCTGACATACTTGCACCTTCTTTTTCCTTTTGGTTCATTTCAGAAAACTTGCATTTTTCAAAGAATCCAGCCGTTTCACCTGTATCCAAGCCTACAGTGCAAGTTGCTTTGCATTTCCTGCCATTTATCAGCTCTCTGCAAATTCCATAATTTTAGGTTTTTAACTTCCTTTGTTATGATCATAGTCTAACAAAACAGCTTTGAGTTTGTAGATCTCTTCTGTTTGGTTTCTGTTTCATCAATTTGTGTTCCTTTCCTTCAGCTTTGACTGGGAGTGATTATTTTGCGATTATCTATATTCCTGACAGACATTTGAATTCTTCATTCAGGTTTTCTTTTTCTTTTTTTTCTTTTTTGGCTTTGTGCGTGCATTTTAGGATAAGAGAACGACAACTGGATTTTTATACCCACTTTATATCTCTGGATCTGGTGATGACATGATAGATTTTTTTTTCTGTTCCTTCAATTTTTATCATAGATTCTTTTCTGTATTACTTAAAATTGTGTTTATTTTCTATTGAATTCCAATTTATGGGCTTTCAGTCTTCAATTTTGCTCTTGAGAATTAATGTTTGGTCCTTTGTATGAACAATTCCTTCATTCCACAGTATTGAGCACCCGTGTAGCCAGGGATAGTTGCAAGCGCTTGAGTTGCACTTGTGAACAAAATTGGATCAGGAGTGGTGTTTTCCCCGGTGCATGTTCTGCTGTCAACTCTTGGGAAATATCTCTCCTGTAATATAACATAATGGAATGCACATCCTTTATTTGTTGGGTGCCCTTGTTCTATGTATGACCACTAAGCCGAGATTGCTTAGTACTCACATATACTTAACTCATCTTTCTATCATATCATATCATATCATATGATATCATACCATACCATACCATACCATATCACCTTCTAAAGAGTCGTATTAAATGTCCTTTGTGTGATTGTGGATTTATCTTCCTCTTCTATTTCTTATTATCATCTAGAAGGCAAATCATTTGAAGAACAAGAAACTATGCTCAAATTAAGACATAGATAGGATAGATCGAGGATTCCAGGGTGAATTGTTGGATCTTTACTGTCTTTTTGCCCAATAGTCTCAAGTTATAACTAACACAACTAATGTCTTCTCATCCTGTGAGAAATGCCCTTTACCTGCGTCTAGCCACATTATCAGGTTTTCTGCTCTTGCGTCAGAAGCACAGTGCACCATAGACTAGCCACTGCAGTACCTGAGGCATGCAGCCTAACCAGGTTTGTGGACCTAGAGCTGACACACTTGCTTTGGCTACCTTGCTTTCCAGGGTGCCAAGTCAGTTTATACTACTGGGTTATTTCTGGCTAGCAGTTCATCAAAAACATTTTTCTCCTGTGACGTTAACTCATCTAAAGATTTTCTATTTCTCTTTACTTTCCATAGACTACATAAAACTCTCTCTCTCTCTCTCTCTCTCTCTCTCTCTCTCTCTCTCTCTCTCTTTGGTTTGAAAAAATATGTTTTATGCGCCCTAGAATTTACCATATTGTAAATAGAAAGTATAGTTTATTTAAAAAATCATTAAGTTTTATTACTTGCCAGTGTCATTGCCAGAAGGCATGCGAACTCACAATGAGGAAGGACACACATTTCTTCTGTGAGAATGCAATACAGTATAGGGAAAGTCATGTTGGTAAATGTACAGAGCTTATGGGTGATGAGACAAGGCGAAAGGGACAGTTCACGTGGCCACATGACAGTCAGTCAGGGAAGGCTTCACAGAGAAAGTGACACTTGAGCTGCATCTCAAAGTAGACACTGACCAAGAAAAGTGTAAAACACACACACACACAAAGAGAAGGAAGTTGATTTTTCATATATATTAAATGGTCAAGGTAACTTTTAAAGTATCTTTTTTCTTTGAATTTTTAACTGGCACCCTAGCCAGGACTTATAAATGAGTGAAATTTAAACTGTTCCTCCTTCCTCAGGCTTTGTCATGTGCAAAAGCGGTGGTAACTGTATATTGAAGTTTTTAAATAGACAAACACAACTGAGTTCCATGGTGAGTAGAAATACTGCAAGCATCACTTTGTCTATGCTTGTACGTGTTCATGCTTGTATGTACATGTTTGCAGATATGTGTAGAGGTCAGGGGTCAGGAGTCAAGGTCAGGCATCTTCGTAAATTGTGCTTCATCTTATTTCTGGAGCCATGATGTTGAATCGAGAACCTTTTCCTTGTCTAGACTGGCTAGCAAGTGCCGGGCATCCTCTCGTCTCTACCTTCTCACGGTTCCCAGTTTTGTTTCCTGGATGCTGTGGACCCAACTACAGTCCTCATGCTTGTTCACCAAGTAATTCATTGACTGAGAAAAATGCCCAAACCCATCGATTGTTGTTAATTAAACTATGTGCTTGAGATATTCTTTACCTATTTTGACTGGGCAGGGATCTCAGAAAGGGTGGGAACCCCGAAATGAAGCATGGAAAGCAGGTTCTGAAATGTTAGCACACCAGGCATGGTGGTCTGTGGCGGTTGTTCTTAGTTGTCAACTTCACTACATCTGGAATTAACTACAACCCAAAATTGGGGGGGGGGGCAGGACACACCCATAGAGAACTCTTGCTTAATTTGAATTGGGGAGATCTACTTTCTAATTAATTTTACATTCAAATCAAACCTCCCCCTTCCTCCCTGGCTCCCACTCCCTCCCTCTCATCTCCCTTCCTTCCATCTTCCTGTCCTTCCATTCTCCTCAGAAAATGGGAAGCCTCCCATGGATATGAACCCACATTGGTATATCAAGTTGGGGTAGGACTAGGCACATCTTCTCCTATTGTAGTCAGTCAAAGCAGCCCAGTTAGGGGGAAGGGATACAAAGGAAGGAAACAGAGCCAGAGACAGCCCTTGTTCTTGCTGTTAGGAATCCTATATGAAGACTGAGCTTCAAAATTGTTAGCATATGTGCCAAGGGCCTAGGTCTGTCTCATACATGCTCTCTGTTTGGCAGCTCAGTCTCTGTGGGGCCTTATGGGTCCGGATTAGTTGATTCTATAGGTTTTCTAGTGGTGTCCTTGACATCTGCTATTCCTTCCTCCTGTCCTTCCTTCCCTTAGCTCTGAGTAATGTTTGGCTGTGGGTCTCTGAATCTGTATCCATCCACTGCTGGGTAAACCCTCTCAGATGACAGTTATGATAGATGCCTGCTGCAAGTACAGCAGAATGTCATTAATAGTGTCAGTGGTGGTGAGCCAGTCATTGGTTGGGCATTGCCTCCATTTCTGCTCCATCTTTATTCATGCCTGTAAACCTTGTAGTCAGTACAAATTGTGGATCTAAGGTTTTGTGGTTGGTGAACCTGAACCTCCACGGGAAATCTTTTCCCGTTACAGTAGATGGGCATTTCAAGTTCTATATCCTGTCTTAGCTAAAATCAGCCTCATAGATTCCTGGGAATTTCTATTGTTCTAGGTTTCTAGCTCATCCCAGAGATGTCTACCCTTCTCCCCGCCCCAATTCCTGTTTTCTCTCTCCATATTCTCTCTTTCTGTCCTCCCCAGACATGATCTCTCCTGTTCCCCTTCCCACCTCTCTCCCACCAATTTCTATTCTATTTCTCCTTCTCAGTGAGCTTTAAGTGGGGAGATCTATCTCTAGTCTTTGAGGTAGAAAAACACATTCTTACCCCAGATGGAATCTGGGTCACACCTTGTGCTGGAAGTCTATGTATTATACAATGGCATGAAAGAAGGGAGCTTTTGTTGTCTTCTTGTTCTCACCACGATAGCAAGTCCATTCCCTCCCTAGCATTAGAGCCAACTTCTTTGATATTCCAGAGTAAATTGAAGACCAGTTGAGAGATCCAGCTTCATAAGCTGAGCAATTACTGGATTCTTGGACTTTCCATTTATATAGCTAGCCATTGTTGGATTAATGTAAGTCATTACTATAAATCCCCTTTGTATATATCTTAGTTTGGTATTTCATTTCTTTATTTTCTTTCTTTTTCTGTTAAAAGACACCATGGTGATTCTTATAAGGGAAAAGATTTGATTGGGACTGGCTTACAGTTTCAGAGGTTCAGTCCATTATCATCATGGTAGGAAGCATGGCAGTGTGCAGGCAGACATGGTGATTGAAGCCAAAAATTCTATGTCTTGGCCAAAAGGCAGCAAGGATAAGGTTAGGATTCCACACTGGGTGGAGCTTGAGCATATTCCTATGCTCAAAGTCTGCCAAATGACACACTTTATCCAACAAGGCCACATCTATTCCAACAAAGAAAGCTGCACCTTCCAATAGTGACACTCCCTATCACCCAGCACTGAAACACGTGAATCTATGGAGGCCAAACCAGAGGCAGACAGATCTCTGTTAGTTCAAGGTCTTCCTGGTTTACATACCAAGTTACAAGAAAGAAAGAAGGGAAGGAAGGAAGGAAGGAAGGAAGGAAGGAAGGAAGGAAGGAAGGAAGAGAGAAGTCTCAGTCTGTATCTTTATTACCTTCTGGGACACTGTAGTATTTCAAAATTTGAGATTTTGTTGAGATGATGAAACCTACTAGGAAAATCCATATTATCAGCAATGGGAAGGGGTGGAATCTAATCCAACCTGGACCAAAAAGAGGCTGTTGATAAGCAGATACCAGGAGTAGAAGAGTGAAGACCATCAGGAGCCACACCACACAGAAAATATCATTAAAGCATTACCTGAGGACCCAGAAAATGTTCCCATGCATGGCACGACATCTTTTCAAAATGCTTGTTTCTTATTTTCATTTCTTATTAAAAATGACTTGATAAGGATTAAAGTTATTGGAGTAATTAGTATAACAACTAAATGAGCTTAATTTTACTAAATTAAACTCTCCCCCGTATTAAATTTATACTGTTTATACACGAAACAAACCCAAATGCCTTATAAATTGATAAAATGGCATTATATTGTATTTAAAACAGCATGCCTTCCGAAGCAGAAAACCAGGTGCCATTGCCATTTACTTAAAAATCATTTAACAACATTGTATATTGGGAGCACAGATCTCCAGAGAAACCAGGAATGTTAACTACACAGGATTGTCTTTCCAATGTGAAAGATAAAACATTTATTCTTCTATCCAGAAAGCTGAGAATTGGAGGTGATGAACAGCCTGGAGATCTGTTATGTGTTGACCCAGGCCATATCAAGATCCTATAACCAGGATTGGAATCTAAATGACTCTTAGAGCCAGAGGCTTCCCTAAACTTCAACATCCAGAAACAGAGGTGGCTCATAGCCCAGATGACCTTTGCTCTATCTGTATGGCCAAGACCAAACCAGACCCTTAGGCCCTTAAGTTAGTATAGGTAGTGTATCTCTAGAACCCATCTTCTTGGAAGAAATGACACTATCCTGAGTTGAGCTTCAATGTAATTATGCTTCTTTGTGGAACAGAGATTGTATTACATCAGGAAACCTTTCCCCCCCAAATTATACTATGCTTAAATACACTGTCGATAAAACACCTTTTACTAGACTCCTGGAAGTCTGATCCAGGTTGATGAAGTCAATCTGTACCAGATTTTTATTCTGATTTCTTTGTGTAGTTTGCTTCCCTGTGTGACACCCGCAGGGACACTCTCAATTGTACCTATTAGTTTGTGGTTAAAGAAAATTGAGCTTAAAAAAGTTTGCTTTGAAAATCAAGCCAGTGTTAGTATCACTATCTAGTGTTCTTCACAAAAAAAAAAAAAAAAAAAAAAAAGAGGGGAAAGAGGAAGGGAGGGAGGGAGGAAGTTCTCAACTGCCTTATTTGGAATTCATGGGAGGAAATCTAAGACCTTCCACCTTGGTTTGTGAAAATACACTTGTCCAAATGCAGCACTGTGAAGTGAAGACCAGTTTGCAAACACAAGGAAGCTTAAAGGTAGCTTCGTGCAGTTTGTGCTGAGAACAGTTTTAGGAACAGCGAGGTGGGCACAGGAATAGAGCAGGCAGCAGGAGGAGGAGCTAGCTGATGACCCAGAGCTGATTGCAGTGCCCTTCTAATACAGGGAGAAGATTGGAGACTTCTGAGGGGGAAAAAGTAGTAAAATGGAAAAAGAAAACTTTAAAATCCCCTCGTGCCACTGAATTTATTATCTGTTTTCTCCCAGACAAAGTAACGTTACAAAGTCTGGTTCCATTGCGAGAGATTTTTCACTCATTGTCCATCTCTGAAGTGAATAGAAAGTGGCTTACAGTTTCAGAATACTTAAGTGATGCATAATTCGTGAAATGTTCTGCTACAGACTTAACTCATTTGTTCCAATTAAATCAAAGCCCCTATGTGACAGAGGGACAAAGAAAGATAGCTCCAAATATAAGGGACCGTGTAAGATGTCTTGGTATAAGCTGACAGGAATGGAGTGCCCCTGTAGGTCAGCTGTCCAGTTAGTCCATTCCCATTCATTGGTGAAGACATTGTCAGGAATGGGGCCCTGGAATTCACACAACCTCAGTGGTAAGAAATGTAAACAACAACTCAACCAAACTATGTGTAAAAAGCCACAAGAAACTAATTTTGAAAATAAAAGTAAAAATGTTTGAACTGCTCCCAGAAGCCATAATTTGGATTATGCCCAGTATTATGACTGCCACCACACTAGAATCAGTGGGGATGGTCCTGGGCATGGGAGAAGACCCATCTTAATTGTGGGCAGGGATCACCACAGCCATTTAGAGCTGTTCATCAGTGGATGCAATGGGACCAGCTAGTTCAGGTTCCTACTGGTGTGACAACTTTCCTGCCATGATAAACTATAAGGTGGACCTATGAGCTAGAAGAAAATCGTTTCTCCCTTAAATTTCAGTCTTAGGCATTACTATTATAAAGCAGAGATGATGAGGGTTGCTGTCACTTTGGTTAGAAAAGTGTGTTTTCAATGGATGATGGTTACTCTGAAGATTCATAACTGGTCCAAGTGCTGAGAGAAACTGAGTGGCAGAGCTGTGCTCTCACCAGGACACCACTCACACCCCTCAAAGGCTTGGGGACCACCACAGAGTGTCGAGGGAGAGGGCAAGAGCTGGAGAAAGGGATAGAGTGTCATGGAATATTTTCTTCTCTGCAGTCTTGAACTCTCATCAGCTGTGAAAAATTAGCCCATCAATACTGCCTCGGGGAGGGGAGACAACCACAAGGCCCATCTTCCCATGACATTATTCAGTATTTTCTTCAGTGGTCTAGCCACTGGTTAAGTTACCCATGTTCCTGTATGTAATTGTAATGAAATTGAGTTACAAAGGAAGGGCAACTGATTGGCAGAGAAAAGGGGGTTGGGAGAGTTATATGGGGAAAATATTATCAAAATATGCAGTATACATGTATGAAAACATTAAAAATGAAAACCCAGTAGCAGGGTTGAGCTATCTCTCCACAGGTCGTTGGGCAATAAGACCTCTGATGTATCTAAAACAATACATCATTGTCCCTAATACTGGCTGCATATCTTGGCAAGATGGTAAGACCCTATTACCAAACACAATACATCCTTTGGGTGAAAGACATACTGAAATCAAGTTGCAACTGAGCTGGAAGCTTCTTCCTGCTGGCAAGATTTTATGGTGCTGGAAGGGGCTCTGCAACTGCTAGCAGGGTACTGTCCTTGCTCCTGTGTTTGCCCATGGAGGCTGTTAACTACAGTATTGACCTGCAGGGTAAGATGTATTCAGTGGTTCACCAGAGAAGGGACTGTTAAGGAGACTGGCAATCTGCTTCATATGTGTGGTGCTGCAAACCTAGTCAGAAGTCAGAGCTGGGAAGGACTTAGGCCCTCATGGGGAAGCCCTTGCTAACAGGACATGATATCACTGTTAGTTGGCTTCTGAGTATAATTATACACATAGACTAAGGCTGCTGTAAGCAAAGCTTCCATTTGTACTGGGCTGCAGTTACTGCAGAAGCTCATATCAGGTTGGTTTGCAGAATAACTAGTGGGTGCTAAGCTCTGACTAGGCCATCTATATCCCCCTTCCAAGGTTCAGGAACATGAAACGGGATAGTGTACAAAGACTGTAAGAGACAGGAGGGGTACAATGTGGAAAATATCTTCAGGACCTAGCAAGGTTGCTGCCATTTTCAACTTCTAGCAGTTGTCATCACTGGTAAAACTCACACATGACTGGACCCACCAACAGTCTGTCATGGGGTGGGGTGGGAGGGCTCACAGGACACGCCTCTCCCAGATTATTACTTATAAGCAATTAACAATTGCTAGGGGAAGGGCCCCACCCATCCTTGAAGATCTACAGGCAGTTAATAGGCTGCCAGAGGGATACTTTCTTCAGCCTTGAGCAGCTGGTAAACTCTCCCTACTCCTGTATAATCACTCCCTCATCCATGTGCCTGCAAACCTGTAATAACCCTAAATAAATCTGCTGGGACACACACAGGCGCACACGCACACGCACACACACACGGGCACACGCGCACGCACACGCACACACGGGCACAGATAGAAATAAGACAAAAAAGAGGATTCTTTGGGAATAGGAAGTGATCAGTGAGAGCGGGAGGGGACAAGAGAAGGCAATGGAGGGGGGAAAGTGACCCAAACATATTCATGTATGAAAATGTCATAATGAAGCCCATCATATATAACTACACTAATAAAAATGTAAATCTTGGGGTCCCCATCTAGATCAGCCAAGTGAGAAGCTTGGCAAATTTCCAGATTTTATGGGTACTTCTTATGGCCACTAGCTTGTGAATTAGCATATCAGAGCACCATTCTCCAAAGATGTCAGAATCCAAGTGCAGCTTTGTCAGAAAGTCAGCTCTAAGCTGGGCGGTGGCAACACACGCCTCTAACCCCATCAGACTAAGGCAGTCAAACTGCTGAGTTCCAGCCGGATTGGTCTATAGATTAGTACCAGAGCTATACACAGAGAAACCGTGTTGAAAAACAAACAAACGAACAAACAAATCTAACAACAACGACAACAAAACAAAAAACAGTAAGTTAGTTCTATATGGGTGAACACCCTAAACTGCCTTCCCTAAACAGCAAAAGCAATAATGTACAAATAAATGTACTATAATTTGGGGAATCTTTTACAACAAATGGTCTTTGGTGTAATTTATGAGAAAAGCTGTTAGCAACTCTGTAATTATACCAATACATATGTCCCTTGATGAAAAGGACAAAGGAACGTGTGGCTTTGACCATAACTACCATACCATTTTGGATGATTCGCGCCCCTACCATCAGCAATGGACCCCAGGTTGTTACCTTTCCCCATTTTACCAAAGACTGCAAGATGATGTCGATCAGCTCACGGCCATCTGACTACAGATGGGAATGTGCGCAGCCACAGATGGGTGCAGAGGACAGTAGCAGGTGGAAAAAATTGGCACATTTTTCATGGATTTTTTTTTAATTTAACATATATAGTACATGTAAACAAGGGGCATAAAATTCATAAAAATACAACACTCCTGTGCAGGATCGCTTTAGCTCAGACACATCCTTTTGTCTTCTCATTCGTGCTGCTGGCCTACCGGAACAGCACACACTCTGACAGGCATTTTAGAGGTTTAGCTTTTAATGGACATATTACCCAGCTTATTTTTTTTTAATGTCACAATAATAACTCTTCAACTGCCTTCTGTCTTTCTTTCCTTTTTTCACACTAAAGCAAAAATATTTGTAAATGCTAAAAATATGCAAAATACTGAGCTTTAATACTGCATGGTCAGCTACATAAAATCTAATACTGCTCCATGTTGCCATAAAGTGTTTCCGCCACACTGCTACTAGATGTGCTGGACTAAGAACTCAGTGGGCCCCAAGGCTGCAGTTCCAAGCTGACTTGCCTAAATACAAGCAAAGCTTGCTGCTGGAGTTACATTACGACATACTGTTTGTTACAAAAGGTTTCTGCAAAAAAACTAATTTAGACTACTTTTAATGTTTCCCAGCATGTGAACTGGCTCTAATAGTATTTTAATGTTTTGTTTCTCTGTACAGAATTTCCAATCACTACATGTGAACTTATTATGAAGGGAATTGTTAGAGGGTAAGGACAGAAAATAACTTTTAAAAGGTGATAAAAAAAATCCTAACTGCTGTATCCACACAGCAGCCATATTAGGCTGCAGAAGGGTTGCGGAGCAGGCAGGGCATGTGTCCTTCACTCCCATGCCTGCCCCTTTCTTTACATTGCCCTGAATTGCCACACTATCACTCAAACACCCCTAAACCATGACCTCCAGTTGCTCCCCTATTTTCTGAGTTCGTAAAAGCTTGGGAAATAAAAGTAAGCGTCGGATGAGGAAGCTTGGCCACAGTCTGCAACAGCTCCCGGGCAGCTTCAGGGAGGGAGACCCTGGCTGGTGAGGCTGGCTCCTTACTGAGGCCACACTCCTCAGTTGCAAGTGCTGTCTTTGCAGGTGACCAATGTCCCCCAGACAAGCTTGTCCTTCGGCTCTGGGAAGAAGGCAGAAAGAGCAGCTCTTCCTTCTGTGGCTGCCAGGACTGGAGTGGGCACGGGAAGCCATCCCTGAGGGTTCAGGTCTCACGGACAATCCACACCGAGGTTCATCTGCCTCTGGTTAATAAAGAGAAGACTGCATAAAACATGGGTAGTCAGCCATGGTCAGTTTGCTTAGAATTTAAAACCTCAAAACCATTACTTACAACAATGAAGATTATAGTTTTGAAGTATCTCATTTCACACAAATTAACTTCCATGAAACAAAATTTGCATAAGAAATTCAAAGCAAGTTTAGGAATTTTTCAAAAAATAAAAAAACAAGAAAAAAATGGGGAAGACGGAGAGCATACTCACTCTACACACTGAAATTTTTTTATTTTTTGAGGCAAAATTATAAGGCTTAAGGCTTTGTCTTATTAAAGACAGGCAATTTTGAAAGCAAAATTAAAAACTCTATTCATTTACATTTTGACAGAAGTTACTTAGGTTTTATTTTATCTTAATAGTGAAAGTAAAATTAGCAAAAACTACAGTCCACCACAAGCTATGTCTCCCTCTCTTTCTCTCTTTCTCTCTCTCCATATGTATATATATATCAAGCTATAGATGCATCAATATTTGAGGTTGTCCAAAATAGTTTTTCCTAACAGTGTAATTAATCATAAAAATTTTTAAATGAATTAAAGGTATTAAAATATAATATTTGATTAATACTAAAAATGAGAAAATACACAATTACTAGTTTTTTAACCAAGAATAAGCACTTGCTAACCAATCTAAAGACAAGACAGTATTTATGTGGGAAAGAAGCCAAGTCTGTGTGGGGAGAAACACATACCACATAGCTGGAAACTAAAGGAACTGGTCCTTGCCACCATACCCAGGAGTCTGGGTAACAACAGGTAGGAAACACTTGATTCACAAGAGCAACACACAACAAAAGGAGCACCCGGAAGAGAGGTGAACAGGTGACCCACAGGCCGACCATGCCTGGACTGAGAGCTGAGACAGTGTTCAAAGGTAAGACCAGGAGGTAAATAGAAAGCAAGGTGCGAACAGGCCCCTATCAGTCCAGAAGTGACTGTAGTTTCATATCATCTGTCATGACCCATGATGTATTTCTAAACAGATGGCTTTGTTCACCATAACACAAATATTCAAACCAAGTACACGAATATACTCATTTGCATAGCAAATTTTAACAGGTGCAGTGAAACAGTAACTAATCGATCTGGTGTAAGTCATTTTTACAATCAGACTGACAAATTGACCAAATCAAATGCTTGCCATTTGAAAACAGTTACTTTCAAAGACTTTCTAAAGGTTTGTGGTCTGAGTTAGTGGCAAAGCAGTAAAGCCATTACTGATGCGTCCTCTGGCAGATGCACGTGCAGTCACTGTCTGATAACTTCTAGGACTTTGTAAACACTGTTCTGGAACACTGTGGTAAAGTGAGGCTTGGAATCCTTCACCAAGATGTTGCACAGGGGTGTTTTCCCAGCGTTGTCTGGATCCTCTACATCCCAGATTTCAGGCATGCTGCATCCAGGCCTAGAGAAGTAGCACAGTTTAAAGTCAATGCACATTATCCAAGTGCAGACAGCACAGCAGTGTCTATACTTCTTGTCTCATCACACTTTTCCTACTTCCATTAATCAGCATAGCTCTTAAATCACACAACAGTCACCGTTAATTTTGTAAGCGGCCATAGCTCCTCTTTAGGACAATGGGAACACAGCATCAGGGAGTATAAGGAGAGGCACAGAATGCGTGTGCTGGATAAGACCGCTGAGAGACTCCTGTACGCTCTGCCTCTGCGACTCATCAAGAATGTGCTGATAGAGGTTTCCACTTGTGTACACGGGAAGATGCCCACAGCACTGGCTTGCCCGCCCCCAGAGTGTGCAGACTGAGGACACTCACATGTTTACAGCACCAAGCTCCGAGTACAAACGCATTAGTTTTAACAATCATGAAATTTGCTTAGTTCCTGGGGAAGGTGTACTCATTATACTCTAAAATGAGTCACTTTAAAGGAAAGTCGTATTGTGATCATATGGGAGGGACACAGCAAAGAAACTGCCAATATGGCCGAGAGGTTATGGTTTTTATTGTAGGTAAAAGAGAAAAATACCCAGAGTCTAGAGCAGAGAGAAAGAAGTAGACTGGATATGGCCAAAAGTGAAAATATCTAGAGGATTGTGGAAGAGTCCAGAGCAGAGAGGGAAAGAAGCAGACTGGACAAGGCCAGGGCTGTCTGTCAGAGAAGCAAGAATAGCAGGAGACAGGAGAGTGACAGAGCTGGGACTGAGGGGAGAAAGGCCAGTGTTAGCAACTGGGAAATGAATAACAAATACTTGTGAGATGGTATGGAGACAGCCTGAGGCCCAGCACGGGCTCTGACACGCAATCAAATGTGCCCTCTGACAGGGGTAAGGAAAATGACTCTTTATGACACTTGTGGCCAATAGGAACCAGTTCACCAGTTCCTGAGGAATGCTGGCTCTTATCTAATCACCAGAAATCCTCCTCTAGTCCAGTTTGAGCATTTCTGGATATACAAACTATCTGACACCTGACAAAGGTAAGCTTACTTCTTAGCTAAATGAAACTAAACTGTATATACAATGTATTTCTTTTCTTTTTTTTTTTCCCATCCAAAATCAGGGTCTCACTGTATGGCCTAGAATAGCCTGAAACTTACAGTCTTCCTGACTCAGAGTTTCAGGGATTTGAATTCCAGATGTGTGCCACCGTGCTCAGCCAATAATATATTTTTATAAAGAACAATATAGATAGCTCTGCATGGTGGCACACATCTTTAATCCCTGCACTATGGAGGCAGAGGTAGGCAGACCTCTGTGAGTTCAAGGCCATACTGGTCTACTAATGAGCTCTAGGACAACCAGGACTACATAGAAGGACTCTGTCTCCAAAACAAAACAAAACCTAGTATAAAGTTATATTTGCCTAAATAACTCATCCAAATAATTTAAACATTTTAAACAAGATCAGATTTATAGGATTGCTATACTTTCATGTGGCTATTCTGTTTTTACTTGTTTGCCACCGGCATACACTGAAGTAGTTACATCTCAAGTTCAAGGCTAGCCTGAGCAAGTTACTGAGATGATATCTCAAAACACACACACGCACACATGCACAAATGAATGCACACTTGTACATACATACACACACACATATACGGAGGAAAAAGGTCTGGGCAGCATGCTTGAATAGCATAGATGAGGCTTACTCAGAATAAGGGAAGGAAAAGGGGAAGGGGAAAGGGGGGAGGGGGGAGGGGGAAGGGGGGAGGGAGAAGGGGGAAGGGGGAAAGGGAAAGTTAAAATATTAGAGAATGGACCATGACTGCTCGCTCTCACTCTCTCTTCTCTTCTTTCTTTTCTTCTCTTCTTTCTCTTCTCTTCTCTTCCATCCCCTTCCCTACCTTCCTCTCTCCCTCCCTCCCTAAGAAACACTTATGAGAAGTCCAAGTTCCATTTAATCTTATCTCTCTGACTATCCAGTCCAATATTCATCACTCAGCAGGTACACACCTAGTCCTGAATATCATTTCTCAGAGGCACTGCTAATAAATATCAGCATCTATCTATCCTGCTAGCACTTTGATCCATGTTCCCTCTCACATAAACAAGGACAGTTCTGAGTTGCTTTCACAAAATTGGGGACATTATGGGACTTGTAACAGTACAATTTAGTTATTGTTTGCATTTTGGTCCATGAAGACCCAGTTGCTCCTCGTCATAGCTGTTAGTTCTGATCTAGGGTTACTGATGGACTGTCTTGTGTAGATGTGCACTTTGGTCACTTCACACTTTGCTGCCATAATGTAACATCACTATGTTTTGGTGCCTGTCTCTCTTTTGTAACTTAAATGTTCATTGTGTCCAAGACACAAAGCGGAACTGTGACTAGGACAGTTCTCGTGGACCTGCCCAAGGTTTCCAGAGGGTATGCCTTCAGTCTGCCTGGACTTCCATGGGAACAGGAACAGGAAGCAGGCAGGACAAAGCCACCTCTTGGCTGCCTCCTCTCCCTCTTGATGAAACCAGCCAACGCTATCAAGTCCATGTCCAGATGGCAGAGGCACGATGTGCTCCCTCTCTGCTGCAACCTGAGTTGCAGTTGGAGTGATCTGAAGCCAGTTAAACAGTACTGGTCTTGCTTGGCCTTGGTCTTGCTTTATTGCCTTATATCGGTAGTTTTGAACCTCCCTGATGTTGCAACCCTTTAAATACAATTCCTTGTGTTGTAGTAACTCTCAATCATAAAAATAGTTTCATTGCTACTTCTTAACTGTACTTTTGCTACTGCTATGAATGGTAATATAAATATCTATGTTTACCAATGGTCTTAGATGACGCCTGGGAAAGGGTCATTTGACCCCAAGAGGTTGTAACCCACAGGTTGAGAACCTCTATATCTTCTGTGTCCTCTATGTCCCTAACCATGCACATAAAACCAATTCTCTCCATATCGAAGGATGGCACCACCAGACTTGTGCAAACCCAAACTTCTCCATCAAGACTGCACAACACAAGGCTTTGGCAACTTGGACATATTAAAAAATGTCACACAAGGGACTAGAAAACAAAGATCAATTTTGGGTCAATTTTCATCAATTGGAGGAAAGGTTATGCAAATGATTTTCCTGTTCCAGTGGCCTCATGTTTCTTAAAGGGGGAAGACCAAGGAGCTAAAGACTCCAACTTCACAGAAGGCTGTCAAGATGCTGAGCTGCTGCAAATGCTCACCCAGCACTGCCTTCTTACATGGCCTCATAATACTTAGACACTTGGATTCTGTACAATGTACAGAACAGAGATAATTGTTGAGTGTGTGAATCTTATTATACCCACATCACTACAAGCATTTAAATTTTTCTTTTATGTGAGGGAATGTTTTGTGTGTTATGTGTATGTACATTGCATAAGAGCTTAATGCCTGTGGAGGCCAGGAGAGTGCATCAGATCCTCTGAACTGCTGCTACTGATAGTTGTGAGCCAGCTCAAGGGTGCTGGGAAATGAACCCAAGTTCTCTGTAGGAGTAACCAAGATGGCTTAATGCTAAGCCATCTCCTTGACATTGGTTATAAGCATTTAAGACATGTTCTACATGATAACAGCAATAACAGTTTCTATAAATGATTAAATTCAAATTACTTGGAACCTACTCATAGGAAGGGCTTTCCATAGCCAGTGACTAGCTTAGGTCTTGTAGACAACACTATACAGACGCTACGTCACAGAACTGTCTTCATTCATGAGGTTTATGTGAGCAGTTTCTCTTAATGCCCTGTAGTATCACTGAAGTAAACAGCACACAAGGATAGAGCAGCCCCCTAAAGGCTTCAGTAGGAGTTCTGATGTAACACATACAATGCCCTCAACTCCTGGTGAAATCATCCAGCCCTGTGCTCCCCGTTTAGGGACGCTTTGGACCTGGAATTCCAAGTCACTGTCATCTGCTGTCTTATTTGTCTTCAGCATGGCTGAGCTCTGTTTTGGTTTGTTTTTGAGCCAGTCTTGCTATGCAATCCAGGCTGCTGTCAAAGTCCACATGTAACTCAGATCTGTAACCCTCCCCTTGATGTGCTGAGTGCTGGGATGCCAGGGGTGTGCCCAGCCCCTGGCAAGGCTGTATGTCATGTCCACTTCAGAAGTTATATTCCATTCTGAGATCTTTCTGTCACTGTAGCTAGGCTCTGATCAGTGAATTTCTTCATGGAAGTAAACTAGTCAAACTATCAACTTAGGAGGATGTAGGTAAAACAAGAAAGGAGAGTTTCACGTGAAGTGATATTACCAGACAACATTATCCAGCCCCAGGACATGTGTCAGGTGTGTAGACTCAGTCTGGACAGTGAGTCTCTTAGCTGTCGCTGCACTTCTGAGGCACAGCCAGACTTTCTCATTACTTGGTTTCAGAGACCTAAGTCAATTTTAACTAAACTGTCTAAAAAAAAATTAAATGCAAACAAGAACAATTTGGAAGATTATCAATCAATCTGAATATAGTCACTTCAAGGCAATCACTGTTAAAAAAGTGTATTTCTATAGTGAGTCAAAAGGTCTAATTCAAATTATGTACAGAGTGTTTTGTTCATACTTTTGAAAATGTTTTATTTTACATATATCAATTATATATCATACATATAAAACACTTACCATGGGTCTAAGCTAACTTCTCACTCTTAAGATTATAAACTATGAATTGTGTGAAATACTTACTTGGATCTTCTTATGCACCACGACTCTTCCAAAATGTAGTAATTCACTTTTAATTTCATCAATTCCTTCTTCACATCTTCAGGTGCTTTCCGGCTATACATTGAATATACTATTTTTGTTCTGGCTCTTGAAGAAAAAAAAAATAAGTAGGCAAAAACTTTCCGGATTCGAAGGGGCACAGCGAGCGTTACATGGATGGGATGGGACTTAGGCACACTCCAGAGAAGACAGAAGGTGGAAAGGCCTGGGAGGAGCTGGCAAGGCTCCTGGGGAGGTCAGACAAGAAGGCGGATGAAGCCCAGGGTTCTGGGAGAAGGGGCTTGGTGCCAAAGAACACCCGTATTTCCAAACTTAATGCTGCGTTTGCCCCCTTGCTTTGCCTACAACTGTCCAGCAAATTCTGAGTGCAAGCAAGGATGAGAGCACACACACCAACACAGTTGCAAGAGGCACTGGCAACCCACACAACTCTCCACTGATTTCTAGATTTGAGAAAAACTTACTCTACAAAACTGCTTTGGAAAATGGCACTGAAATTGACTTTTTAATGAAAAAGCTTTTTATTTATAAAATGTGCATCCCATTGTTATGCAAAACAATATGCTAATAGCATTCATCCAATCATTTGGGAAATGACTAGCTTTATCTCCTCTGGAAAGTACATCTATATTAAATCTATCACCTCTTCCAGGAGAATAGAATGCATGGTTTATGGGGAAAACAAGTAAACCTTATATGACTACGCAAAATATCTAAGTTCATTATAGCAAACAATATCATAAAAACAGAGCAGAAATCCCACTGAATGAATCTCTTCCAACTGACTCCTCAGATTTCAAGAAAAAAAAAAATTCAATAAGGAGGAGGCTTTACTAAAAACCTTAAACTGGTGAATGTTGGACAATTGTGGGTGATAGTGCCAAGCCAACCTGGATACCTTGGACAACTGATAGGATTTCTTTTATCTGCCCACTAGAAAGCTTTAACCAAAGATACCAGCATTACTGCACCATACAGCCTCAACAGCTTGGCTTCCAGCCCAGCCGTTCCTTCCCCATGAATGACTCTGAAATAACCCTGCTGACCCTATCTTCTCAGAAACCCTCCTCTTCTGCTGGGATCCTCACTCACTGTCTATCTGTGTGAGACCTGTCCTTCCCATCATGCACCTGTGCACTTACCTTAGACCTGCATCTTCATAATGTGGGTGGTTCACCACGGGTCGGAGAGCAGAGAGCTTCACACTTGCCATGGTGGGCATGGCGCCTGCAAACACTGCATCTAGAAGCAATTGCATGGACTCAGGAGCATGCCGGACCAGCGTCAGCAGGGGTCGCTGTCAGGACAGCCCAGCTATTCCACAAGTAACGGAGCTGCTGAAGGCCAGGGAGGCCACAAGTTAAAGGTTCAAGGGCAGCAGCAGAATGAAGCCAGTGGCTGACAGAGAGAAGGTCTGTAGCCAGGCTTGGGGAACAGGGTGGTCAGCGCTGAGCAGTGAGTATCAGCTTCTTTTCTCTTCCTTGTCTTTTCGAATATCTTGGAGCACTGTCACCAGCTGACTAAGAACGTTTCACAGCACCAACCACGTCCTACTGGGACAGCAAGTTTTCATGGAGACACATGGACTTAAGGGCCATGACCCATTGGTAAAAGGGAATGGGAAGGCTAATAATACTGAAATTCCATCAAGGAAGGAAACATAACAAAATCATGATAAATGTAGAACTTTGAAAAACTTTTATAAATTTAGACTTATATGAAAATAACAAGCTAAATCACTAAGGTGTATATAGCATTCCCTACCTTAAACCATGTAGCCAATAGTGGTAACTCCTCTAAAAGACGTCATGTAGGATTTTGTGGTAACATGAAATTGTGGTGGAAAGAGAATCCTAGGTAGATTAAAAACTAGCAGGGCTTTCTTGTTATTTTACCTGGCTTGGTGCTGTACCGGATCCATTCTATGAGTTCTTCTTGTGGTAAATTGCTGAACTCCCCTACAATGTTCCACTGGCTTTGTAGGTTTGCCGAACCTTGAATAGACATTGCTGCTAATATAGCAAAGACAACAGCACCAGGATGCACTTTGCCAAAGAGCCATCCAAACAGCTGAAATTCAAGAAAAAACCCTGGTGACCATCAGTACAAAGCAGTGTGTACCAGCACGGTAAGCCTCCTGAGGAAGAACTCAACCTGTGCTGCAGTGCCACACGTGGACTGTTTAAACAAGAATTTCATTATTACTACCATGGGAGGCGGGAGTGGTTAGAGGAGAACTGTGGAGTCAGCTCTCTCTTCCACCTCATGTGAACAGCAGGCATTGGACTCAGGTCACCGTGCTTGGCATCAGGTGCCTTTACCCACTGAGCCATCTTGCTGGTCCAGCAAATAATACTTCAACAATGAGATTCGGTATCAAAACTATTGTAGCCAAGAAACACAGCTTCAGAAGCATTGCAAGAAGAGCCAGGTTACCTGTCTGATTCATAAGGTCCAGCCTAAAACAAAAACAAGAGCCCACTTATAAAACTTGTTGGTTCAGAATAGGCTAGGGATCCAGCTTTCTGGTACAGCACGTGCCTGTGGGTCTGGGTTTGATCTCCAGTACCATAGCAGGAGCAAACTTAACCCAATGCAGAGTCCTTCTGAGTTTGCAACACAGTGTAGACACTGTTACCTGCCCCATTGGTGGGGTCGGAGTCAAGATGGAGGACTTGCCACCAGCTCTGTTTGCTGTCCCAATCCAGCCTAGAGGAGGAGAATGGGAGAGGTGTGTGGGGCCTCTCTAAGAGAGCGTGCACACTGTGAAGCATCTGCATACACACAGTCCACACTCAGGACAGAGCCATCCCACTTTCCTTTCCCTCAGGCTCCCTGCCTGAATTCTGGGGACCAGACAAACCTAGAACTAAGAGCTGGTGCTTCGTAAATGTCTGTTACAGTTAATAGAGGTGAGGCTGTACCTTTGCTGACTGACAGGCACACTACAGAGGAGCAGAAATGTCTGAATATTATTACATGATAAATAAGAGTAAATCATCAAGGATGACTAAAGAATAAAACTAGGGACACATGTACATATGTACACACAAGGAAAAACATCTTAAAGCTTGATTCCAAATAGGAGAACACAATTTGAAAGCTAACTTCAAACCCACTTTTAGAAATTATATAGCTAGCTGGCAGAAGCACAGGTCTTTAAACCCAACACTCAAGAGGCAGAGGCAAGCAGATATATTGAGTTCAAGGCCAGTCTGGTCCTCAAAGCAAGTTCCAGGACAGCCAGAGATACATAGAGGAATTTTTTTTTTTAAAACCAAAAAACTACCCCCAATAATAATAATATCAAAATTAATATGTGATAGAAAAATAAAAAAATTCCTCTACAGTCAAGTTGTCTTTTCTATCAGCACCTGTACTAATTGCTGATGAGCCCAGTCTGCATGGATGTGGTATCTGCTGTTTGCCAGGATAATTTTACAAGCTAGAAGAGCAGACCACTAGGCTATAGGAAGTTGTATTCAGAAGCAAAGAGAAGAAACTTCAGGGGTAGAGAATTATAGCCCATCGCCCAGTACTACTTTAGGATCCCTTAGTAGCCAAGGCTGGCCTAGAACTGTCACTAAGTTACCTGTCTGGAGCAGATCAAGGATGCCATAACACACATGTGTGGTGTCAGGAAGAGCTTCAGTCTCATGATCAGAACACCAAGGGCTGTGTACGCTAACAGCTGCAGAGCATGGTAAACCAACTGATGGGAGGAAAGACAAGTGTTCATCTCTACCATTTGTGAAGGCAAGACATTGTTAGTTTGAGCATGCAGAAATTGCAGAAATGATTTCTTAAATGGCTCTTTCTATGGAATATTTTTATCAAGTCTTAGAAACTTCCAAACAAGGCATCTTGAACACAGTCATTCCCTACAACTTTCCCTAATTCCAGAGTCTTGGAGCCACTCCCCAGACTCTTCATATCCTCTTAGCTTTGTGTCCTCCTTTACAACAGTAATACCTCAGAGTCTACTTTGTGCTGTGTATACATAGATACACACATCTTTCCCCTCCTCTCTTCTTCTCCCTTTCTCCCTCCCTCCCCAACTTTCTCATGGGTTTGAGGTCATCTGTTGGAGCATTTTGGACCTACCAGGGGCCTCATCTTTAAAGAAAACTGATACTCCCTCCTGCAGAAACCATCGACAGTCTATAGTGTCTGAGTTTGGGGTAGAGGCTCATAAGCACTGGCCCCATCCATGCTAGAATGTGGACTGGCTTGGGGGTCCACAGGTCTTGTGCGGGCAACCCCTGCTGTGAGTTCAGATGTGGCAGTCCTGTGTGCAGAAGCTGCTGTTGTCCCTAACCCCGGCTCGGTTGTGGAAGGAGTCATAGCGACACTACTTTATTCACTTGCTCTCTGCACTTCAATGAGAAGCTACAGGCATGGGGAAACTGTTATCATGGACTATCAGGCTGTATGATTTTATCAGAGCCACACAGTCAAGCATTTGTGCAGTTAACACAGCCTGATTTCCAGGTCTACCTTAAGTCTACCTTGTTTTTGTCATTAAACAAGGGTCAGAAGTGGGCAGAGGAATGGAGGCCTCTGCCTCTGAACCACAGTGCTCCACCCTGCACTGTGTGAAACCAGCTATCTCTGGAAGGTAGGAACAGCAGCCAGTCACATCTCTGAAGATTCTGGACAAGGTGTAGAAAAATGTGATATTCTACCACACAAGGATACCTTGCACACTTGCCTCACTGGGCTCTAGAAACTAACTGCTGTTACTACAGCGACTCATTCACTGACCAAAAGTGTTTATCAGTTCAGCAAATGAGTCAGCCAATCAGCTTGCTCATTCCTACAAAAAGCAAACCATATCTAAGAATTTTGAAGATAAATTAATGACAAGTACCAATAAACCTAGATACCAGGACTATAAACCAAAGAATGAATGCATACATATGCACACACACACACACACACACACACACGCACAGTGTATATTAAGTAAAGTCTTGGTAATGTTAAATATTTACCTCTCCATGTTCAAATTGTTGTTTTCTGAAAGGAAAACAAAAAAAGATGACTGGCTACCGAAGTACTCCATTGACCTCTTCTCTACAAATAAGAGCTTTTACAACTTGTTTAGTATTCCTCTCAAGACACAGATATGTAAATCAAAACTAAAAATTTTATCCCACTGCTAGTATACAACCATTTAAGATAGTTTATTTTTAAAATGGCAGTGTGCATCTGACTAGGTATGTATTTACCATACCAATAATCACATGGTGTACACAGCAGATCACTTCAGGCTTGACATGGAGAACTCTGAAGCCTTCAGAGCCCATGTGCCTGCTTCCTGCCCTCGTGACTGATCCCTGAGCTCTCTGTACTACTGCAGCAACAGAAATGGCAGAGACACCGCGCCTCGGGCAGTCTTCTCAGCACCAGGTGTTTAACATCCTGCCCTCAGCTTTGCTTAAATGTTTGTTCTCTTTCCGGATACTGTGCTTAGAGACTGATAAGTCCTGCCCTCATCTTTCCCTGCTAACCATCAATTCCTACAATATCAGGAAGAACATTTAGAGAAAGGATCAGCCATCCATCTATTCCTTTGCTTCAAAGTCCTCTGCTTTGCTTAAAATGATTGAGGTTCCTCTGCAATTAATATGGACTCTCAGTTCGCCAGCTTCAATGTTCCTCCTCTAGTGACCCCACTCCTCATCCTAGACAGCTACCTCCTCCCTTGTTCTCCCCTAATTGCAGTGATCTGGTCACAAGCTAACTGATTCCTAAAACCACCAGAGAGGCTTATCTCCTACCTAGTGTCCACTTCATGGCCACACCCATCCCACAGGATTCACATTTTATCTGGTGTTCACTTTACCTTGCCCTTCCCCACTAAAATGGGACACACGCAAGAGTCCAGAGTATAATCTAGTCATCTATCTACTCAAGTTCCCCGAATACTGAACATGCAGGAGAAAGGGAAGTAACAAGATCTAAAAGCACACGTCTCTCAGGGTTTAAAGTCAGAGGGAAAGAAGGTAAATAAGCAATTGACTCCCAGCAACTGCAGCTGTGGAGAACAGGAAAGGGTGTAACATGCAGGATCATAACTGCCTAGAAAGGCTCATCACCACTGAGTGGTATATGAGTGGATCAGAGAGGGGAGAGTGGAAGACCCTGCAGGCAAAGAGCAGGCAGTGCAGGGAGGTCCTCCTGAGCCAGCCAGTAAGACAGTGTACTTGGAGAGAGAAAAGGCAGAGAGACACTAAGAGAGGTCCACGGAAGGGAGGAAAAGGGGACCCATGCAAGGTCCTGGAGACCAAAATGAGGACTGTGATGTAGTTGAGCTTAAGTGATTTGAAGGACTGAAGAGAACAAGCATATGGTGTGTTCTGATTTCTTCTGGAAATGTTTGCAGCTGGAGACAAGGTCCGAGGCAGAGATAGTCAGGAAATGGCAGGAGACCGTAATCCACAGAGGCAGTAATCCATGGAGGCAGTGCTAACAGATCAGAGGAAGAGTGGGCAGCAGTAGTCAAAGTTTGGATAGCTTTCTAAATACGACAATGGCAAGATTTGCATAATGTTAGTATGTGGCCCTAAGAGCAGAATCAAAGACTATGGATTCTGAGATAAGCCATGGGGAAAATGGAGGTGTCAGATAGGAAAGCTGGATCTGGAAGCTTTCTGACAAAGGGAACACTGAAAGAGTTAGAGTTGTTCCCAAGATTTGAACATAGATGAATATCTGTTTCAATGAGCCTCTTGCCCCAACCTGGGAAGAACATAATCTGATTTGGGAATCTGATCTCAAAAAAACAACAACAAAAAAATGTGTATACATTGATTTTATCAAATACACAAAGCAAGCATGAAGGAGGTAGAATGTCCCTTCTTTCCAAGCAAAGGCTCAGTCTTCATTTCCTGAGCACATGCAGTGCTAACATGATACAGTCAGTTGCCATTCCCATGGACAGCAGGGAAGGCCAATCCCAGCACCCCTGCCACACGACTGCATTCAGGACAATCTCAGAGCTGATGCAGTTTCTACATGAGGCCATGACTACCGTCCTTTACCTCCTCCTCTGTTTTACAATGACTTTTTTCTTATGTGAAATGAGATATCAACAAGCTGGTCCATTTCCACAAGAGAGCTTGGACCCCAGTGACCTGAAAAGCCCACAGGACTCAGGTTTTCTGAAATTGCCTCTGTAGTTAAGTTACTCTTGAAGAGGCAGTTCTATTTTTCTATGAAAAGTTTTCACCTCCTTTTCCAGAATTGCCCACTACAGTTACTAACTATCTTTGAAGTTGCTTTTCCAAACTCTTTAAAAAAAACAAAACAAAACAAAACAAAAAAACCAAACCAAAACAAACCACTGCCTCAAATGATGAGAAATGCTGGCATCATATAAACAGAGTCCTTCCCCCTTTCCTACCTATCCTCACAGGTACAAGCAAGGCACAGTTATAGCCAACCGTTTCTAAATGATATATGTCTTAGTCAGGGTTTCTATTCCTAGACAAAACATCATGACTAAGAAGCAAGTTGGGGAGGAAAGGGTTTATTCAGCTTACACTTCCATACCGCTGTTCATCACCAAGGAAGTCAGAACTGGATCTCAAGCAGGTCAGGAAGCAGGAACTGATGCAGAGCCATGGAGGGATGTTCTTAACTGGCTTGCTCAGCCTGCTCTCTTATAGAACCAAGACTACCAGCCCAGAGATGGCACCTCCCACAAGTGGACCTCCCACCTTGATCACTAATTGAGAAAATGCCTTACAGCTGAATCTCATGGAGGCATTTCCCCAACTGAAGCTCCTTTCTCTGTGATAACTCCAGCTGTGTCAAGTTGACACACAAAACTAGCCAGTACAATATACAAGATTGTTCCATTATGTTAGCAAAGCTCTGAAGGTCAAGGGACAGTGTAAAGGTGAGGATATTCAAGTTATAAAAGAAAATGCATACAAATACATAACTTATAGTTACCATATCTATCTATCTATCTATCTATCTATCTATCTATCTATCTATCTATCTATCTACCTACCTACCTACCTACCTACCTATCTACCTACCTACCTACCTACCTATCTGTATGTATTATTTGGCTTTTCAAAAAACATCCAGTGACTTATGCTCAAACTATTCCCCAAAAGATGGCAAAACATTCCACCTTATACCAGGACCATAATTTTATTCTATACCGATACATATATACTTGACCACATTAACTATCCATATTACACACGATACCATGCTTAGCACCCTTTGACCTCCATCTCCATTTGTGTGAACTCTTCCACAGGATGGACCTGCAGTGGGGGAACTGCTGGGTTGAAGGGCAGGCCCATTGTGTGTTTCTTGCCACAGGCAATTTTTCCTTGCAGCTGTGCAAGACCCGGTTATTACCAATTCTTACTACTCTGGTAAGCAGAAAGCCTTTAGTTTTACCCCAAATGTCCTCATCACAAGACTGTAGGCCTTTCTGAGCCTCCATGAGTCATGTGTAAATACTCACCCTTTCAATTACTCTATTTGGCTACATGAAAAGTTGGGCTGACAGGGAGAGCAGGCAACAAGTTATGGACAAGGGTTCAACCCCTGCAGACCTGGACACAGGGACAACTTGCCATTATGAAAGTGCACAAGAAGGTCGTGGGCCTGAGTGTGGTGGAGAGAGAAAACACAAGGTGCTTTTGTGGTAATTTTTTTCTGGTTCTGTGTATGCTTCTGGCTGTTATCAGTCCTGAGTCACACACCACAAATACTGTCTGCAACTATCCTTTCCTTTCAATCATGCTCTTAGCATCTTTTATCAAACTGAAGTTCTTCTGTTTGAAGTTGTCAACCTTCCCAGAATTTAAGTATTGTATCCACTAGTAAAGGCCTTTCATTTGTTTAATTACAAGTACATTCTCTTGGTTACCTATGCTTTAATTTTGCTTCTTAGGGAAGTTGAGTAAAAAATGAGGAATACAGTTTTATATTTCTCTGTTTATTTCTCAAATGGTCTCCAACAGAATAACTGATTTTCTCTGCTGAACTAGCATTTCAGTGTCCCTCTAGGAAAGCGGGTGAAGGGGGATGGTCAGACTTTTGTGCATGAAATCTAATGAATGAATGCAGAGCCAGGATTCTCCACAGGAAGTAGAACAGTGACAGCCGAGAGCATCCCTTCTGAAGTGCTGAATGTATAACATGCAAACACAGAAGTACACACTAGAGCAAGCATCCAGTTCATGGGAGTAAGAACAGTAAGACCATACTTACCTTGTATGTGTCTGTTGTTTAGCTACGACACCCCGCATATCATTAAAAATCTGCAAATGGATTTTTAAAGACTTTAGAAAAGCAGTTATAAAAATAAATGTTAAGACTCTTAATATAAATATGAGAAATATGGAGATATGAGACCACTCAGAAAATAATAATTTCAACAATACCTTGTACTAGCACAGTCCTTGATTCTAATACCCCATTTAGGATGTGACTAAGAGGCTCAGAGGATGAAATGGTCTCCCTGGTGGGTGAAGGGGCAAATCTTAAGAAGACTGCTGGTCCTGACTTTCATTCCTGTTCCTTCCCCACATGAGGTGCCTCCTTTAATCAAGCACACAGAACCACTGACATGGCTCAGAGACACCAACCTATTAAAATCCTATTTCCTATAGCATGAACATCCCTATGGCATGTTGTACACACTTTAGTTTATCCCCTGGAAGAACAACTGGGCTGTTGCCTCAGTCTCTTTCTGACTGATTTATGCATTTCTGGTCCAAAGTGCTATCTCCAAAATTTACATATTTGAAAATAGTCACCCACCTTCTATTTGAGTCTCTTGTTGTTTAACCAGTGGAGCTTCTTTCATCTTACTATACTATATTCCATCACAGCTCGCTCACCATCAAAGCTGCAGTCTCTCTCGCTTTGCTTTATTGAGCATAGTCCCACCCCACCGTGCAGCTCTAGCTGGCGTAGAACTTGTATGTATACCAGGGCAGCCTCAAACCCACAGACATCCACCTGTGTCTGCCTGTCAGGTATGAAGACTAAAGTCAAGTGCCTTCATGCCTGACCACTGTAGTCTTTGAATTGGTTCTTGATGGTCAGTATCTGGCATTTTTTAAGGATTATTAAATATGACTCAAAGTGCAAAAATGCAAAGCAAGTGCTGAGCCTGCCACACAGTGAACCTGAGTAAACTGACAGAAGCTGAAGCAGGTTGAGAGAGCAGAGCTGAGTACCACCAGGTGCCTGGTATAGGAGGAGGGGGCTAAGCCTGAGTCTAGTGTGACAGCAGGCACAAAGGGAGCTACTAACAATGTCTGATCTTGCAAGGCACTATCTGTCTACTTCATAGGTCACTGGCTGAGTAACACATCAAAATATGCCATGGGGAAAAACTCTGGGCTACAAAGTCCTGCACAAACCCAATGAGAACAGTAATTACAGTATAGAAGATCCCACAGATAAATCCACTGTGCTAACATAAATCACTAGAGATCAATACATTGTTGGGCTTTGTCCTATCTTCTTCAACTGAACATTAATCTCATCTTTTAAGTCTTACACAGTTACTGCCATCACAATCTACTTAAGATCTTAGTTTCATACCTGCTTTTCGTCATACAAGATTCATGTTCCTCAGCCTGGCTTACACCAGGGCTTAGAATTTCATTATCAAAGTAAACACGGAGCCTAAACACATTATCCAGTTCATCAATATACTCAAGTCTCCCAATTCTTTTTGATTAATAATAAACCCCTTGAAGATGTAACTAAAAACTGCACATATATCATATAAAAGAGCTAACTTATTAAGTATTTTTGGAAATATTACTTAGTATTAAAATCCAGTCAATGGACATGGGTGAATAAACTCGTATCTGGGTCAACTGTGCCCTCTAGAAATGTCTTCCAAAATGCATGATCAGACCCTAAGCCATTCTTTCCTGCATCTAATTTATGCTAGCAGAAAGCAAAATATCTGTAAGGCTTCTAAGTATTCATAACAAAGGCCATCAGTAAGAAAATACAGAATGTTTCAATTAACTAAGACAGATTATTGTGTAGCCAAATAAATGTATCTACGATACAAAACCAAGAAAGTGTGTAGTTACAGCAACAGGCCTCTCAGTGGCAAGCGCACCTTTCTAACAATGGCAGCGACGGTGACCAGAACAACAGGAAGCAGCAGTGTCTTCGTGTATCGCAGAGGAGTCTAAAATGGAGTGTTAGAGGGAAATGTTTTAGCCAAACAAAACCTCTTTTCAAATGGTGAAACAGGTGAATCTCTAAAGGCCAAGGTAGAGAAGATGCATACAAACATTCACCGACCGAGAGGCCAGCCCACCCGTGCACTGATTCCCATCACTGAAATTAAAGCACGTTTCCATAGAAACATTTCACCAGTGCTAGGTTGAAAACACTAAAAGTACAGTTTCCCAAACTCCTGTGAAAGGCAACTCGATTCTTCCCTTTACACACTATTTGCCTATCTGAATATCTTATTGTTCATCCTAAAAAAAGCAGTGTTTATTTACATGGAACAAGCTGCCTTGTACATTTTATGCATATTGTTACCTACTGCATTTTTTTCTTAGATACAAATACATGCTGAATAATGGCAAATGCTTATGAAGGTAAGAAAACTAATTTTTATACTTTAACAACAGAAAAATTTATAGAAATGTATTTAGTAGCACAGTCCTGTATACCTCTCAGTTATCAACCACTCTAGCCTCTGCTGGGATGTTGCTCTTATACTTCTGTGTGCTAATTACAGGTAATAAATAACTCCTGTGTCTACTCCATTCTACCAGGTCAGTTTAGAATTGTGCTGGGGAATAACAGTTAAGGTTTGTCTTTGTTCCTACTATACACATACGATACCATAAAAGGCATGCACTCCCTCAAGGGACGATCTCAGCTGCCTCAGCAGCACAGACCCTGGACTCTGATGCACAGGCATGGCATACTTCAAACAGCTTTACATGGAAGGAAGTCATGCCATGCCTCAATACACGATTTCTTTCACCAGACCTGCAATGGCCACTTTCAGGTGAGAGCAGCATGCATGACACTCTCTGGAGTCTCCAGCCCCTCCTACATCTGTTCTCTGCTGATGTTTGCCTTCTATTTTCTTTACCACTTTCTTAAAGAAGCCTCAATGTCTATTAATTGGTATTTTAAGACCTTAGGAGAGATACTCTTCCTTTGATTTTTCTTACTACAGTTTGTATAGCTTTTTATCAGCTACCATATATCAATTACACGACAAGAATAAATGAAGACCAACATGCAGTTAGAGTCATCATGGCACACTTGACCAAGAACATAAGAGTCTACACTGAAGGCTGCCAGCCAGGCACTCAGGACATAAAATTATCACAGTGGGATTTCAGGGGTAACGAATGTGTCGATAAAGTAGTGGCCAGTTTAGTACATTCCAATACATATAGCCTTATAGAAAAATATATCTGGCATAAACAGCAATAGAGAAATGCAAGATGGATGGTGCTTCCAAGCCTATAAAAACATGCTTGCTCAAACTAACTAGCTCATTGAGGACTGAAACTAATCCTTCACATAGGAGGTTGAAGTTCTTGACTATGTGAAATCCCATTTTGTTTTCACAATACCTGCTTGTAGTATACTACTAAGAACTTGTACACTATAACACACAGAATAAATGTGTTTGTTCAAAACCACTAATCCACACTGAAGGATTCTGTCCCACAATCCTCTACCCACTCTCTAGTTGTCTTGTTAACATCAAATACCTGAATCAAGTTTTCAAAAGAGAAATGTTAGTATGGAAACTTGTGTTCAATGATATTTAAATACAATGAGATCATTCAAATCTCGAAACTTAAGTGCAAGTGAAGTGAAGAGCCTGAGAGCCCAACTAAACGAAATAGTGCAGTCCTGAAAAGAGGCAATCGAAATTGCCTGTGTTCACCCATCCAAGCACTGCTGGAATCATGTTTCCAAATTGCCAACATGGAAAAGGTCATAAATAAATACACAAATGGGAAGAGCTTTCATTAAGCTGCTAGGCATTCTTCCTCTGAGGTAGCCATGCACTGAGAAACAGCAGCCCCCCCCCCCTTTATGAAAAATGAAAGGGGCATGGCCAAGGGAAGAAAAATGGACATTACATCTTACCTCCTTCTCCATGAAGTCAAACTCGGCTGCACAAGTATATAGTAAAGTATCAAAATCCTTGTAACTGAAGAATTTTGATGTTAATAAGTTGCCAATATGAGCCTAGAAAGAAAGAAAGTCAGGAATCATTACACTAAGCTAAAATATTATAACTTTGCATTATAATCTTAACAATACCTAAAACAGTTTTTGCTGCATGAAAAAGTCCATTGTTCCAATTCTGGGCTTTTGTTAAGGAAAGTTCTGTTCCTCCAACCTCACAGCTGTGTCCCCTGTTCTGCTCCTTACCCATGTCCACTGCTGCCCACTCAGCAATGCTCAAGGCATTTACCCCAGAGGTTTTCTGCTCACATCTGATTTTCTACTACATCTGATAAAACAGGCTTCCTGGCCCCCACCTTGCTCTCTACCAGGAGGCAGAGAGTTCCAGCAGGCACTCATACAGATTTCTGTCCAGCACACAGGAATCCAGGTCTGGAGCACAGAGAGAAGGCTGAGTCCAAATTCTGGGAAGGGCCTTAGAAGACTGTTTGAAGGTAGAAGACATGGGAGGAAGTGGTATAAAAGGCACCTCTGTCTGACTATCAGCATGGGCATGTGTGCAGTCACGTTCAGCTCCCCCCAGAAGGGATGGGGCAAGCAACCACTTTCATTTTATAAACAAGAAGAGGAAGACTCACAGACACAAGGCATTCACTTAACTTCCAAGTTAATTATTCCCTAAAACAACAAAGATTAGAAAAAGAGAGTCAATTATACCTAAGGGCACTACACAACAGGCACAAAGAATGATGGGAAGTGATGACATACAAGCTGTCAGAGAGAGACAGAGACAGAGAGAGAGAGAGAGAGAGAGAGAGAGAGAGAGAGAGAGAGAGAGAGAGAGAGAGAGGCAGCTGGTAGATCCATGAAGCCAGAAGGGAGTTATATGAATGACCTTGAAACAAATCCCAGAGAGAATGTCCTAGCAAAAGGCAAGTGCCACATACACAAAGAGCTACAGGACAGATACTCAGGCTGGCTTAAGAGAACAAACACCCCACCATGCTGCCTACAAAAGACAAACTTCACAGGAAAGCATAAAGGAAAATAAACAACAGAAGTCTGAAAGAAAAACCTTGGGTAGCAACTGCAGCATCTCATAAAATCAAGTTCAAGGACCAGTGAGATTCATTTAAGGGCACGTCTTGTGCAAACCAATGGAGGCTGTAGTCCCAGAAGCCAAAAGGAGAGAACTCCAACCTCCCCTTCCACACATGCCTAGCATGGCTTCAGATGTATGGCTGGGAAATGACAACTGCAGGAGAGAGAGGTCAGCTGACAATATTCACTAGAAATGATAAGCACTACTCCAGGAGCAAGGGAAGCTAAAACAGAGCAGACATTAGGACAATCCATAAATAAAGACTATCAACTTTATTGAAAGAGCATACACACTTTAAGCAAATTTAAAAAACCTAAGTCTATGTGCGCACACACACACACACCAAGTAAAAACAGTATCTTAAAATTTCATAAAATTTTTTTCTAATCATAAATGCAGTAAAACTAGAAAATAGTTAGGAATAACTTTAGGAATCCTTTTGATGGAAAATAAATAAACCATAATTTAATAACCTTTAGGTCATGCAGAAAGTTACAAAATGACAATTAGAAAGGATACAAAAAGCACTACTTACAGGAATAATTCAGACAAACTTCCTAGAAAATCAGAGTGGTAAAAGCAAAGAGGCCGAGCATTTTCCTACATGCTCAGTCTTGCAAATGGACTCTATAGAAGTTAATCTCAACAGAAGAGTGTGGTTAAAATGGCTTGGCAAGAAAGAGGTGGGGGAGAGGAGGTCAGAGAGTATATAACTATAGCTGGTAGGAAAAGCTCAGCAGACCTGTTGCACAGCAGGTGACTGTCATGAGCGACCCCTTTTCCACTGCTAAATGCAAAGGTGGACATGAAGAGCACTCCTCACTAAACAACAAAGGTATCCAAGGACAGGCTGCTTTTTACTATTCCACAATGTACCAAAGTTTCCACACACAATACTGTATATGCTAAACAAGTTAGAGAAGTTGGAAACATAATTGTTTTAATAATAAAGGACCACTTCCCTAATATGTACATATGTAAAATTTGCACATGCAGCTTCAGCTAGCTGGTTCAACAATCCCCCTTCTAAAGCACACTCCCTTGGTGGCAGACAAAGAATGGGCAAAGGTCCTGAAGGCATGTGCTCCAGTCAGATGACCACATTGAGTTTGCACTGAAAAATCTCCACAGAGAGAAGATCCTGAGCGCTGGCTACAATTAAAGGGAAATGCCAGCTCTACCCAAACGTTCTCTGTCTTCAAAAATGTGGGAAGCTACCACTATCCTGAAACCCAAATCATTACAATCAGACAAAGTCATTACAGGTAAAGAAAAAACCTTATACTTTCATGATTAAAGGCAAATACGCTTAAACTACTAGCTAGCTAAACCCAGTACTAACAGAAAGAATAGCACAATGAACAAGCGAGGTTTGCTTGGGAAGTGCAACCATGAGTTAGTTAGGAAGCCAGTGAATGTGGGGACTTCTGGATAAGAGTCAGAAATTCCCTCCCCCAAGGCAACTACAAAACCAGACAAAAATGTCACAAACAACCATGTCACAGCCTCCTAATCTAAGAGCCACCTAGTTGTATTTACTGATTAAAACAAACTTTACTTAAAGAAATGGGAGTCGGTGGCACTCCCACCTAAGTGTTCCATCCACTATCAACGCCACCATGGATGCTCTAGTTTGCTGGGTCAATGCTCATTCTCTTTGAGGACAATGGAACCAGTTTCGAAACGTGATTTGAAACATATTGGAAATACCATGATCAGCACCAGCAGGAAATGAAAGACGGAAGCTATCCTGCCAGAGCCTAAAGTGTAACCCGTGTGACACAAACAGAGGTGGGCAAAGTAGGTATAAATGCTACCTCGAGAACCTAGAGATGAGACAACCGTCTAAGGGATGGGGACATCCCCACGCCCCTGAAGGACAGACAAGAGCATTCCAACAGAAGTCATGCTTTCTACAAACCCAGAATCGATGGAGAAGAAGGTGGTATGAACAGGCAAAAAGGAACAGAAGGCAAAAAGACTGGAAACTTTATCAATATTTATTGAATAATGTTGATTGGCTTCTTAGGAATAATAAAGGCCAGAAGTTTTTCAGAAGTTACAACCAACAGATAATTCTGTAACTGGCAAAATGAGAAAAAATAACCACAACAACCAAAATCAAACACTGGAATAAAACCAAAACCTCACAGACCCATTGCTAAGAGACCTGGCTATTAAAAGTTATAAAATAGAGTCATCTAGGTTAAAAAGAAAAAGCCTCCTCAAATACAGGAAGAAACACACAAAAAAAATGGTGAAAATAATCATAAATACAAAAGGCAGTGACCCCCTTGTTCTTTTTGTTTAAGATAAGAGTGCATAGAGCAATAATCTGAACTCATGCTGTTGGCACGAATACACAAGGTCAATGTATGGCATAATAGTGAAAAGGAGAGGAAGGAGAAAGATTCTAAAATGGGGGCATTATAGATTTAAACTGAATTAAGCCAACATTAACCTAAGTAGATTCTTTCAAATTAAGATATGCATTGCAATCTCTAGAACCACCATTGAAAATTAAGTAATTAAGTAATGAAGAGTTAGTCATAGCTTAATGCACTGCAGCACTATCCCCCAACCTAAGCCAACCTAGCAAACTAAGGACACATCAGTGGATCCATGGAGAAAATAATGGTGTGTGTGTGTGTGTGTGTGTGTGTGTGTACACAATAATGATAAATCACAACAATAATAACCATGGCAACACCAACTAAAGCTTGTTGAGCACTGACTGCATGCTATCCTGAGAAAAATCCTTTCATTTAGGTAAATTTTATAAGATCTCACAGGTCAGACATGGCCATTCAAATCTAAGGAACCATAAAACTGCTGAAAAGAATGTATTGGGAAGTACAAGTGTGTTTTTGTCTGTCTGTTTGTTTGTTTGTTTTTGTTTGTTTGGTTGTTTTGTTGTTGGTTTGGAAAGCTACAGAATTTGTTACTGGAAAAATGAGACCTACTTAAAACTTATACTTGAAGCCTCACATCTTGGAGCTTATCAGAGAGAACAGATAGCTACATGAGCAGGCACAGGTGCCGGTGCAGGTTTCTCCAAAAGGACAATGAATGGACGAGGAAAGACACAGCCCTCTCCAAAACTGGGTACCTGGCACGTGCTTCCTTAGCAACAGCACCTAAGGATGCTGTAGGCCTTGCTGTCACAGCTCACTGTCATAGTTCTAGGGACACTCACCAGGCTTAGGTCATCTCTTGTGCAGAAATCTACACTGAAGGCTACAACAGATATGTTACTAGTGCCTTCAATCTGAATATGTCTTAATTAGTTTGTGCCCCAAGAAAAAGGAAACAAAGTCCACACACATGAGGCTGGAGCCATTTTACTGCCTTCCTTCCCACCCTCTACATCCAAGCTGAATCCATCACCCCTCTCCTCTCATCGGCACACATGCCTCCTGATTCTCCTTCTGTGTGCTCCTGACACATCCCAAACTTACTACTGTTTTGTCATAGCCTTCGTTATCTTTTGTATTATTATAATTGTTGGGAAGCCCCTAGTTGAGAATGTGCTGATCACAACATCAAAAAATCAAGTAAGCAAAGTGAGGCTAGGGAATAGCTCAAGGAGGGAGTTACATTGGCACTCACTGCCAAAGCATGAGACTAGCATGTGTATAAGTCTAGCATTGTCAGGGGTGAGACAAGAGGATCACTGGGGCTTGCTGAACTAGTCTAGCTAAAGGTTCAATGGGAGACACTGTCTCAAGACACTAAGGTAGAGTGATAGAACAGAATACCTCATGTCCGACTCTGCTCATCCACAGGCACCCACACAAGCACCATGATAACACAACGCAAATAAATAAGCAACCATTCATAAGAATCCTTAATAAAACAGAAATTATAGTCCCTTTGTGGCACACAGGAGCCGCTAGCCTACAAAAGCCATCAAACTGTAGCAGGCTCCTCCTTCCTGCTCCAGCCTATGGCTACTGCAGCAAAAGTTCCCACAGAACAAATGTCCAAATGGAGGCTGTCCAAAACGGCGGCTCCTGTCAAAATGGTGGCACCACACCATCTCCTCCGCTTGCAAGCCCTCACAGGAGTTTAGGAGCTGTCCATGATGGTACCCTGCCTTTCCTGCCTCAGGGAGAGCTGCCCCCCAGGAGCTGTCTACCCAGGAGACACCTTTCCAGCCTCAGCCTACTGCGGGCGTGAGGAGCTATCCGAGGTGCAACACCTTCTTTCTTGCCTCAATCTACGGCTTTATGAAACATCACTGCAGCACCTAGCTCACAGGAGCTGTCCACACTGGCAGCACCTCTCTTCAGCCTCGCCACCCACCACCCCCCAGCAGCCCCACAGAGATGGCGCCTCCGCAAGAGCTGCAGTGGGGAAGGGCTTCCTACACTAACTCATGGGCCCAATTCAGGGAAAAGGGGTGTGAAAAAAAAAACCCCACCAATACCTGAGGCAGAAAACCCACCAATCGCTGAGCTTTCCACAAAACACCCACCAATCCCTGAGCTCCTTCAGGCTCAGTACTTGAAATCCCACCAACCCTCCCTTCGGAAATCTCTCCCCTGAGAAGCTCTGCCCCCTCAGAAATTCTATATAAGCACTGTCCCTTTGTCCAGTTGCCTGCTATCCACTCCCAAGAGCAAAGGGCAGCCCAGCCATCCCTGGATGCATCCCTCCAAACCCTGGACCCTCCAATAAATCTCTTTCCTGACATTTCCTACCTGCTGTGACTCTATCAGAAGAAGCCATAAGAAAAGAAGCAGCAAAGAGAAGGACCGAGTCTGAGTCTCCTGGTCTCCTCAGCTCAGCGGGGATCCCTCCCCTGGGAGCTGCAATGCCTCTGATGAGGAGGCTTCCTCTCAGGGCTGTGTGGTTCCTGGGCTTCCAAGTCCCAGGATACCCTTCAATTCCAGCAGAAGCAATTACAGAAATGTTATCATTTCGTTCTCAGCCCCACCCTAACAAAACAAAATCTCTTAAGTCTAACACAGCTCTCACTATGAACAGCAGCAAACATCCCACACTTACACTGACCACAGAGATGAGAAGGGCAGAGTCAGCCCATGATTTTGAAGATACTGCCCCATTGGTTTTAAAAGGAGACTGTAAAGAAGTTATTGAATGGCTGCACAGACCTCAAATCTTAATCTCCAGAGTTCCTGCTTTACATTTTTACATCTTTGTGACGAAGAAATATACTGAAAGGAGGACTGTTTTAATTCTGTCTTAAAAACTATATACATCAACACATTTCTTATTTACTTTCTTTCACTGAAGAGAGAAAATAATATATACTTCACACCTTGAAATCTAGTTTAAGTAATGATATTCTAATAATTCCATTAATTTATTCTCTGCCTATTGGATTATTTTCAAGTCTTTCAATTTTAAGCAAAAATATACTTACATCATCTGCAATGCCAAAGATCCTGGAAGTCACAGACTTGAGTATAACAGTTCCAAACAACCAGCCACACCCTTGGATAACCTGCAAAAGAAAAAGTCAAAACAAAACAAAACAAAACAAAACAAAACGCCAGCTTTGCTCCCGCCTTCTGAAGTCTGGTGAACTGAGGAGAACAAATGCTTTATTCCCACATAAGCAATATCTTAATCTCCAAGGGGAAATGCCTATTGCTCTGATACCAAGGGTTATTATAACAAAAAATAAGACTGAAAACATATGACATTTCTAGCTAACTGTATTTATGTCTATCAGAGATCTAAACAAGAACTGCTTAACTCCTATGGTGGGGTCACACATGGTTGCTCCTCAGAAGAAACATGAGGTAAAAAAATAAAACTTCAGTGGACTACTAAACCCAGAGACTCTTCACATATTGAGCCCCTCCACTGTAAAGCATAAAAGCAATGTTATCTTTTGGAAAAGAAAAAAGAATGCCTCAGTTTCTGCTTACCCATAAGCTGAGTTCAGATACATTCATTCTTAGGAACTGGGGCTTCATTGCCAGCATGCCCTAAATATAACACAAATGAACATCAGAAGCCCAAGTAATAATATTCTGAATAATTAAGAATTTTGATTAAGAATTAAGATATTTTGATATTAATTCTGAATAATTAAGAATTAAAATTCAAAGCATGACTGATTTATTAATTAGTCATTTGACATTTTGACACATGTATAAGATACATCCTAATTACTCTCTCATCGAAGATCCTCAGCCCCCATACCTTCTGTTTACAAATTTCTTTCCCACAGCCATGCCTTTTGCTTTGTTTTGTGGAGTTTTCACGATTATCACCCACCCCCTGTCCATATATGCAGTTAGTTACTGATCTCAAAGCATCTCTTTTAAAAAGTAAGGCTAAAAACCCCTACTTTCAGTGAGTTTGTAAAATTGAAAGAAAATCAGCATATATAAAAGATGAAGTTCGCTATTTTATATATGGTTTGCCTACAAAGAGGTATGTAACAATTTCAAATTTTAAGTAGCTCATAAGGTTCCCTTTAAGCTAAAAGTTCCTGACTTACCTGATGAGATTTTACTATATTAACAAAATATTTCTGTGTTAAGTCTTTCCAGGTACATGAATCCTACACTATATTACCTCTAGAGAGAAAAACATATTTCAAACTTCGCAAATATATACATATTTTTTAAAATCTGACAATCTTAATCCTGGGTGCAATGACAGCAAGGCTGAGTTTAGGGTTGAAAGTGGCTTCAGCACAAGCCTATGGCTGTGGCTAAACGCGCTTCAGCCGGAGAGGACAGGCAGCGCCTCCGGCTGGAAAAGGCGCATTTCTTGGAAATGGTATAAAGTAGCAACTTGTGAGACAGGAGCTTAAGACTCCTAATTTATTAATAGGTTCTAGAATCAGATGAATGAAAAGACGTGCCTCAAAAGGCAGGAAGCGCTCAGATGGGGAGCCCAATGAGCAAATGTGCGCATGCGTGAGTCTAAGGCACATGCTCTGCGAAGGTACATGTATTCAGGTAAGGTTTGTTAAACACTATAACACTAAAGCCCATGGATCAAAGCCAGTTTCTAAAGTGCACAGGAGTCTAAATTTGTTTTTTTTTTTGTTTTGTTTTGTTTTTGTTTTTGTTTTTCGAGACAGGGTTTCTCTGTGTAGCCCTAGCTGTCCTGGAACTCACTTTGTAGACCAGGCTGGCCTCGAACTCAGAAATCCAGCTGCCTCTGCCTCCCGAGTGCTGGGATTAAAGGCGTGCGCCACCAAATTTAACAAGACTTTTATACTTAGACTGAAAAGATGAAAAGAAAAATTAAGAAGCACAGAAACCTCCGACAATGAGCTCATGAACAAAGCAGGAGCTAAGGAAGGCTGAGGGAGCAAGAGAGCAGCTAGTGGCTGAACCACGGGGAGGCGGGCTCTGAGCATTCTCACAGTGACTTCCGTGAGTCTTATTTTCTCTGCTTTCCAAGTGAGAACTTCATCACTCTGTCAGGTAGAGATAAAGTTGATAGATACTTCATATAACCCTGCAGAAGCTACTCACGAGTCCCAAGCCAGTGATAAAGAAATGGAAACTATTTGTTTCTAAAGCAGCCAAAGACAGATCAACTGAAAATAATGAGTTACCAAGGAGTGGGCGGGTTAGGTGAAGCTGGGACAGAGATCTGAGAGTATATAGGGGAATATCCATGATCACACATCATTGTATACATATATAAAATTATTTTTTTAAAAAAAGCAGCCAAAGGAATACTTACCCAAACAATTACCAAAGACGATGCATAATAAGATGTTAGTAACATCGAGTTCCCAAACATCAACACAAAACAAAGCACAAGAGAAATCTGCAAAATCCAAAAGAAAGGCAGTTACACACAGACCCAAAGAAAGAACAGAGCTTTCAGTTTCAAGTTGTCTGCTCCCATGGTGGAAGGAAGCTGGAGCACTCAAAGAGGGCTGCCAGGCAAACCCAGCTCACTCTACATCCCACGCCCATGCTCCACGATGGCCATCACCAGCCACTGACATAAAGAAATTAGTTTATACTTCACTCCTAAGTCCCAAGTGGCCACCCAACCATAGTATCCTCTCTTGCTTTGACTATTAACATGCTGAGAGAAGCTTCTTGTATCAATCTAAATCAATCTAATTCACTATTAACGACTGGAAAAAACCGAAGCCACTCTACACATGAGCTGCAGCTTATTGAAACTGCCCCTAGTACTGCCCAACACCTAACTGCCTTTTGCTTCTATTCTGTTTTCCTCATCCTTGGCACAAATGACAAGGACCTGTCAGATGCATCTTATGTACATGGCAATACATTGCTACAGATAGATAACCCACCTCAAGAAAACCTGATGGACCAAGATGCAGTTATTTCAAAAACAAAAGACAAAATACTGGCAAATTGTAATACAAACAGATTGTATCAGTTTACTCTCCCCTAAACTAAATAACTGCATTGCTGTTGATACATACTCTGACACATACTGCACATTACTTCTTTAAGTGTTCCATCATACTAGGGGAAATGCTGTGTATATGAGACAGAGCCTTCCACAGGTATATGGTATTAGTATGAACTGCTTATTTTTACTGTGTTCTTTCTATTAGATTAGTGGTTTTCCTTCATGTCCTTCTTATGTGTCACAGGACAAAGCTGCGTATGAAACAAACATTATATTTTCCCACTTCACTTTTCAACTTTGTCCTTTTTCTGTATTATGCTTACTGCTTAAATTTTTATGTCAGTCATACTTATTATTTCTCTCCTTTAAGTCTTCAAGACTTATCTTTATAATTTAAAAAGTCCTTAAAAATGAAAAGCCCATCCTTTATTATAAAAGTTTTGTTTTCCTTTGATATATGTCCATTTGTGTGGATTTCATTTCAAAAATATATTTAAAAACAATGCAATACACTATAAATTCAGAATAAAGAAAAGTTACAATTATTTCAATTGATACAGAATGATACTTAGCATAATTCTGCATTATCCAATTACAGTATACTGAACAAACTCGGGGCAGGACGTCTCCCTTTACATAATAGATGCCATACATGAAGAAGCCACAGTACACTCAGTGAGAAACTAAAACCTCTCCCTCAAGGAACAGTTACCAGGGACAGTACAAAAGTGTCACTTAGAGAGACAGGAAAGAGAACATCCAAAGCAAACTGGAGACAAAAGGGTACATCTCTGCCCACAGATAGTGTGGAATGAAGAAAAGCCTAAAGGAGGGATAGCAATCGTTAAGAGGGAGGACGGTACCAGGATGCAAAACTAACTCAGAACCAGCCAAGTACGCACATACCAATAAGAAACAATCTGAAAGGAGAAATCGAGAAAACAGATCTTTTGGCCAACAGCATCAGAAGGAATAAAAAGACTCAGTGGTCAGCTTAGTTGGAGGGACAACATTTATACAAAAACAAAACAAAACATAAAATGCCATTGAAGCAATTAAAGCATGAATAATGAAAAGACAGCTCATATTTACTGGTTGAAGACATGAACACCCAGATATCTACAGATTTGCTGCAATAGCTATGAAAACCCAGCATCTTTTGCAGAAATAAAAATCCATGCAGAATCTCCTGGGAAATGAGGTAGACCCAGCAACAGTGAAAGGGACCGTGGTCGTGGTCAGACTCAGACTTGGGTTTCCAACTTGATAGAAGCCAGAGTATTGAGAACGCTGTGCGGCAGGCATCAAGTCAAAGTAGGCCAATGACATGGAACCTGCTCAGGCAAAAGCCCTGCCAATCAGACCAATGATCTTTTCCAAATCAGTCAATGGAGACAACCCTCTTGAGAAACAGTGCTTAGGAAAGGAGATTCTCCCATAAACATGGACCATTATCTGTCTAGTGCCATTCACAAAACTGACTCAAAGCAGAATGGACACCTAACAGAAAAGCTAAGACAGTACACATCTCAAAGCTTCCTGTAGTCAGATTTCACAGTATTTTCTTGGGTAGGACACTATGAGCACAGAGAACAAGAAAAAATGGTTGGACTGGCATCTAAAACTTAATGGTCATTAAGGGATAAAGGATAGCAAAGTCAAGCAAACATCAACTTATGGATATAGTCATAATTATAAATATGATAATTCCTAAAACTCAATACAAAAAAAAACTTCATTCAAAGATGAACTAATAACTTGAAATGATGTTTCTTCAAAGATACAGATATTACTAAGAACTACATGACAAAAATGCTCAACACCATAAGAAATGAGAATGAAGAGACTCTATAAGAAGAGTACCACACGAGAGCTTGGAAGTTGTCACTGGGTCTTAGGAACAAGGAAAACACTACCAACTAACATGTGTGGTGGGCAGAGATGTAAGATCACAGGGAAAACCACCTCAGAACAAAGGAGGCAGATGGGTGCAACTCAACTCACTGGAGCACCAACCCCCATGAAAACAACCCAGACAGGGAGCCGAGACCTGGACTGTAATGGAGTAATGGCTACTGAGTGGGTCCTGAGAGGGGAAGCTTACGTTTTATTTATTTATTTTTAACTCTGAGAGCAAAGACCACTGTGGAAAATCCTTCTATGTTTCCAGCAGAAGGAAAAAATAGCACTGCTTTGAAATGTGCCAGCGTATCATGTTCTCAGCAAGAAATCATGCTAGCTTTCAACATGCTCATCTAGAATATGGGAGCTGTGTAAACTCTTTAACTTACTTCATGGGACAAGATTACTGTCATTCTAATTCAGACAATGACACGCAATAAAGCCATTGCTCATCTCTCATAAACATAGATGCAAAAAACCCCAATTCAATGAATTATGAGCAAATCAAACTGAACAATGAATAAAAAGACTCATACACTACAAGCAAGAGGATGAACCCCAGGCAAGTAGCATTAACATCTACCCACCCACCATCTGAAGAATAAGACAGGAAAGAAAATCTGACCAAATTCAACATGGATTCATGGTTTACAGGGAAAAAATCTGCAGCAAACTGAGAATAACAAAGAAATTCCTCCCACTTGACAAAGATTTACAAAAGTCCATGTTATCCCACATCAGAGTTAAGATAATGAAGCTTCCTGCCTAGATCAGGAGCTGACTCTAAGCTTCCTGCTACTTCTTCTCAAAAAGCCCACAGCCTACAGTGAGGAAGGATGTGAAAATTAAAAGGAAAAAATTAACTATCTTTGCAGGTGACACAGCAATCCGTGAAGACGATCTCAAACAGTCAACAAGGTCAGAGTTAATAAGGAACTGCAGGGAGGTGAGATGTGGGCTACAGCCCAAAGGTAACTGCCTTCCATCACAGCAGCAACAGTCTGAAGTCAGGAACACTGGCACTTAAGCCAGCACCTGACAAGAACGACTCGACTATAGGTAGATCCAACAAAACACATACAAGATCTCTAGGCACGAGTTTACCACACACGTGCGCACACACACACTCACTCACACAAATATGTAAAATAAAAAGTCTCTATTGGGGCTGGAGCTGTGGCTTTGTGGTTAAAAGTACTTGCTACCTTTGCTAAGGATCCGGCTGTGGCTCCCAGCACTCCCATGGCAGGTCACAACCTTCTGTATCTCTGGTTCTAAGGAACCCAATGCCCTCTTCTGACCTCTGCAGGCACCAGGCAGACATGTAAAGCAGTGACACGCACACAGACCAAACATATACAGATCTATAAAAAGAGAACTATGCAACCCTGGTTAGAATATTCAAATAACGTAAATAACCAAAACTTTAAAAGTAACTTAAAATTCCAACCCTGAGATTGTCAATGCCAAAATCAGGACAAGCCATAGAGTAAGGGAAAGCTATTTGTAAATGTACATCTGAGGAGCTGGGCTGCAGCCTGGTGAGAGAGCAGCCGACTACCGCGCATGAGGCTCTTGGGTCAATTCCCAGTGCCCAGCTAACAAAGAAGAGAAAGATGCCATCTGTTAAACCACTATTATCCAAAATAACACAAAGAATTATTAAAACTCAATAACAAGAAAATGAACAACCAAATTTAAAAGACAAAGGCAAAGACCTGAACAAACACGACACAGAATCAGAAACACGATAAGCGACCCTTCCTCTAACCCTTCCTCTCGAACCGCTGACGTTGGCTCAGAGGCTCAGAGGAGGGTATAGAAGCTGCAGGCCCCCTTCCTTTCTCATACCCCACTTTCTTTCCTCCCTGTCCCTCTCTCTTCTGGTGGGAATGCAAAATGGTACAGACACTATTGAAAATAGTTTGTCAATTTTCTAAACACTAGATAAACAGCTGCCCTATGACTCAGCAATAACTTTCCTTGGTATTTATCCAAATGAATTTAAAATTTAAATCTATATAGAAGCCTGCAGGCAAATGAATGCTGCAGCAGCTTTACACAGAGCTGTAGACCTCCCCTCCGTAGGTAAACGGATAAACCATGACATAGACAAAAGGAAGGGGAAAAGGTCAAAACGCTACTCACTTATGAAAAAGTGAGCTATCAAGGCATGAGAGGACTAAACCTAACCGGACTAAGTAAATGGAATACATGGATCTATCTGCAAAAGGTTATGAGCTATCTAACTCCAAACGCATGGCATTCTGCAGAGGACAAAACAACACAAAGACGGCTGTTACTAGACACACAGGGAGGCAGGCCTGGATGGCTTCCAGGACTGTGAACCTGTTCACAGGATGTGTCACCGCCCATCAGGTCCTATATAATACATAGTGCCAAGAGTGGACCCCAACAAAGCCCAGGCAGTGGGTGCTTAACACCTGTCAGTGCAGGTGTATCAGCAATGACAACAGTACCATGCTGGTGCAGGACAGCCACAGTTTAAGGGTGTCATACAGACGGGACTCCTGTTCAACTGTGCAGTAAACCTAAATCTGCTCTATAAAATACAATCTCTTAATTAAAACCAAGACAAGAAAAATTGTAATGGGAGGTCCTATTGCCATTAGATTGTCTACAATACCTCTTTAGAGACAGAGAATAAATGTTACTTATTGCAGAGAATGTGAAATGGTACCATAACTGTAGAAAACAGTGTCACCATTACCTAAAAAATAAAAATAGGCTTGCCACTTGATCAATGCCAGTCTGAAAACCAGTAAACAAAGACACGTTCATATTCATAGAAGCGTTTTGCTGAAGAGGGACTAGCACATGGACCATCGAGGCAGAAAAAGGCTTTCATAACAGACTCACTGTTGTTCATTTCTTCTAAAAAGTAGTGAAAGCTCGATGAGGGCGTGTGAGAAAGGCAGCCACACAGAACAGTGGGCTTGACCTGGTGCAATCCACACAACGAACTCAATGAACACAGTGCATTATACTACTCAGAACCAGCTATCTCACCTCTCTCTAACTAAAGAGAGAGTTTGCAGATATATTTGAGCAGGAAGTCTCAGAAATGAAAACAGGGGGCGATGAAACATACCAAGATGTACTGATTCATGGAAAAAAAGAGAAAATGTAAATTATAACTGCACTATACTATTCTATATAAATAGACAACATATTTAAAGAAAATGGAATATTGTGAGCCATTACATATTTGTTCTCTTAAATACTTTCACCATTTGAAAAATGATTTAACAGTTACAAAGTTGAACATATTAATACCTCGGCATAGAAGAGCCCTAGATAAAGACTCCTGATAAATGCCTATACATTGCCCCAGGAGATCCAAGTAAAATTACACATCATTATTTGTTAATGAAGAGACAGAGTGGCAGCAAAAACTTCAATGTTCTTCAACAATGAAACAGAAAAAACTGATTGGTTCATACTACAGAAAATACACAGCAGCGAACATTTCTGAACTCTAGGAAGGAACATGCAAATCCAGAAACCTGAGAGAAAATTTCAGCCTCAGAAAAAAGTCATTTACATCAGCCTGAAAAACTAGGTTTCTAGTTCATAAATATGTGGACAACTTCAAAATACCTACATAGGAAAATGGAAGGAAATCACTTGATGACAGCTCCGTGAGGACAGTGGTCACCTCCAGGAGGGGTGAGAGCGGGCTATGCTTTGCTAGGACAGCAGGCTCATGCTCATTAATACTGTAACTTTATTCACAAGCCTTCTAGAACCAACCAAACCAACATCCCTAAGTGTGCTATAAGAAAAGCCGGTTATGGTCCAGTGTAATAACACTGAGATCACCAGAGAAAGAAAACACTGCCTTTATGTGTAAAAGGCAGAGTGACTGAGAGAAGGCAAACACTCTCAAATCAAAGCACAAACATGCAGCCAGCAGAAACCAACCAGCCCTGCAGGCCTCACCCAGCTGCTCCACCGACCTAGACCGCTGCTCTCCGTGATGGCACTTGTCTGTCCTCCACCCTCTGTCTCGCTTGTCCTTACCTGGCTGAGCACTTCCTCCTCCAGGACTCTATCTTCTTCCCCAGCTTTGTGCTCCCATATGCCCTACTGTGTTAGGCTTTTGTTCTTTGGTTTTTATTTTGGTTTTGTTCTTTGGCTTTCCAACATGCGTTATACTCCGGGTTTCCCACTGGACTAGGTCAGAAGCATGAATGCTGAGTGCCTTGCAGTTCTGTTCATGTGTGTGTCTCACAAGCCTAGTGAGTGGCCATTCCACTTTACGTTAACAGGAGGCTCCATGGGTGGACAGTGCACCACTCCATGTCCCCTGTGCCCAGCTTAGTACATAAGATAACAAGATCCAAATTAAAACTTTCTTGGTGGTCTAGTTAAGCCAAAAGCAACTGCATCAGTGTTTGAACGACAGTGACATTAAAGAAACACATTAAAAACTAGTTTCAGAAATAAACAAATCAGATCTCAATAAGGAGTTTATTAAGGTCAAACTAAGCAGAAGAAAAAAAACCAACAGAACTCATTACCATGTGCATATAAATGATCTTCTGTAATTTATGTGTATCAATGTATCCCACGACATACACTGCAAATAGTGATGCAATCTGAAATCAAAAAGAAATTATGTTAAAATAAAGATAACATACACACACACACACACACACACACACACATAAAACAAGTAGCCACATGAATAAAGACAAGACTACCTTATTGTTTCAAATTATCCTTACACATGAATTGAGTGGTTTAGCTTTCTTTCCTTCTGCCTCCAATTTATTATTGAAAATAACTATTAACTGATCTTGTACACTCCTAATATGATCACGGCAGTCCTAATGCACATGGAGAGAAATATCTACTCCATGGATTGCCCAAAACAGAACTCATCGTAATATCAGCCTAACCCTATTGTCAACACATATAACTAAAATTCCTCTAGTCAATCAAACACCTGAAAATATATAACATGACTACTACGACATAATTACAGAAGACACAGTAAACTACAAAGTAATTAGGTAAAATTTATATAAAAACACATTTTATCTCCCTGCTTGCCACCTCTATTAGTATTATGTATAATTCAAATAAATAGTCACATGCTAGTCACAATCAAATTTCAAGTTCCAAATTTGAAAGAATATTACAAGTAACTTTTTTTCAGTTAAAGAGAATTCTGTTATTTATAAAGAATTCTAAAATTCTCAGAATTATCACAATTCTAAAATTTCTAGATTTAGATGAATTCATTGATTAAATGATACTCCAGCTCCTATAGAGGGTTTTTATGACAGTGTCTCTACTCTTCTCTCTCTCTCTCTCTCTCTCTCTCTCTCTCTCTCTCTCTCACACACACACACACACACACACACACACACACAAACCATTCAAATTAAATGCTACACCTCTTCACACACAAACATGGAAAAACTACATAACAGCTAAATATTTACATACAACCTATCCAACCATTAAGTTTGGTTTTGTTTTTGTTTTCTTATTTCCAAGTCCTTTATACATGTCTACTAATAAAAAAGACATGATTTCTTTTCCTCAGGTACCCATGGTAACTGCAAGGTGATTAACATGACAGGATGTGTAAGCAGGTATGTGCTGTTCTGTGTGAGCCCCACTAGAGGCAGGATAAACCCTTCTGTGTATCCCTCACTTCTCCACTTAACAGAGGCTATCCCACTACCTGGAAACAACTAAAAGCCCCCTTTACACTCCTGGTGCAGAGCAGCACACTTGTGGGGAACAATCTTGGGATTCCAAGGATATAAAATGAATTTAAATAGAATTTAAAGGAGATAAAGTCTCAAAGATAAGATAAAAAAAAATGTTTTTTTAAAAAGTAAACAAAGAAAAACTCCTAGCCTTTTTGTTTCTTAAATAGTAAAAAAGCAACTAACAGAGCCTGGTGGACCGTGCAGCTGTGAGCACCCAGAAGTTGAGCTAGAGCATCCTCACTTTGAGGCCAAGATTCTGTCTCAAAAAATAAAACAAAACAAAGTTGCTAACCTTACTGACATCTGGCTGGGTACAGGGTGTGACACTGAGGCCTAAACACACTACCCTGTAATGCTAACCCAACCAAGGAGAGTGCACACTTCCCTTCCCTGTGCTTGAGCAAAGATTAATCTGAAAGAAAGAAAAATTAAGGTGTTGTTTGTTTGTTTTCCTTGTCTTTCTGGGATTTTTGTCTGTTTCTCTGTTTGCTTTGTCTAAGAAGGTGGTAAATAGTTAAACCTTAAATCCAGATCTGCCTGCATTCCTGAGACACAGGATCTGAGGATTTAGAAGCCTCTCCCCACCAGTGTTACAGAAACGTGAAAAGAATAACTTCAATAACAGCAACTCAGAAACTCTTGAGCCCACAGAAGCCTCCTCTCTCAGAGGGCTACCTTGCTGTATAAATCTGGAAGCGAGAAGCAGGAATACATGGCAAGATGATAAATAACCGACCATTAGGGCAGCCACATCGAGCAAGCACCATGCCTGTTCACTCTCTTGTCCCACGCATGTTTATTCTACATGTAAAGATTTAGGGAACTTAGCCAAAATCCCTCAGTGGATTGGGGGGGTAGGGTCATGAAGTCCCACCCCAATTTGAGGATTGGCAATTGTCAGTTTTCTTCAGGGATTTGAGCCCCAAGATGTTACTCCTGTTCCAATTAATGATCGAACACTCATGCACATACAGACAGAACTAATGTACTCAGAGAGGGTGGGCGTGGTGCAAAGCACACTGGGAGTAGGGCACTTGAGCACCAAGCACATGAGTTGGGAGGAAAATATGGTAGGGAGAAATTGAAGGGAAGAGAATGAAGGGGATGGATCTGATGCAAATACGCACTATGTATGCATGAACACTGGTAAAATACTTTTAGAACTAATCCTAGTGGGAACACACTCTACCTAAGACGTCCCTCGGGTTAACTACGAGCTCTCCATTCAGCACTAACAATTACAAAACAATAGACAAGCATCCATACAAACCTGAGTTCTCCTAGTAAGCAATACTATCCATTACTAAATGAATCTTACAGACATCTCCACTCTGAATTTTCTTTATAAGAAAGACCTAGAAAATCTTAGAACTTAAGACTCATGAAACAAGATGAATCAGTCTGGCCCTATGTAACATCAACAAAGAAGAGCTGAAAGTGAAAGGTGGACATGGAAGGTTGGAGGGAAGATTGGAGAATGGTGTTATACAGCACTCATATAGAAAACTCTCAAAAATAAAAATAAAAACAAAATCTTGGTTATGATTTTATACAAATGAGCTCACTAAGCCCAAGTACTTAAGTTTAACAATGTGTCCCCCTTACCTGAGTAAGAAGCACGAACTGGGCAAACTGCCAGGGCAGCATGAAGAGCACGTTGGAGATGCAGAGTGCAATCAGACTCCCCCTGCAAAGCTCTGTAGCCCTTGGAAAGACAGATACCAGGAGGTTTAACTACAAAACAGTTCAGCAGAGCTGCAAACTGCTGCCAATTAGAATCATAAACATGATCTGGCGTTCACATAAACTGTGCACAAGATGAACCAATGGGTTAGAAATTACACCTTCAGATTCTCAATTACAATAATTTTCTATAAAAAATAAATACCTATTATTACTTCAAAACCACGAAGCCCTGCCAAATAGAGGGAGGGAGGCCAGCTAAATACAGTCATTATTTTTTTCACATTGTATTTTTGTGAATTTACAATCAAACTTCTTAAAATGTTGAGTCAGCAGATTCATGAGTTGGCAAAGAGAATGTCTAAGAGAAATGACACAAGTGACATATTGTATGAGCCACGCCGTGTGTGGAGGAACACTGCAGGGATGGGACACAGGGTGAGACCCAGTGTCAGGAAGCAGCATGGAAGCCAGTCTTCTGCAGGGGCCCCTTGGAAAAGAGAAGTAGAAGGAAAGGAAGGAGTGTCCTGGAGCCACCATTAAGGGTGTGGTATTTCAGGAACAGCCTTTAAAGACAGGATGTGTGCCACCGTCAGCCTGCCATGATCCTCACAGAAGTAGAGTGTGCAGACTAGCATACTGGGGTGAGGAGCCGGCAGCGAGGGACGCCACCACAGCTGTCTTCCTAGACAGCTTCCGGCCTCCAAGGAATGAGCCTGCTCTGTTGCTCTAGTGTAACCCACGGATCCTTAAGCGCCAGGCAACCTTAACAATCAAGTAGTTGAAAGCTGGCACTTTCGATGGAGTAGACGAGGCGACAACGTCCGGCTGCACCCTGGAAGGGGAACCAGGGCACCATTCTGTGAACCGTCAGCCTTGGCCCTGTGCTTGCCTGCAGACATGTATGTGCTGGACCATGGTCAACACTTACTTCTATCACTATAGGGCACAGGCAAGGGGCTGAAATGCCACTCTGTAAAACAAACCATTTTTCTACTACTTTTTAATGAGGCTCAATTTTCATTTTACAGTTGACAAGGGAAATTAGGAACACTACTCTGGAAGCCAGATACAGAATACACTCAGAGAAGATAAGAGCCAAAAGGAATTCCTGCTGGTGATGATCAATATACCACTAGCCCTGGACAGCAGAAATGGAAAACAAACATTACTAGGACCAATCGAGAGAAAAACAAAAACAAACAAACAAAAAAACACAACAGACTGTGGTAGAGAAGAAAGCAATTTCTATAAAACCTACATGTTCAAATAAACTGCACAAACCAACTCACTAAAAGCCCTATTGCCTACCTCATTTCTAAAGCATTCCCGTCCTTAAGGAACAGGGGAGGAGGAGGGGAGGGGTGCATGCCTCAGAAGAACCTTGAGGAAAATCTCACAAAGTGACCCAGAGCCAAGCAGGCCACAGCTACAGGAGCAGCCCCAGAAAAGTGTGTCAGGAAGGCATGTTCAGGTGGGATTAAGAGCTCTGGGGATAGCATTAGAAATATAAATGAAGAAAATATCTAAGAAAAAAAAGAAATAAAGAGACTATGAACAAATATTGTTAAAAAGATATTTCTAATCGCCCATCCTAAAGCAAGGGAGAGGCTCCTGGGTATGCAGATGAAGCCCGCACAATCACGCAGATGGCTCTTGGAAGTGGACGAAAGGCAGCAGAGCAGGGCAGAGTGAACTCGGGGTGGGGAGAGGGGCAGTTCTCCACTGCCAGTTTTCATGATGGAACAGAAACCAACACACAATGGGTCAGGGAAACTGGGTCTCTCTGAGGGGCCCCAGGCAGCCTTGCCAGAACCTGCAGCTTAGGACCTCAGACCCACACAGATATTAAACTTGAAAGGATCAATCCACTTCGATTCATTCTCAGCTGCCACAGAGCCACAGCCCAAAATAGGGAAGGAGAGAGAAAAATCGGAGACTCTTCATCATCAGATTTAACAGGAGCAGACACAGGAAACAGGACCCAGGTGCTCCTGAGCAGTCTAGTGTCTGTACACATGGAGTGGGAAAGCCAAGAATGGTTGCCACATGGACGTGAAATACTCCTGCAAGTGAGCAGGAGGAGGCTTGCACTGTAGCACTTCCTCCAGAGTGCACAGAGCCCTTTCTCTCACTGCAGAGCCCAGAGTGCAGAGCTGTGCCTCATCTGCAGTTGCTGAAGCAACACTGACTTAGGGGAAGGCTGGAGTGGAGGTTGTGGACTTTAAAAAAGCTCACAATATAAAAGCCACCACAAGTGTGACCTATGAAAGGCCTGACTGATGAGACCACACGAGACAAGAAGGCCCTGTCTTCTAAGAGGCCCTCTGTCTTCTAAGAGCAGTACAGAGGCAAGCTGCCCAAAGGGTTAGCTTAGCAGCCTTCCCCACTGTTCTCCAAAACTCACCAGACCACTGAATGAAGTTCTCAGACCAAAACAACTTCGGATTTCTCCAGGCTTTGACCCCCGGGCCCTACTCCATGATGGTGTTCTGTATCAGGATAATGCATGTCTAAACTCGGAATGTGTCCACTGAGAGACAAGCTACTTATTCTTTCTCGGGAATACTTAAACGCACTTTAATGCTGCATTTCTGGCAGGAATTCTCCTAGCATACCTTGGTCTATGGAGGTGGTTTCTCTCTCTGGCTACTATCTGGATACTCAGACACTAAACAGGCATCAGGACACAAAGTCCATATGTCAGTGCTCCCAACTGGGATTCTACGAATTCTGCTCCTGCAGGGCAGGCTGCAGGATGGCCAGCTTTTCCCTTCCCTGGCAGCTGACATGGTAAAAGAGAAAGCCCAGGGAATAGAAGAACTAGAAGTAAGCATGGATTTACTCATCTTGAGCAGACACCATGGACACAGAAGAAAAAGAAAAAGAATATCAGAGGGCAGATGAAGGAAAGGCCTTTAAAGCTACATTTTTAAAAATTACTTTAAAATTATCTTTATTAACTCAACATAACAAGATCATCTTAATTTATCAATTTTATTTTAAAGAATTAAGACATTCTTTTAAAAAAAATTTACAAAACTCTAATTTGTGGTCTAAGAGAAAATAAAACCCCAGCAGGAGTAAATAATGAAAGTTACCTGAGAATATGAGTCACAAGCAACATCTGAAGCACAAGGAACGGGTATGAGAAGCTTTCTCGGAGAGGTGGCGTCCACATCACGCGGGTACACTGAAAAACAAACAGGCCACAGGTTGCACTTACTCACGGTTGTGAGAAGCACAGGGTGAAGGGGGCGATCAACAAACACCAAATGTTTCCCATGTGCACTGCACACAAGCGCTGGGTTCTCTGTAAATATAAACTCTGGGAAGTGAGTGGGAAAAAGACACCAGGTCAAGGCACACACCAAGGACACGCACAGCACATACCGTCCTTATTCGTCTGTCCATCAATTAACCTTTGTCATTGATTCTTTATCTTGGGTATTGTGACTACTGCTGTGGCAAACACGGGGTGTGGGTAAATTTTGGTAAAATTGTATTTCCTATGGAGATATGCCTGAGAGTAGAAGGGCTACTGGGTGGGTAAGTATTTGTTACAACAATCCATGATATATTTCAAAAACTGAAAGAGCGCAGACTCTTCTAGCATGAAGATGTGCTCAGTGCTGGGGGAGATGCAAGTGCTTACAGCCCAAACTGTGATCTCGAAACACCATTTTCCCCAAAAGGATCCAAGATTCTGTGAAAATAGTTGGTTCTGTATCTTGGGGCACACTTAGTACCAGAAAGCAAGTGTAAGACTGAAAGAGCATATGAAAAGAAGTGAATGCTTCGTTTCAGAAACACTTCCCTCTGCAGTGAGCAGCAGTGAATGTAGATGCAGGGTTGCCTGCTCAGCCCTAAACAAACCTTCCACATCTGCTAGCGCTCAGAGAACATCTTGGAAGACAGGGTGGAAAGAACTTAAGAGCCACAAGACAAGAAGAAAGGATGCAAAAAGTTATTTCCTGTGCATGCTGTAGCCACTGTTTCAAAACAGAAGGTAGGACTTCACTCTACAGAATCTCAAAAACACCAAGCCCATCAATAATAAAGGAGAAAGGATTTGTTTCCATTTGAGGAAGTTAGGAGTGCCAAATGAACTCTGTACCTTAATCTGGAGTGGAAGTCTTCAAACTGTAGGCTGTGATCTTTCACAGGGACCTCATAAAATAATTTTATGGTTGTGGGGGTCCCAACAACATGAGAATCTGTGTTAAAGTGTCATGGCCTTGGAAGGCTGAGAACCACTGCTCTAGAGAATGGCTGCATAATTTGTACAAATGAGAAATCTGTTCAGCTTAAGAGATACTGTATATAACATCAATATGTGTAAATTATGTACCATTTAAAGTCAAGGCTTTCAAATATTGAATTTGTAGTGATTTGAACTTCAGGAATTATGATGACCAGACTACATACAAAAGAACCCATGTGTACATAATAACAGTAAAAGAAAGCAAGAGGGAAGATTTGTCTTTATAGAACGCCAACTATTAAACATAGATGGAATAAGAGAATCAGGAGATGGCTACTTTCAAAGGCTAACAGAATAAATAATTCAGACAATGATCATCAATGGATATGAGCATTTGGTAACAAGCTTCAAGGAAACAAGGCATTCTAAACCTCAAAGTAGCAGGACACAAACCACTTAGTAGCACACAAAGGAACAAGAGCATCTTTTCAACAGACAAATCTAACTTCCACCACCTGAGCCCTGGGACTGACTGAAGAAATCCAATAAAGTGGCAAACTGGTCTCACAAGCCTCTCAATATACTGCAATGAAAATGATACATCATCTGCTACAGTCTTCACAGCCTGTCAAGTGAAGACCCACTGGTGAGGAAACAGACAGGTGCAAATCATGGAGCCTGTACCCAACAGCCAGCGGCCCAAATTCTAATGCCCATCCTGTCGAACAGATGGAGCACTACTCCAGAAGAAGCAGTCTAGATAAAATAATAGCTAAAAAACAAAAGCATAAAGGAACTGCCTGGAATAACTGTGGGAATTTGGTGTGCAATATGTTGTCACTGAGTTTCTTAAGTATAAAAGTCAGCCATCATGATGTAGCAGCTTCTAGGCAACATGTACCATGGTGTTTAAGGCAAGATGCTATAAAGCACAAATCCCATATCTATATGGAACAAGACGATGCCTGTCTGAAAAGGTGAATGCATGATAGTAAGAGAAAGCAAACATGCAAAATGGTACATGAAGAGCTACTGAGATGGCTCAGCGGGCAAAGGCGAATGTCCCAGTCCTGAGATCACTACCCAGGACCAACTAACTCCTCCACGCTGTCCTGGCTCTAGTATGTGGTATGAACATACACACACCTCACACTCACACACATTCTCTCTCTCTCTCTCTCTCTCTCTCTCTCTCTCTCTCTCATACACACATTACACACATACACACACACACACACAAATAATACAATTTTTAGAAAAATTTTAAGAAAAATTGGTAAATGAAAGTGGTTAACATGACTTTATATAGGAAATACAAAAAGTTATACTCAGAGAAGTGAAAAAAATAAACTGGTGCTTCCTAAGATTCAGGGTAGGAAGGAGAAAGGTGTGGGGAAAAGGAAAATTCAGATCAAAGGCACAACTAGTGGACTGCTGTACTGCATAACCACAGTGAACAGCAGATGATTATTTAAAACCGCTCTAAGAATACTTTTAATATGTTTAAGCACAAAATATTAGTAATTATTTTGACTAATAAATCTACAATGTGTACACAGATCATATAATTATCACTTTTCAATTAAAAATGCACTGAGAGTTAATAAATCTATCTGTTTAGTAACCGTGAGCTAATGAATCTTTAGTGGTTCCATTTAATGCATACTAGGATATTATAACTTCCTGCTATGAAAAAATACTGGGAAGATTATCAAAATTGTTTTCCAAATTTTATATAAGCAAGACAATCATGCCAATAAGTAATTAGTATCATGCAGATGTGTATTTTAATCTTAGTCCAGTGAAGAATACCTAAGAGACTCAATATCCCACTTCAGAGACACCTGCTCACCCATGCTCTCTGCTGCCCTAGTCAAAGTAGGCAGGAGATGGAAACAATCTAAATATCCTTCAACTGATGGAGCGTGAACGTACAGAACATATCCACAACAGAACTCTGTTCAGTTGCAAAGAAGATGAAATGAAATGAGCAGGTAAATGAATAGAACTACAGAATTCTGCACTGAGTGAGGTCACCAAACCACAGAGACCTCTTTGTGTCACCTCTTACTTGTGCATCCTAGCTCAACTCTTTACTAAGTCAAGTGTGCAAAGAAGCAAGGAAGAGCTCTAGAGATGAGGATGATAGGAGGCAGGTGCTGAAAAGAAAGTAATGGGAATACAGAGCAGAGACAAGGAGAGTAACACTAAGGATGTTTGCAAAGGCTGCAGGGAAAACATTTTATAAGCTAACTTAATGTTTGTGTGTATAAAAGCGTGTGTGTGTGCACGCGAGTGTGCACGTGCACGCATGTGTGTCTGTGCATGTGTGATACAATTATACCACATGGGTGATGATACTACTCCTAATACCTAAGAAAAAACCCTGGAGTCACAGGTACAGAGGAGTAAAAGAGTCTCCAAAACCAGTATGGGCTATCTATTTCCATTGCCTTTGGTTGCCTTCCAGGCTGTGAAGGTAGACCTATTGCCAAAGACCCCACAAACTTTGGACATAAGATTTGGAGAACTGTGATGCAACTGGACTGACAGCCTCCTCCCTGAAGACTGGTTCCATGGTATCACACAGTGACATAGAGTCTGTCAAGGAAGAGAAGCCCGTCAGCAGTCCTACCCAGCTGAAAAGTCCATAGTCACCACAATGACTCGGAGAACAAACTCCACAACAGTGCAATAGGGCCACTTTTGTCTAGGGTATAAACAGCAGCTATCAAATTAGTCTCAGTCTGGTCCACAGGGTGGGGGGAGTGGATCATATAAATCTAGCTAACTACCCATGCTAGAGAGGTCACAGACCTGAGGAGAAAACCTACTGCTGCCATTTTCCTATAGCAATATAATTTTCTAACTATTCTAAAGTCCCATTCTTATGCCAACACGGTAAGTGGAGCTCTCCCCAATCCTTTACAGAACAAATGGGGACTATTACAGAGACCCTCAGTTGATCCAACTGCATAGCTGAATGACTGTGGGGTACCCAACCCCTACCTACAGATCTGTACTACAACCCCTACACCTGAGACTCAAGGAAAATCACAGAGGAGGGGACAGAAAGACTTGAAGAATCAAAGGCCTGGATTGACTACTTCTAAATAGTATCTCCTAGACATGACAGAGAAAATGCACCCAAGAAATCTCAACACTGTGGTTGCCTGAGATGAGAGAGAGGAGCATACTGACAAACCAAGTGACGTGCACATGGTCCCACCCGATATGAAGTGCAACATCTGACCAGTAGCTGCTAAAATAGGAAGAGTCCCTTGTTTCCTGCATAGATGAACATACAAGTAGTTTGTCTAATATAAACAATGCTAAATGGACTCATTATGTGTGCATGCACACACACAGACACAGACACATACACACATGCAGGCACACACACACACACATGTAGATACAACAATGTAATTAAATATTATAAATAAGAAGGGACACAGGAAGGTTTGAATGGGTAAGAAAGGAAAGAATAATGTTTGTTAAATACTGATGTTCACAAAAATAAGTATATTTAAGAAAATGACATGAGTAAATATATTGTGGGTAGTTTTAAAGGATTAACTAGATATGGCCCTCAAGACAGTACTTTCATCTACCTTCACTTGCTTTTCTAAAGTGAAATTTTGAAATTTTCAAAACGCTTTTTTATATATATGTGAATATATTCATAACAGTATTTTTATATAAAACATTGATCAGATTTAAAAATTCTTAAGTCTCTGGAAAAAGCTAAACAATCCTACTTCACAGAAAAAGGGATTTCTAAGAATTAAAATTGAAAGCAGGGAGGGCTGGAGCGATGGCTGAGCAGTTAAGAGCTGCTGCTCCTCTTACAAAGGGCAGCAGCTTAGTTCCCAGCACCCACAGAAGACTTCTCACAACTGCCTCTGTGTAACTTTAGCTCCAGGGCATCCAATGTCTTCTTTTGGCCTCTGCAACAACCCCCACCAACACACACACACACAGAGCAACACATACACAGACACCAACACATACACAGATACAGAGACTCAGACATGCATACACATACACACACAGATACAGACACACACAGAGACGCAATCACAACGTTGAAGAACATACAATCCTAGTTGATTTTGTTTTGTTCTTTGTGGTGCTAGGGATTGAATCTAGGCCCTTGCAGATGCTAGGCAAGCATCATTAGCTGTATCTTCCAGCCCTATACAGAAGAGTCCTTTGTACTCTCTCCACTCCCCACCCCACCCCCAGTTGCTTTGTTCATAAAAGTTTCTGACAAATCAAGAGAAGCATTTTGTTCTTGTTTTCCTTCAATGGCTTGTGACGAACGCTGTGTAAGCTCACTTTCCCTACATCCTCAAGTGCTTTGCACTTCTGTTCGCCATTTTCCTTCCCCAGTTACTGAGATTTTCTTTCCCATTCTAAGATCTTTCTGTGGTATTTTTTCAGTTTCAACCTGTGATAACCACCTTGCCAGGAGAATGCCAACATGGGCAGTTGTGACAATTGTCTTTGCCCACTGTTTCTGTTCAACATGGAACCTATTCTCCCTGAACCCTGAGCTACTCTGCTCATGTTCTGACTCTCACCGTGTCCTCTTTCAGCCTGAGCTCCATCATCTTTTGTTTATACACCATCTTTATTAACTCTTTGAGGGTTACATACAACTTATTTTGAACATCTCCTCCTTCACTGATTCCTCCGTGACGGCACTTCCCCTCCTCCCTCAACTTAGAGGCTCGCCACCACAAGTCAAGTACAGTTTGTGCTGTGTAGATTGTTTTGAGAGTGGGGCCTGCCCTGTGGACATGGTCTAGCAACCAGGGAGTCATATCCCCACAGCTAAGGGTGGGATTTCTTGCCCATCTCCCCACTCTACGCCAGAGTTGGTCTGGTTGTAGCTTGCACAGATCTTGTGCATGCTGTCACAATCACTGTGAATTCACACGTGCAACTTCCCTGTGGTAGCCGGGAATACTATTTCCTTGATGTTAAGCACAACCTCCAGCTCTTTCAGTCTTTTACCTGCTCCTCCTGACAGAGCCCTGTGTCTTGTTGGGGAGGAAATGTTATGCATGTCCCCTCTAGGGCTGAGCAGTCCCCAGTCTCCATTCTTTTCAGTCAGTATGCTGCACCATTAACCTAGAGCATACATTTCTGGTCTTATGACAAGGAAACATTCGACAAACAGCTAAGTTGTTGGCTTTCCTCATCTTGGCGACCCACAGTGACAATATGAATGATAAGAAGTAAGCTCAACCCCATGTTTTATCCTAGAGTGCAGACCCTCTGCGTGGACAGTCATGATGCTGGAAAGCTCTTATGTTTCATTTTCACGTGATTCAGATTTTAAGGTTTTCAGATTACTTTTTTAAATTCTACTAATCCACTTGTGCTACACATTATTTTAGGTAACTGGGGAACAAACCAAATATTTTGAGAATATGAGGTAAATACTCTACCTTCAAGCAATACCCCTTGCCCTATGGACAGAACAGTTCTTCTGTTAAGGCAAATATTTCTTTGTAATATCATCAGTGAAAAAAACAACTTTACAATACACCAAATACTATCTTAGATCTACTACTAAGACAACTAACTAATGAAAATGTAACTTAAAAGCAACTAACAAGCCGGGCGTGGTGGCGCACGCCTTTAATCCCAGCACTCGGGAGGCAGAGGCAGGCGGATTTCTGAGTTCGAGGCCAGCCTGGTCTACAAAGTGAGTGCCAGGACAGCCAGGGCTACACAGAGAAACCCTGTCTCGAAAAACCAAAAAAAAAAAAAAAAAAAAAAAGCAACTAACAAGCTACACCTGTGTGTTGGTGTATGAATAATTCACACCTGTGTGTTGGTGTATGAATAATTCACTTCTGTGAATAAATATCTCTTCTAAGAAAGTTAAGTGCTAGCAAGATGGCTCGGCAGGTACAGGCTCCTGAAGCCACCTGACAGCCCACATCTGATCCACTGAGCGCACATGGGGAACACACGTCTAAAAGCTGTCCAGTGCAGTCACATAATGCCATGCCAAATGTACCCCTAACAACTCACAGAATATACAAATACACTGTTTCACAACAAAGGTTACTACACACATGAATGGGTACAGCAGCAGAGATGATTCTTATCACACAAAAACTGCATACTTTAGAAACATACATACACACACACACATACAAAACATTTCTGTTTGTTTGTTTCACAGGTCTCATTGTGTAGCCCTGGCTGACCTAAAACCTATAGACCAGACTGGCCTCAAACTCAGAGCCTCTCTCTTGCCTCTTGAACACTGAGATGAAAGGCAAGCACTCAGCTAAAAGTAGTCTTAAAAAATTAGAAGAAAATGAGAACTGAAGTTTTCATAATCTGAAAGCCACATGATACACAAAATTATAGTAAGTTTTAGGTTACAGGAATTCTTACCAATACTTTACCAAAACTGTAGTGTATGCTCTAAATTATAATGTCATTATATAAAAATGTAACATTTCTGCCATAAACAAGCAAATAAATGTAACAACTAGTCATTTCCATAAAACTCAAATTCTAATTTTAATTGTTTCATGTACCTCTTCCTAAGAAAATGACATCTAACTAAGCATGTTTTAGATAAATTAAATGGGTAAAAAACGTCAAGAAGAAAAAAAAACTAAAAAAAAAAGTCAACTAATCTTTTTAGACGTGACGATTTTAAGAAATGATGTTCCTACTAACTCAGGACACCATGAGGGTTACAAGGGCCCTCTGTGCTCCACAACAGTGCCTTTCTCGGTGCATCTGGATCTACATATTCAATAGCCCAAGCCCCACATCCGACTCTGAACGTACAATGCTCCCTTCTTGCAGTAGTAAGCAGTTATTTACCATTTCGCCCATCATTCTCTTAACCAGCTTTAAAACATCCCATGACCCAGGCTATTACAATGTGCAGAATCGTCAGGAAGAAGTCAAAGCCTTCCTTCTCACTGCTGGCCCAAACCCAGCTGTAGCAATGCACAGTGGCTGCTATGCTCACACTCAAACGCTCGAATCCAAGCAGCTCTGCATCTTATTACTCACTCTGCAAACCTGTGCAGGAAAGACTGCAGCTACTCAGAGCAGGAAGAGAAAAGATGGAGACATCTCACACATCTTTTTCCTTTCCCATACAAACATTTCCATGAGAAGTCTAGACAGACATAGCACTAGAAAAGTCATTAAAAGTATGAATAACTTAGGTGAAGGAATGTAGTGAAAATTTGGATTTTTTAGAATTTTATCTGAAAACTATTAGTGATGTATAAAACTATCAATCTGAGCTAACAAGCACATGACACTTAATATTAAACCCTGTATTAGGCAATTTACACATACAGGTTCATCTGATTTATGCAATAACTCAGTGAGATAAATAGCATCATGACCCTGTTTACAGAGCAGAGGAATGAACACACAGGCAGATTAACTGACTTGCCTAGGTGTCACAGATAATAAATGGAAATGCTAGGGTTTGAACCCAGGCAGCACAGATCCAGAGACTATATACTTGGCAATGTTGCTATCGTTGCACTGCCCTGTATAGGTTAGGCCAATAGTCTGAATAGGATATTTAGAAGTACTTTGCCCCTTACATAAGAGTCACTAGCTTTAAAATCAGACTATTTACACAAATCAGTAAGACTCTCGTCACTTAAGAGATCACTAGTATTTAAATTTGGGATAAAATAACTGGATCACATGCTTAAGAAATACTATTACAGATTAAACAGAAGGAAATTAATTGGGAAAAGCTTGTGTTTCAGTAGTGATTCTGACTACTTACCTCTCCATGATTGAAAAAGAAGCACAGCACGGTGACCACGCCTCCCAATCGGCTGCCACTGCAAAAGAGGGTAGGAAAAGGTCACTAGCTGCCTGTCAGAAATGGAGGTCACTCCTTCTCTAAAACCTTAAAACCCAATGCCACGGGAGCCCTGCCACCAACACAGACTGCTTTGGCACAGAGGACCTCTCCTGAGCTCATTTACAAAATGCTTGATTTCTTCCAAACTACCACTAGTAGAATACTTACCAGCTGAATGAGATGACAAATGCCCATGACCCATCACTTGAGATTCGGGCAAAAGAATAAGTTCAAGGCCAGGCTTAGCTACATTGGAATATGAGGCCAGAGTATGAGATCTTGTCTTAGAAAAACAAAAACAACCACCTTATTTACCACCTCCTACAAAATGTGCACACCCAGAGGGTTAGGGGACGGGGGGAACTGAAAGACATCATTTAAGAAAGTTAGTGACATTTTTGCATGCGGCTCTCCTTCCAAACCATTCTCTATAATCATACAGTTTCTAGTGTGTGTCATCCACATCTATTTGATATTTGTTCTTTTCTACTTTATTATGATTACCAATCTTAATCAATACTTGTTTCCAAAGGCATCTTTAAATCATTGTGAGATACTGCACAGTCCCAGAGCACAGCAACGTCTTCATCTCTTTCATAATGGGTGTGCAGGTATTTGTCAGCCCCTTGCTATGTAACATGTATGCATCTTAAGAATACATATGCCCCTGCTTCTCTTTCCCCAGGGCAGACCAGAGTGACCCACGCTGGCCCTCCCGAGGCCAAGCTCAGACTCTCAAAGTCTGCCCTTCAGATAGGCAGAATGCACCCATTCAAACTGTCATTTGAATTTTTACTTCCATCCCTATCAGTATGGAAGACCACTGCACTGTTTCAATGAAATGCACATGATTATTCCATGGACTGCCTACAAACGTCCTTAAGTACTCACGTTATGACTGCATGCTTCTCTGCTTAAAGACTGGTAATCAAATGGCTGGCTGGCATATGTGTGACAAATTACATTGACATAATTTATAGTGTATTCCATTAGAACTTTAAAGATATTATATGGTTAAGTTTGTCAATTTTATTTCTTCTTTATTGCATGTCCTGTCCATGAAGGGTCTTTCCATTTAAAAATTTTATAGATAGCCACCTAAAACTTCCTCAAGTGCCATGTGTTTCCACTTAGATCTTTTATCTGGAGATCTCTGTTCTCTCTCAAGTTACCATTCATGCTAAAATACCCAGCAAGTAAACCACCCTTCTAACCCAGCCTGTCTCAGGAATTTCCTACAACCGACAACCTTTTCTACTGTAGTCAATTGATTTAATTCTGTAATCCTTTTCTGTCACACGGCACCATTTATATCCCATAAGATTCTGGCTACTTTAATACATCTCAGGAGAACTATCCATGACCAGTCACTCATAGAGACTGTTTTCTGTGATTCTCAGCAACTCAGTCTGCACAGACTATGATCTAACATTTATGATCAAAATAAATGTTGCTTTTCATCAGAATGGCACTGAATTTATATATAATTTCTGATGGACTGTTCTGCCTGCTCAATCACTAAATATGCCACTCCCCATACATTTAATTCAAGTTATATTATTCCAAAGAAGGTTTTATGAATAACACATCAGTCAAATACTAAAGTTAATTCTTCTATCAACACAGAATGTGGTAGAATCTAAGCATGGTGGTTGTTTTCATACATTCAGAATGTGACAGGTCACATAAGCCAAGGAAAACATGCCAAAGGTTTGATGTGGATAGCCAAAATGCTCAATTTTATAAAAATATACAGTAGTCTGACTGTATAGAGAAAAGTTATTTTTAACATTCCTATAGCTATGAGCTCTAGAAATAACTCATTCTCTGATTATAGTAAAACACCTAAGACAAAAAGAAACATTTAAGAACTTACAAAAAATTCCCTTTTTTAAGACTTTCCTTAAGCAAAACAGAGCCGAGCTAAAGTTTTCAAAGTTTAGTTTTTCTTAATAAAAAGTAGAGTGAGCCGAGAGGTGTGAGAGGTACAAAGCCTGATGACATCTCAGGCCGGCACTGCCACAGCTGTCCATCCTCACACAGTGCCACCGGCCCCAGGCTCTGGGCCAGACATTCACCAAAGGACACATCCCTCTCACCAAACTGCTCAGCACAGGTACCAATCTGGCGCCTTCTATCTTCTGTGCCTAACTACCCAGGGAGGCAGGTTTTTCTGACCCACTTTCACAGCGTGCAAAGCTGGAAGGTGGAGTAGAGCTGGCTTGTCTATAAGGAATAATTTGGGTTGCAATCACTATTTAATGATGTGACTTGCAAAAACAAAAATCAAAATTAGTGTCCCTAACACTAAGCTACCATTCTGATCCTAGAGATTGCCACAAAAATGTTACTTTGCTAACAAAAAAAAGTGATAATTAAAATATTTGAAATTATTTAATTATTTCCCATTATAGTTGATATCTCAGTATTCTTCTTTTGCAATATCTATCACTAATCATCAGAAAGCATGAAAACCACCACCATGCAAATTTATAAAACATTCTAAGCTTGCTGAACATCTGTCACCTTCACTCAATAGACTTCACTCATCTTTTTGCGCATGTAGTGTATGTGTCTATTTATATATGTGTGTTCATATGTGTGTGTGAGGGGGGGAGAGGGGGAGAGACATTGATTGATTGATGGATGGATTGATTAGTGGTCGACATTGGGTATCTCCGTCTGTGACTATCCACATTCTTGTTTTGAGACAGGCCCTCTCCATGAGCCTGGAGCTTAGCAAAAGAGTGGGCCAGTTAGCCCCAGGCCTCCTCCATCTCTGCCTCCCCAGCACTGGGGATTACAGCTGTGTGCTGCTTTACCACCTGGCTTTTTACACAGCCACCAGTGACCTGAACTCAGGTCAGCATGCTTGTGCAAGCAAGCATTTTATTAACTGAGACGTGTACTCAGTCTCTTTATTTATACTCTGAGCCTCAATGATCTTAGATAGAAAATTAAGGAGGGGCATTAAAGCTTAAAATTTAAAATATCCACTAAAAATGCTTCCTAGTTCTGAAGTTGAATAATTCTATAATCTTTCTTACTTCTTGATTTCAAAGGACTGAAATCAATTCTCAAGTTTTAATGGGTTTTATTAGTCCTCAGATTAACAAATGTTAATTTGTGCTCTGTAGTACTACATACAAAATGATGGAACACAAAATACAACATTTGAAAAAAAGAAAAGCACACTCAGGGTTTTAAAGCTATAGTAAATAACACTTGGGATGAGATTCCTTATGTAAACAATAAATAGGAAAGAGAAAACTGTGGGAGCTAAATAGAGAATTTTCAGTCCCAAGTTTGGGAAGTAAGTCTCTGACACCTTGCTGGCCTAGTGAAGCAGACACCTGATAGGCCTGGGTTGATAGCCTTCTCCCTACAGCAATGGGACTCAGTGGTGTCATAAGGACTTGGCCTGGGAGAGGGCTCAGGGGTAAGGCTCTTGCCTCTCAAGCTCCTGAACTCACACAAAGGTAAGAACAGAGAAACAACTCAATTGGCTTTCCTCCATTCTTGAACCATGGTGCCAACATGGCATCTACACATCTGTACACCATAATAATTATTTAAAGAGAAGAAAGTAAAGACAAAAAAGGAAATGACAACTAAATGGGGTTTAAAAACGTATTCTCTGCTTGGCCCTGTCAAGGTCTCCAGTTTATATTCCAACCAGTTAATGTCCTTAATTTAACTGTGTCTGCAGGCATTTAACCAAACCTCCCTACCACTATGGTAGGAACCACATACTTAGTACCAGACCAAGCCTTGCCAGGGCAGACAGTCAGGGATGGCACCTGAGCATAAACAAATACATAAATGGCACTCATCCAAAAGGCTGCTGGTGTTCACTGGTTTGGGAACCTTGCTGTCAAGCATGCCGCTGCTGTCCTGAGCCACTTACCCAAATGTAGGTACCAATTCACAACAGTGTGTGGTAAGAGGAGTCTGCAGCACAACAGGCCTTTCTATTGTGCCCTCCAACCCAGGGAGCACTCCTGTGCTGCCCTGCAGCTGCTTCCCAAGGCCTTCCTCCTGTAGCTGCTGGAACCACCATGTCCTTGGTACAATTGCTTCCCTGGAGACTCCAGCTCTGCCTGCAAATGTCTGCAGCCTGCAAATGTCTGCAGTCTACACACTTCCTTTACAGCACTCCCACACACTAGCCCAGGCTGCCACCCTCTTCCACCAGGAGGACAGTTACAGCTCATGGCCTCCTTCTCCCAGGCCTGTTACCTTTCTCTAAACATAATGGTGTGCCTCAGGCAGCTAATGTCCACAAAGCTCTTTATAAATGAGCTGCACAAGCCACCTCTGTGCTCCCAACACTTGGCCACCATTCCACACCTCAATGTCAATCCAAACATCAACACATGTTCAAATGTCTGTATTTGTCTGCCATGTCTCAGTCAGTCTCAAGTAAAATGCCCACATGGACTACAGTGTATGTAGAACAGTGTGGCAAGGGTGAGGCTGACGCATTAGCTGGACAGCCAGTGTCCTGAGGCTTCGTGTTTGGAAAGACGATGATGGAGAGGAAAATGCATGGACTTGAGATGTTCTGATACACCCAGATTAGAGCCAAGAGCAGAGGAAGGCCACAGGCACCTCCCAGGAGCAGGCATGGGCATCACTGTGAAAGAGGTGTCATTTGCTAAGACAGTGAAGTCATACAAGGGAAAGAATTTGGAGAAAAGATGTTAGTATTTTCTAACAACAACATTCATCACTTTATGCATACCAAAGAGAAATACTTATCTTTAAATATTCATATACAACTGTTAAACCACATGGGTTGGACTAAAGACGTGACAGCAAGCCAACTTACTAGAACATTCAGAAAAGTATGTAATTGGCCAAGTTTCATAGGTGCAACACAGCCTATTTAAGATACAGCTTACCAAATCCTGTGTGCGGTCAGCAGTGAATGCCTACACTAAGATATAGTAAGAATTAGAAAATATCACACAAAACTGTAGAAGCAAGACAGGTATAAAATATATTCTCATGGGAAAGTTATCAGGTAGGAATCAGTGGAGAACTAAGACACTGACAATAAAAAGCATTTCATTCTACCACAGAGCCTCAAAGGAAAGATGCTCAGTCCCCGGAGCCAGATCATGGAGGCACTATCATGACGCTTCGTTTCAGAAGTAAAGGGGGCTACAACAAAATCAAATGAGGAGATGAATACAGATAAGTCTTCTGGGCCCTCGGGTCTTCTGTAACACATCTAGAAATAAAATCATGGTTTAAAAGTTTCTCTGCTACCAAGAGAGCTACTCTGGCCTTCAGTGACCAAGGAGGCTAGAAGGAGAGAAGGAGAAAAGATGAACACACTGCTCTGAGGCCTGCTGGGGGCATGTGCTGAAGGAAGGACACTTTCTGCTGCCTAACTCCATCTACAAAAGACAAAGAAGCAGAGAAAGTCGAGTAGACACAAGAAAGAGGAGAAAAGCATCAGAGACAGATCACAGTGGTCTCAGGGACCCTGGTCAGCAGATAAAATGGACAGAAATGCATGAAACAAACAAACAAACAAACAGTCAGTTCTAAGAAAGCTAGCTCAGCACAAGATGCAAAGGTAAAAGAGGACCAGGAGAGTAAGCCCTGCCTGGGCAGTGTGTCATCCTTCTGTGTGGGTGGCAGCCCTATACAGGTATCGTGTCCACCGACCACAGTCATTCAGGAATGAAAATGGTTAAGAATGCAAGTTTCCCCTGACTGCTTGCTCTCTACATGCAGACACTGCTGGGTCACAAAGACAGAGCTGCAGACGAAAAGAGTCTGGGTCTCCTCTACAGACCTACTTCCAGACTCTTGGAGCTGGCTAGTCTGAAAGTCCCACTCCCTGAAAAGAGTCATCTCAAGTTCTAAGAGCTATCTACTTCTAACTGCTGCAGGACTGCCAGGCTCCAGGGTCACTCTATGCATGAAAAACAGAAACTACAATTCAAGGGGAAATTAAGCATAAGAAAAAATGTTTGTGCGCACACATGTGCGCGCACACATACATACATACATACATACACACACACACAAACACACAGAGCCAGAAAAATCATGAATCCAGATTCTTTAAAAAGCTGAAATTTTACTAAGGAACAGAAAGTATAACAATTAGAATGAGGGAGAAAAACAACCCTAAAATTTTATTTTTAAAAGTTCTAGTATCTACACAATTTGGACTTTGAGAAGAAAGGGGAAAACAACAGGTAAGAAAGTCATCTCAGAAACCCCACTAGACAAAGTATTCATACAGACTGAGGACAGTCATTGTCCAAAATGTAGAGCCCAGAGTGCTACAGACAAAATAAACTGTCATCTGCTACACTGAGACTTTTGGGGCAACAAAGGTAAAAAGACAAATGCAAAGGGAACAGATGGGGGAGGGGGTCAGAAGGAACTTATAGAAGGCATCCCTGCCATGAGACAATTTGCCAAGATTAAACCTCCACCTTGGAGGAAAGTACATTAAGGCACAGAGTATCTAGAGGAGGTAAAACCCTCTACCATGCAGAGAAACTCATTAAGTCCAGAAAGTAAACAACTGCAAGATTTCAGGAAGTTCCTGAAACTCATCAAATTGATTAGGTGCCAAAATATATAACTGAAAATATATAACTGAAAATATATAACTGAAATATATAAATGAAAGGCAAGCTGGGCTTTCCTAAAAAGGCAGTTCAGATAAGGTGACTGGAAGATGCAGACTGGCTGAGCTACTTGGAAAGGATACTCTCTAGCATGCTGTGCTGCTTGCAGGCTGTGCAGTGCACTCCAAGTTTTCAGCCTTATGAGCTGTCACCCATGCTTAAAGGTGCCATGGCCAAGCAGCTGGCTTTGAGTCATTTGTACTCTTTTAAGTAATCCCTCACCCTTATTTCCGTAAGTAATTACAATAAAACTCAGTGGTTTACCAAGCTGATTTTGGTGGAATCTTTGGGTGTTGGTCTGCCAGTTCCCTATCCAAGGTGACTAGATTCTTTATGTCTTCCCAGAAACAGTATCACACAACAAAGCTGAGAAAACAGCAAAACAAGCTTTCATTTTCTAAGGAAAACAGAATCTGGAACAAGGTAAACAGCAACAGAGAAGAAAGGAAGAAAGGAAGAAAGGAAGAAAGGAAGAAAGGAAGAAAGGAAGAAAGAAGGAAGAAAGGAAGAAAGGAAAGGAAAGGAAAGGAAAGGAAAGGAAAGGAAAGGAAAGGAAAGGAAAGGAAAGGAAAGGAAAGAAAGAACAGAGACACTGAAATTAATAGAGGAGAAAGTGGGGGAAAGCCTTAAAGATATGGGCACAGGGGAAAAATTCCTAAACAGAACAGCAATGGCTTGTGCTGTAAGATCAAGAATTGACAAATGGGACATCATAAAATTGCAAAGCTTCTGTAAGGCAAAAGATACTGTCAATAAGACAAAAAGGCCACCAACAGATTGGGAAAGGATTTTTAACAATCCTAAATCAGATAGGGGACTAATATCCAATATATACAAAGAACTCAAGAAGGTGGGCTCCAGAAAGTCAAATAACCCCATTAAAAATGGGGTACAGAGCTAAACAAAGAATTCTCAAGTGAGAAATACTGCAGGGCTGAGAAGCACCTGAAAAAATGTTCAACATCCTTAATCATCAGAGAAATGCAAATCAAAACAACCCTGAGATTCCACTTCACTCCAGTCAGAATGGCTAAGATCAAAAATTCAGGTGACAGCAGGTGCTGGTGAGGATGTGGAGTAAGAGGAACACTCCTCCACTTCTGGTGGGATTGCAAGCTTGTACAACCACTCTGGAAGTCAGTCTGGAGGTTCCTCAAAAAATTGGACATAGTACTACCGGAAGATCCAGCAATACCTCTCCTGGGCATATACCTAGAAGATGTTCCAACACATGCTCCACGATGTTCATACCAACCTTATTTATAATAGTCAGAAGCTGGAAAGAACCCAGATGTCCCTCAACAGAATGGATATAGAAAATGTGGTACATTTACACAAAGGAGTACTACTCAGCTATTAAAAACAATGGATTTATTAAATTCTTGGACAAATGGATGTATCTGGAGAATATCATCCTTAGTGAGGTAACACAATCACAAAAGAAATCATTAGATATGCACTCACTGATAAGTGGATATTAGCCCAGAACATAGAACACCCAAGATACAATTTGCAAAACACAAGAAAATCAAGAAGAGGGGAGACCAATGGGTGGATACTTCATTCCTCTTTAGAAGAGAGAACAAAACACCCATGAAAGGAGTTACAGAGACAAAGTTTGGAGCTAAGATGAAAGGATGGACTTTCCAGAGACTACCCCACCAGGGGATCCATCCCATAATCAGCCACCAAACCCAGACACTATTGCATATGCCAGAAAGATTTTGCTGAAGCGACCCAGTTATGCTGTCTTGTATGAGGCTATGCCAGTGCCTGGCAAATACAGAAGTGGATGCTCACAGTCATCTATAAGATGGAACACAGGGCCCCCAATTGAGAAGCTAGAGAAAGTACCCAAGGAGCTGAAGGGGTCTGCAACCCTATTGGAGGAACAACATTATGAACTAACCAATACCGCCAGAGCTCGTGTCTCTAGCTGCGTATGTATCAGAAGATGTCCTAGTCGGCCATCACTGGGAAAAGAGGCCCCTTGGTATAGCAAACTTTATATGCCCCACTACAGGGGAATGCCAGGGCCAAGAAGTGGGAGCAGGGGGGGGGGGAATAGGGAACTTTCAGGATAGCCTTTGAAATGTATATAAAGAAAATATCTAATAAAAAAACGAAAGAAAGAAACAAAAAAGAAAGAAAGAAAGAGGGAGGGGGCAGATTGATTCAAATCTGCAAGATACATTTATTTTAAAATTATCTTTAGGTTTTCTTGTTTCCAAACTATAAGAGAATACGATTCTCCAAAATCAAGACATATATATGAAAGAAGCCACTACAGAATTCCAACCAAAGATAAATACAAAGGGGAGAATTCTCAGGACGGTGGAGACAGAAGGCCTAGCGCAGCCTGTGGGTAGCCTAGGATGTGTGGCATCATAGACAAGTGAAGGCAGCCTAGAGAAGCCACCTCCATGGAATCAGAGAGAGTGGGACTCTAAGAGAAACACAACAGTGGGGGTGCTGAAATGAAAAGTAAAAAAATATCAACTTATAGTTCAGTTGGAGGATTAATCAGAATATAGAAAACTAGGGAAATCATGATAATAAGCAATTATTTACACATTGAATTTCACATTTAGATTTCATTCCAAGGTACTACATTCCATGTATTACAAATACTCCAAAATATAAAAGCCAAATCTAAAATCGTTCTGGTCCGGTCAGGAATGCTCACTGTGTAATGACCACCAAGCTAGCTTGACATTCCTCAGCATCGGGCTGTTAGGAGATACACAGACGCCAGCTGCTGCCTGTCATGCAAATGACTATGAGAAGGAAAGCCATAGGAAAATCCCAGGTGGTACTGAACAGGTATTCCTATCAGATGGCACTGAACAGATAATTCTATCAGGTGGTATTGAACAGATATTCCTATTACCACTCACCCACCCACCCCCAAAAAATTTTGTAAGGTTTTGCTACTTTTTGGTTTAAAAACCACTGGAAGAAAAACTACCTGTAAGATAGACTGAGGCAAGCACACTGCCACGTCATCTAAAACTCTGTAGTCATGGATGCATGATAAAGACTGGAGAATGAACCGGGCTGGGTAGGTACATCACAGGGTACCTGGTAAGTCACAGACACACTGCAGCCAGCACGCCGCCTTCTCTTCCAATTTGTGCTGTAGTTAGAAAGTCAATATAGTGAGTGACACCAAGAAAAGAAATCATGATCACCAAGCCCCGTATGGTACTGAGAGCAGTGCAGATGGGAAGGATGCTGGCTAACAATACAAACTCCATCCTGAAACACTGAGTAGCAGGTTATCAAGTGGAAAAGGAAGACGAGCCCTAACTGAGAACACCTAAGGCCTGGGACTGTGGGGACCTTAGTAATGAACGATGATGCAGGCGAGCACAGTCTGGACCTCTCCAAATGTCATTCAGTCTTACATTACTTTAGGTGAAACTTTTTAAAAATAAAATAGTACTCTCCTTGAAAATGGAATAAACAGTTCTTTTTCCTTCATTACTCAGCATATGTAAATAATAAATTAAATAAAGCTATGGATAATTTAATTTCTGTAGAGAGAACATTTAAAATGCAGAGCACACACTCTGAAGCTCTGTCTACATTCAAATCCCAATAATGCACCTGAACGGAGATCTTCAAAAAATTACTTAATATTATCTAAACCCCAGTTTCATCCAAAACAAACAAACAAACAAACCCAGCTTGGTGGCACCTAGACAGTTTAGGAATGGGAAGTGGTCATAAGGAATTGAAGGCAGAGTTGAGGGTTTAGGAGTTTTTATTCTCGACCTCCAAGATCCAGGAACAGGAAAGTGGTTAAAGTTCAAGATGACAGCAGTGACTCCATCTTCCCTACAGAACAGCACTTCCATTAGATGACAAGAAGACGACGTTTAGAAAGCTTCCAAACACCTAGCGGAAGACAATCAGAGAGCAACAGGCCCTGCTGCTGCTTCCCATGGGGCTCTCAGTCCTACACCACTCTCCGTCCCACCCTTTGTAACACTTTATACCAACCCAGCAACACAAGCACATTTCCCCGAGTTTAACTAGCAGCTCTACAAACCTACTGAATGAAGAGTGAGGACATCAAACCTTCACGCACAGCCATCCAGCCAAAGTGAACAAGAGGACTTGTCAAAGAAGCCTCTGTCGCTGGTGTTGAGTAGAGACTGTAAACAGAGGAACTGGGCTTGTTTTCCTATTTAGCCTCAGAATATTTGGGGCTTATTACAAATGACAGGTCACACTGCATTTCAAATTGCAGAAAGAAATTCCTACACAAACACACACACACACAGAGGGTGGAGCAGGGAGAGGGAGAGGGAAAGAGACTGACTAAGGGCTTTGTTCCAAGCAGCTTCTAACCCAGTGGTGCTCAATGCTCAGTGGCCTTGGGGGCATCCAAACCTCACTGCACAGAGAGTGCCCTTAAGAGGGGAAAGTGGAGGGCAAGTAAAGAAAAGCAGACATGCCAGGAACCTCAGGGCCAAGGCTAACTGTAGAATGATGGATGGTCCCTGTTGTCATGCCCTAAAATCTGTTGTGAGGAGACAGGAAAGAGTGTAGTTTCTAGGATGTCATTCTTCAGCCTTCTCAGATCTCTGCAATTTAGAGGCTAATTCCCAGCTTGGCTTATTGGCATCTGTGGTGGCAGGCAGCCTGAGCTCTACTTTCTGGTTACACAAACGGCAAAGACAGAGCTGGAAAACGAATGTGCGTTGACAACGCAGGCTACGGGGTTGGAACATCAAGCCTAGGCAGTACAGAAGAGGTCAAAGGCAGTAAAGCGGGCTGAGCTGAAACACACTGGAGGCCTTGACCCTGGGAGGAGACCGGGTTCTCATGCACTGAACCTAAGTTGTTCCCTTACCACCAGCTTGAATGCAGACCTCTGAAGGTCTGCAACCACAAGCAGAGAAAGCACTACAGTACACACAGCACACAGATGCAAGTATAACAACCCTAAGTTGTACCGATACTACTAGAAATGGTACAGTCTAGTATTGCTGTAAAACACCTGTGTATGTGCGTGCGTGCATGCGTGCACGTGTGTTTGATTATGTGCCTGCACTAAAGAACAGGGGACAAGCTCTGGGATAAGTTTTCAGGTGCTATCTACAGTTTTTGTTTGTTAGTTGAGAAAGGGTCACCAGCCTAGAAATTGGATCCACCTGTCTCAGCCTTCCCAGTACTAGGATGTGCTACCATCCTAATATGTGCTAATATGGTATCGTGGTTTGGATGAGAATGTCCCCCAGAGGCACAGGCATTTCAGAACTTGTCCCCCGTGTGTGGTGATGCTTGGAGAGATCCCACAGTCCCCTGGAGGAAGTAGAGGTGGGCTTTGAAAATCTCCAGCTTCACCTCACTGCCAGCTTACTCTCTCAGCTGCCTGCTTCTCCTGAAATGCCTGCTGCCTGCACGATGCCTCCATGCCACAACACTACACCAGTAAGAGCTATCTCCACAGGCTGCCTTGGGTCATGGCGTATTGTCCCAGCCACAGAGAAGTAACTAACACATGTGGGTTCAGGTGAAACCTTGGGTCTCCATGCTTGAAAAGCAAGGCTCCTCAGCTCCTAAAATACTGTTTTCCTTGAGGAAAACTGGAGTGCCAACCTACAAAACTGATTTCAAAGCTCCTAGCAGGTAGTGCTCTCTAGTTTGATGTTGTGCTGAGTGTTCACTGTGTGCCTCTCAGGACAGATGGCACTTAGGGACCTTCTAAGATTATCACTCAGCCTGAATCATTCCCTTTGGAGTAAGTCTGAAAGCAGCCTTGCACTAAGGCCTTCATCATCTAGCTCACCCACGGCTCTAACTTTGATTGCCTCCTCACCCATGGAGGACATGGACCCTCAGGTCACACTGTCACCATGCTGTCTGCCTCAGCTTCTGCCTCATCCTGGGATGCACCTCCCCAATATTTCCAGCTATCCAACCCTCTTACTTTTCAGGGCTGGGCTAGTATCCCATCAGAACAAGCTTGTCCCTCCTCAGGACTCTAGACTTTCTTTCTCCTTTTCTTGCTGCCTGTCTTCCACAGATACGCACTATGCTCACCTCACTGCCTGCCCTGTGACAGCCCACGCTCTTAAGAAGACACTACCTAGCATGTATCGTCGGTATTGACTGAACAACTGACTATGCATTGCCATAGGAGAAAAGTGTTTACCATGAAAGGCATGGCTAAAGATTAAGAAACTTGTACAGGGCCAGTGCCAATAAGACCCCTTTAATCGGACCAGAACCTTCTATTCTTTCCACAGATATTATGCCATTAGCCTTTGATACAAAAGTTACAACAAGAATGGTAAAAAATCAGTGTGAGTGTTTCCTCTAGGAAAGGGTGAGATAAAAGCAGAATTATCAGTGCCGTCTAGCAGTAACCATGTTTGCATTTATCTTACTTGAATCGAGTCTCCTAAGTACTGTAAAGCATCTGTACATATTTTAAATATATGTAAATATATACTCATTTTTTATAAATAGATTTATTTACATATTTTGTATATTTTATAAATAATATATACTTATATCTATAAGTACATATAAAACATTTATATAATATTTATAGTTATATATTTGCATTTATATAATTTATTTTATATAATCTTTATATTTATATAATACAATTTATCTATACATTTATATATTTAATGTTTATTTATAAATATATAAGTATATATTTTAAAAATATAAATTGAAAATATATTTCAATCTGACCTAGTTGCTTCTCCATTTCATAAGCACTTATCAAGTAACTGCTGTGTACTCAAAGACTGGCCTAAAAACATACATCTTTAAGCAGTTAAACTAAAAATGCAAAGAAGATAACAGGACACTGCAGGAACCCAACTCCTTTCCACTAACCCAAGTGGAAAACCACATTCATACACACTCAGTTCTGCCCTATAGTCAATCAGCAAGCAGGAGGAAGAAAAGTCTAAGATACTCTCAAGGTCAGAGAAGCTCAAGTGGTACAGAGGAGATGGCTCAGGTGTCAAGGGTTTACTTTGCAAACATGAGGACCTCTGTCCAATCCATTAGAGCCTGTGAGAAAAGGTGGGTAATCCTCACTTGTAATCTTAGCTCTCAGGAAAAGGAAATAGATGGATTCCCAGAGTTTGCCAGTCAGCTAGCATAGCCTACTTGGTGAGTTACCAGCAAGAGACCTAGTCTCAAATATTTTGGCAGTGCCTAAGACATTCAACATTTTTCTCTGACCTCCATCACATATACCCTGAAATTCATGTGCACACAAGCACAAACACACAAATGAAATACAACAGTTCAGACAAACATACACATATTTGAAATGTATCATCAAAGTAGAAAGGGCAATACAAACAGAAAACCTTTAATACTATCATTGTGTTGCAAGACCACCACTTGACTATGAAGATAGGCAGACTGCAAATACTTAAATGGAATATACTTATGCTTTAACACTAGCAATGCAATGACCATCACTGTCATCTGGGAAGTGATACTTTCATATTATATAAAAATGATACATATTACATAGGTCACATGCCTGTGAACCATTAGCATTTGCCACAGATGCCCACAATAGTCTATTTAAGTCTCTAAAACAGCGGTGCTTCATCTGTGAGATGTGCCCCTTTGGGGGACGTTGCTTATCAGATATTTACATTACAACTCATAACAGTAACAAAACTATAGTCCTGAGTAACAATGAAGTAATTTTGTGGTTGGGGGAAGATAACGACATGAGGAACTGTATTAAAGGGTCACAGCATGAGGAAGGTTGAGAACCACTACTCTTAAACAATCTGAAATGTGATTACCATAAAAACTGAAATCAGACAATCACAAACAAATTTTTCAAAAACACTATTAAAATTGAGCCATACGTTATCAATAATTATTAACCAAGGACCTTTTATTATATTTTGCAAATACATACTAAGATATTCTTACCTTAAATATGTGCCATATATGAAGAATAATGCCATCATTAATCCATTTAACATAAAAATTACAGCAACATAAAAGCAAGCAGGATCGCCCAATCCTTTAAAAATAAACAAAACATATGTTCTAGCCACAAATTATGAGTCTGGCAATTTACATTAAACTGTGCTTGCTGTGGATAAACGGTTGCCTTGGTTCCCACAGGAAAACAGGACATGCATGCAGAAGAGTGACGAGAACAGCACTACCCAGATATGCTGTTCTGCACATAGGCTGCAAGCCTGGTGATACACATTAGGGAGGTTATGGGGGGCGGGGAGGGTGGACAGCAGAGCAAGCCAGAGTCAAGAGCATGGCCTCTGGGAGGGGCTGCAGCAGCCACAGCGATCCGCTGGAGTGAAGCTACCCTGGGAAGAGCATAGCTACTTTATGACAAGAACCTTGCTATAAAATAGCTCAAAGTCTATGGAAAGGTGGCATCTAGACATCCCAGGTAACACCTGAACCAATCCAGCCCAAGGGCCAAAATGTGACCAAAACAGCTTCCTGTTCAGTCCACCTTGCACAGCCATGCGATTGCCCTGTGACCATGGAAGCAAACCAGCCCGCCCAAAATTGAGACTTGCAAAATCCAAGAGCATAATAAAATGGTTGTTACTTGTATCACTAAGATTGCAGTAAGTCTTCTGTAGTCCCACAGACATCAGGACAACACGGAAAGGGGCTCACCCTCACAGCTCTCAATCGGACTGAGTCCTTCTCCTCGGGTAACTGTCCAGCAGATCTTGGTTTGAATACCAATCAAATCCATTATTTTGGTATAAATCCGGTACCAGCTGGCTAAGATCACCTTTTTAAAGAAAATAAAGAAGTCATGAGTAATTTCCAAGGTAGGTAGTGGTGGCACACTCCTTTAATCCCAGAACTCAAGAAGATCTTTCCAAGTTTGAAGCCAGCCTGGTCTACAGTGAATTCCAGGAAAGCCTGGGGTTCCCCAGAGAAACCCTGTCTTGAAAATTTACAAAGACAAAACAAAAAGCAAACAAAATGAAAAGAAATAAGTTATCATTACTAGATATATTTTAGAGTTTTTCATAATTGTCAAACTGTCTTTTCATGCTCCAGCTCTTTGGCTCCTTCTATATCTAGTTAAATGAGGCTCAGCCTCTCCCACAGACTCTTCAGTAGTCAAGTCTTACTGGTGATGCATAGGTAAGAAAAAAATGAAATAAGAAATCTTCAAGATTTACATTTTAAAAAACATAAAATTGTACAAGGAAACATAAAAGAACTAAACAAAAATATGTGTGTATCTAATTTTTCAAGATGTAAACTCTTATCTCAAATTAATTTGTAAAGATAAAACAATCCCAGCCAAAGCCCAATATGTATAATTATTTTAGAGAAGTAGAATAAAATGGGACTATCCTAAGGGATATAAAGGTCTATCACTCAAAGTAGCTAAAACAGCAGGACACAGGCAGATGATACCCAGACTGATCAATGCCGTACGTGGAGGCAGGGGACATAAACTGACCTGCCTTCCAGACAGAGGCACTCCCAGCCCAGCCACTGCCCACCCTACACAACAGCTCTGGGCTGATGAGAGTAACGTACTCAAGGTCACGCAAGGGAAACTGCAGCCTATGATAGACTAATCAATAGAAGTGATATGTAGTTCAGAGGCCTTTGCCAAAGGAAGCATAACTGTGCTAAGCTATCCCAGCCTAGAGAACCCATGGGATTCACAGGCACTTGGCTTTTGAAGAAGGCACTCCTTACACTTGCTGCAAGCAAATCTGCAGCCCAGAGTCCACGTTCAGGACCTCGACATGGCAATACTGAGCATAAAATCCAAACACAGGTGACAGTCGTTGATAAGTACACTGATTTTATATTTAAAAGAGAAAGCTACTTCAAGTTAGTGGTGAGAAGGTGATGAGTTACACGAAGACCACTACAAATATTCTTTCCTACAAATGCATCAACACAAACGCCAAATAAGTTAAAATATAAGCTAAGTATATAACTATAAAGAATAAATATTTTACATGCATATTTAAAAGTCATAACTTAAAAGATTCATGGGCATAAAATGCTGCATGGGAAAATATGTATCCATAGCTAAAAAGATAAATATTTCATTAATGTCATAATCATAACATCTTATGTATAAAAAAAATGAGTCTTTAAGAAACCCAACAGAGACAGGCAGTGGTGGCACACGCCTTTAATCCCAGCACTCAGGAGGCAGAGGCAAGCAAATTTCTGAGTTCAAGGCCAGCCTGGTCTACAGAGTGAGCTCCAGGACACCCAGGGCTACACAGAGAAACCCTGTCTCTAAAAACCATAAAAGAAAAAAGAAAGAAAAAGAAAAAGGAAAAGAAAAAGAAAGAACCCCAATAGAAACAGATACAAGGGGGCATATACAGGAATTCTTTTTCAAAATAGAAATGGATATTTATATAGCATGAAAGCATTCATATACATGAATTAAATAAAATGCACCAAGTACTTATAATTTCCTTGTCTATCAAAATCAACAAGGATGCAAATCAACATTTCCAAAACTGTTGTTGGCAGGGATTCAGTCGGCATAACCTATCGGAAGGCTTTTGGCAATATGCCCTCAACTCATTACAGCACATACTCTGCTAAACTGAAGAGCTATAGTCACAAATTTATAGTTTTAAAAAAATGAATAAATGTTTTGTTGGTGGTTTCATCAATTTTACACAAACTTATACATAACTTGGAGGAGATAATCTTATTTGAGAAAACCCTTCCAAAAGACTGACCTGTAAGCAAGTCTGTGTGGCATTTTCTTTGATTTATGATTGATGTGAGAAGACCCAGCACATGTGGATCATTCTACCCATGAGCAGACTGTGGGAGCAAGCCAGTAAGCAGCATTCTTCCACAGTCTCCTTTCCAGTCCCTGCCCTGCCTCCAAGTGCCTGCCTTGAATTCCCAGCTGGTTTTTCTCAATGGACTAGGAACAAGAAATAAACTATATAAACCCTTTCCTCCCCAAATTCCTTTTGATAGTAGAGTTCTATCAAAGCAGTAAAACCTAAATAAGGCAGATGTGTATAATAAAGATTTAGATTCACAGATGTTTGCTGTCACTTTGCTTACAGTACTCACAAGTGTAAAAAGTTACAATGTCCATAGAAGATCATGCATACAACTGTTACAAATGATACACCAGCAACCATGGTGTAATGGTTTGTACATTCTTGGGCCAGGGAGTGGCACCATTTGGAGGTGTGACCTGGTTGGAGTAGGTGTAACCTGGTTGCAGTAGGTGTACCATTGTGGGTGTGGGCATAAGATCTTCACCCTAGTTGCCTGGAAGTCAGTCTTCCACTAGCAGCCTTTGGATGAAGATGTAGAACTCTCAGCTCTGCCTGCTCCATGCCTGCCTGGTTACTGCCAAGCTCTCACCTTGATGGTAATGGACTGAACCTCTGAATCTTTAAGCCAGTCCCAATTAAATGTTGTTTTTTTATAAGAATTGCCTTGGTCGTGGTGTCTGTTCACAGCAGTAAAACCCTAACTAAGACACATGGTAAGTCAGAAGAACCCTGTCTTGAAGTGAAAGTGGTGGAGAGGGTGGCTACAATGTCCCCAAAGACAAAACGCACACATAGAAAATACTGCACACCCTGTAATCCCATGTTTGTAAAGTCGACTTGCATATAGTCACAGAAAATATTCAAGAGCAGTACTTTGTGGGAAAACATTGAACTGTGGAGGGCATTCATACGGATTGCTCAGTAACAAATCGTAGAGAAAGACTGAAGATCCACTAAGGACAGCTGCTGAGCAGAAACCTAGACAGACACAGCCCTCTGCGTGCATTCTGTACCAATGTTACAAGGTAAGGGAAGATGTGGGCTTTGCAAGAGAGCCTGACTTCAAGTCACAAAGGAATTGGTTCTCAGCCCAGGGCCCAAAAAATTGTTTAAGAAATATGTCAAGTTAGTCAAATGAAGGCAGGGAAGATAATGAAAGTCTAAAAATGTTACCATTATCACAGATCCTTACCTCCTAGATGAGCCCACCTTCCTTCTAGCCCTGTCCAAGAAAACGTTCACAATGAAAAGAGGAACCCAAGAGCTGTTACCCAAGTGAGGGAAGGATGCTATCCTAGGGAGGGAAGGATGCTATCCTAGGGAGGGAAGGGATGTCTTCCTACAGAGAAAAGAGTTGTTATCTGACAAATGAACCATGCCAATCATGGCTGTCTCTCGCTATAAAGTCGCCAAATGTAAAGAAGTCCCTCATTTTCTAATAATGCCATCACAATTATAGATCCCAGAGATTCAAAATCCCCTCCCCCAATAAACTCCTTCATGTGGTACATATTTTTTATTAAAAGGTGAAATAAAATTTAGTATGGTAAATCAGAACTTAAAAGTTAGACTCACATTTAATTTTTTTCATAAAAAAATCACAGCAGTGACTTACCTCAGGGTAAAGATTGAACCTTTTTAACGTGTTAATAACAAGGGGGTATTCAGTCAGCTTGTCATTCATTATCATCCATACTCCATTCAAAAATGAGGGTGCTTCCACAATAGTCTTGAAGTAAGAGTAATACAGCCCCTGAAAGGAGAATATGCTCCAGTTATAATAAAAGTACATCATTACTCAGCTTCGTAGATTACAAATATTTAAAAAACACTGGCTTTGAAAAACTGAGCACTCAAGCAGGTAATAGCTACAATTAATTTCACAGGTTTCTGATCATTTATAAATTCTTAGGTTAAAAAAAGTACATTTTAGAAGAATTTCATCATAATTAAAGTAATTTAATGGAAAAATAGCTTCAAAAATAGTATCAGAATTTAAATATGTATACATGCAATTCTGCATTTGCCAGGTATGAAGAGTCTATTCATTACCTGAAAATGATATCAGTCTTATTTCCTCCAAATTTACACTCAAAAATCTAAATGTGTTTTTTAAAAAGACGGCACATTATTCACATTCCTATTAAACAATAATTTTACAGATCATTTTCCCCCATAGCAACACAGCCTAGGAGCTGACATTGGGGACTGGGAGGGCTGCATTTTGAGAGAACTTGACATGCTACTTTGAAAAGGACTGTAGCAAAGGTGAAACAACATGAGACAAAAGGTAAGAGGTAGGGCTAATGATGTAGCTCGATTGGCTGAGTGCTCTCCAGCATGCAGGAGGCTCTGAGTTCAACACCGGCCACTACATACACCCAACTCTACATACTACATATACCTGCCCAGGGCTTATGACACTAAAGCAGGAAGAGCAAGCAGTTCAAGGTCACCCTCAGCTACAAAGTCTGAGCCAGGTGAGGAGACAGGAGACTCTTTCTCAGTGAATAAATAAACAAAATAAAACAAAACAACATCCCCTGACAGTCCATGAAGCTTAGGCAAGAGTCTGAGAGGCAGTGTAAAGGACACAGACGTATATTGGGCAAATCAATGCCACCTTCTCTTCAGTTCCACCAAAGTGAGACACTTGCCAAGCTCTGAACACAGAAAGGTAACTGCCCTACTACCCAGAATGTCTCCAGAGAGAGAAAGATTGATTCTGCCTTGAGTTAGTCTTCACATAATCCTTTCTAATATAAAATAGATTCCCTACTGTATTAAGTTAACAGGGTCTCTAACACTTTCTTGTAGGCCAGAACTAGTGAATATGGTCTCATTGGAACCAGGGTCCAATACAATCAATGATACAATCAAGTTGAAATAATGGCAAAGAAGATTTGGGTGACTCGACTCTGAGCACAGCCTAATAAGGACAAAAGGACCAAGAGGACAGAAGCAGAGACTGAAGAGCAATGCAGCAACAAACCAGGAAACCCAAACAGGCAGCAAACACCAGCCAGCCCCACGGAGAGGCACGTGGCCCATCCCTTCTAGACTCTGGGACTGTCAGAAGCCCCAAATTACTGCATCTACCTGCTCTGTGCTTTAGAAGCATATTAACATTTTATTTAATCACAAAACACACAACTTTAAATATTTAAGTAACAAAAAATTTAAAAGACATTAATTATTTATCAAATTGGAAGAGAATACCAAGTTACCCTACTCGGTATTCTAAGTAGAACACAGCATAGCATAGAGACAGACTTCCAGAAAACCCTAAAACTCATTTAATAATTATATTTCTAGTACTGAGCTTGATATCTTTATTTTATTAAATAATTTGAAATTAATACTCTCAGATTAAAACAAATTTAATATCAAGTAAAATAGATCAAATCCTAAATTTTAATTAAAAAATTTTAATATAAACTCATGACTTACTAGGTTTTTTGTTTTTTTAAAAAAAAGTTTCCTAATTCTGCTCACTAAAAGGCTAAGTCTCAATGGCCCATGTAGGAGCAATGAGCACCTGCAGCACGGAGGTCCTGGTGCTTCCTGTCATCTTCAGCTCAAAAGAACTGAAGCTCCTTGGGAAACTGGCTGCTGCCAGTTGGGTAGGAAATATCGTGCAGCACCCAAAGTAAGGAAAGCCTGGACACCAAGAAAACACTAGTGAGGTCACACTGAGGTCAACACAGCCTAGAAAAGACACTGAAGCAATGTTGTGGGAAAATCCTTTCCAGAGTTACAAGTCAGAATGTGCAGAAAAACAATTAACAGCATCTATGCTAACAAGATGAATGAACTACACGATGGCTGGACTCTAAGAAGGAGTCAGCCAGACCACTCCTTCAGCTACTCCCCAGACTGAGCATCTGAGAAGGCAACCAGTCCGCTCAGTGACCCCTTGAGATGTTACAATAAAGGTCCCAGAATCAGCTGGCAAGTATTCCTTCCAGAAAGTAGTCAGATTTTCCATTAGTCTTCAGAAAACACAGGAGATGATAACATAGTGAGAACATGAGTTACAACCATAGACAAGTCTATGTAACATATATGTATACTACATGTATGTTGAGGAATTGGTATATGTATGCATATATATATATATGGATATATGGTTCCTCAATAGATAACGGGCAAAAAAAAAAAAAAAAAAAAAAAAAAAAGGAAAGAGGGTTCTACAAATTAGAAGACCCAGCAATACAGCAGGTAAACATAAATACAGACAGTTTGCATCTTCAGTTAAGGACATCAGCTGCTATCAAGTGCTAATCAGCTCCTTCAAACATTTTCATTTGATGATGCTAAGAAATTACTAGGGACAAACAGTCCTTTGAGGAACTTCCAATGCAGCAGCACAAGAGTTAAGTCTAGTTTCCTTTAAGCAGACATTGGTAAGGAATATGGATGACTGGGTCTTATCTGTTGTTGAAGCTACAAGAGAAAGAGGGAGAACTGTCTACTCCTTTTTTTTGGGAATGTCTTGTTGAAACTTTTCATGCCAAAAAAGCTTTGAAATATTTAGAGACCCAAAATACTACAATGAAATACTATCCACACACAGAACTAACCATTTCAGTGCGGAAAGCCATCTCCCTTTCCAGCGTTGAGAGGTGAGAAAAATGCCGATCGTTTTCAAAGAGGTGCGTTATGTGGCTCCTGGAAACATTCAACAGCACAGCAGTCAGCGCTGAGGCCGAGAGAGCTACTTCAAAGGCAAAGGAAACGGTCTACAGATTGCAGACCCTTTGCAACAAAACTGAAACACCATTATATCTGTATTTGTTTTCTACCAGGTTTTAACAATTCTACTAAAAGTCCCCTCCATAAGAAAACACATTCCAATTAGATTTTAACATTAAAATAAACCATAACAATATTTTAAGTGATGTACTATAAAAATATAGATCATACTGAATGTGCCATTGGGTACCATTCAGAAACTGCCTGGTTCACAAAATTCATACATCTCTCCACCCAGAAGATTAAAAACATCAATCTAACATTCAACATGTATACCATATTAATGTTACACAAATTAGAGTATCAAATATAGCCTCTTTAATAATAGATAATTTCATACAACAGTTTTTTTATTCTGATCCTGATTTATCAAATAAACTAATCTTTGAGAAGACTATGGTATAAATAAGATACATCCATCCTATGACACAGAAGCTATGCCTTTAAATACATGAGCTATAGCTTTAGTTAGTTATGAACATTTACATAATACATATCATTGAAGAAAAAAAATCTTACCAGTGCAATAGAGCTGCAAAGGAAGCTGAAAGAAAAAGAAATTTATATTACTATTTTAGCATGAAGAAATACGTTCTCCTTACAGATAAGCACTTCCAAAGAGATCCAGCACCTTCAGGGCCAGATGGCTGTAGACCTCAGAAAGTCCTGAGATAAACGTGCAAAGCCTCAGCTGAGGAAAGGTTGAAGCGGGCTTAGCATCTAGGAGACACTATGACCCTTCAAAAGAAGCGCTGTGGTGAAGCTTGCACTGCACCACGAGGGCAGCTCAGCTCCCAGCTACAGTTTTCATTTACTCTCTCACACACTTCACATAGCATGTGAGGCCACATTGTTGCCAATACTATACAGGAACCATTAGATCAAAAGCATCCCAAAAAGACCACAGAGGAGCCACAATTACTGGTGGGCTAGGGTTACCAGTGAAATAAATATACAAGGTACCACCACCTTTGAAAACTACCTTAGTGCCCGGATTTTTCAGGAAGTCCCATTCTTGTGAAAGTGGAAGGAGAAAAGAAGAGACAGAAAAAGGGTAAGGGCAAGAGTAACACAGATCATATCTCAGAATGCTTCATGTTCTGCCCAAGCACAGAGATCCCTGGAGACACGTCTGACTATGGACTTTGTGTTCATAAACATGGTGTACACATTCAGTTATACAAAGCACTTTTCAATTACCCTTGAGAAAACTTCTATCAGGTAGTACAAGCCGGGAACTCTTACCCTCAAGGCTTGGGACAAAAAGGGTTTCAAATATCAATTTTTTTCATATTTTGAAATATCTCTTTGTATAATGACATTGCTGGGGATAGCACCAATGTCTGAATAAAATCCATTTATGTCTCTGAAATACCGTTCAGTCAGAGGTACTTTGATACCATATTTTTAAGGTGCCTGCATTTTGACAGACTTATCCTGAGGTCAGGTGTAACAGTTTCTACCTGTGCCCACATGTTAACACTCAAACTGTTTCAGACTTTGGAGCTTTGGGATTTCAGATTAGGAGTATTCACCTTATTTTAAATTTTTCATGTCCATGAAATATTCCCTATGCTAATATATGTTATTATTGATATACAAATCCAAGGAGACTATTGATTATACTATTTCAACTTACTTTAAATTCTCCATTTTAGACAGTAGTACTAGCAAATACTATTTTTTTCCCGTTTTGTAATTTTACCATTAGCATCTTCTACTTGGCCAATATCTTATAGAATACCCTAAAAAAAAATCTGGTGAAAAAAATATGCTAGGGTTGACTTCCCTTATTTGAACAAGTTTCATCTTTTATTCTGTAGTGAAAATAAGGATTTGTCAAGGTCACCTTCCTTTTCTTTTCTTTTTTTTTTTCATTAATTTATTTAATTCATTCACTTAATATCCTGATCACAGGCCCCCACCCCTCCAAGTCCCACTCTTACAAATCCATCCCCTCCCTACCCTCCCCCTTTCCCCTTGGGTATTACCCCTGACCTAGGACATCTAGTCCCCTCCCACACTGAGGCCCAACTAGGCAGTCCAGATAGGGGAAGGGGATCCAATAGCAGGGAACAGAGACCAAGACGATCCCTGCTCCTACTGTTAGGGGACCCACCCACAAATCCTTCAACATAAAACTTGTCCTGCCTACAAGATATGCAGGGAAAAAGGTAGGACAGAGACTGAGGGAACAGCCGTAAGTGGCTGTCCCAACTTAAGACCCAGCCCAGGGGTTAGAGCCAGCCCCAATACTATTAGTGACACTATGCTATGCTTGCAGGCAGGAACCTAGCATAACTGTCTCCTGAGGTTTCATCCAGCAACAGATAAAAACAGATGCAGAGATGAGCAGCCAAATATCAGGCGGAGCTCGGGTAGCTTTGTGAAAGAGGGAGGGAGAGAATTGAGTGAGCCAGAGGGGTCAAGGACACCATGAGAAGAGCTGCAGAGTCAACTAACCTGGGCCCATGGTAGCTCACAGAGACTGAACCACCAACCAAAGATGCCTTAGTCAGGGTTTCTATTCCTGCACAAACATCATAACCAAGAAGCAAGTTGGGGAGGAAAGGGTTTATTCAGCTTACATTTCCACATTGCTGTTCATCACCAAAGGAAGTCAGGACTGGAACTCAAGCAGGTCAGAAAGCAGGAGCTGATGCAGAGCCATGGAGGGATGTTCTCAGCCTGCTCTCTTATAGAATCCAAGACTACCAGCCCAGAGATGGTCCCACCCACAAGGGGACTTGGTCACTAATTGAGAAAATGCCTTACAGCTGGATCTCATGGAGGCATTTCCTCAACTGAAGCTCCTTTGTGATAACTCCAACCTGTGTCAAGTTGACACAAAACCAGCCAGTACAAAAGATAAGCAGAGTTACTGAACTTGTAGCCCTACATATTTGTAGTAGATGTGCACCTTCTGTCTTCTTAAAAACCATAATCTCTTGGGAGAAGATGGAAGATGTCAGATGTCTTTAGTGCCTTTAATGGTTCCTTTAGCACCAGTGTAGACAATAGAAGTCCTGGCACTTCTCAATCTCTTCCGTTCAAGTTAGTGGTAACATCAAACATATGGCCTCTTGTCCACAAAGAATTCCTAATCTCAATCCCTCTTTAATTTAAATATAAAAGAACAAAACTACTGCAATGAATCCCTCAATATAGGAAATATACTTTATAGACACTATAATTACTAGAGACTGGGGGCAGGCTCAGACCAGGAAATGTTTGCCACACAAACTTGATAAGCACCCAGCATCCAAGTGAAAAGCTGGGTGTGGTAGCCAACAGCATTTGTAAACCCAGCCTTGGAGAGAGAAAAGGGAGGATTCCCTAACATCACAGGCCAACCAGTTTAGTCTAATCTTCAAGCCCCAGGCCACAGAGAGACGCTTGTCTCAATATAACAAAGTGCACAGTTCCTGAAAAATGATACCCATGGTTCATCTTGCTTCGATAGGCACAGGCACATTAATATAAGCACACTACACACACACACACACACACACACACCTATATACACATACACACCGAAGTCCACACATACACACAGACACACACAGAGACGTGTGCACACACAGGCTCACACATAGAGATATTAAGTTCCCAGATACTGTATTTAAAATGATGCATGGTATTTCGTTTGCCGCTCCAGTAAGACACTGCGCTATGAACACGTGACTTAGGAATAAAGCTAAAGTGACAGAGACTTCTGAAAACACTTCTGTCCTTTTCTTGGCCTCAGAAAAGAATATTCTAAATTATTTTCTCTGAATTTATGTCAGTAATTATTAGCCTTTTATTATCTGGTGTGTATATGGGGGGGTCTAACAATATAGGTAATCTCTTCACTTAAATAAGCATGCTCTTTTTATGTTCTCAGTAGCTGAGTTTTTATTATTAAAAACAAACTTTAAAAAATCTGCAAATAAAAACATTTCAAAGAAGGTCAAGGAAAGGTGACTGCAGAAGATCCCACCCTTCCTATGATGGCTTTGAAAACCCTGCCACTTTGACTGGGAGCATCCATACTTCCCACACCAAAGCTCCATCAGGCACTGGGCTCTCAAACAACTCTTGACTGTGTTACCCTGTATCAATGTTCAATCTTGTGGTATTTGAGGTGAAACAAAACAAACAACACTTTATGTGTCTCCTTGCAGCTAGACTGCAGCTACACAGACTGCCCTGCAGAAGGGAGTGTAGAAACAAAGTTCCTGGATTTACCCCAGTAATTGTTAGCCTGCATACACAGATGGGGTTCAAATGAATTAGAAATTACTGTGCATAACCAAGTTTGATGGGAGGGTATAAATTAACACTAAACCCTGTCCTTGGAGTAAAGCTAAATTAAGTCACACACCTAGACGTAATCATTTCTCAATTTACTTCCTGGAAGTTATAGACAGCTCATTGGAGGCAGCCAAGGGCCAAGCCTTAGGACCTTTCTGCCACGTTAGCAGGCAGAGCATCCAGGACCCTGTTGTCTGAGTTTGTCTCAGCTTACTGAGCCAGCCATAGGTGTGGAAAAGCAGGCAACTGGCTATTTTGTTCCACTGGAGCTCTTTGCCTCAGCCACATTCCGCCTGTCCCCAGCTGACTCAAATTCCAGCCACAGCTCACAAGTCCAGGGAGAGGTGGGAAGGTTCCGGCAGAGCCAGGTCTGAGTTACCACTTTTCAAGGTGATGCTCACCGGAGGTTGAAAGACCCTCCTTCATCACAGTCTGTGATGCTGCTCCAGGTTACACTGCTGATGGTGAGACCTAAGCAGTAAAGACATGTTGTGTCGCACAGAGGACACGGACACATCAACCTGGTACTGACCAGGAAGCCCTGTCCAATTGCTAGCTTGCATAGTGCTGGAAGGTGCTCTACAGGCTAGCTACATAATCAACAGTTTTACCGGCTATGAACCCTGCAAACGAGCTGCAATTACTGCCTTGTCAAGCCATGCCACAGATGAAATAGTGGCATAAATGTTACAGAAGCAATCCATCACTTTCAGTTTCAGTTAAGGCCTGATCCACCCACACCTGGTATCATTAACTGGGCCAAGAACCCCGGGTTAGTCAGGTTGCAGGCCCTAGGAGAAAAGCCTACTACTATTAGTCTTCTAAACAAACATAGTAACAAAATGCCTCTTACGTTACCTTTATACCCACAGATCACTGTCTCTCAGCCCTCAGCAGGGGAGCTTCTAGTGATAGTTATAGTTATAGTGATATTTATAACTATAGTGATAGTTATTAATACCTAGACCCACAACTCCTCCACGTGCAGAGACGAAGGGACTGAGGAGTGGTCAGCTCTGAGATGTCTCTAATACACCCCCTTCCTCAGGGATCATTACCAAAGAGAAGTTAGACAGACTGAAGAGTCAGAAGCAGCAGAAGTAAAGCAGTATTTGGCAGGCATGGCAAGGCCGTTGCACTCACAGATTCAGACTGTCACTGCCTACTGCATGCACAAGATATTCACAAGATCCAGCCAGCCACAATCCTGGCATGGCTGGGGGAGGAGCTCACGAAGTCCCACCCCATACATCTGAAAGTCTAGGCAGCTCTCCTTGTTTAGTTCCTTTTCTTATCATGGTGATTAAACGCCATGAGGAGAAGCAAGCCACAGAAGGAAGCATTTATGTTCCCTCATGTTCTGAGGTGATGCCCTTCTGAGAGAGAAGACATGACAGTGAGTAACAGTGTGCACCTCAAGCAGCTAATTACAGCACCCATAGTCTAGAGGTAGATAGCCCACTGGAACCTGGCTGCTCCCAAGGGACGACTAACCTCAAGGCCCAGCTTCAGGACCCATTCTCCTCTAGTTAGACCCACCTTCTAAGAAATATACAACCTCCCCAAACATAGCCACAGATAGGGGAAGAAGTGTCTCAACACATAAGTTTATGGGATATCCTTAACAAATAAAAGCAAAGTGACTGACAAATTGACTAAGGCTCATTATCACAGAACAACTGGGGCAAAGGTTAGGTACTCTGTATAGGATTTACTGTGAGAACGGAAGGGTCCCTTAGTAACTCTCCTGAAGGCCAACAGGGATTTATTACCCTGGATTGAGGTGACAGTGCAGAATCTCAGGTCACAGCCTTGCCAACAATCAACATTTCAAGAAGCCTGAGGAAGACACAGACAGTTCAGTGACATTCCCTAGCAGACCTGCACAGCACTAGGTGGCACTGGAGCACAGTCATGGAAGAAGTCCACCACCACTGCCTTCTTGGGTCCTGCTCTTAGAAGATCTTGATTCAACAGGTACAGGGGCTTGAAGCCACACATTATTATTAAATCCTCAAGTGGTTCACATAGTCTACACTTTAAAAAGTGGTACAGTTATGACAGCAAATCCACAAGAAGAGTGGACTTCGGGTAAGAAATGGAGGCCTGGAGGGCGGTAACAGAAAGGGATAAGGAAAAGGAAGTGCAAACTCAAAAGATCACAAATGAGGACTCAGAAAGGGAAAGAGTTAAAATTCATAACCTCCCTTCTTCTAAGAAAGCCCTCCTAAGTGGAAATGCTTTTCAGGTTTTATAAGACAGCATCGACTTAGCCTCTGAGTATCACTTACAGAGTACAGAATGGGGGGCAGGGGGCTTAGCTCAGCCTCCAGTGCTTAATGTAGGTTAGGACCCACAGCTCTTACCACCAGCACTGGAATCCTGTTCCACAAACTTCAAAGCCTTGACAGGTCTGATCCCTTTCATTTGTTCCCTCTTTGGGATTGGGGAAAACACTCTATTTTTAATAGGAAAAGAGGGCAGGGTCCCCAATAGAGGAGTTAGAGAAAGAACTGAAGGAGTTGAAGGGGTTTGCAACCCCATAGGAAGAACAACAGTATCAACCAACCAGACCCTCTAGAGCACCCAGGGACTAAGCCATCAGCCAAGGAGTACACATGGCTCCAGCTGCATAGGAAGCAGAGAATGGCCTTGTCAGGCATCAATGGGAGGAGAGGTCCTTGGTCCTATGAAGGCTCGATAGATGCCCCAGTATAAGAGAATCAAGAGCAGGGAGGTGGGAATAGGTGGGTGGGTGAACACCCTCATAAAAGTAGGGGGGAGGGAGCGGGGGGGGGGGGATGGGATGGGAGTTTCCAGGAAGGGGGGAAACCAGGAGAGGGGATAACATTTGAAATGTAAATAAAGAAAATACTCAAAAAAAGGAAAAGAAAAGAAAAGAAAAGAAAAGAAAAGAAAAGAAAAGAAAAGAAAAGAAATTGTTGACCATGTTGGGGTGGGCTCTGGGTGATTTGGCTGCTTTTGAATCATCTCTGCTCCTAGTGAGTAACCACTCACACAGAGTCCTGTTAGTAACCTCAATAAAACACTCATTGATTCATAAAAAAGTAGAAGCAGCAGCCACGAGCTCATAGAGACATTAAGTCTCAAAATGAGAAGAAGCAAAGTTGAATTTGAAATTCCCAGCCTGATTTAAGAAACCATCTCTGGTAAAATCGAGAACTCACAGAGGTATGGGAGGACGACCAACATTTGGCACTGAGCCAAACAGTACTGGCCACCAGCTAAGGGAAAAACGTAGAAACCCCTACTTGTAATGATAGTATATAATGTCTGCTCATCAGTGTTAACATAAGAGATCCAGGAGTCCATCTAGAGAACTGGTGGCTTTTATTTCCCCAAGAGGCCCAAGGTCTCATGTAGCAAGGATACAACAAACCACGGAACAGAGCTCAGCTTTCCCCAACTCCAAGTTCAGACGTGAAAATACTGAGCACGTTAGCTAAAAGAGTGAAGTAACACGAAAGAAATGTCTTAGAAATCACAACAGATTCAAAGAAAAAAATGATGTGTTCTAAGTGAATACAGGAAAACAAGAAAGCACAGAAAGTCTACACTGCCACCCCACAGACTGCATGGCTGGGACTCACCAAAACACACAAAGTCAGCCCTCATATATTTCAAATATGGATGTATGTACAAAACACAGGACACATTTTAAAGGCAGTGAATTCTATCTTCCTTTTAAAATATTAGCCTTATACAAATATTTCTAAGTCAAACAGTAACCTGCATTGATAATTTCCATGTTAACTTCCTCTTCATTAGCAAATACAATGCATTTTATTGCTTTAAGAACAAAAACTTAAAGTATACAACCAAAATAATATGCTTCTGAGCATGCAGAGGGAAATTCCAAAACCTGATAAATCCAGGAGGGAAGTGTAGAATACAGGTCTCTTTAATGTAAGACAAGATGAAGAGACAAGCACAGGTGTACACACACACACACAAATATATAAATATAACCTTCTTTGTTCATATGAAGTCATCTGTATGTATATGACGTTAGGGCCTGACACATGAACTGGAGGACACGAGCTGCTTCTGATCTGAAAGCATCCTGGCTTTCAGATATTAAAGGACTGGCTTTCATGATATTAAAAAGTGCCATGCAAACTTGCAAGGGAGGAAACCAACCAATAGTCTATTCAACTATGACACCTCCGAACTAAAACCATTACTACCATGGCACAATATCCCTAAGTGTAATAGTGACCACGTATATCTTGGTGGTAAAAAAATAGCTAATTGGACTTAAGGCCCAGTCAACAAGAGGGAAGCCATATCTGGTACTAGAAACCTAGCAACCTTCCCAGGGCTGGGGAAGTCACAAATCCTGAAAGAGAATCTAGAACCGTTAATAAATCAGCATATTCCCCAACTTTATTCTTATACCCACCCATTAATGCAATCCTTACCACTCATCAAAGAAATGTTTCCTTGCAGCAGATTGAAACCATTACAGAAAATCACAGCCAGTGAGTGGGGATGCAGATAACAAGTGACCATGTGGCTGTTGTCCAGCACCAACTGACACATACATCTAAAATCCAATCCCTTCACCTAAAGCCTGGGGATCACTGGGGAAGCTGGGATAGGAAGATATAAGTCTTTAGTAATTTTTAACAAGCTTATTCCCTGATAAAGCATTCTAATGTTAAGATAATGAAACCCCTTCAAATTGCAAACTGCCCTTGGGTATCATAAGATTTAGCTTATCATTTAACTTAAATGAGTCAGAAATCATGACTTATTAAACTATCTTTTTTAATAGCACTGCCAAACAACCAACTATCCTTCCTTAAATTCAGAATTTATTCATTTTTTTCAAAATTAAATAGGAAATCAAAATGAAGATGGGGTTGGGGTGGATTGACCTGCAGATATAGAAAGCAGACGATTCTCAGAATGAGCAGAAAGAGAAATCTCCGCTCTCTCCAATGAATCAACTCTCCTAGGGAATCTCAGGTCCTATTCCCAGACAGGCCTTTGGTTGTCGCTATGCTTCAGATCTGAGACTTACTATTGACCAATAGGACTGACAAAGAGTTGGCTGCAAGCCTAAACCTCATCTGAGAAACTCAAGAATGATACCCACATGGGTAAAGTTCTTAACAATAACATTACTTGGGAGATTTCTATAGATTTCAAACATGAGGAACAAAAAAATCAAGGTCTTCTAAAAACAAATTGTAACTAGTAGACCAGCAGAGACATGAAGAGAATTGTATAGACAGCCATGACTAATTACTATGTGGAGCAAGAATGAGGATGGAGCAATCACATAATTATTTTAACTATTACAAAATTACAAAGAAAACCTCACCTTTATCCATTATGAAAATTTTCCCAAATTAAAAATTCACCTAGCCAACAAACTCTAAAAGTGTCTGGTCAACTTACACATAAACTGTGCTCTAAGGTCCAGATGACGATACAGTTAATGAGCATTTAAACCACTTCCATCGTCATCAGGCTGTGAGCCAAATACAAATCTTGTCAATGCTTTGGGTGACAGTTATATCAACAGTTACCTCTACATTAAGTTCCTCTTGTGGTGGCACCGGTGCTAGCAGGCATACTAACAACTAGCTAACTCAGAAGGAAGTCAAACATGGGGAATGACACTAAGCAAAGATGGACAACTTCACTGTCCACTAAAGGGCCTGGTTGAGGTCTCAACCTCAAACAAAAGGATAACTGGGATGCCTATTAACATGTCCAGGTTCTCCCGGTATCCTTCAGTCTCAGTCTCAGTAGCAGGATCCTCCTGGCTGGCATAACCCACCCCTACCCTGAGCCCTCCAGCCCAGGGGCTGGGCTGCACTTCCTCCAGCTCTTCCTCCCTACACAACCCAACCATTTTGGTTAGTCACCGCTTTCTACCTTTTGGTCCATTGCCCTCTTGGCCACTGTTCCTGGTTCCCTTTCCTCCCTCTCCCTTCTCCCTCTGCAATCTCTTCATATGGCCAGGTCCAGTCTGCTGGCAATGTCCACTCTGGACTCTCCCAGATGTCTCTGCCTCTGCCTAGACCCCTTAGGAGCAATCATGCTCCTTTTAGTTCTTGTTTTCACTTAATCATAATAGTGGTAAGAAAATAAAAAGTATTATTATTAAAGCACATTCTACAACTGTTGTAAACTGATGCATTCCCAAAGGTAATTCTACTTTAATATACTCTTCTGAAATGACTCTTATCTGAATTAGAAAAGATCACCCACAGGAAACTGGTTTCTTCATGGGATTAAAGGTGTGTATCTGAAAGTGGATGAGACTTTTACTAGTTCTGATTAGCACTGGAATGAAGAAAAGTAACAAATTATCTCCTAGAAATGTCCCAATGGTAAATCTCAGCTAATGTAAAAGATGAACCCAAAATACAAGTTTAGAAAGAAATATGTAAATAATAAAGCTCTGTAGTCTATGAAATGTAAATGTCATTAATAAACTTACAAAGACATTAATGCATCTTCACACTCATTAAGAGACACTAATACAACATAGTAGGATAAGGCTTAAAATAACCAGCTGTTGAGAGAGAGAGAGAGAGAGATTAGATTTCAGTCTCTATCAATGTCATATTATTGACAAAAGTAATCACAAATAAGGGATACAGCCTTATACTAACAAGTGAACCAGGTTCACTGCATGCAGCTTCAGTGCTTGTGAGCACCTGATGTTCAGAGACCGCATATTTAGAGCACCTTATTAATAAGGCATATTTAGGTGATTCTAAATATTCTTAAGAATTAACCAGAAGTCTATTTTAAAAAGGGAGAAATTGTTTCAAAACCCCAAATTTCCATCTTTTCTCTGGCTTTGATGGGATTCTGGTAATTAACACAAGCATACCCTCACAGCTGCTTGCTACACTGGGTCCAACTTCTTGCCTGAAAATCAGCACAGGAGGGGGACAATGTTTCCTGGGTTTCACATTTCAGCTTCTCTCCTCCTACAGCCGAAGCTCTAACCTGCTTTCTCTCCAGTCTGGTATCCCTCTCTCTATATAATTTCTTTTCCTTACTTCTGAAGAAGGAAACAAGGCAGACGCTTGTCCTTGCTCAAACTGTCCAGGTTTCTCAGAACAGGCTGGGGGCGAAGGGGGGGGGGGGGAGGGGGGCTATGTGTCCACTTGCTGCATGCTCACTGGATGAGACACTCCATAGTTAAGAAAGTGAACTCAGAAGACAAGAGGCCTAGCTTCGAATCTTGTCCTTAAAAATTCCAGGAGGGACTTTGCATAAGGAACTAAGCACCTTCGGATCCCCTTTTTAGTAACTATGACAGTCACAAGGCCACGGTCAGGCCCAAGCTACTGTTAAATGAGTTCATCCACAGCACTGCCCCCAACCCCAGTATACAATGTTTGTGGTGTACAAAGTCAACTAACTATGACTAAATACCACCTGATAGCTGGAAACTTACCACTGCCTATTCTGGCCAGAACCTCTAGACATTTCCAACTGGAGATCCCACAAATACCTGAAGAACAGTGTGTCTGGGATACAATCTTTTCTCTTCTCCCTCAAACCTCTCCTGTTCCAGTCTCCACTCTCTCCCCTAGAAAACAATCCCTCCCTTTCCTACACACCCAGATCTATTCATCCCCAAGTTCTACCAGTTTCATCTAAAAGCTATCACCTTCTTACCATCTCCACAGCCAGCCATGCCCTCTATTCACACCAGCAACTTGTGAGGGCCCTGGCAGAGCCCCAACTCAGAGTGGGGGTAAAGGTCTCCCTTGTCTTTACATTGCCTCAACCCATTTTTCTAGCACAGAATTCTCAAAATTCAAATGTATACATGACCCTGCCTTGCTCAACACTCTTTAGGGGCTTTCCACTGCTGCAGGAATACACCCAGCTTTTCTCCATGACAGGGAAACTGACACCTGTTCCTCCCTTCCCATTTGTACTTGGGATGCACCTTGTCATCTTCATACAGTTCACAGCAGCTCAGCCTTGAGATAGGTAGGTGCCACTGCTTCTTCACCATAGAGCAAAGTTCAAGCCCAGGCCACCATGCCATGGCTTTTCTTGGCTTTGCTAACGTGGACATTCCCTGGCTTTGGGATTTTATCTGTTCACCTTGCTTCACTTTCTCTAACGCAGAAGCCCTTCCTTTCCTCCAACGCTCTTACTATAAAGTGAAACCACCTAGTCATGTATTCTTCTTACTTCCAGAATCTAAGCTCCATACCGTACAGTTTTGTTGTCTATATTTTTCCCAGATGCACCTGGCACTTGGAGAATATAAAGAAACCACACATACTAGTTGGCATGCATTATCTCAATTATTCTTTTACTCTATCAAAGCACTTACTATCCCCATCTTAAAGAAAAGGCAATAATAATACAGTGGGGAGAGTTGAAACAGCTTCTGAGTGTAGAAACAGGCTTCCAATGCAGGTCAGCTTTGAAATTCCAGGTGGCTTACACCACACCACACCACAACCCTGATGGCCTATCCCAGGTCCCAGTGCCCAGGCAGACTCAGCTCTCTGCCTCTCTAGGCTTCCTCCCGTCCCTGGTGAGTCGCAGGCTCTCATAAGCCATGACTTTTGAAAGAGTAGTTTCAGTATGGTGGTTGCCTCCCCAGTTACATTGGGCAGTGTTTGGGAAGCATTCTGGCTGCCACCACTGGAGAAGTGCCACTAGGTAGAACCTGGGATGCTGTAAAACCCTGTGCAAAGCACAGGACAGTCCCTCAGAATACAGGACAGTCCCACCCAAAACATCACGAAGCTCAAGGGGGTTGCAGTTGCCACGGGAACCCGGCTGGAAGTGTGAAAGTGACATAACCTCTATCTTAGTCGCTGCTATTGCTGTGAAGAGACACCATGACCATGACCATGGCAACTTTTATAAAGCAAAGCATTTAACTGGAGCTGGCTTACAGCTAGAAAGTTTAGTCCACTGTCAGCATGACAGGAAGCATGGTAGCCTCAAGGTAGACAAGGTGCAGGAGAAGGAGCTGAGAGTTCTTCATCTGGATCCACAGGTAGCAGGAAGAGACACTGGGCCTGATTTGAGCTTTTGAAACCCTAAACCCCATCCTCAATGATATATTTCCTCCAACAAGGCCACACCTACTTCAACAAGGCCACACCTACTTCAACAAGGCCACACCTACTTCAACAAGGCCTCTCCTAATCCCTCTAAAGCGGTACCACTCCCTAAAGATTCATGCCACTCCCATGCATTTTCATTTAACTATGTGAGGCCATTGGGGCCATTTTTACTCAAACCACTAGTTACTTTTAACAATTTTTACAAATGGCATCTTATATTACATCCCTGGACTGCTAGCATGTTTTGTGTACATGTTCAATACACACTTTTCTCACTTTCACCCTGAAACAGAGCTCTCTCCAACTATCAGAACTTTTCCTCCTTCTTTTAATAAGGTGGAGGACATAGGTAGGTGTAAGAAAGATGAGACTCCATCAGGCAAGTGGCAACCAATAGTCCCCACTCTGAGGAAACAATAAAGATTATAGGAACTGTAGCAACTGCATAGTTCTTGTGCCTATTTCAACAAAGAGGGCAGAGCAGAGCAGAAGGCTCAGTGGAAGCCAGACAACCTGAGTTCTAGTCCAGACATTCACACAGTAAGAAAGAACTGATACCTGCAAGTTATCCTGACACACAAGCACTGTGACAAACATACACACACACATGTACACACACATGCACACACTCACGCATGCACACATACATATATGCACATATACACACACATACATATACACACACATACATTTATACATGCACATACACATGCATACATGTGTGTGGGTGTGCACACAATAAATAAATGAAAAATAAATAACAGTTTCAGTAGACTTCAGCCATGAAAATTTCATTTCCCAGGGATACTCATGTGCTTCAAAAAGCTCAGAGATACAGGACTTACTTAACATGCATGAAGCCCCAAAGTCAATTCCCAGCACCAAAAACTAAGCACTATTATGGGGGTGGGGGGAAAAACCTATTACAACACTTCCCCCATTGCCATATTCACACCCCTAGATACACAATTAAGTCATCTGATATGTGGTTCATTTTAAGGGTTCAGATAGCTCCAGTGTACAGCTCAGGTTAAGAAATGCTGGTCTAATGCAGATCTCTCATCTTATACATCTCTAAACTAAATGTTAAAAAGCTAAATTCTTGGCTCAGAAGCCCAACAAGTTTGAAGCAGGCATGGGAAGAGAGGCATGAGCACGTACAGAAGTCCTAGTTTCATTTCTCTTGCTGTTGTGAAATATCCTGACAAAAAGCAACACAGGAGAGGGGAAGGTTCACTTGGCTTAAAATCCCAGGTTACAGCCCATTACTGCGGGGAAGGCAGCTAAGAGCAAGGGCGTCACACTCACAGAGGAGCACAGAGAGAACAGAAGCACAGGCATTCATCTTTCGCTTACTTGTTCTCACCCAGCTTCCTCCTCTCTCCCTGCCTAGGGAGTGGAATGGCACAGCAAACAACTGCCTGGGTCTTCTTCCCTCAGTCAACAGTAAAGACAACCTCCTACTGGCCAAGAGATAGATAATCCCTATGAGTCTCTTCCCAGGTAATTCTAAAGCAGTGTCAAATTGACAGCTAAAATTAACCAGCACAGAGGGAAAGAAGAAAAAAGAACTTATTGAAAGACAGTATGAACTGGAACCATGCTGATAACTGTCTATCCTTTTTTGGCCTTGACCCCAGTCCCAGGAGGTTGGCTCTACAGCCTGTTTCAGTAGCCTCCAAGGTTACTACAAGCAGGAGACCAGAGTGTGGAAAGGCTGTGTAACTCCTCTTGGGCTCCCTCAAGCACAGCTGAGCACACCTCTTGACAGAGCCAGTTCTCCACGCCTCACTCTTCTCCAGCAGTAGAGCCTTACTGTCCACGGCCTTAACACCCTTTGTAGGTTTCTCAACCCTGTTCTTACCTCTGAAGATAGCTCAATTATTAGTGCTTCTTGCCTCAACACAGAAATCTGTATAGACATATCTATGGGCTAAGATGAGCTTCCTATGGTGGGAGCAGGTTAGAGGCAATGTATATTATTTTCTGTGGTCAGGAAAGTTTGAAAAACATTTTCAAGGTTCTTCCTCCGCCACTGTCTCCTGTAGCTGGGAGCAAGTGAACTGAAACTACTAAAAATAAACAATTCGAACCTCTTTAATCATCACCATTTAGTAAGTAGTAATGTTCACATATAAGAAAATCAAACGTACTTACTAAAACAGGTAATGCTCACCACTGCCCAACAATGGAAGAGCTACCTTGGCAAGTGACTTATCAGTGCCCAGCACACAAGAAGAAAAGCTCTAACCAGTTCTAACATGTGCTGCTGTAATGGCACTCCAAGTTAGGAAATTTATTATAAAATACTAATAAAGCCATTTTATCACAGCTTAATATGTAGTTTTTAGAGTTGAGCAGCTACAAGTAATTCAAGCAACAAGTGACTAGCAATACCTCTCACCGTGTAAGACCAAGGAGTTATTTTAAAAGTTCCACCCTGAAATGCAACTCTCACCCACACTGGAGGATGAAATCAATCGGAGGAAATGAAACAGCCTACAAAGACATGGAAATTGCTGACCCTCTTGCAGGGTCAGTGGCTTTCTGAGCTTCCACAACATGGTGGTACAAAAGAAATCACTATGGATACTCCCTTGAGAGTACAGGGCCAGAGCTGACCCAAAGACACCAGGTCCTGGTCCTTCAGCAGAGCCTTCATTCTCTCCAGGTGCTGTGTGGTCTCACAGCAGATGGCCAAGCAAGAAGACAGAGGCTGTGGTGTTCCTCTTAATTCCCACCCTTGGTGACCTCTATCCAGGTACACCTAAGACTATGGTCTGCCACATTCACTGTACTTCCACTCACAAAGTCAAAAAGAGCAAATCAAGAGAAATGCTGCCCACCTGCATTGAACAAAACAGTATTTCTGCAAGAGCATTAGAAAATCCAAATATAAGCCATCCAATATAAGCAAACCCAAAGGAACTGTACCATAAAACATGAAAAGAACAGTATCCTTTAAAATCTATTATTATCTCTCCCTAAAATAAACAGTGCTATCCCTTACTCTACTACAGTTGCTGTTTATACTAGCCGTTCACAAACGCTGGAGATTTATTCTGTCGTGGGATCAGAAATCAGGATTATGCATTTGCTTTTACATAGGAACTGATGCTGTTAAGTGCTTTGGGTACAAACCTGCATCACCCACAGAGTTAGTATTGCTCTTCAGGACATCCCTGGGTAAGTAGGGCATGGGATACCTCCATATAACACAGAAGGAAGGCCCTCAAAGTGAGACTTAAACCAAAATCAAGCACTCTGCACCAGTGCTGAGTGCCTTCAACCTCAGCCACTGTACCACGCTGCCTCCCCAAGGTGAATTTAACCTGTACACTTGCCAGGTTCTCAAGCTAGCTGCTGGAGGAGGGCATGATGAAAATAATGAATTTGCCAAATCTTGACCCAAGTATTAAAAAAAACAAAAAATTCCTAGTAACGATGCCAGTCTTCTTGAACCCACAAACACACAGCCATGACTGGCTTTCATTAACTATACGGCTGCAGTAGAGGCTATCCCCACAGAAAGGCTGATTTTGCTGTATCGTCTGTCTAACCCCCAAACTTCAAGCATCCCAAACTCTTAGAGGTCATTAAGCAACAGGGAAAAGATAGTAAGAAAATATCACTACATAATTCAACAACTAGATCCCATCGTGGCAAAAATATCACAGAATCTTTATGATGGGCTTGGAAAAATTAGGCCTATTAATCCAACTTCTATAAACTTGCCATATCCGACAAAGTCAATCAGAAAACGAACCCAGAAGATAGTCCACACGAAAATGCCTCAACTTTATTTCTTTTAGGCACAAGTTACATCCCATCCATTTGGTGCATGGAAGAAGGTAAAGAGATGCCAGCAGGCAAGGTTAAAGCTTGGGCATCCAAAACACGACACAGCCTGAAAAGTGACAGAACCACGAAGTGCCACCCTCAGTGTTTGCGGCCAAGAAGGGAAAAAGCACGCTAAAATTTAATTATAAGTTTGGCAACTTTCTAAGTCAGGAAACCTGAGTATTTCGAGCTCCAGGAATCGCTCTCATCACCAAGCAAACCATCCTCCGAAGTAGCGGCTGGGCCAGGGGCAAAGAGTGGACTGTCGATGCAGGCAGAATCCAGTCTCTTCGGCGCGGACCAGCCCGCCCGCGGTCAGCCGAGCAGCTGTTGATCTCGGGGCCATGTTTTTAAAAGCCCGGGCGGACCGCGGGGCAGAGGCTGCGTGGAGCTGAGCCCCGGAAGGAGCGGGGAGGAGTAGGGAGGAGGCAGGAGCGTCCCGGGAAAAGTCAGAGAGGGCTGCTAACTGGCTCACCTAGCAGCAGCGTGCTCCAGGTCCGGCCGCGCCCGCGCCGCAGGCCCAGCGCCCAGTGCAGCCCGGCCGCCAGGCGGCCCGCGAGGCCGTCCGGGGCGGGCGCGGCGGTCCCTGCGCGGGGTCCCTTCCTGCCCGCCGCGCCCCTGCGCCCCGGCGACGGAGGCGTGCGCTCCGACCCCAGCTCCCCGGCGTCCACCTCGGATGCCCCGCTCAGTGGCGGCGGCGACGAGCGGGCCGACCGGGGCGGCCTGGGAGCCGCGTCCCGGTGCTTGCTCCGCGCCTGCAGGACCATCTTGGCATAGTCGCACCCGCTAGCTGCGCGCGCCCGGACGGCGGCTGGGATCCGCGGACTGGCGGTCGCTCACTCCGGCCGGCGAGGGCGGGCCGGGAGGCGGGGACAGCGCGGGCCGGGTGGCCGCTGCCTAACGCGTGGCGGCCGAGAGGCGGCGCCGGACTCCCGCGCCTCCGCCGTTGCCGCTCTCGGGTTGCCAGGGCGACAACGGAACGCCGCGGGGCGGAGGCGGGGACAAGCTGCGAGCGGCGCGGCCCCGCCCTCCGGCGCGCGCGCCCGGGCGCGCTCCAGGGGCCAAGCGCGCACGCGCGGGCTACAAGCGGGGCGGGACCGGCGGCCCGGGGAGTAGCGTGGACGACCTCCGGAAGCGGCAGTGCGCCCTCGGGAACCGGGATTCTGGCTGTGAGGCGGCGTGGCGCCGGGCGGGAACCGAATGGCCACAGATCGGCGCTGTGCGTGCGCTCCGGGGCTCTGTGCATTAGGCTTGTGCAAGAAACTAACGGGGTAAAAGTGTGACCCCGCCACTCAGAACAGCCAGGTTTCTGGTTCAAGGATGAGAAGCAGGGAGTGGACCGAGTATTCAAATAAGTGTCCGGTATGTCGGAGTGAGGATGTAAACTGAAGGCCTGGGTAGGAACCCAAACTCAAGTCATAAATGAAAAGGGCCTGTCAGGGAAGGTTATCCACGTGTTACTTTTACCTCATGTATCCTGAAAGTATGGAAACGGCTAAAAGATATGACACTTGAAAACGCATTGTCTCATAGCAGGATGTAGGAGTTAATGAAGAAGCCCAGGTAAAGAAAAAAAAAAAAATAGAATATATTCCAAGTTAACCTTCCTTGCCTCCAGCCCATTGCTATTTGCACAAAGCCTTGGAGAATTGCAGCAGCAGCGAGACTTATTTCTTGGCCCCTGTCCAAATGAGCTTGTTCCAAAAAGTCTGGATGCTGGAAATCAAGGCACATCGTTTCACTTTTCTCCACAGTAATTACAGGGGTTTCAGGAGGCTCTGGCTTCTATTGCTCACGACTTTATTAATATGAGCATTCATTAACTCAGGCACAAAGAATGGATTTTGTTAAAAGACTCACCGCTATATTACACTTTGTAAGTTTCCTGAGTTTGATTATTAAGTTATGTATTGAAAACAAGGAACAACTGTTTAAGACACCTCTATTAAAAAAAAAAAAAAAGATTGACAGTGTCGTACAGGGGCTTATATTGTGAAACAAGGTATCAGGTTGATAGAGTGTTATTTCTAGGGTTGATACTAAATTTATAACCCACCAGATTAAAAGAAATTTACTTCAGTGTCTGCCAAAGACAATAACAGTAATTTCATCACTAGCGTACTTATTAATTAGAAGACACACGGAGCTACAGTATTGGATTGCTTGTCCCTGAGACGTGGAGCATCAAGGACTGCTTCCCAATCAGTTTTTCCATGGAGTGTCACTGGTTATATCACCCACATTCCAGGGCAGTCCTTGGGCCCACCAGTAGTTGGCTAACACACAAAAAAACGAACTCTGTGGTTATGTTGTTTGTGGAGTTTTTGTTTTACTTTGACATTTTTGTTGTTGTTGTACTGATCTTTTGCTTGTTCCAGTTTTCATTTTTGTGATTTTGAGTGGTATTTTAAAAAGATTTTGGAGGTAAGAAGTTGAATGATAGGGGGGTTCTGGGAGAAATTAGGGAGAGGAAAAATGATCAAAATGTACTATATGAGAAAAATTAAAAGTGTGTACAAAAAGAGAAAAGTTTCCTTGTGCTTTCTGGGCTCTGTGGGGGAAACTTGTGGGGGAGGGGCGACTGATTAATTGGTACAATTCTGTTAGATGATTTTCTTGTTCAATAAATGAATGGATGAGTACAGGAAACGGCATAATCAAGCATGATGCTCCTAGCTCTTGAACATTCTCCACATGACCTGAGTTTCTGGAAGAAACCAAATCTCTCCAGTACTCCTCTTTAGCTGCAGCTGTGACCCAAGCTCAGAACATGGCTGAAAATTTGCTCAGTTGACTTGGGAAAGGACTACTTATGGGTGGGGCAGACCCAGTAGATCTTACTTCCTCTCCTGCGATGCAACCCTCAGGAAACCTCAAGTAAGGGAAGTGTGAACTGGGGGGATAGGGGATGGTGCTTGGTTTGAGTTTTGGGTTTTGTTTTTTGGTTTCATTTTTTGTTTCTTCTAGACTCAGGTTGGAATCCCTGCTCTGATGCCTGGCACGACTCTCCTGTTCACACCCTTCACCTTTTGAATCTCAGTTTCCCCCTCTCTGGAATAAGAAGAATTTTTATTTAGAAAGAGAGAGAGAGAGAGAGAGAGGAGAGAGAGAAAACTTATCAGATTTGCAAAACTTAAAAAAATGAGTAGGTGGGGCTGTTGTTCTATGAAGGTTCAAGGAGACTTGGGCAAAGCACTTGCTCTGTGCTGAGAGCACTGGGTGTTGACAAGGAAGAGAGGGGTTTGTTGCCCCCCCCCCCCCAGTGAGTTGGGCTGACAATCCAAGATTCTTTGAGCCAAGAGATGGCTCGCAAGCAGAGGCAAGAAATCAAGAGCCACCCTAGACTTTAATGGTCCTCGACTCCTTGGGTGTCAGGCTTCTCAGATCTGACCTGAATCCCTCACTGACCCTGCTTCCAACAGGTGCTTTACAAAGTAATATCCATTTCATGAATCATTAAGCCTAGATACAATAGCAGGCCACTCTTGGTGCCCTGCTCCTCAGAGGCAGGATGTTTTGCTCTGGGAAGTAGTAGAACTGAAAATGGAGTCTTTAGAGAATATGCCAGACTTGATTTAACCTTTAAAAATCTAGAAGAGCTGAGATACAGTTTATTCACCTCTGTATTATTAGACCAGTGCCTACCACATAGTGATTGATATTTTTTTTAAACTGACAAACTAAAAGCTATTCTTTATTAATAAAAAATTATGTTGGGCTGAAGAGATGGCTCATAGGTTAAGAGCACTGACTGCCCCTCCACAGATCCTTAGTTCAATTCCCAGCAACGACATGGTAACTCACATCCTTTTGTAATGGAATCTGATGCCCTCTTCTGGTGTGTCCAAAGACAGTGACCATGTACTCATACAAATGAAATAAATCTTTAAAAAGTTATATGTGCACACTCACATGAATTAAGACAAGGCTATAATGACTTTAAATTAAGTATTGGCAGTGAGCTCCTTTACTATGCTTTCTATGCTTTAATGGTATACCAGAAAGATAATTCCCACTGCGATACTATAGAATACTAGCCTGAGACAAAGAATCTAAGCCAGGAATCAAAAAGAACTACTACTCCAGAGAGGTTCCAAGGCTGATTCCAGAAAAAAACACCAATCCAATTCTCACTAGAAAACTATACTTTGCCCATGGATATGTTGAAGACACTTTGTGTGCACCTATAAGAATAAGTGGTAGATGATATAAAGATGAAGTAGACATAGAATGAAGATTAAAAGTATTAAATCCTAAAGCAAGACAAGTAATCCAGAAAGGTAAAACTTAGTAATGAGTAATGAAGAAAGTATGCGGGATCCAGGGGCATGCTGGGAATTGCCCTCCTCTTTGTTATCATTTAAGGCTCTATTTTGGATCTTCCAAATGTCTTTTCCTCCCTCCACCCCACTGTTTTCCTATTCATAGGTAACAGACAAATGTGGAGTCTCTGGTGCTAATTTTTATTCTCTTCAGCTAGATCATTTGAGCTCTATTTTAAAGAAGTGCCCTAAAGTTAGTTCCAGATTTTGGTTTCCTGGCTCAACAGCTGCTTCTACCAAGACTGGAACCAGAATAATCCTGTCACTTCACTGAAACTTAAATTGGTACAAAAGATCTATCTGTGTAGCAACTGGCTTCAGGCAAAGCTCCAACATTAGCTTGTCATTGTATTTGTTTTAATGCATCTCTAAAGTAGGGAGAAAATATATAAATTGCTACTTTATTGCTTTTTATATTTTTTTATCTTGTGCCTTTCTTGATTCTGACCTTGTAACTTAAAATATTCATGCCCCCATGAGTGTTCCCCAGAGAGTTTATTATTAGGCTTAGTCATAGCACTCAGACAATCATTCTGTGGCAGAAGTGCATGTCCATTAAACTAAAGTATAATTCCAATTATTGAAGGCTTACTAGGTCCCAAGTGCCTTAGCATATATTAGAAACATTAAAAATTCATATGTCAAATCTCTATCCTGGAAGAGCATAAGGTTTAATTGGTGAGGCAAAATAAACTAGAACAAAATATGCTCACATAACAAAGTGTATTATTTAGAACATAAGGGCTAAATTAAAAAGATGTGACGGCTGGCATGATGGAGGAGTTTTCACAGGGAAGTGAAATGTAGACTAGGCATAGATTTTTTTTTTCTGTAAATAGGAAGGAATGTGGAAGAATCACAGTAAGCAGGGAAAAGCATATTTCTGAAACCTGTATTTGGTAGATAGCATGTTTTAATATGACCATCTGAAATCCTGTTTGGAATAAAGGAAGGTGTAGAGGAATTTTAATCCAGTAACATGGCTGCTCTGGCAAGAGATCATATCTAAAGATATGATCCAGCTGGAATACATACAGACATGCTCTTTGTACACATCTTTAATCCCTAACAATGAAGGTAATGTCAGTTTGTAGAAGAAAGCAGTCATGTTTGAAAGTGATGTCTAGTTGAGGGGCAGACAAAGTGATGAATCAGAGAAAGATTTGATAGACTGAGTGAGAGATGGGATACAGCCAACTCACATGAGAACAGCAAAGGAAAAGAGACTACTTTAGAGCAGCAAGAAAGAAAAAAGTTGGTGGAGGGTGGTTGGTGGGTATGGTAGTTTTACAAGGGCATTCTTACAGACAGAATACAGAGAGAGAAAGCTAGACACAGATAAGGCACAATGAGCCAGAGAATAAGGAAGATCAAGAAGATTAAAACATAGTGCCAACGTCAATATGAGGCCAGGGAGAGCAATTTAGTCAGAAGCCTAGAGAAACTGAATCGAATCAGTCAACTTGGAAAATTAGATTGTCCAGAGACTGGAAGCTTCTAGGCCTAGGCCTAGAAGAAGTTAGAAGCAAGAAGGAAACACTTTGGGCTCAGCCTAAGCCATGTATTTGCACAGTTTGGGTACAACTTTCATGACTTCATCTGAGGAAATAAAAGCAAAACTTACAGAAGGGACTGAATATGAGTTACCTTATGAACGGGCTGTAAAATGTTCAGAACACACAGCCCATTATGTGACTTTCGGTGTGCTCTCAGGTCTGCCTGGGTCAGACAGCACCCAACATTCTGAGACTCGTCTATATTGATAATGGTCTTGGGACTAATGGAAAACAAGGATCCACTACTAACCTCTTTGGACCAGAACTTGCTAGTATCTAGCATGTTTTTGTTAACTCTTTACCAGAATCTCAAGCTTTCCTCTCACTTGCCCCCAGACAAAAAGGAAATCTAGAACTAATTCTCACAAATTATATGGTCAGTGTTTTATCACCAGTACATAGGACTATATCCAGTTGTGTCCCTGTCTCTCAAAGTGTCATAGGTTAAGGGCTTGATTTCTCAGATAGTAGTAATATTGGAAGTAGGGGCATGACTGAGAGGATATTGTTACTATAGAAGTTAATGTTTTCTGACTGGGGTTTTGACCAGTATTATTGATATTCTTTTCTTTCTCTTTGTAACATGAATGTTTATCCAGTGACAGTGTATGTTGGAAGTATGTAACTTATTTTTAAACAGCTTAACAGTTGTCCACAGCTAAGAGTTTCCCTTAGATCTCAAAAGAGACTTTGGATTGGGTTTTGAACAATACTGGATACTTTAATACTTTGGTGGCTCTTGGAGAAGTGCTGAATACACTTTGCTTTGTGAGATTGACAGGAAGCTTTCAGGGTCAGGTATATAACGATATAATTCTGATTTTAACTGTCCCCATAAAGATTATGTATTGAAGACATAGTTCTTGCTAGTGACACTATTGGGGGGAATTAAAGTGTTTAGGAGATGGGGCTGGTTATTGAACATAAGTATTTGGGAGCAAAGTGGGTCAAACATATCTCCACATAACCTTTGAAGAAGACAGTGGGATCCCTAGCCCTTCCTCTGTTTTCTGACAGCCACAAGATAGGCTGGGTCCTTTTCCCACGTGCTTCTACCAGGTGTTCTGCTTCACCTCCCCTTTAAGCAACTGAGACAAATGCCTACAGGCTGAAACTATGAGCTAAAACAAAGTTCTCTTCCTTTAACTTATCTCACGTATTTCATCACAGCAATAAAAAAAATGTTCCAGGCAAACACTGGAGAGACTCCTTTACTCAGCCTTTTAACAGTCTCTCCAAGATCTCCAGTTGGCTCCCATCACATTCAGCCCTTGTCCATGATCTCCACCTAGAACCTTCTATGGTGGGCTCATACATCCAATGACTGTACTTTGTCAGAGCTCCTTTCTACCCTCTCAGCACTCCTCTGAACCCCCTATCTGTAGTACTTGTCCTTCAAGATGACCCTTCCTTCCTCACTCATAACTCACTGTAGCAAACCCTACCAAGTCCTCACAGTTCTGAAGAACAGGCTTCTCAGTTCCTTCTGTTTCCTTTTCCAGGCCCCAGCATCCCTAATCCATCTTATCTACCCAGGTTTACACTCTCCTCATGTACCTTGTCACTGCCCCCATCTGCCTTTGCCTTGTATTATACAATCCAAGTTATCCAATCTAGTGCTTCTCATTGTCTCTTACTCTGAATCAGTGGTAGGCCCACCACTGCAACTCTGGTAGAATTCTACCTCCCTTCCCTGCCTGATTCCATCTCACCCACATAGCATAATTTCATTGTACAGCTCTGAGATCCACATCCATCTTTGTAAGGAATGCTAGGGAAATGCCACAACTTAGAAGGTTGGGAATCCCTATGGATCCTTAGTTCTATCACTAACTGGACCCTGACAGCTATCTTTTACATTCTTCTGACCCCATTCACCAATGCAGGTGGAAAAAAAACGTCTACTAATGTCTTATAGTTGTACATGTCACTAACCCTCTCATTCATACAAGACGGATTTTCCTCCCACATCATGGAGCCACTGGACACCTATACAAGGAACTGTCTTATCTTTCCAGAGTCACACTTGGTCTCCTTCCCTTTCACAAAAGAGAGAAAGGCTCCTTTACATGCCCAACCTCTCTTCTAGTTGACAGCCTATACCATCCTACAATCTTGGTGTCTCACTATATCAACTATCAACTAGATGCTGGGTTCACTATTGCTTCTTTTTGGTGATTTCAACCGTCACAAGCATGGCCAGTCATCTCCTATCTTAAGTAGCATCTCCCTTTCAAAGCAGTATCTCAATAGAACCATCCTCTTCTTCCTTTACCCAAAAATATTCTCAGTAGAGTTCTTCTACCTGCTGTCTCTGTGTCCTTATTTTCCTCCCAAGCTCTTAGAACCCTGGCATTCACATATAATATTCTACAGCTCTTCTCCTGCCAAGGTGTTAATAGCCTCCACATTATGAGCTTCATAGGAACATGTCTCCATCTGCCCTGGAATCTGATCACTCACTTTCTAAGGTCCACTCCTCCACAGCATCTGATCACTCATTTCCCATGGTCTTCTCCTCCATGGCATCTTGTGGTTCTCTTCTCTACAGCACCTAGTCACTCACTTCCTGTGGTTCCTCTAAACCACCCTCCCAGGATTTGAGATTCCTTTGTCTGCTTTTATTTTGTTCTCCTTTGAAAGTACATCTTGCTTACATACAAATACTCATTTCCCCAGGATTTGAAAGCTTCCTCTTCTCTTTTTTATGCCATTTTCCCCAGGCAATGTTCTGACTTTGTATTAGCAACATATGTTGACAGTGAAGTGTGTTGCAGAGGGCAGCTGTTTGCATAATGGCAGCCAGGTCGTGGGAGAAAGGAGAGCCACTCAGGCCTGCACCCCATGGGATCAGGCTAACAGACACTCAGGATATGTTTTCCCCTCAATTAATCTTTCTGTAAACACCCACACAAAACACCCTAACATGTACCTCAGTTTCCTAGGGGATTCTAAATCTACTCACACTAACAATTAAGCTTAATAATCACATTCTTTGCTACACATATCTAAACCTATGCCCTCAATTCCCCTCTCTGACATGCAGAACCAAATACATTACTGCCCACTCAATACTTGTACTAGAACTTCCCCTGGTGCCGCAAATGCCCAAATCACAACCCATGTTTTCTCTAGTGTCTTCATCTGAGCATGTAAGCATTCCCCCAATCCAGGAAGTTATTTTTCCGTTTTGTAATTCCTCAAATTGATCAATCTATAATCCTAGGCATCTGGCTCATCAACATCTGTCATGTCTCTCCTATAATCTATCAAAGCCTTCAAACTCATCCAAAGTGGTCTCTGCATCTTCTCTGACTACCCTTCAATCTTCTGCATCATGATTCCTAGGAAGCAAGTTACTTCCTGGGCACAAAGTATACACTTTTGCTCTATCCTGTCCTTCCACTGAAGTATACTCCCTTAACATAGGCCAACAGTAACACAACTAGCCAATCATGGACTGCAATCACTCAAACCATAAGCCAAATGAATATTTTCTCTTGAAAACTTGGCTATCTTGGGCATTTAGTAATCTTAACAGTAATGAACAGTGAATATCTGTTTCATAAGCATATCAGGTCTTATTTGGCTGAAATCTGATACAGATTTGGAGTGAGTAAGCCATGACTGATGAAAATTCTCCCACCCGACACATTCACTATTCATTTCAAAACAGTCATTATTTTTAAGTAATCTAGCAGATATATTTTAAAGTTAAGGTGTTTAGAGATTTAGTAATTTTGCTTACTAAACAAGTGTCCAGTTAAAGTAAGCTTGTGTGACAGATATTGTTTTTCTGTCAGTTAACTAAATATGAAGGGGCAGCTGCAGATGGTTCACTTCTACCTCCAGATGACCCAATCAACGTACACACTGCTCAGTGAGGGAACACTTTGCTTTGCCTGCCAAGAAGCTCTAAGATTTGTAGCAAACAACAGGGAAGGGGAGAGTATAGTGTGGAAGAGAATTGGTCTATTGAGAAAAGAACTCACTGCATCTACTATTGACTTCTGTCCCTGACCTGTGGCTATTGTGCATTGGAAATCAATACTACTTCAGAAGATCCAAAGTACAAAGTATGGTGAAATCATGTGCTACTGGCCTTGACCTTGCTTGTGGAGCAGTAAAAAAAAAACCATCGTAGGTTCCAACAGTCTTGGGAGTAATACTTAGTGTGACCTCTGAACAGTCTTGAGAGGAACAGAAACCACCATTGCTACTGCTGTGAGACAAAATGAGCATTCAGACAGGGGACAGCAGTGTGTTCTTACAGTACAGTCAACAAAAGAAGCAGATGGGCTTAGATTCTATCCTTGGTCCTGGAACTGCACATGCTACAGGCTTCCAGCCATGCTTGAGGGCTATATAGTGGTGTCGGTGAGATGTCTGGTGATGAACACAGTAACTTAACGACACTTACAGCCTGGTGTCCTTCCAAATTCTTCTGAACTTCCTTCAGTTCTCAATTGCTTCAAGTGTGAAAGTCAGAGAAAGTCAAGTGGAGCCGCTGGATTCCTCTGATCGGATGGTACAGTGGTCTTTCCTGGTGATAGTCGAGTGTTGTGTCTTGCTTGGTGATACCAAGTTTACTCACAGCTGCATCTAAAACAGTGTTGTGGGAAAGCTGACCCACACGCTGATCTGTGGTTCCCTTTGCATCTTGTTGTAGCTCTGAAATACACACAGACATAAGTTTGTTCTCCTTTCTTCTCTCCCATGATGGAATATATACAACCGAGCCTCTAAGAAGTTACCTACAGAGCACTTTCAGTATTTGCTTCAAAGTTGAACCTTCAGTATTATTTTCTCCATGGGAGTCAAGTGTGCATGGAGAGACTGAAGGAACTAGCCCTGGGGAGCACGCCAGACAGTCAGGGCAGACCCATCCACTGCTATGAAGCCCAGTCAAGTTGTAGAGGCTATGCAGGGAGATGATGAAACTTCCAAGAGCAAGAAGCCCAGTCTGCACATCTATTTTCCTCATTGAACACTATAGAGATCTGACTGCATTGCTTTCACTGGCCATGTTTGCCAGCTGTATGTGTTCTCAAAGCCCCTGACTCTATAAGATCATTGGGAGAAAGATTCCAAGGAAAGGCAAGGAGGACAGAGGACCCTGACAAGGACAGTAAAGGCAAAGAACACAGGCAGATAGAGAGGAGAAAGGGAGCCAGTTAGCGAGGAGCAGTTCACTGGAAACTGGAACAGAGGTAACACAACTGTTTGGAGTCTCTCCCACAGCTAGTGTAGTGCCTCAAAGAAACTACCCTGGAGCCCTGTGACAAGCCACCTGCTACAATCAGGCTACTTCCTCACCTGTCTGCTCCAACTACTCATCACAGTAAAGGCAAGTTTGCTCTTCCCACCCAAAGGCAGATTGGTCAGACAGCAGGGCAAAAGCAAGGGGGGAAACCTCAGTGTTCTAAAGGGGAACACTCAAAGGCTAGACACTTCCTGGTACTGGCACTGTTTCAGTCCTTGCCAAACACGAGAATGTGTAATTCTCATGGCATTGTGCAAGGTGTGTGCTGTCATTCCCAGTATCTTAGCAGAAGGACACAGAGACACTGAGTAACTCATTCAAGGTTACACAGCAGGTCAAGAGTAGACTCAAGCAGTTCTCTCCAACTCTGCCCTAATACTACTGCATTTGCTGTTTCAATGTACATAAAAGGCCAGGCACTGTGTTTTGTGCTTTCTCTTAAAACCTCAAAATTACTTCTTTGGAAATGTGGCCGTCATTCCAATCATAGGCTTTCAGAAGTATGTACAGAGCAACAGAGTGTGGCATTTTACGGGGATTAAGTTGACTTCCCTTTAATTTATATACGTATAACTAAGCCCCTGGCAGACTGACATTCTATTGTTAGTAACAAATGACTTTTCTATTGCTCACAGCCCATAGCAGCATGCCAGTGTGTTGTGACACCATCATGGCTAGGAAGCCACTGGCTTGGAAAATAAATGTGAATGGGGGATATTTATATAACCAAGTTGGAAACGTAGTTGGAAGACACACAAAACAAGACATCAGCAGTGCATGTCAGTCTTCCAGCCTTCCTGAAAACAGATTTTTAAAACAGTACTTGGTGGTAAAGCCAAAGCCTGTAGTGCCAAAGTAGAGGCTGGGAACTAGGGATGGGGGTTTCTAGTAGGCTTGGGTCATCTGGGGAGGACCCCAGGCTTCAGGATAAGCCCCAGAGTTATTGTTGCTAAAGAATTCAATTCCTTGACTGGGAATGTTCTCTGAAAGGTCACGTGACTCTTCATGAAGGAAGAAATCAGGGCTTCTCCAGGGACACATGTAAGTACTTCCTGGGGTCATTTGGTCCTCAGATGTGCCACAGCAGTCATGTCACTTTAGTGGAGTCATTCATTGGTACCCCGAAGGGAGGAAGCACACACATCTTGCATTCCCATCCAGTTAGAAGAGTCTGCAAAGCTTTAATAAAAGCAAAACTGAGATGGATGTCAGTCGCCCTGGAAAGGGTGAACTCTGACTGCTCTGCTCTCAATGCTTATTTCCTCTTGCCTTCACATTTCTTCTAGAAATCCACCCCCAAATTTTGTTCTTTTTCATTTCAAATGAATAGCTTTGTGGATCCCATGTGTGTCTCTGGGCTGCAGATACTAAGTGATACACTGCTGAATTCAACCCACACATGAGTGTTATTTAGACAAAAGCCAATGGATCTACATAATGTCTGTGTGGAAATGCCAGGGCTTCAGCATTCAGTTCAGTATTCTTATATATCCTCTTTCCCCCAGTTCTTTCTTACATAGAACACATTTGAGGATATTTCATTAAAAAGAAGAAATTATATGGGGGAAGTTAGTTTTGAAACATCAGTATGTTTCCTTTGGTTAGATTCCAAATGATCACAATGCCCATAAGAGATATAAGTCCATACTAATATATCAATTAGTTATCTCAACATTCTCAAGGCCTTGTTGGTTAGGAAATTTGATGATTAAAAACAACAACAACAGCCGGGCGTGGTGGCGCACGCCTTTAATCCCAGCACTCGGGAGGCAGAGGCAGGCGGATTTCTGAGTTCGAGGCCAGCCTGGTCTACAAACTGAGTTCCAGGACAGCCAAGGCTACACAGAGAAACCCTGTCTCGAAAAACCAAAAAAAAAAAAAAAAACAAACAAACCACCAACAACATTGATTTGTAACTTCAGGGCCTACTAGGGGTTGGGCAACAGACGTGATTTTGAGGGCAAATATGAAGAAAACCATGTTCTGCCCTAACTCAGCAATGAATTATTGAAGATAGCCCTCACCATGAATCCCAAGTCTGTGATGAACCAATATTACTGTTGTACTGGGGGAACATGGAGTTTAGGCAAGGGCAGAGGTCCAACTCAGAAAAGGAACGTGGTAGGGCTGGCATGACACCAGAGGAGGTGTACAGCACACTGAGAGAAGAGTAAGGGAAAGAGGGAGGGGAAAGGAGGGAAGGAAGGGGGACAGAATGTCCCAGTCAGAAAATGCCATGTGCCACTAGTCTTTGGTTCCAGGCCCTTTCCAAAGTCCAGTCTCACCCCAAACACTCCTGTACTTGAGCACCTGATGTTTTCCTGAGTAGGTGGGCTCATACAGCTGTCTTTTTAATGTTTCTAAACCAAGAGTTGATGAACTTAACTGTATGACTACTGAAAAGAGCATAGAACAAGATGTTTATCCATCTTACACAAATGGAATGGTTTCTGGTAACTACGCCAATGGCAACTAAATCACTACCGCTCTTGACTGAGCCTGCTGGATGGAGATTGGGTGACAGGTCTAAGCACTTGATTTGGATCAAAAGCAAAACTACTGACTGGCAATATTCCTGTCTCATTCAAAATGACTTTACTGTTACTCTAAAGGGGGAAATGCTCCTTTGGCTGTTTGGGTGGCTATCTGTTCTCTAGTGCACTGTGAATGAGAAGCTGTGACTTTCAGGCTCAAAGCAGTAAGGCATAGTGCCAGCTGCTAGTTAGTCTTCCTCCATATTCTGTTTGGGCAGCAGGCCAGTGTTCACCAGGTGAATCCATCTGCCTCATCAGCCCAGCCATGCCCCCATGCTCCACAGAACTCCATTGCAAGTTATCAGCTGCACTTAACCTACGAGAAACTTAGGCCCGCTGGACTCTCCAAACAACCTACATATCCTTTGATTCTGAGGGTTTTTGGCTTGTCTCCAGGATCCCAGTCAATACTTCTCTCTGCCCCCAGGAATGAGTGCTGGAAATAACACGGTGACCAGCCTCCTGGTCCAAGAGCAGCTAATCACAAAAGAAACTGGCAATTCCACCTGAGACAAGCACCTTTGGATCCAGTTGGTCACCATGCCAGGGGGTGCAGAAGGAGAGACCCCACTGTGGCAACGAGAGGTACTAGACATCCTCAGGATACCAGCCCCAGATGTGTACTTCTTCCCAGCCCAGGCTCTGGGCATTACAAATGGAAAAGTTCCCAAAAGAAGCCTAGCCCTAGATACTGTCATTAGCAAAGGACGAAAACCTCCTGGCTGAATGTGCCAACTCCCAAAGCAGTGTAAGTTAATACATTCTTGCTGTTTAAACTCAAGAGTCGTTCTCTGTGCTGTTGGCTACAAGAAAGTGACTTCCAGGATCACTCGGGGATTTTTCAGCTGCTTGGCTAGAATCAATTCATCCACTCACTGCAGAATTAGCCAGATGACTTCTGAGCCATTGGAAGCAATGGAGGTTAAAGCATTACACAAGCCTTCTGCCAGCCTGGATTTCTTCCTTCCTGTTGGCATCCAGGGGCAGCTCCTTCCCACCAGGATCCTACAGTGCGAACACACCCAGTGACTGCTGGTCTCCAGGAACAGGCTCCAGGGCACTCTGGCTTTTCCTGGAATCTTGCTGTGCGCAGGTGGCTCTGTCTTCTTTGAGAGGTGGCACCGAGCCTACCGCCTGCCTTGATTTTCTTGCTGCCTCTTCTCTCGTAACTTGGTAGTCTGTTCGGAATTTAGCACAGACAGTACTGCAGAGGTAGATGGGAGTCATCCCACCTGCCTACTCTGTTGCTTACAGGGAAAATGTGTGTTCTGGGTGTGTGCTGGTCTAGCGTCTTTCCTGAGTTAACCATGCCCTGTTAAGATCCTCAGTTGTCATCTGCTTCCTTGGCTGTATCTACTGCAGCATTCTAAGTCTGTACTCCAGGGGATGGCTACACAGAATCCCGATGAATGGCTCCCCCTAGTGTACTGCAGCGCATCACAGCAGCACTGTGCTCAATGCCTAGTGGGCACATTCATTCAGACATATGTGTATTATATTTTCAGAGATAAATTCATAGATACATATAATATATCTTCATTTGGCATCCACAGAGCACTTAAGTCAATAATTATGTGTTATTTATGTCTTTAAGATATTTTTTTCATAATTTTTCCTTCCAAGAGCTCTATGGCCAGTTAAAAATGATCACTGCTAAGTTTCTATTTGCTTTCTGAGTTTATTTTATTCAAGATGTTCTTGTATGATATAGAGAATAAGTGAGGAAGGATTAGGAAATGGGGAAGGTGATAAGGAGACTAGAGGAAAGGAGAGGAGAGGAGAGGAGAGGAGAGGAGAGGAGAGGAGAGGAGAGGAGAGGAGATACAGGATAAGGAAAACAGGAGAAATGTTTGGGAGTAGGGAAAGCTTCCCAGATGGCAAACCTAGGTTATTATTTTGCTTATAGTCTAAAAAAATTCAATTGCAGCTAATTAGCCAATATACAGTCGTGAAGCTAACAGAGATGTGTGTAGAGTACATTTTGCTAAGTCATCAAGGACACCAATTCACTATGCATTTTTTGTAAGCATTATACAAAGGAATATTGCCATTTTAGGATGCTTAAGGCTCTGTAAAGTCCTAGGGCAGAAGCAAACCATTTCAAAAGCCTAGTTGATTTTGCTTAGCTCCCATCTCTGATTTCGTTCATACAAGAAAGTATCAGAGCTTCTAGAGTGGTGTGTGGAAATCCTCTGAGGACAAAGTGACTCAGTGCCGGGTGAGTCTCCACTGTCCCTGTGTCATGTCAGAAACCCACAGTGGAGTAATAACATCCTTACCCAAGTGGAAAGCCATGGTCCTACAGAACACTTTGTAGGAAAACCACCTTCCTAATAGTCTCCTTAAAGAACTACTAGTGTCTCTAGGGGGCCTGGGTACCTTGAGGACATGGGATACTTTGTGGCCTGAGTGTCACAGTGGAGCATGAGCCCTGAATTAGCACTGGATCAACCCTGGCTAGTTGATGCTGAGTGCCACCATGGTCAAGTGAGGGCATTGCCCTCAGAAGAACTCTCTATTAGAGCTAAAAGTAATATATGATTGGTTGGTTTTTGACAACTTAACAGAAACTAGAAACATCTGCAAAGAGGGAACCTCGAATCAAGGAATTATCTCTGTCAGTTTGGCACACGGACATGTTTATGGGGACATTTTCTTTATTAAAAATGGATGTGGAAGTCCAGCCCATCATGGGCAGTGACACCCCTGGATAGCTAAAAGAAAGCAAGCCGAACAGGTCATGGAGAGCAAGCCAGTAAGCAGGTTTCCCTGTCGTCTCTGCTTCAGTTCCTGTCTCCACATTCCTGCCTCAAGCTCCTGCCCTGGTTTCCACAGATGATGGGCCTGGAGGTTGCTTTTGGTTTGGATGTGTATCACCATGACAGAAAGCAAACCAGGACAAATATGAAGTACTCTGGGAAATCCTGGCTCTCCTGTTATGGACTTACTGGCCTGCAGCTACTTCTTCTACTGCACTACTCTAACATCTTCACCCATCATGACTTTGTTCAGAATCTGCTCCATGCCCAGTGCAGTGTCAAGGTCAGAAGCAGTGAGGCTAAATAAAGGAAGCACAAGCGATGACCCTAAAAAGAATTTGAGGCTACCCAGAGAGATAAATGTACATGGGAAAATTAGAAGCTAGCTACAGGGATATGCCGTTAAAACGCATCTTCCTCTCTCAGCTCTGCCAGCTCACCCACACTGCAAATATGCCCAGTATTCTGGCACATGTGTTAGCCATTTTTATAGACTGGGAAACCTTCCTAGACCTCTCTAATGCTCCCCACTACCTTTTGTTTCAGACAGATCTCTCTATCTAACAGGCCACCTCAGGAGGTCTAAGTCTCACACAGACCCTTCTCTTACTCAGTCTCCTGGCCTTAGTTGGTTTCACCTTCATAGACCTCATGACTATGTATGCATCTCTCCACATTTTTTTATTGTGCTTTAAATAGACTTGCTGGACCAGAAACTTAACGAGGGCAGGGATCATGCGCATTTCACTTGCTGCAGTTTGGAATAGTATCCTCTGCAACACAATTGCTATTTCCTAGAAACATCAATTTCCAAGAAAACAGGGTCTGCAACTCCTGACACATTATATATGCTAAATAGGATAATGATCAAAACAACACAATTTCCATTCTGCACATTTGAATATTGCTGTTAGTTGCAGAGTCTCACATGTGGGTCTGAATTTACAAGTATCTTTGCAGTGTGTGCTTGTTGATATATATATATGGAGTGTTTGTGTTGCTGTCTGTGAATCAGCTCATCATAGAACTCAGCCCTTATAGCCAGAAGACTCTCAATGCTCAGCCTCTTCCTAGTTACAAGGACAATAAGTGTTTGTGTCTTTGATGAATCTGGGTTTCATCATTTGTAATTTGGGGATAAATGAACCTATTTCATAGGTTTGTTATAAATCAGACAGACAACTCAAAACCCCTTACTAATGAAAATTATTATAAAGGAAAACTGCTTTTGTATGCACATTTGCCCTCTCTTCTACCTCTTCTTTTTCAGCTTCTTCTTGATAAAAGGTCTCACACTCTGTAGCCCAGGTTGGCCTGTAACTAATTATGTATCCCAGGTTGCCTCAAACTCAAAATCCTCCATCCTCAGTCTCCTTACTTATATCAATTATTTAATTTAAAATGTGTGAATCTTATGTTAATTTAACACTAACTTAGATTCTTAATTTTCTAATTTAACACTAATTTAAAATTTTAAATTTATATATAATGATGTTCACTCATTTTGAGTAAAGATACTTTTACAAATCTACCCAACTGTGTAGAGCTCTTCCCAAATGTTCCAACTGCCCTATTTACTGTAACTCTTTCTGTCTGAACTCCTGTCATCCACTGACCTCATCTTCCTCCCTATAATTTCACCTTTCCCAAGATTTCGGGTTAACAGGTTCACCATATTCAGCTTTTGAGTCTCTTTTTAAACTTAGTGTCTGATGTGTGTTGCACAGATCAACAACTTGTTTTGTCCTTTGACTGAGTTTCCTCTTCATTGTTCATCCCTTGACTACCTAAAGTTCATCTCAGTAGTTCCCAGCTGTCGTGGGTTACAGGTAAGCTGCCGCAGTTCATTTGCATAGTGCTTCTGTGTCAATACCAGTTTTCATTTGTTTGGATGAATACCTTCCTGTGAGGTAACTGGTCATATTGAAGAGCCGTGTTTGAGATATTCTACAGTACACTGCTGAACACTTTCCTCAGTTACTGAGGTGACTCTGAGTTCTAACTAGCATTTATAATGCTATATGTTTATCGAAACTTTAGCATTCAAAATTAGGGTTATGAATAACTTGGATTTGATTTGTGTTGCCCTAATGACTAATGAGACTGTCTTATCATGTGCCTGTTTGCTACTGCAGTTATATACATACGTACCTACACATATAAGGTAGTTGAAGTAGCTATTTAAATTTGTGACATGTTTTAGAATCTTGTTGTTTCCATTTTGTTACATGACGAACACTTTATATATGCTGGATGCAAGTCTGTTTGGCATCTACATATTCTAAAAACGTTTTTGTAGTAATTTGACTTGTCTTTGTTCTTTTGTCATTACTTTTGCTGGGAAAATTCTAAATCTTTGACTAAATTCAATTTTACATGTATACATCAGGTTTGGGGGGGTCATATACAAGGATTCTCTTAGCAGACCATATGATGTAATAATTTTCCTCATATGTTTGCTTACAAAATATCCAGCTTTAGACTTTAGACCTATGATTCATCTTGACTCAAGTTGTTGAAATCATCCTTTCCCCACTAAATTTCATTGACTATATAATGTAGTATAGGAAAACTAATAACCCATTTATATCATTATATACATCTACATATATCATATATTCTCTGAACATAATACATTCTCTAGACTTTCTTTGAGATTTATTATTATTATTATATTTGATAACAATAATCATGATGATAATTGTGATGATGAAGAAGAAGAAGAGAAGAAGGAGGAGGAGGAGAAAGAGGAGGAGAAGGAGAAAGAGAAGGAGAAGGAGAAGGAGAAGAAGGAGATACAAGGTCTTATAAAATCCCTGGTGGCCTCAAACTCACGATGTAGCAGAGGATGGCCTTGAACTTTCCTACTCTTTCCATGTCAATTCCATCCCATCCTCTTATTAGGTAATGGAACTACAAACATCTATCACGATAAGCCAGTTGAGTCTTTTAACACCAGGACTGACAATTTTTAGCATCTAGAGATTATAAGTATATTTTAAATAGGTTATTTGTTGGTACTTGTATAAATAGCATACCTGTGAAATTTCAATGTCAAGTTTCTTTTTGGTAGTATGTGTAAATAAAATTAATTTCTATTGACATTTCAGTCACTTGTAATTTCTTAGCATTAGAACCTTTTCTTTGGATTTTATGGTATTTTCTATGAAATCACGTTGACAGAGAAAAGAGTTTGAGGACCTGAATAGATGTCTCAGTACATAGATGGCTCAGCACAAAGAAGCACTCATTGCTTTTCCAGAGGTCTTGAGCTTGATTGCCAGCACTCATATCAAGTGGTCCACGAATGCCTCTAACTCCAGTTCTAGGGAACCTTCTGACCTCTGCAGCCATATGCACAAAGCTGGCACATAACACACACACACACACACACACACACACAGAGAGAGAGAGAGAGAGAGAGAGAGAGAGAGAGAGAGAGGAATATAGAAATAATTGTTTTTTTTAAATAGGGTTTGTTTCTTCTTTTGTGATCTGCTTCTCTTTTCTTTTCCTTGCCTTACCACACTGGCCAGAGCTTTCAGTACAATGCTGTATAAAATGAGGCGGGTAAATTACTTTGCCATGTTTTCCAATTTTAAAAATAAAGTGTTCAGTCTTTTTATATTCAATATCAAACACTTCACTATCAGTTAATAAGTTTCCCTCATGAAGAGTATCCTAAGAATTTTAAAATCATAAAAAGATACTAAAAAGTTCAAATATTATAAATAGACATCATTTTTCCTCCATGGCCTACCAATATGATACAATACATTAATTGATTAATGTTGAGTTTGTTCTGAATTCTTCCTTAAAATAAACTATTCATGGTGAATTAGTTGCTTAAACTTTTTGCCTCTGTGCTTTTCCTCTCTGTTCATTAAAATATTGGCATGTGGGTCATGAGAATCGTCCAAAGGTCTACTGTTAAAAGGTTGGTCCATAGCCTGGGATCCTGGTGGGAGATAGTGAACCTTCAGGAAGTAGGCCTAATGAAACGAAGTTAGTTCATTACAGTCATGATCTTGAACAGGATTTAGAAATCTGTCTCTCTGCCTCTTTGCCTCTCTCTTCATCTCTCTGTCTCTATCCTCTGTATGTCTCTGCCTCTCTGCTTCTGTCTCTGTCTCTCACTGTCTCTGTCTCTGTCTCTGTCTCTGTCTCTCTCTCTCTCTCTCTCTCACACACACACACACACACACACACACACACACACACACACTTCTCTAATTTTCACCTGCCAGGAGGTAAATAGGCTTCTTGTATCACATGCTCTTGCTATAAATGTACTATATATACTGTAAAGGAATTTAATCCAGCAACATGACTGCTTTTTCAAGGGATCACTTCCAAAGACATAGATCTGTGTGATCCAGCTGAAATGCAGACATGCCACACACCTTTAATCCCTCTGGCTAAAATCAGACATGCCCTTAGTATACACCTTTAAGGTAAAATTTGTAGAAGGAAGCAGCCAAGTTTGAAAGTGGTGTCTAAATGAGAGGCAAAGTGATGAATCAGGAAGATTTGACAGAATGAGTCAAAGATAGGATTGTCCACCTTTCGTGAGAACATCACAGGAAAGAGAAGCTATTTAAGAGCAATCAGGGAGATGGGGGTGGGGGGGGAGAGAGAGAGAGAGAGAGAGAGAGAGTGTTGGGAGTCAGTGTAGTGAGTTCAACAAAGCAGAATTGAGTTCCTTTGTGAACTCATGCAGTTCACTGCAAGTCAGCAGAGGCAGTTAAAGCCAGAGAATAAGAAGGAGCTGGACAATTAGAGCAAATTGCCTGAGTTAGCTTGAGTCCAGGTAGGGCAATTCAGTGAGAAGCTAATAGAAGTCAGGTTGAATCAGTCAACATGGAGAGAAATTTGGGCCAAAACAGATGAGTTAAGCCAGACAGTCAGAGTGCTGAAAGAACTAGAAAAGGTGAGCTTACTAAGCAGTAAGCCTCGGAGACAGTACTTACATCAGGAAATAAAAGCTACTTTTACAGTAGACTGCTAAAAGCCCAAAGACATATAGAGTCCATGGTTTGTAGAAATATTATGTGTAAAAAATGCCTGAGATGAGTTGAGTAAGGGGTCACTGGAACATTCTGCTTCCTGGTCACTCTCTACTTTTGCTCTCTGAGGTAAGCAACATGCTTACGTCTGAAACACGTTCCCATCATATTTACCAACATCACCCAAACACAATGGAGCCAACCCAGCCCGACCCCTCCAAACCAGAAGGAAAATAAGCATTCACTCTTTGTAAGTTATCAAAAGTACCTAGGTGCTGGGTTGATAAACTAAGTCAATCTAACACAGTGATGCTTTCCTTTTTAGGTTCTTGAGAACACTTTTCTGGCACATAGAAGGATGATGATATCTATTTTTAATGTCTTCCTTGTTTTCAAATTGGCCAGCAGATTTTTGGCTTTAGAAACAACATTTTCCATGTCTTATTAAATATATTTGATAAGAATCACATCACTCATCTCTGAGAACTGTGCCACAATCACTGCCCTTCCCTGCATAAGAGATGCCAACCAACCCTTTAGTAATTTGAGCATCATAGAGCTGCCAAGAGTTCTAAGACTGAGTCTGTTCTTCATAGGCATATGAAGGAAGGTTGGAGAAGTCTTTTGACTGAGAGTACAGTCCTAGCCCACCATGAAGGTAAAGTAGAGAATTGAATCCTACTGTGATAGTGTGGCTGTCGGCTCCCATAGCTGCACAGTCACAAGCCCAAGCCTCACTTTCCTCTTTCCATTAAGACCTCCCTTGAGAATGAGACTTTCTCTGGGTCTCTGACTGCATTATCCATCAAATACACTGCTGAGCTGTATGCCTTACTGACATTTCATCCCTCTGTGGCGTCAGAGCCTTAAAAATGGACTTTAGTCTCCAAAGCAGCAAGGCCTTTCCATTCAGGTGAGCACAATCAAGGGGGCTTTCATCTTATATTCTTAGGCTTTTACATGGGTAGTGTTACAAAAACATATGGGTGTTCAGTCACGTGTCTCATTAGTCATTAGTTTCTTAGAGGGTTCTCTAAGAAACAACCCTACTTAGACTTTGATGCTGCCTTCATTAGTATGTTCAATAATAATTGATGGCCCCTGGGTCTCACATACACCTCACACTATTGCTGTGGATTTGGTTTAGCACTTGTATTATGTTGATTGGGTTCCCAAAATTGCACGAGAATTTCGCATGTAAGATGCTGAGGGTCCCTGCCTCCAGTTGATTTTGATTGGTAAAGAAAGTTCCCAGCAGTCAATGGCTGTGCAGGGAGACAGAGGCCGAACTTGAGGATTCGAGGGCAGGGGGACTATGAGAAAGAATGAGGATTTAGAATTGCCATGCCAAGAAAACAGAGAGATCAGGACTTAGAAGTGCAGGACAGAGAGACAGAAAACATGAAAGAATCGAGGACCATGGCCAAGGAAGGCTGCAGGCCTAGATCTGTGGTGGCCAGGATGGAATACAGGTTTTACTAAGTAATAATTCAGGAATATCAGAGGGGAGAATGTGCTAGCCACGTGGAGGATTTGGTAGTGGCCCCACCATTAAGCTGCTTAGAGCATATTAAACTATAAGGCTGCATATGTGTCTTTCATTCAGGAATCCAATACTTTAGGCAGGTATCGAGGAACTCACTTCACCTCCAGGGAGATTAGAGCAGATTAATCAACTACAACAACACACTATGGCAAACGTGTTTCAGGCAAGAATGGGCCTTCCTTCAGATAATCTGAAATCCTACTAAGTAGGCAGCAGTGACTACTTGTACAGGACATTCTTCAAAGGCATACATGGGATGTCTGAGGCTTAGTATATCCTAAATCCAAGATTCCAAACTTGGGTGAAGAAAGGAAAGGGGTTTCCTCACCCTTCCCACTGATTTGTTTCTTCTAAGCTCAAGGGTTATTTCCTTGCTCCTATCTCCATTCAGCTTGGTTAATAGCTTGATCACTAGCTTCTCTTTCTCTCTCTACCCTAGGAAGCCCTGGTCATAGGCTTCCTACTCCAGGCCCCTGGCCTATAGCAAACCTGGGAAAGATAGAATAAGACCTGTGTGATCTACTAGGGCAACAACTTCTGAAATAACTCTTGAGATATGCTTTGGAGCCTCAAACTTAAGGTTTCTGTTACATGTTACATTCAAGGAGTACCATCACTTTCCTCTTAGTCAATAGTCCTTGTCTTCCATGTTCCCCTTCACCTGGATGCAAACATAAAACGACAAGTCCTGGATCCCCTACTTTTCTAGATGTCCCCATAAGTAAATGGCTTCCATTTAGGGTCCTTTGAGTTTTGGTTGCATTGGGAGATTGGACAGAGTAAATATTAATTGTGAGCCTTGCCCCTTTTCTAGGGAGACTTTTAGAAAGGTCATCAACATCTTTGGCACCTGATTTTTTTTTTCATTTGTAAAACAACTTTACTAAGATGGTCTTAAGATTAAATTACATGATGGGTCTAGCACACAGAAGGTATATAACTGGTGACTATAAGTATTTTCATAGCATCTTCCCATGCCCTTGATGACTGTTGCCTGGTTCCAAATGCTTTTTAAACTTAATCTGATCATATAGCCCTGAGTCATAACTGATAGTAAACCCTTGGCCCAGTCCTCATTTATACTAACTGTATACTTTGAACTGGATCATGGGTCTTTTCAGTAGTTTTCTCTGCCTTCTTTGCTATTTCATTATCAGAGTTCCTTAGGTGTTCATATGAGAAAGCAAGGGTATATAACATAAATTCTAAAAAAACAGCTTTACTCCAAGGCAAATTACAGTGTCTTGTGTTAATCAATATGTGGCTGAATTTTGATAGCTAGGCAGATTGTCTACAAAAAATCTAGAGCAAATGGTTGAAACACTGAAGGGCTAGATTATGTCATATTCATCTGTTCAATCACTGCTTTATATGTCAGAACAGATAGTCATGATAGTAAAGCTTTCATAGATGGTTTTGTGTGTGGAGTTAATGACATTTTACTTGTTCTGTTTATATGTGATCTGGTTCCAATCTCCTCTATGGCTATAGCTGTAAAGGTCTTTAGTGGCATTGCCACATAAGGCATTACATAGGAACTAATACAATGTGTCTCACTGAGAACAATCTTTACTTGGGCTCTAGAAATGTGACTGTAGGATGCAGTATTCAGTCACCAAAATCTTTTACTTCAACTTTATAAACATGGTAAAGAGATAATTAATACATACTGAGTCTATACTGTACAAAAGTCTAAGTACATAAACTTCATAAAGTTTTAACTTGAGAAAAAGTATTCTCAGTGAACTACTGACATCCTCTCCCAACACAGGCAAGGTCATGGGATCTTTTCACACGTCTGTTGCTCATCTTTTTTTTTTTTTCTTCCACATGCCTCATACTATTCATGCCCCCTTGTAGTTCTAAGAACCATGGCGTCCATCATGCCGGGAATGTGTTTAGTTACTGAATACTAACCAAACAAAGTTTTAAAAAGAATTTTTGTCATGTATGTTGCCAAAGGGCTTCTTCCTTTCCTAGTACATGTCAAACAGACATTATAGTTTGAATTGTATTCTCCCATCATTTTCATATTTGAATCCCTGACCTCTAGTAATTCAAATGTTTAGAGCTATGGTCTCTAAAGTGACAAAGTTAAATGAGTTCATTGTGTGGAAAGCCATTTTATAAGACTAATGTTTTTCTAGGAAAAGCTTCTTAGGACAAAGAGCAAGGAAAACCCATGTGAAACCACATTGAGAAAACTGCTGCTGACTTCCTGACCTCTTATGTCCATCTTCCAGAAGCCTCAAGCATATACTTGGTTTAGTAGCCCTACCAAATGAAACATAATAGCCTTTCTCCAGTGGTGACCTCTCTGTTTATTTCAGGGAACAAACATATGATCAGTTGTATTTGTCATCTTCCTGTTCCTGGAATTGGTCTCTAGAGGCCAAAGGTGTAGCACAAGAAACCACTAGGAGCCCAAGTCTTTTTTGGTTACTTCTAGTGATAAAATAGCATCCATGAAATTATTGTGAAATATAGAGTAAGTGCCTTATGTGTGCACCATGGTTTTAGTGGGTTGTTTGGGTTTTTCTTGAATTTTGTTTTTAAACTCCTTCCTGAAATTAAAAAAAAAAAAAAAAGCCAATGCCAACAAGTGACACAGTAGTCACAAAGTTTTCAGAGCAACAGGCCTTTAGAGATCTTCTAGAGTTGCCAGTGCTATTGGCAAGAATAGACATAAGCTTTTGCAGATAAGCTACTCATCATGGAAGATCTGGTTTCAATAACCATCAATACAGTATTGTAAGATGCACAATTATCATTTCCTTTGCATTTTAAAGGCCCATGTTCTCTCTTCTGCTCAGTTCTGGTTCTTCATGGAAACTTTACACTTGAAGGGATGCAATGGCAAGGCTTCTTACCTTTCTGTGATCCAGAATAATAACCTGGCCTCAGCTTCGAGGATTGCTTGGGCAGACTGACTATGTGTAAAGTTTGTATGTAGGTCAAGAAACATGCATGAGGGCGTTTTACAAAGGATATAATCTCACATGTACATGAATCTATATATTTAAACCCTCTAAAACAAGCAAATGACACTGGGCAAAGTATTCTGAAGTTGAAGCCTTTTTGTTTTCCTGGAGAGTATTGTAGAAGGAAAGAAACACCCAGAGAAAGTCACTGCATGTTTAGCAGAGGCTGTGGTCAGTACAATGGCAGAGGTGGGAAAGCTGGGCAGGATCAGACAAAGCCCCCAATATGGATCTTGTAATTATGTTTCTTACTCTCACTGAGAAAGTAATACAAAGGTCTACTTAGCCTCAAGACCATGCGATTGGACTGGCATCCAGCAGTGGGCAGGCCAGACAACTGTAGTCAACAACCTTCACTCCTTCCCTTAGGCTGCACACCCCATCCTTGCCATAGATAGCAGGATTAAGGTGTGCGAGCATCTCTCTGATAGGGCTTACAGTGCTTGGTGTACACAGACAGGAGTGGTACAGCTGGCACATGGTAGTTTACTTTTACTTTGCTGTTTGTAGCAACGCTTACTTCCTATGTGGATGACCCAGTTTAAATTCTCACTGGTAGTAGTGGGGAAGATTGAGCAAGGAAACTCTGGAAAGAGAGAGGTGAGGGGCAGAAGAGCCAGTGTTGCTGCTAGCCATTGCAATCTCACAGGTGGAGAAAGAATATTCATGGTTTTGGGTTCTAATAAAATGTATAGAAATGGTATCTTAATATTTTTCATAAATCCATGGCAAACATTATATAGTTCACAGCCAGAAGATGGCACTAATGAGATATAAAAGGCTATTTTGTGCATTACAAATTCTTTTGAGGTATCTATCCCTTTCTACTTATTTTTTAAAGATATAAAGCTAGCTTTTATAATGTAGTAAATCACTTAAACACAGAGGATAAACTACAGCTATCATTTGAACTGTGATTTTGTTTGGTTTTCACAATATGCAAAGACAATACAGCTAATGTTTATTTAAATATATCCAGAGTTATCTAAGTTCAACACCAGTATTTAACTTGTCTTCAAAGTGCATACAATGCTGTGTACTGTGCCTAAACTGTTTGAGTGCTCAGTCTCTGCTGTTCCCAGGGGACTTTTCTTCACTTAGGAAGGGCATCTCTTAAGTGTAAGGTATCCCTCCTGACAAGGGATTCTATACCTCAGAAAGATTTCTCTCATGTGAGGTCATAAACCAGCAAGGGTGTAAAATGAGCAATGCCCAAGTGGCATCGCATCTGGATACCAGAGAAATTCATGGAAAACTAGAGTTGGTGAAAATGTAAATCTAGGAAGGGGTGACAGGTATAACGTCAGAGGAGGAGGAAAGTTTGAATGGTGGAAATCTTAAGGCTACGAATCAAAATGATAGTATGTACACATCCATATTCACCAACACATATGTACATTTTCTTTACCGCTTCTTCTGTTGACGAGTACCAAAGTTATTCCATGACAACTATTTTGAATACTGCTGTAATAAACATTTGATGCACAAGTATCTCTGTGACATGCTGATTTAAACATCCTTGCTAAACACCCAGGAGGTAAAAGGTTGAGGCACACAGTATATCTAGTCTTCTGAGGACCCGCTACGGTAATGCTTACAGTGGATGCACACGGCCACGTTCCATCCGAAGTGCTTGAGATGGAATCACACTGGAATGTAAGTTTGCCTTTCCCCGATGGCTACTGAAAATAAGCATGTTTTCATTTTACTGCTCATTAATAGTTTATCTTTTGAGAACTTTGAGTTCATTTCATTAGATCACTTGGTTTTTGAATCCCTTTTGCACTCTAGACATTCTTAGGCAGAGGAACATCTGGTAAGAGCAGTCTCCTCATCCCTCGGCTTTCCATTCACTTGTCTCCTTACAGTATGGAAGCTTTTTCATCATCACAAACAAAACAGAATCTTATTCAAAACCTTCTTCATTGAGCCTAGATCTTGAAGTATTCTCCCTGTTCCTACCATGAGCTTTGGAGTTTGCAGTCTTACGTTAAGGTCCTTGGTCCATCTAGAGTTAACTTTGGTGGATGAAGTGAGATTAAGATCTGGCTTTATTATTTATTTTATTATTTTATATTTCCATTATTCTACATGGGAATATCCTGTTCCTCCAGCTCCATTTGTTGATGAGGCTGTCTTTCTCCAATGCAATTTTTAAATTTATTTTAGAATATCATCAGAATATTTCTCTCTTCCCTTTCCTACCTCCAACCCTGCCCTCCATATACTTAAGAAGGACATGTCTTAAGTTTAAGGTATCCCCTCCTTACAAGGGATTCTATACTTCAGAAAGATTTCTCTCATGTGAGGTCCTTCAAATTCATAGTCACTTTTTTCATCAATTGTACTTCAAGCATAAAAATATTTATACATATACATTCCTAAATATAGCCTATGCAGTCTGTATAATTTTACTTGAATGTATGTTTTCAGAGCTGACCTTCAGGCACTGGACAACCAACTATTGTGCTCTTTCCAGGGGAAGACGACCTCTCCTCCTCCTAGCTTTTCTGGATCTCCGATAGTGCTTTGTGTAGGGTTGCGGCCTCCTGCGATTTTCCTTGTTCACTTTGGCATACCCATTGGTAATGTACTTGCTCATTTAAGATTGGATAGTAATGCTGGTGAGATTTCATGGGTGCAGGCTCTGTCATTACTAAATGACACAATCACACAGCAAACTCCCTGATCCTCCAGCTCTTAAAATCATTCCACCTCTGTCAGAACAATTTAAAAAGTAATAGTTTTTTCTTTATCCCTGTTAGCTCCTAAATAAATGATAGAGACTATTTATATTTATTTAACTAGTTTTACAGCACAATGACTGAGCAGTTATTAATCTATTCTAATCCTCTGAGATAATCTAGCTACCTCTCAGCCACAGACACTGAGATATTTGCATTTTAGTATTGATCTAGTTCTCTCCCCAAGGTGTGTTTCTAGGGTGTCTCCTGGATCTTTTTCTCAAGGTGAATCCTCGCTTCTTTCCCCATCCCTTTCCTGGGATCAGAAGTCCAGTCTTATTCTTTCTTCTGCTCAGCCATTGGTTGATCAGCTCTTATTGACAAACCAGAAAGTAAGTTGTGAACAATATTTACCCAACATTGAGATTCTTAGAATAATCATTACAATGTCATGTATGGATTTCAATCAGATATTGGGACGGAGAAATTAGCATTTGAATAATACAAAAAGCATCTTTACATGGTGCACGAGAGGTTATCTTTGCATACCTCCTGTCTTGTGATGTTCACTGAGTAATTACAGGAATGTTTTGTAGATGTATCTATTTCGATTGGTTGTGGTTTTTCTGTCAGTGGTCTCTCTTTATTGCAAAGATAAGTTTCCTTCCCGGATGAGGGGTAAAGACCACACTTATTTGTGGGCATAAGGACAAATGTTTCTGGATTGTTATTAGAAATTGTGCTGTTTTGATAAAATGATGGTTGTAGATTCTTCTCCGATAACCTTGGGTTCACTAGCACTGAGTAGTGAGCTAGAGTTCCAGAACCAGGTATGGTTTCCCTCTTGCTGATAAGGTGTTAGGTACAATTATAAATCTGTTGATTACTCCCAAGGTATGTGTGTCACTTCTTGTACTCTTGGAGTTCCTGTGCCATGCTGGATGTTGATGTGGTTTAGGCATCATAACTGAGTAGGACTGTTGGTTGCCTCCCTCCTCAGGGAAGGGGAACTCAGGGCAGTTCCAGCTCAGGGATCTCTGGGTTCTGCATCTCAAGTGCATGGACTGTGCCACCAAAGCAATGCTCATGGGACTGGAAAAGTGGAACATAAACACCAGAAATCTTGGAATTTGAGATCAGCACCAATAGAGCTAACTTCCTCCCTACTTCCATGCCTGTTTAGAGGCAGGTAAGCATGACCTCTAACTAGGCAATCACGGGCAGTCGGATACATAGCACAGCATGTGAAACTCTTCCCCATGCAAATAGAGCATCATCAGCATCTCAGCTTCAGCCAACAGAAAGCGTTTACCACCAAAATCCCACCCCACTCCCCAAGGTTCATATAGTCCCTGTTCACATGGAATAAAGCACACAAGATATTTCATCAAGGAATGTATAAGACTGGTTGTCCCTGCAAGCATACATCTGTGGACTTTGGACCAGCCAGATGGTCAGGGTCCCACTGCTGTGGAGACTCATCAGATCTGAGCACTGGCTCCTGACATCACTGCTGTGCTGCTGCAGCTGCTATGGGACCCTGGCCACTTGCCCCTCAGTGACTACCCAAACTTCATTACTTTCCTAAGTGCTGTATCATTTTTGGCATTCCTAGCTGGACCAGAGCCCTATTCATAGCAGACTCTGCTTCACCCTCCTCAGTCTGGTGTTCAGCGACATCTGATTATTCAGAGCGAAGAGGCAGGCTACATACTCCACATGTTCTGGACTTTGCCTTTCCCTTTCCAAACCTTCAGAGGCACCCTGTCACCTCACCAGGTCAGGAGAAACAAGGAATTACAACTTTCCACCTCTGGGGGCAGGGTGGGGGGAGCCAAGAGCAACATCAATAGCCTCCATGTTTTCAAATCTCTTAGGCAGCCCTGGCTAACAAACTCAGAGGACTTCTCAGGTTTGGGTACTGGGGATTTTGTTGGACTCTTGGAAGGAGCCCAGTCAGAAAGAGAAAAAAGTTCATTAAAGCTATATATGTGTATTTATATACAGGACTATCCATATTACAGATGTTTTGATAGCTAATAGTATGATTCCCTGTGGATATTCAGGCATCCTTATTGTTACTTTATCTTGCTTCTTTTGGTTTTACTCCCTACCCACTTCCTAGCGTCCTCTCTTCACCATCTCCCTTATCAGATCACTTGTAACCTGTGGGAAGCCATTCCAGACTCCCTGGCCAGCCGATGGAAATCTATGTCAGGCAGTAAACAAGCCCATATTTGGTGGATGGCTCCCCCTTAATCCCTGATTGGCTGAGCAAGCCTGCCTGGTGAGGTGATGTGACCTGTGGTGATTGGTTGAGGCGTGGTTGTGGCTTGAGTGGATAAAAAACGCTTGTACCGAGAAACCCTGTCTCGAAAAACAAAAAAACAAAAAACAAACAAACAAACAAACAAACAAACAAAAACGCTTGTACCCGGAGGCACGGGGGATTTGAAGAGAGAAGCTGCCTGAGTAAACTGCTTTAAGAAGAACCTGTGGCTGCATTTTCCTTGCTGGTCAAGTTGGATGCAACAGTAACCAGTCACTCCCCTCTTTTTTTGGTTCACAAACACCTATTCTGGCAATAGTCTTGTTTTACTTTCCTGAGTTTTATAGTTAATACAGGCTGTGTCATCACATCTGAAGATATGGAGATGGGAGCCTCAAATGAAACAGGACACATGGAGTTTGTGTTTCTGAGTCTAGGTGACTTCATTCAACAAGATCTGTTCTAGCTCGTTTGCCTGTATGATTTTATTTTTCTTTACAGCTGAATGGTATTCCATGGTTCATATGTACCACACTTTCGTTATCCATTCCTCTGTGGAAGGACATTTAGGTTGTTTCAATTTCCTAGCTTTTGTGAATAGAGTATAAATGAACACAGCTGAGCAAGTATCTGTGAAGTAGTGTGCCGAGTTCTTTGGGCACATGGTTATATTTTCAGCTTTATGAGAATTCTCCAAATGGATTTCAGTGGCTGCACCAGTTTGCAATACCACTGTGAGTCCCCCAGCATTTGTTGTCAGTTGTTTTGTTGATCTTTGCCATCCTGACTGAGGTAACATGAAATATCAAAGTTGTTTTGATTTCCATTTCACCAATTACTAGGGTTGATGATTTTGGGAAGAAGACATTTCTTAAACACATCTTTCTTCTTCTGAGAATTATCTATTCAGATCCTAGGCTCATTATTCTAATGAATCTCTCTCTCTCTCTCTCTCTCTCTCTCTCTCTCTCTCTCTCTCTCTCTCTCTCTCTCTCTCTCTCTCTCTCGTCTCTCTCTCGTCTCTGCCTCTGTCTCTCTCTGTCTCTCTCTGTGTCTCATTCTTTGTATATTCTGAATATTAATCCTCTTTCAGACTCTGTTTGATATATATCAGACAAAGGTTCTATTCTTTGCAGAAGTGTTTATGGTCTTCTCTTGTCAGTTGTTAACTTCAATTCTTGGGTAAATTGTTTCCTAATTGATTTTCTTTTTCATTAATTTCTTTCTTTATTCACTTTATATCCAGGTCACAGCACTCTTCTCCCTCTTTTCCTCCCAGTCCCACTCTCATAAATCCCTCCCCCACCATTACTCTGTACCCTTCTCCTCAAAGAAGGTGAAGTCCCCTTTGGGCACCACCCACCCATCAAGTTGCTGCAGGACTAAGCACATCCTCTCCTACTGAGATCTACTCAGGCATTCCAGTTAGGGGGAAGTGGTCTAATGGCAGGCAACTGAGTGTGAGACAGCCTCTGCTCCAGTTGTTTGGGGACCCATATGAAGACAAAACTACACATCTGCTACAATATGTAGGAGCCATAGGTCCAACCCCTGCATGCTTGTTGGTTGGTGGTTCAGTCTCTGTGAACCCCTAGAGTTATTTGACACTGTAGGTCTTCTTGTGGTGTCCTTGACCACTCTACCTACTTCAATCCTATCCCTACTCTTCCACAAGACTCCTCTAGTTTCTCCTGATGTTTGGCTGTGGGTCTCTGCACCAGTTTCCATCAGCTGCTGGATGAAGCCTCTCAGGAGACAATTATGCTAGGCTCCTCTCTGCAAGCATAGCAGAATATTTTTAGCAATGTCAGGGATTGGCTCTCTTCCATAGGATGGGTCTCAAGTTTTGCCAGTCATTGGTTGGCCATTTCCTCAATCCCTCTGCTCTAGCTTCTTCATTCCTGAGCATCTTGTAGGCAAGATGAATTTTGGGTTGAAGGTTTTGTTGGTGGGTTGATGTCCCCCTCCCTCCATTTGAAGTCCTGCCTGGTTACAGGAGGTGGCCACTTCAGTCTCCATATCCCCTGCTGCTATGAGTCTCAGCTATGGTCACCACCATAGCCTCCTGGGAGCCAGAGATGTCCCCCTTGGATTTCTGTTTCTCTTAGCCTTCTCCAATCCCCCTTCTCCCCACACTTAATCCCCATCTGCATTCTCATCCTCACACCCTCTCCCATCAAATTACGCCCACCCATCCACGTCTAATGTCTATTTTATTTCCCCTTCTGAGTGAGATTCACTTATTCTCCCTTTCTTTATCCATTCTTCACCTGAGAAACATCTAGGTCGTTTCCTGTTTCTAGCCATTATGAATAACGCTGCTATGAAAATGGTTGAACAAATGTACTTGAGGTACAGTGGGGTAACTTTTGGGTATATACCCAGGAGTGGTATAATTGGGTCTTGAGGTAGAACTATTCCCAATTTTCTGAGAAACCACCAAATTGATTTCCAACGTGGTTGTACAAATTTGCATTCCCACCAAGAATGGAGGAGTGTTCCTATTATTCCACATCCTCACCAGCATGTGCCATTGCTTGTTTTTTTTTTTTGTTTTTTTTTTTTATCTTAGCCATTCTGATGGGTATAAGATGGTATCTCAGAGACATTTTGACTTGCATTTCCCTGATGACTAAAGACATTGAACATTTATTTAAGTACTTCTTGGTCATTAGAGATTCCTCTGTTGAGAATTCTATGTTTAGCTCTCTATCACATTTTTACTTTGGTGTCTAATATCTTGAGTTCTTTATGTATTTGGATATTTGTCCTCTGTTAGATGTAGGGTTAGAGAAGATCCTTTTCTATTCTGAAGGCTGCTGATTTTTTCCTATTTATTATGGCCTTAGCCTTGCAGAGGCTTTTCAGTTTCATGAATTTCCATTTATTAATTCTTGGTCTTAGTGCCAGAGCTATTGGTGTACTGGCACAGGAAGTAGTCTCCTGTACCAACGTGCTCAAAGTGCTCTTTTCTTTTTTGCATTCCTTCAATTTCCTTCTCTTGTCTCATTGTTCCAGGTTATATTTTGAATAAAGTATTGAAAAGCAGTGTGGACTGTGGACACCCCTGTCTCATTCTTGAGTGGAATTGCCTCAAGCTTTTCTCCATTTAGTATGATGTTGACTCTAGATTTCTCATACACAACTTTTATCCTGTTGAGGTAAGCTCCCTTTAGTACTACATTTTCAAGGACTTTTGTTTTGAAGCCATGTTGGATTTTTGTCAACGACCTTTTCTGAATCTCTTGAGAAGATCATGTGATATTTTTTGGCCATTTATATAGTTAATTACATTTATTGAATTGCATATGTTAACTATTCCCGAATTTCAGGGATAATGCCAACTTTGTAAGGGTGATCTTTTTGATGTATGTCTGTGTTCTATTTGCAAGTGTTTTATTGAAAAATTTTGAGTCAGTGTACATCAGAAATATTGGTTTATAATTTACCCCTTTATGTTATAGTTTTTGTTTTGTTGTAGCTAATTTGGAAATTAGAATGACACTGGCTTTGTAGAAGAACTTTTGGAGTGCTCTTTCTGTTTTTATTATTTTTTAATAGTTTAAGAATGGCTGGCTTTAGGGCCAAAAAATGGGAATGGGTGGGTAGGGAAGTGGGGGGGATGGTATGTGGGACTTTTGGGATAGCATTGGAAATGTAATTGAGGAAAATATGTAACAAAAAAAATTAAAAAAAAAAAGAATGGCTGGCTTTAGATCTCTTAAAATCTGGTAGAATTCTGCTGTAAATATATCTGCTCCTGAACTTTTTTTAATGCTGAATGGTTTTAAAATTATTATTATTCCATCCCTTATTATGGGTCTATTTAGGTTGTCGACTTCTCCTTGGCTTATTTTTGGTCTTTAATTGAACCTATATATTTATCCATTTCTTTTAGTTTTAATAGCTTAATGGAGTACAATTTATTAAACTCTGATATTCTAAATTCCTTTGGTGACTGTTCTTATTCTATTATTTGGAGCCCTCTCTTTTTTTTGTTTTTGGTTAGTTGGGCAAAGGGTCTGCCAATTTCATTAAAGCTATTTTATTCAATGATTCTTTGTATTGTTTTGTTTGTTTTTACTTAATTTCTGCTCTGATTGCTGACTGGGTTTAGATTTTGCTTGTTCTTATTTTTCCAGATTTTGAGTTACAACATTAAGTAATTTATTTGGCCTTTTCTTTTTGTTTATGTGTTTGTTTATGTAGACACTTATACTATAAATTTCTTAATTTCTTTCATACCACTGCTATCAATGTGTACAAAGGTTTTGTCATCTGGTTATGATTTTCTTTTACCTTGAGTAAATTTTTATTTTTTTGATTTCTTTGACTCATTAATCACTGAACCATGAGTTGTTTAATCTCCAAGAGTTTCTATATTTGCTACATTAGTTTGCTGTCGATTTTACATTTTATTGCACTATAGTCAGAATATCAGAGTTGTTTCAATCTTTTCAAATTTGAAATGATTTGGATTTTGAGTCACAGTATGTATGTAGAACGTAGAGTAGAACGTGTATCATTTGGTGTTTGATTCTATAGGGAATCTATTAGATTCATTTTGATGTATGGCATCAAATTATTCTGATGTTTCTCTATTTATTTTTTGTTCAGATGACTGGTCTTTTGGAGAAAGTGGAATATGACAATCACCTTGTATTAATGGGTTGATGCTAATCTATGTCTTTAAATCTAATAATGCAATAGTACACTTTTTAGTGACACTTCATGCACCAAAGTTTAGTTTATATATTTTTTAGGAAAGTAATATCTTCTTGGGTGACTGATCCTTTGAATTAACTTAGTATGATTTCTATTTTGTCAGCTACTAGGATAATGACATCCGATATCTTCCTGGTCCCATTTGATTGGAGTATATTCATTTATCCATTTACTCTACCATGGTACCTATCTTTAAACTAAACAGTGTTTCTTGGAGGCAACAGATAATATGCATTTTTGTTTCATGGTCAAATCAGTCAGTCTTTGTCTTTTGATTAGACAATTGAAGCCATTTATACTTAAGGGTAAGGTTTAAATGTGTGTGTAAACTTCAATCATGTTAAATTTTGGATCATTTTTTGTTTTCTTAGTGTCATTTTGTTCCTTAATAATTAGGTCTTGATATTTCTTTCCAAAAATTGCCGGTGCTCACACCTCTTTTAAGAGTAAAATGTTGCTTTGTGTATTTTTATAGGTGTTTTGGGTTGGTATTGTATGTAACATTTTTAGATTGTTTAAATCATGCTAAGTTTTTCCTTCTCCTTCAATTATGGCAGATAGTTTTGCAGGGTATATTAGTCTAAATTAGTTGTTATTGTATTTTTTTATTTAAAATGTATTTATTTGTTCCAGTCTCTTCTAGATTTCAAATTTTCCATTGAAAATAGATCAGCTGTTGTGCTGGTGGTTTTCCCTTCATAATGTTACTTGTGGATTTTGTGTGTGTGTGTGTGTGTGTGTGTGTCCTTTAATACACTTTGTTATATATACTTAGTGCTTTAACTATGATATGTTGTGGGGATTTTCTTTCTAGTCTGGTCTGTCTGGTATCCTGTGTGCTTCTTGTATGTGTATGGGCATGCTATTCCTTACTTATAGGAAGTTTTCTTCTGTGATCTTGTTGAATATCTGATCCATGTCATTGAGTTGGGATTGTTTTTCCTCAAATATGCCTGTGATTTGAAGGTTTGATCTTTGGATGGTATCCACATTTTTTGTATGTTCATTATTTGTGTTTTTATTTTCATATCATTTTTAATTTGGACCACATCTTCTACGTAACTTCAGTCCTGATATGCTATCTTCTGCTTGATCATGAAAAAAAATTCATTATCCTTTAATTATGACAATTTCGCTAGGTATAATAGTCTGGCTTGGCATTGTTCCCTTTCAGCACTTGAAATGCATCATTTCAAGCCTTCATGAATTGATCATGATATATCAATTATTGTTCAGAAGAACCTGTTCAAATGTTACTTGGTGTATCTTGTGGCTTTCAATATATTTTGTTCTGTATTTTAGTGTTTTAAGTATAATATGACATGAGATTTTTTTTCTGGTCTTGTCTGTACACAAGGATACATTTCATTGCCATGATTTAGGACATTTTATGCTATGAGTTTATAATTTTTCCTTTATACCATGATCTTAGAATGAAATTCCTTTTTTATGATGATTCAGAGATTTAATCTTTCAGAGTGTCCAATAGATCTTAAATGTTTTCACTTTATCTTTTTTATTGCCTGAATGTTTTTAAATTCCTCTCCCATGTATTTAAATCTTGATATTTTGTCATTCCCTTGATCTGCTCTATTACTGATGCTTTCTATGGATCTCTTTTATTGAATTTATCAATACTCCAGTTCAGTATTTTTTTTCAGTGTTTATATGTCTGTATTACTTTGTTGTTTCATTTAGACATTTCTGTTCCCTCTCAATTCATTTAGGATTTTATATCCTCCTGGGTTTCTGTGAACATAGCCATTCTATCGAATTATTTGTCTCGATGAGATTAGTAAATTTTAAGGGAGTTAGGTTTTCACAATTTTGCATGTTTGTTGTGGTTTTTATATTGCAACTTGCACATCTTTGGGTTAGGTCATTGTTTCTTTATTCTAAACAACTTTTATTCTTTCAGTGAAAATGTTTGTGATATTTAATTATGTAATATAGATGTTACATAATTAAATAATATAAATAATTATGTAATATAGATATGTAATATAGATATTACAATAAGATTGGTGTGTGTGCAGGAAATTGTCTCCTGTACCAATGCATTCAAGACTGTTTCTACTTTCTCATTTATGAGATTTAGAGTATCTAGTTTTATGATGATGTCCTTGATCCACTAGGACTTGAGTTTTGTGCCAGGTAATAAATATGCATCTATTTGTATTCTTCTTCAGATAATCCAGTTTGACCAGCACCATTTGTTGAAGATGCTTTTTTTTCCCATTGTATGGTTTTTGCTTCTTTGTCCAAAATCAAGTGTCCATAGGTATGTGGATTTATTTCTGGTTCTTCAACTCTATTTCATTGATCAACCTGTCTGTTTCTGTACCAATATCATGCAGTTTTTATCACTTAAGACCCATATTCACTTGTTAATGAGTATGTACCATGCATGTCCTCTTGATTCTGGCTCACCTTATTCAGGATTATTTTAGTTCTGTCCATTTGCCTGCAAAATTTATGATTTTCTCATTTTTAGTAGCTCCTGGCCATATACCTAAAATGTTCCACCATACCACAAGGACATGTGTTCTACAATGTTCATAGCAGCTTTATTCATAATAGTCAGAAACTTGAAATAAGCCAGATGTCCCTCAACTGAAGAATGGATACAAAATTGTGGTTCACTTACACAATGGAATACTATTCATCTATTAAAATGAGAATATCATAAATTTTGCAGGCAAATGGATGGAACTAGAATCATCCTGAGTGAGGTGAGCTAGACTCAAGAGAACATGTATGGAACACACTCACTGACAAGTGATTATTGTCCATAAACAATAGAATGACTATGATACACATCACAGACCCAAAGCAGTTAAAGAAGAAGGTCTAAGAAAGGATGCTTGAATCACACCCAGAGGGGAAAACAAAATAGTCAGAAGAGGCAGTGGGAGGGAGGGATTTGGGTGGGAGATGGGGAGGGGAAGAGGAATGGTCAGGCAAGATCAGATGTGGGGAGAGACAGGAGAGAAGCCTGGAGGGCTAGGAGAGTAATTGGAGCTGGTGGAGGGGGGTCTGTAGGAAGTCCCAGAGACCTGGAAATAGGGGAGGACCTTTAAAATGATGTAATAGGATTTGCACATGAAAATAATAAAATTCATAGGACAAAATTATGTGCAAGGAACACTTTATTGGTTAACATAGCTTGTACCATTTTTGTTGAATTCTAATAATTACTTTAAAATATCCCTCTAGTGACATTGTCCAAAACATGTACTTTTAAATGAATGTTATATCTGTTCCCCTCTTTGCTCCACACAGAAAAGAAACTACTTGAAAATGTTAAAATCAACACAATTCAGCATTCTTTCTTAGCTATTTTGTGTTCAGCATCAAGATGTTTTCCAACTATAAAAGTTGGGATATAATTGCTTACCTATTGCAAGTAATTATATGTAACTAATCTATGAAATTGAATCATCTTTTATGGTTGACCAAAAACATAAGGAAAATACAAGTATAAAAAGTCCAAGATGCTTAACTCGGAGCAGATGCATATCAAACATCTAGCATGTTTAAAGTTTATCATGAAAAGAAAGAGACAATTTGACTCTTTGATGGACATACTCTATCTTCAAGGTAATTACCAATTTTCAAAGCATTTTTGATAGATAGCTTTTATTGGGAGATAAAATTTATAAAGCAATACCGTCTTCATCATAAACTAAAACTGAATGAGGCTACCACCATCATTGGGTTTCTCAGAGCCTGTGCTCATTTCCATGGCTGAGAAGGTCTGGGCTGATCCATGGGTACTAGGGAAACCTGAAACAACTCACCTAGCCGGACTGAAAAGGAATTACTTAGCTTTGGTTTCTAAAATTATATTGATATTTTCCATCCATGTTCCCTTGGAACTCTAAAATGAACATCTGTTGATGACTTAATCATTTATGAGGTAAGCTTGACAGACTGGCATTCAATGTAAATAATGAAGTAATTTATGATTAGTAGTAACCAGAAAAATTTAAATAGTTTTTATCTTGCTTTAAAAGTGTCTTCTTAGTAAAGCTTGTGAATTTTATTGCTGTAAATAAGGCTGGAAGTGTTCATTTCTGATACACATCTTTCCACTACAGCATGTTGGGACACCTTGATCTCAGTTAATCTTCAGTACTCTGTACATACTATTCTGAAACACTGTGGTAAAGTATGGCCGAGAATCCTTGAGCAGGATACTGCAGAGGGGAGGGTTAGCTGCATTGGATGGGTCTTCCACATCCCATATTTCAAGCATGCTGCAACCAGGTCTGAAAAACAAAGCATATAGATAAATAGTCATATTAAATAAAATCACATGTTCACATTACGAAAGAGCTCCAAAATTTCCAGAGGCTAATTAATTTAACTACTGAAACATTTAAAACCATAACTCAAGAAACCATTAAGTCCAACACCTAGAATAAGATGAACTGAAGCATGATACATCTCTAGCCCCAGTCAACACGTGCAAAATGTAAAATGTGGAGTCAGAAATACACATCTGAGAAAGTTTACCCCCAACTGAAACACAACTATGCTGGCTAATCACTATTCTCATCTAGTCATAAGACACATTTGTGGTTGGATGAAATAAGTTAAAGAAGAGCTAATTAAATTCCTTTGAAGATCCATACTTTTTTAAACGTGAAGTGCCCTGATTTAGTAGACAAATATATATCCAAGGCAGAGAAAGGAGACTCAAGTTGTTCTTTTTAGCTTCTCCTTTTTCAGGGTGTCTATAAGAATACGCTAAGTGGTGTAATATGTCTTGATAAAGAATAACCCTACAGAAAATTTTAATGTTTTTTTTGAAGTATAACATAAAAAGTTTCTACATTACCTATGTAAAGTTTAACTATATGTAAAGAGCACCACTACTAATTTAGAGACATTCCTACCACTTATCATGTCCACTCTGTGGTCAAACTTCTTCCCAAAACATGGCCCAGGCACTCTCTGGACCCCTTTGTGCACAGCAGCATTTACAATTCCATGCAAATATATTGTCTAAGATTTTCTTAATTATATTTTTTCTATATTTACATTTCAAATGTTATCCCATTTCCTCATTTCCCTTCCGAAAACCCCAAATCCCTTCCCTGCTCCCTCTGCTCACCAACCCACCTACTCCCTATCCCTGGCCCTGGCTTCAGTGCAATAGCTGGATATAAAATTAGCTCAAACAAATCAGTGGCCTTTCTCTACACAAAGGATAAACAGGCTGAGAAAGAAATTAGGGAAACCACACCCTTCACAATAGTCACAAATAATAAAAAAATACCTTGGTGTGACTCTAACTAAGGAAGTGAAAGGTCTGTATGACAAGAACTTCAAGTCTCTGAAGAAAGAAATTGAAGAAGATCTCAGAAAATGAAATTGAAGAAGATCCCCCATGCTCATAGATTGGCAGGATTAATATAATAAAAATGGCTATCCTGACGAAAGCAATCTACAGATTCAATGCAATCCCCATCAAAATTCCAACTCAATTCTTCACTGAGTTAGAAAGGGCAATTTGCAAATTCATATGGAATAATGAAAAAACCTAGGATAGCAAAAAGTATTCTCAACAATAAAAGAACCTCTGGGGGAATCACCATGCCTGACCTCAAGCTGTCCTACAGAGCAATTGTGAGGAAAACTTCATGGTACTGATACAATGACAGACAAGTAAATCAATGAAATAGAATTGAAGACCCAGAAATGACCCACACACCTATGGTCACTTGATCTTTGACAGGGGAGCTAAAACTATCCAGTGGGAAAAAGACAGTATTTTCAACAAATGGTGCTGGCACAACTGGTGGTTATCTTGTAGAAGAATTCGAATTGATCCATTCTTATCTCCCTGTACAAAGCTCAAGTCTAAGTGGATCAAGGAACTCCATATAACACCAGAGACACTGAAATTTATAGAGGACAAAGTGAGGAAAAAAACCCTCAAACATAAGGTCACAGGGGAAAAATTCCTAAACAGAACAGCAATGGCTTGTGCTGTAAGATCAAGTATGGACAAATGGGACCTCATAAAATTTCAAAGCTTCTGTAGGGCAAAAGATACTGTCAATAAGACAAAAAGGCCACCAACAGATTGGGAAAGGATCTTTACCAATCCTAAATCTGATAGGGGACTAATATTCAATTAATACAAAGAGCTAAGAAGCTAACTCCAGAAATTCAAATAACCCTATTAAAAATGGGGTACAGAGCTAAACAAAGAATTCTCAACTGAGGAATACCGAAGGGCTGAGAAGCACTTGAAAAAAATGTTCAACATCCTTAATCATCAGGGAAATGCAAATCAAAACAACCTTGAGATTCTACTTCACACCAGTCAGAATGGCTAAGATCAAAAATTCAGGTGACAGCAGATGCTGGTGAGGATGTAGAGAAAGAGGAACACTCCTCCATTGTTGGTGGGATTGCAAGCTGGTACAACCACTCTGGAAATCAGTCTGGCGGTTCCTCAGAAAACTGGACATCGTACTACTGGAAGATCCATCAATTCCTCTCCTGGGCATATACCCAGAAGATGTTCCAACTGGTAATAAGGACACATGCTCCACTATGTTCATAGCAGCCTTATTTATAATAGCCAGAAGCTGGAAAGAACCTAGATGTCCCTCAACAGAGGAATGGATACAGAAAATGTGGTACATTTACACAATGGAGTACTACTCAGAAATTAAAAACAATGAATTTATGAAATTCATAGGCAAATGGATGTATCTGGAGAATATCATCCTGAGTGAGGTAACCCAGTCACAAAAGAACACACATGGTATGCACTCACTGATAAGCGGATATTATCCCAGAAACTTAGAATAGCCGAGATACAATTTCCAAAACACATGAAACTCAAGAAGAAGGAAACCCAAGTGTGAATACTTCATTCCTTCTTAGAATGGGGAACAAAATACCCATGGAAGGAGTTACAGAGACAAAGTTCAGAGCTGAGATGGAAGGAAGGACCATTCAGGGACTACCCCACCCGGGGATCCATCCCATATACAACCACCAAACCCAGACACTATTGCATATGTCAGAAAGATTTTGCTGACAGGACCCTGACATAGCTCTCTCTCTTGTGAGTCTATGCCAATGCCTGGCAAACACAGAAGTGGATGCTCACAGTCATCTATTGGATGGAACACAGGGCCCCTAATGAAGGAGCTAGAGAAAGTACGCAAGGATCTAAGGGGGCCTGCAGCTCTTTAGGAGTAACAACAATATGAACAACCAGTACCCCCCCAGAACTGTGTCTTTAGTTGCATATGTAGCAGAGGATGGCCTAGTCGGCCATCAGTGGGATGAGAGACCCTTGGTTTTGCAAACATCTTATGCTCCAGTACAGGGGAATGCCAAGGCCAGGAAGAAAGAGTGGGTGGATTGGGGAGCAGGGCCAGGGGAGAGTATAGGTGGCTTTGGGGATAGCATTTGAAACGTAAATGAAGAAAATATGTAATAAAAAAATTCACCTGTTAGTAAATATTTTAACTATTTCTCAGTTGAGACTATAAAACAAAGCTGGTATGAATAACTGCATGCAATTTTAAGTATAGATGAATGCTTTATTTTTTTAAGCTCTACTTTATGCGAGAGAGAGAGAGAGAGAGAGAGAGAGAGAGAGAGAGAGAGAGAGAGAGAGAGAGAGTGATATGTGTGTTCTTGTGCCCATGGAGGCCTGAGGAGGACATTATATCCCTTGAAACTGGAGTTACAGGTGAATGTTAACTGCCTGACCTAGGGGCTGAGAACCAAATTCAGGTCCGTTCAAGAGCAGCAAATGCTCTTATTTCCTGAGCCATTTCTTCAGCTTCAATAAATCCCATCTTTAATTTTAATCAAATATACAGAGTAGATGTCAGGTTTCTTAAGAAGCTGTAAAACTCTGCCATTACATGGTTTGTACATTTTATTCCCACAGCTGATATTAAGAGTAGTAGGTCTGCCTTCATTTCAGCAACACTTGGGACAGTCAGTTCTTGTTCACTTTCAAGGTTGAGTTAGGTGATTTAAGGGCATTTCCTTGTGAGTTTGATGTACATTTTGCAAATGTAACATAAAGCATCTCTATATATAATTCTTTACCATTCATGTATTTCCTTTTATAGCATCCAAGTGTTTTGTCTATTTTAGTTGAGTTGTTTTCTAATTGCATTTTAAGAGTTCTTTTTATATCTAAAGTCCTTTATTAGTCTGCAGTGATGTTTCCCACAGACTCTGATATGCTGTGTCCATTTTTATTTGGTTCAAATATTTTAGAATTTCCTTTTGTAATTTTATGTCTGATCTTTAATTGCATTATCTATAGTGCAATTGTTTAGATATTATCCAGGTAGCTTTCTTGTTATTCATTAATTGTAATTTAATTCCAGCCTGTTAAGGAATATAATTCCAATCATTTAAACACACTCACACACATTCAGATTTGTAATCTATCTCCTTGTCTGTGTTGTATTAGGCTTGGAGAAGAATTGTGTGTGTGTCTATTAATTTTTATCAAAATATCAGATTTCTTTGTACATTTCAATTGGATAGGTTGTTTTTGTTTGATGTTGTATGTTCATTTTTATTTGGTTCAAACATTTAGAATCCCTTATGATAAGTCTGCCTGCAGGAGGCCACTTAGACCCTCTACTGACCTGAACACTGTCAGGTGACCCTCTCGTACAGATAGAGTTTTGCTGACTATAGAATTCATGACTTCTTTATTCATGACTTTGCTTATTCGTGCACTGGTTAATTTGGTCTTTCTCTTGAGAAGTTGGGTGCCCTTCACGGTATGCTTGCTTTCTTCCTCTCTTCAAGGCATCCTCACCTGATCTTTCTGATTGGCTGCATGTGCCTTGCCCTGGTTTTCGCAGGGTTTGCCCTTTATAGACTTGTTGAACTTTGGAGAAGATTTCTCAGTTAGTGACTTTCTCCAACCTCAGAGACTTAGACAGTTCTTGGCGTGTTGTTTTCTATTACTTCTCTCCTTCTTTCCTGTGTTATATTGAGGTCCCATCTCTGTCTCAGCCATGGCCTTCATGGGCAGTCACTTAATTATACCATCCAGATCTCTGCAACTTTTTCTTAGTAAATAATTTACATAAATCCTGCTTGTGTTAGTCACTTTTTCTTGATCTACTTCAAATTCACTGATTTTTTTTTCTTGTATCAAATCAGATTTGCTGTTTAGAACTTTTTTTGAATGTTGCACCTGAACTCTAGAGTTTATCTCTAGAGCTCACCTCTAGAGCTCCGAATGCAGTTGGTATTGCTGCACAGAGATGGTGTATCTTTCCTCTGACTCACGCCAGGTTCTACTTTTTGTGTTTCTAGAACAGAAGCCAGGACCCTGCACATGCCAGGTGTGTGCCAATCCTTGGAACTCTGTGGCTAGCCCTGTTCTTTTGATTAATTCTTTGAATATGGACTCTCTCTATCAGTGGTTCTCAGCCTTCCTAATGCTGCAACCCTTGAATACAGTTCCTTGTGCTGTGGTAACCTCCAAATAAAATCATTTTGTTGCTACTTCATAACTATAATTTTCTAGTTATGAGTTATAATGTAAATATCTGATATGTGTTCCCTGTGAAGGGGTTGTTTGATGCCCAAAGGTGTCACCACCTACACATTGAGAACCACTGCTCTAGAAAGAAGACATTATTTTGTTTTAATTTTGGAAATACAAATCTCAAAATATTTATCATGTTTTTATTTACATAATCTTTAGTTATGAGAAATTTGAAGCCTTATATTCAGTATAACTGATTAACAGTAACAGATAACTACAATTCACTTATACTTTAGACATCTAATATAAACATGGCAAACATTGGAACAATTATGGAACATGCATTCATAATAGATATTTTAACCTGACTTAAGTATTTCATGATAAATGCCTGTGACAAAGCAATACCTTACTTCCTTAGTCTTTATATAGTTTATGCTTCCAGAGAAAAGTAAATTCAAAAGGTCATATGAAAATTAAGATATTAAGATATGCTTTAATGGTATTATGAGAAGATAGTAAAATTTAACTTCTCTAACTTGCAATGGTCATAGGTTAGTGGGATATATCCAAAATACTAGGCCTTATTTTGCAGCCCTGTGTCAGTACAGAATGAAGGCATTTGGAGCTTTACAATATACTGTATTATACATACTATTATCGATACTCACTTTGTTCTCACAACACACCATGCCTCTTCTAGAACATAATAATTCACATGTAATTTCAACAGATTATTTCTCACTTCTACTGCAGATTTTCGACTATATGCAGAATAAACTATTTTTGTCCGAGCCCTTTAAATGTAAACAACAACAATTACAAACTTATTTTAAGATAAATAATAGATTAAAGAAGATTTCCTAGCAAATTGAGACCCTAACCCTCAATGGATATTGCCACAAATTCTGCAATTGCTTTGAGAGATTAATTTTCATGTGTCTATTTCTATTTTCAACATATGAATTCTACAGCAGTTTGAAGCCTGATATATCTAAGACAAATATATAGATAATTTGTACTAGATGGCCAGATGATAATTCACTTCATACAGTCCACATAAAAAAAATCTGTTATGTAGAAGATATATATGTCTATATATGTCATGTAGAAGCTGAGGCATGTGACAATATAAATCTTGGTAGATAATTTCCTCTGTAGAAACTAAAATCAGACAAACTGATGTGGAATACTGCCAAGGGAATATTTAGCAGTGAGCATCCAGGATAAGTCCATGGGTAGGAAAAGTAGCATAGAAAAATTTGAAATGCCAGGATGGCCAATCAAATGTAGCACACTAGAAGGTAAATTGGAGTTTTTACAAAATCCTGAATGAACTAAATGTTGTCTGGGATGTTTTTTTTTAATTTTTAATATTTTTATTACATATTTTCCTCAATTACATTTCCGATGCTATCCCAAAAGTCCCCCATAGCGCCCCCTACTTCCCTACCCACCCATTCCCATTCTTTTGGCCCTGGCATTCCCCTATATTGGGGCATATAAAGTTTGCAAGTCCAATGGGCCTCTCTTTCCATTGATGGCCGACTAGGCCATCTTTCGATACATATGCAGCTAGAGACAAGAGCTCCGGGGTTCTGGTTAGTACATCATGTTGTTCCAACAATAGGGTTGCAGATCCCTTTAGCTCCTTGGGTACTTTCTCTAGCTTCTCCATTGGGAGCCCTGTGATACATCCAATAGCTGACTGTGAACATCCACTCCTGTGTTTGCTAGGCCCCGGCATCGTCTCACAAGAGACAGCTATATTTGGGTCCTTTCAGCAAAATCTTGCTAGTGTATGCAATGGTGTCAGCGTTTAGAAGCTGATTATGGGATGGATCCCTGGATACGGCAGTCTCTAAATGGTCCATCCTTTCATCACAGCTACGAACTTTGTCTCTGAACTCCTTCCCTGGGTGTTTTGTTCCCAATTCTAAGAAGGGGCACAGTGTCCACACTTTGGTCTTCATTCTTCTTGAGTTTCATGCGTTTAGCAAATTGTATCTTATATCTTGGGTATCCTAAGTTTTGGGCTAATATCCGCTTATCAGTGAATACATATTGTGTGAGTTCTTTTGTGATTGTGTTACTTCACTCAAGATGATGCCCTCCAGGTCCATCCATTTGGCTAGGAATTTCATAAATTCATTCTTTTTAATAGCTGAGTAGTACTCCATTGTGTAAATGTACCATAATTTCTGTATCCATTCCTCTGTTGAGGGACATCTGGGTTCTTTCCAGCTTCTGGCTATTATAAATAGGGCTGCTATGAACATAGTGGAGCATGTGTCCTTTTTACCAGTTGGGACATCTTCTGGATATATGCCCAGGAGAGGTATTGCTGGATCCTCCGGTAGTACTATGTCCAATTTTCTGAGGAACCGCCAGACTGATTTCCAGAGTGGTTGTACAAGCTTGCAATCCCACCAACAATGGAGGAGTGTTCCTCTTTCTCCACATCCTCGCCAGCATCTGCTGTCACCTGAATTTTTGATCTTAGCCATTCTGACTGGTGTGAGGTGGAATCTCAGGGTTGTTTTGATTTGCATTTCCCTGATGATTAAGGATGTTGAACATTTTTTCAGGTGCTTCTCTGCCATTCGGTATTCCTCAGGTGAGAATTCTTTGTTCAGTTCTGAGCCCCACTTTTTAATGGGGTTATTTGACTTTCTGGAGTCCACCTTCTTGAGTTCTTTATATATATTGGATATTAGTCCCTTATCTGACTTAGGATAGGTGAAGATCCTTTCCCAATCTGTTGGTGGTTTTTTTGTCTTATTGATGGTGTCTTTAGCCTTGCAGAAGCTTTGTAGTTTCATGAGGTCCCACTTGTCAATTCTCGATCTTACAGCACAAGCCATTACTGTTCTATTCAGGAATTTTTCCCCTGTGCCCATATCTTCAAGGCTTTTCCCCACTTTCTCCTCTATAAGTTTCAGTGTCTCTGGTTTTATGTGAAGTTCCTTGATCCACTTAGACTTGACCTTAGTACAAGGAGATAGGAATGGATCAATTCGCATTCTTCTACATGTTAACAACCAGTTGTGCCAGCACCATTTGTTGAAAATGCTGTCTTTCTTCCACTGGATGTTTTTAGCTCCCTTGTCGAAGATCAAGTGACCGTAGGTGTGTGGGTTCATTTCTGGGTCTTCAATTCTATTCCATTGGTCTATTTGTCTGTCACTATACCAGTACCATGCAGTTTTTATCACAATTGCTCTGTAGTAGAGCTTTAGGTCCGGCATGGTGATTCCACCAGAGGTTCTTTTATCCTTGAGAAGAGTTTTTGCTATCCTAGGTTTTTTGTTATTCCAGATGAATTTGCAGATTGCACTTTCTAATTCGTTGAAGAATTGATTTGGAATTTTGATGGGGATTGCATTGAATCTGTAGATTGCTTTTGGCAAGATAGCCATTTTTACAATGTTGATCCTGCCAATCCATGAGCATGGGAGATCTTTCCATCTTCTGAGATCTTCTATAATTTCTTTCTTCAGAGACTTGAAGTTTTTATTATACAGATCTTTCACTTCCTTACTTAGAGTCACGCCAAGATATTTTATATTATTTGTGACTATTGAGAAGGGTGTTGTTTCCCTAATTTCTTTCTCAGCCTGTTTATTCTTTGTGTAGAGAAAGGCCATTGATTTGTTTGAGTTAATTTTATATCCAGCTACTTCACCGAAGCTGTTTATCAGGCTTAGGGGTTCTCTGGTGGAATTTTTAGGGTCACTTATATATACTATCATATCATCTGCAAAAAGTGATATTTTGACTTCATCTTTTCCAATTTGTATCCCTTTGATCTCCTTTTGTTGTCGAATTGCTCTGGCTAGGACTTCAAGTACAATGTTGAATAGGTAGAGAGAAAGTGGACAGCCTTGTCTAGTCCCTGATTTTAGAGGAATTGCTTCAAACTTCTGACCATTTACTTTGATGTTGGCTACTGGTTTGCTGTAGATTGCTTTTATCATGTTTAGGTATGGGCCTTGAATTCCTGATCTTTCCAAGACTTTTATCATGAATGGGTGTTGGATCTTGTCAAATGCTTTTTCCGCATCTAAGGAGATGACCATGTGGTTTTTGTCTTTGAGTTTGTTTATATACTGGATTACGTTGATGGATTTCCGTATATTGAACCATCCCTGCATCCCTGGGATGAAACCTACTTGGTCAGGATGGATGATTGTTTTGATGTGTTCTTGGATTCGGTTAGCAAGAGCTTTATTGAGGATTTTTGCATCAATATTCATAAGGGATATTGGTCTGAAGTTTTCTATCTTTGTTGGGTCTTTTTGTGGTTTAGGTATCAGAGTAATTGTGGCTTCATAGAATGAGTTGGGTAGAGTACCTTCTGTTTCTATTTTGTGGAATAGTTTGTGAAGAACTGGGATTAGATCTTCTTTGAAGGTCTGATAGAACTCTGCACTAAACCCATCTGGTCCTGGGCTTTTTTTAGTTGGGAGACTATTAATGACTGCTTCTATTTCTTTGGGGGATATAGGGCTGTTTAGATCATTAACCTGATCTTGATTCAACTTTGGTACCTGGTATCTGTCTAGGAACTTCTCCATTTCATCCAGGTTCTCCAGTTTTGTTGAGTATAGCCTTTGGTAGAAGGATCTGATGGTGTTTTGGATGTCTTCAGGATCTGTTGTTATGTCTCCTTTTTCATTTCTGATTTTGTTAATTAGGATGCTTTCCCTGTGCCCTCTAGTGAGTCTGGCTAAGGGTTTAATCTATCTTGTTGATTTTCTCAAAGAACCAGCTCCTTGATTGGTTGATTCTTTGAATAGTTCTTCTTGTTTCCACTTGGTTGATTTCGCCCCTGAGTTTGATTATTTCCTGCCGTCTACTCCTCTTGGGTGAATTTGCTTCCTTTTGTTCTAGTGCTTTTAGGTATGTTGTCAAGCTGCTAATGTGTGCTCTCTCTAGTTACCTTTTGGAGGCACTCAGAGCTATGAGTTTTCCTCTTAGAAATGCTTTCATTGCGACCCATAAGTTTGGGTATGTTGTGGCTTCATTTTCATTGATCTCTAAAAAGTCCTTAATTTCTTTCTTTATTCCTTCCTTGACCAAGGTATCATTGAGAAGAGTGTTTCCACGTGAAGGTTGGCTTTCTATTATTTATTTTGTTATTGAAGATCAGCCTTAGTCCATGGTGATCTGATAGGATGCATGGGACAATTTCAATATTTTTGTATCTGTTGAGGCCTGTTTTGTGACCAATTATGTGGTCAATTTTGGAGAAGGTACCATGAGGTGCTGAGAAGAAGGTATATCCTTTTGTTTTAGGATAGAATGTTCTGTAGATATCTGCCAGATCCATTTGATTCATAATTTCTCTTAGTTTCTCTGTGTCCCTGTTTAGTTTCTGTTTCCATGATCTGTCCATTGGTGAAAGTGGTGTGTTGAAGTCTCCCACTATTATTGTATGAGGTGCAATGTGTGCTTTGAGATTTACTAAAGTTTCTTTAATGAATGTGGCTGCCTTTGTATTTGGAGCATAGATATTCAGGATTGATAGTTCCTCTTGGAGGATATTACCTTTGATGAGTATGAAGTGTCCCTCCCTGTCTTTTTTAATGACTTTGGGTTGGAAGTCAATCTTATCAGATATTAGAATGGCTACTCCAGCTTGTTTCTTCATACCATTTGCTTGGAGAATTGTTTTCCAGCCTTTCATTCTGAGGTAGTGTCTATCTTTTTCTCTGAGATGAGTTTCCTGTAAGCAGCAAAATGTTGGGTCTTGTTTGTGTAGCCAGTTTGTTAGTCTATGTCTTTTTATCGGGGAGTTGAGTCCATTGATATTAAGAGATATTAAGGAAAAGTAATTGTTGTTTCCTGTTATTTTTGTTGTTAAAGTTGGCATTTTGTTCTTGTGGCTGTCTTCTTTTAGGTTTGTTGAGGGATTACCTTCTTGTTGTTTCTAAGGCGTGGTTCCTGTCCTTGTATTGGTTTTTTTCTGTTATTATCCTTTGAAGGGCTGGATTCGTGGAGAGATAATGTGTGAATTTGGTTTTGTAGTGGAATACTTTGGTTTCTCCATCTATGTTAATTGAGAGTTTGGCTGGGTATAGTAGCCTGGGCTGGAATTTGTGTTCTTTTAGTGTCTGTATAACATCCGTCCAGGATCTTCTGGCTTTCATAGTCTCTGGTGAAAAATCTGGTGTAATTCTGATAGGCTTGCCTTTATATGTTACTTGGCCTTTTTCTCTTACTGCTTTTAGTATTCTATCTTTATTTAGAGCATTTGTTGTTCTGATTATTATGTGTCGGGAGGTATTTCTTTTCTGGTCCAGTCTATTTGGAGTTCTGTAGGCTTCTTGTATGTTCATGGGCATCTCTTTCTTTAGATTTGGGAAGTTTTCTTCTATAATTTTGTTGAAGATGTTTGCTGGTCCTTTGAGTTGAAAATCTTCATTCTCATCCACTCCTATTATCCGTAGGTTTGGTCTTCTCATTGTGTCCTGTATTTCTTGGATGTTTTGAGTTAGGATCTTTTTGCATTTTACATTTTCCTTGATTGTTGTGCTGATGTTCTCTATGGAATCTTCTGCACCTGAGATTCTCTCTTCCATCTCTTGTATTCTGTTGCTGATGCTGGTATTTATGGTTCCAGATTTCTTTCCTAGGGTTTCTATCTCTAGTGTTGCCTCATTTTGGGTTTTCTTTATTGTGTCTACTTCCCTTTTTAGGTCTAGTATGGTTTTGTTCATTTCCATCATCTGTTTGGATGTGTTTTCCTGTTTTTCATTAAGGACTTCTACCTGTTTGATTATGTTATCCTGTTTTTCTTTAAGGATTTGTAACTCTTTAGCAGTGTTCTCCTGCAATTCTTTAAGGGATTTTTGTGCTTCCTCTTTACTGTCTTCTACCTGTTTACCAGTGTTCCTTTGTATTTCTTTAAGTGTGTTATTAAAGTCCTTCTTGAAGTCCTCTACCATCATCAGGAGATATGCTTTTAGATCCGTGTCTAGCTTTTCTGGTGTGTTGGGGTGCCCTGGACTGGGCGAAGTGGGAGTGCTGGGTTCTGATGATGGTGAGTGGTCTTGGTTTCTGTTAGTAAGATTATTACGTTTACCTTTCGCCATCTGGTAATCTCTGGGGTTAGTTGTTGTCGTTGTCACTGTTTGAAGATTGGAGCAGAAGCTGTGTTCCACTCACCAGCAGTCTCAAAATCCTGTGGCGGGGGTCATGGGTAGCTGGCGGGTGTCAGCCGACCCTGAGCTCTAGCTACCCTGGTACTGATCCGGCCGGATGAGGCCTGTGGCCCTACTCAGGCCGGTTTCTGCTTCCCTAACTAATGCAGTCTCAGGTCCCACGTGCAATTGGTTTGGAGCAGAAGCTGTGTTCCACTCACCAGAAGTCTTAAGATCCTGTGGCAGGTGTTGTGGGTAGCTGGCGAGTGTCAGCCGACCCTGCGCCCTAGCTACCCCGGTGCTTTTCTGACCGGAAGAGGCTTGTGGCCCTATGTAGGCTGGATTTCTCTCTCCCCAACCAGAGCAGTCTCAGGTCCCGCGTGATTGGACTGGAGCAGAAGCTGTGTTCCACTCACCAGCAGTCTCAAAATCCTGTGGCGGGGGTCGTGGGTAGCTGGAGGGTGTCAGCCGACCCTGCGCTTTAGCTACCCAGGTGCTGATCCGGCCGGATGAGGCCTGTGCCCCTACTCAGGCCGGTTTCTGCTTCCCTAACTAATGCAGTCTCAGGTCCCGTGCGCAATTGGATTGGAGCAGAAGCTGTGTTCCACTCACCAGCAGTCTCAAAATCCTGTGGCGGGGGTCGTGGGTAGCTGGCGGGTGTCACCCGACCCTGCGCTCTAGCTACCCCTGTGCTGATCCGGCCGGATGAGGCCTGTGGCCCTACTGTCTGGGATGTTTAATCACTATAACTAGACAGAAATTTTTTGGATAAATCAAAATTATTTCTTCTAGCAATGTACCAAAAATTAAGAGAAAAAGATTCTTTGAACAAAGACAGACTGATAAATCATTTTTAAATCCATATCTGCTGCACTGGGATGAAGACCCAAATTCTGGTCCCATAAACCCAAAGCCAAAACTATCAGCTCATGCCTGCAACTAGAGCAGGGGGAGCAGGAGACATGCAGACCCAAGACACTCTCTAGCCAGTCTAGCTGAATTCTATGCTAAGCAGACTTTGTCTCCAAGAATAACGTGGAGAGGCATCAGAAAATACATCCACCACTAGCTCTGGTTCATAGACATGTGCAAACACACACACAGAGGTAAACAGAAGTTTTACTCATCAAAGGAAAGGTAGAGTTTTTGCTTAATCATATAGGAAGTTCCATAATTTTAAAAAACGTTTTATAGCAAATTCCATTTTTTTATTTTTAATCTTTATGTAGGGAAATCAACTACCCATTAACCATTGTAAAGATCTGAAATATTTCTTAAATCAGGCAAAGAAACAAGAAGTTGAGAGAGAGGCTGGCAAAATGTGGTTGTGAATCAAATTTATTTAACCTCTTCTGACTTCTTCTTTAGAGTATTATGCTTTTTTGCTCTCTCTCTCTCTCTCTCTCTCTCTCTCTCTCTCTGCCTTTCTCTTCTGTCTATCTCTCTCCCTTTCCACCCCTTTCTGTATGTGTGGGGGTTGGGCGCAGTGAAGTGTGTGCATCTCTCTGTCTCACCATCACTGTATGTGTTGTCTCTCTCCTCCCTCATAGCATCTAACCCCCATACACATTAACCATTTTTTGTGAGTATATGTGTGTGTGGTTCATGTATGCGCACGTGTGTGTGTGTGTGTGTGTGTGTGTGTGTGTGTGTGTGTGTAAATGAAAATTTTCCTTTTTCTAAGGGCTAAAGTAGGGGAAATTCTATCCAATGGATGCAGGTGACTGCTCACCTCAAATCTGCGTCCTCATAGTGTGGGTGGTTCACAATTGGACGCAGTGTAGACAGCTTGATGCTTGCCATTGTAGGCATGGCACCTGCAAAGACGGCATCTGGGAAACATGATAACATTCCTTAACAAAACATTTCCAAGAAAATAAAAAGTTCAATGTGCCCCTAAAATCTCAATTCAAGTTAAGAAAAAAATTAAAGATCTTGCATAATGGCCCCTGAGGTAGATATCTTATTTATTCAATATGTATCCTTTGTCTTCGGGAATATTTAAACTTTGCTTCCCTGGTGCTAGGAGCTATGCACATACTTTTAATTTTCATTTTACATTTAATTACTTATTTGGTGTGTGTGTGTGTTGTGTGTAAAAGCACACCATGAAGCATACATAAAGAAAACAACTGTTGGGAATTGACTCTCCTCTACCATATGATGTCTGGGAATCTAAATCAAGTCCTCAGGTTTGTAGCAGGTGCATTCACCCACTGAACTATCTCACTGACCCCAGAGACGTGGCCTTTTTATAGGGATCCAGTGACTTGTTTTGTAGGATAACTCAATGAATTTTGTTTTTGTTTTTGTTTTTTTTCTTATTGTGTAAAAAAATAGGCTCAGAAGTATCAAAGCTAATGGAGCTGCCAGGACTACACCATTGAAACACTTACAAATTTACCTTCACTGCTCTAATACTACAGGTAGAAAACTCAGCAAAAGGAAAAGCATTCTGTCCTCCTATGAACAATGTCAAAGCCCAGCGTCATGGTACAATTTTTCAGAAGAATTTTGTTGTGTTGCTATGCTAGTGAGTTAGAGTCACATTGATTTGTTATAAGAAAATGTTGTCCTTCAGTAGGTCAGTATTTATAATTTGGGAACTGGCCAGATAGCTTTGTAGTCTATTGCAGAAGTCTCAAGATTATTTCCCTGCACTTACATGGAGGCTCGCATCTTTACTGCTTCTCCAGTTCTTCAAATCATACATTACTTGTTGTATACATTTTTGAAAGAATAAATTTGGCCATTGTTAATATTACATCAAAGTCAACTATATGGCCAAAAAGCTTAATTCTTGTCATTTTAATATACTAAATGTTTATATAATTGCTAACATTTTTTAATAAAAATTGGTCTGAAACATATAGCATTTTATTTAGATCTGACCTTAAATCTCCATAGTGACATGCCACAACTAGACACATCCACATGATTTATTACAATTATTTCATCAATAATTACAGTGAAATAACTGTTTTTTCGAAATATAATTAAGCACTCTAAATACTACTTCCTGAAAACATGTCAATCAATAGTAAGGGCATAGAACAGTACAGAGAGTCAACTTTATCTTTCAGTGATGGAGAGGCATGATGTAAGTTCTAGCATCATGACAGTGTCATGGCAACTCAAAACTGAGGTATAATACCTACCGAAAGTGTATTTCTTCCAAATGACTGGCAAATAATGTAATTAAAAGGAAAACTACTGCAAGTCAGAATTGCACACACACACACACACACACACACACACACACTTGCCTCTCACATGAACACACACAAATAGATATAGATATAGATAGATATATATGTATGTATATATATGTACATACACATATATATGCACAGATGGAATTCTTAGCTGTATGTGACAAAGAAATTTATGCATATATATTATATTATATATGCATAACCGCTCACCTGGCCTGGTGCTGTGTTTGATCCAATGTATGAGCTCTTCCTGAGGCAAGTTAGTAAATTCTCCCATTATGCTCCATTGGTTATGGAGATTTGCACAACCTTGTATTGACATCAGTGTCAGAATGCCGAAGACAACATTCTCAAAATGAATTCTGCAAAAAAGCCAGCCAAAGAGCTGAAATAAAAAGACCATTTATTTATATTTCTTATATGAAGAGTACTATTGGATCAAAATTACATTCTCACCTTCCTGCTGAAACCAAAGTGGGTAATTATATCTCTGTACACAGGCACATGGAATGTCTGTCTGCTGCTTGCAAACAGCCAACATTCTGGAGTTACTAGACCTGTTACAAACAAGTTTTCTGTGTTTTCGAAAGAATTGGGTGTCTTTCCAGTACTGACTTGCAGCCAGACAGTAGAATTAGTGAACTGCAACTTGAAATATGCTAAACATTTGGCTGATTTTTATGATGGCTTGAATAACCAGAGAAAATCCACTAGCATTTGACATGCATGTTCCTCTCAGAAAAATGGCTGCTAAACTGTCAGACCACAATAAGGTGCTTTTAGATCTACTGAGTGTCTGTCTAGTTTACATAGTTATCTAGCTAGCTTAGGTATCTATTAACTATATAGTAAGGAATGCCAGAATAGAAAAAAAAATTTTAGGAATTCTTTATCCAAGCAGGACCACCACGGGCCTCTTCAGCACTGAAAAATTGCCATTTGGGAGTTTTGTGGGCCTGAAACACCTGCACAGACCTAAAGGCTAAAAGACTAATTTGTAGACATCATGATTAACAGCAGGGAGGAATACTTAATTTTTCTCTACAGAAACATCATTTTATAGTCTATCAGAATTTTTCAAAGCTACTTTCTTGCTAACCTCGAATCATCAACTGGCATTTAAAATCTTTGAACACAGCTTAAAGCACTCGCTGCTTTCAGATTTTGGATGACTTAGCAAACCACAGCAGCTCCAAGGCAGTTGCTTCAGTTGTTATAATAGCAGTCACTCAAGAATGGTGGCTTACCCTTGGTGAGCAGATCAAGGAAGCCATAATGCACATGTGGGGGGTCAGAAACAGCTTCAACCGCATGATTAAGATGGCAAGACCTGTGAATGCCAACAACTGCAAGGTGTGGAAAATCAACTGCAAGACACAAAGCAGTGACCTTTGCACTTCATCCATGTTTAAATTATCAGACAAAAATAAAATGTTTCTTATACCTGAGGGCAGAACTCTCCCAGCATAGCATTAAGCATGTTAATACATGCATCCATCCATTCAGCTGTGATTTAACAATATAATAATCTGTGAAAGGAACTGATCTGAGTGCTTCAGACAGAACCCTGAGGCCCTCACGAGGCCCACACCTTAGTGCATTTAGTTAGAAGGGGCACTGGTAGGCCCCTGTACATAAATAAGTTGCAATTGATTAGACAGTGACAAGAACAATGAGGAAGAAAATGGAGAAGAGGAACAAGCCCAGCAGCACAGATGTGTGAAAGGCCACAGTGAAGACAGTGCCTTAAGGAGGGTAACATCTAGGAAAGGTTTTGAACCAGGAGGGGAGGAAGACAAGGGGACAAAATAAAAAAAAACGTCATATACACATGTGCACTTCAGTTAAGAGATATCATAGCAGCACACAAGCCAGACAAGTTTTAAAGTGGAATTGTCTAAGGCTTCCTACTAATCCATCCTCTATCCTAGTTGAACAAATCTGAGAGTTCCGTGGGACAAAGAGTTCAAATTAAAATTTTCCTAATTGAGTTATTCATAAAACACAAACTTCCACTAGAAAAATTGCAGTGGATGTAGCAATAATCAATGCAACCAAGTGTAATGACAGCTGAACATTTATACCCTAATTTACTGATATTCAACTACATTACAGATATGTGGTATTTACATTTACCAAAAGGCAAATACTCAGCTTATACTTTAAAATGAAATGAAAATAAAACCACTGAAATACTAAAATTTTCTGTAATTCCAAACTCTCAGTATCCCAGAGAATGGTCAGTTACTTTGACTTGTACTTCTTTCTAGGACCGTATTGAAGAAATGACCAGAGCACACTGGGGAACATTTTAATAGCTCCAACAGGAAACACAGTTGATGACCAACAAAAAAGAACAAGTAACAAACACCTGACAATAAGAACTTAGCATTAAAAGATAATTAATTGAATGGAAAGAGTTTTAGGATACACACTTATGTATTAACGGAATAATAGTGTATAAAATAAATGGATAAATAAAATTTTAAAAACCATGTATTTATACATAGGGTGTAAGGAGGAAGTTAGGAAACAACCTCCTCTTTAAAAAAAGTAAATAGGTCACTTCTGATAATTCTCTTGCATTTTCTGAGATGGCTTTCAAATTCTTATTACTAGTCATTTTGAGATCACACAAGAGAAGGAAGGCCAGGCAGAAATGATTATTCCTGTCCCAAATTCAAGCTGCACTGATGCACATCAGCAGGAGGGCCACACATTCATGAACTATACTTCAAGTGGGATTTAATACATAAGTCTACCAAGAATGAGGGCTTTTACCTCTGCGTTGTCAAGAAGCTGTTTTCTGGAAGAAAATAAAAATGATCTATTTACTGAATATCCATTACAACATAATAACATAAGAGCAACATCATCTATTTTCTTCTTGGATTTTAAATTCTTGATTCTTTCTAGAATGTGTAAAGTATAAAATTTAAAGCACTATATACGCTAATAAAATTACAAAATTTCAAAGGCGCAATTCACCATCATTCTACTTATGGTATATTAAAAAGCTGATCTTTGATTAAATTACAATATGTTTTACTGATCCCTGAAGACATCTCTTTATGTATTTAAGCTATGTACTATAAATAAAGTGCTCCCAATGATTTCTGTTGGACTTTTGGCTTGTTTGAATTTTCACAATTATAAACTACATGAATATTTTATATATAACTTGCTAAATATCGCTAAGATATATAGATATTTTACTTCCTGAAAAGCAGCTCTATTTGAATACATATAGTAATGTATAGTGTTCTAAATACTGCACAGCTAGTAGACTATGAATACTATATAAATAATTTCATGTTCATGGAGTTTATAGTAATCCAATCCTCAAGTAAAGATGCCTATTCTATTTCTCTACAGAAAAGACTGCACTTTATTAAGGCTTTACAGGAAGAAACATTCTAGGAAAGACAAGATAGATTGTGACTAGTGGGAATTCACATCTGTAGGGTTTTTTTTTTAAGTGGCTATAGATGGTCTGCTGGAAGGTAGTAGACTCAAACTTCTCTGAGTACCCTGTATGTTCTTTTCTACCTATGCAGCCAGCGAGTGGAGCCATCTCTGTATCCTGAACTCTTCCAATCACAAAAGAACCCTACAGGGAGCAAAGGAATGACCTAGCATTTATAGGATTATTTTATATTCATCAGGGGCCATCCAACTTGTATGAAAAAATCTAGTAGCCAGTTTATTATATGAACAAACAAAATGCAAGTACCACAAAAGGGAATTATAGAGATAAATAAGCAAAACTCATGTCCTCCCTGGAAACATTAATTCAGTAGATATAAGACAGTGTTAAATGCAAAAGTTAATATTTTGCCTCAGAGACATTTGAGAAGACATCACTTTTACATAATTAGATGAACTGCAATGAAAAGGAGCTTCCTAAAATTCTGGGATAAATATGTTTTCCCAACTTAAAACCCATAAACTCAGGCTGACAAATAGAATGTACACAAAATGCAGGAAAACACAACCAAACAGGTGAAGGAATTGAACAAAACCATCCAGGACCTAAAAATGGAAATAGAAATAATAAAGAAATCACAAAGGGAGACAACTCTGGAGATAGAAAACCTAGGAAAGAGATCAGGAGACATAAATGCAAGCATCACAAACCAAATACAAGATATAGAAGAGAGAATCTCAGGTGTAGAAGATTCCATAGAAAACATTGACACATCAGTCAAAGAAAATGTAAAATGCAAAAAGGTCTTAATCTAAAATATCCAGGAAATGCAGCACACAATGAGAAGACCAAATCTAAGGATAATAGGTATAGAAGAGAGCAAAGATTCCCAACTCAAAGGGCCAGTAAATATCTTCAACAAAATTATAGAAGAAAACATCCCAAACCTAAAGAAAGAGATGACCATGAACATACAAGAAGCCTACAGACCCCAAATAGATTGGACCAGAAAAGAAATTCCTCCCATCACATAATAAACAAAACACCAAATGCACAAAACAAAGAAAGAATATTAAGAACAGTAAGAGAAAAAGGTCAAGTAACACATAAACGTAGACCTATCAGAATCATACCAGACTTTTCAACAGAGATTCTAAAAGTTAGATGATCCTGGGCAGATGTCATATGGACACTAAAGGCCAGCTCAGGCTACTATATGCTGCAAAGCTTTCAATTACAATAAATGGAGTAAGTAAGATATTCTATAACAAAACCAAATTTACACAATATATTTCCACAATCCAGCACTACAAAGGACAATAGATGGAAAACCCCAACACAAGGAGGGAAACTACACCCTAGAAAAAAGCAAGAAAGTAATTTTCTTTTAACTAACCCAAAAGAAGATAGCCACACAAACATAATTCCACCTCTAAAAACAAAAATAAATGGAAACAACAATCACTGGTCCTTAATATCTCTTAACATTAATGAACTCAATTCCCCAATAAAAATACATAGACTATCAGACTGGATATGAAAACAGGACTCAGCATTTTGCTGCATACAGGAAACACACCTAGGTGACAAAGACAGATATTACCACAGAGTAAAAGGCTAGAAAAAATAATTTCCCAAGCAAATGTTCCCAAGAAACAAGCTGGAGTAGCCATTCTAACACCAAATAAAATCAACTTTCAACCAAAAGTTATCAAAAAAGATGAAGACACTTCATACTCACCAAGGGAAAAATCTACCAAGAGGAACTCTCAATTCTGAACATCTGTGCTCCAAATGCAAGGGCACCCACATACATAAAAGAAACTTTACTTAGCTCAAAGCACACATTTCACCTCACACAATAATAGTGGGAGATTTCAACACCACATTCATCAATGGACAGATCATGGAAACACAAACTAAACAAAGACACAGTGAAACTAGCAGAAGTTATGAATCAAATGGATTTTTCTATAGAAAATTTCATCCTAAAATTGCATATCTTCTTCTCATCACCTTATGGTACTTTCTCCAAAATTGACCATATAAATCGGTCACAAAACAGGCCTCAACAGATACAAGAAGATTGAAATAATCCCATACATCATATCAGATCACCACAGACTAAGGCTGGTCTTCAATAACAACAAAAACAACAGAAAGCTCACATACACATGGAAGCTGAACAACTCTCTACTCAATGATAACTTGGTCAAGAAAGAAAGAAAGAAAGAGAGAGAGAGGGAGGGAGGGAGGGAGGGAGGGAGGGAGAAAAGAAAGAAAGAAAGAAAGAAAGAAAGAAAGAAAGAAAGAAAGAAAGAAAGAAAGAAAGAAAGAAAGAAAGAAGAGAAAGAAAGGAGAGAAAGAAAGGAGAGAAAGGGAGAGGAAGTGAGGGAGAGAGGGAGGAAGGAAGGAAGGAAGGAAGGAAGGAAGGAAGGAAGACAGGAAGGAAGGAAGGAAGGAAGACAGGAAGACAGACAGACAGAAAGAAAGAAAGAAAGAAAGAAAGAAAGAAAGAAAGAAAGAAAGAAAGAAAGAAAGAAAGAAAGAAGTTAAAGACTTTCTGCAATTTAATGAAAATGAAGGCACAACATACTCAAACTTATGGGACACAGTGGAAGCAGTGCTAAGAGGAAAACTCTAGCTCTAGATGCCTCCAAAAATAAACTGGAGAGAGCATACACTAGCAATTTAATAGCACATCTGAAATCTCTATAACAAAAAGAAGCAAATACACTGAAGGCGAGTAGAGGACAGGAAATAATCAAACTCAGGAATGAAATCAACCAACTAGAAACAAAACGAACTATACAAAGAATCAACTAAACCAGGAGCTGGTTATTTGAGAATGAAATACACAGGCAGCTTTTGCCTCTGTGCTTTCTTGCAGAAGTTCCACTCTCCCCACCCCCTGCTCCCTCCTGCAGCAAGCGCAAGGCTTCCTCCCCCTCCCTGGAAGCTTCAAGAAGATTCAGTCTAGAATGTCATTACCCCTGTTTCCATAAAGATACCCCTTAATGAAACTCCTCCTGAGGAAGCAAAATGCCTGCTTTAGAATAGACAAATGGTAGCCTCCCTCACCTCTGCCTCTGCATCACCAAGGCTGGCACTAAACAGCTAAGCACTTCTCAGGTGCAGCAGGTCCTGTTCTTGGGAATAAAGCAAAAGAAAACATCCTTGAGAAGATAATCAAGGGTCACAGGTGGGAATGACTGCCCATAAAACACACTAATTCCTGCTAACACCTTAAAGTTACTCCCTAAGTCAGAAAAAGTTCCCCACTCCCACCCCAGTCATGTGATTCTGTCGTGCCTCCTGAACAAATGATATCCTGTTTGAAAAATAACATGCTTTTTCACTTCCCATCACCCTAAAATCCAAAGGATTTCAAACTATGCTGTGTATAAGTGCCAAGCCTTCTAGGCTCGTGGTCATACTACTGTCCTGTGCAGTGGGAAGGTTTTCAATCCGAGTGTGACTATAATAATAAAGTCTCTTATGCATAATTGCATAGGGCCATGCAGTTCTGGAGTTCTCCTGGGGTTCCCTCAGAATCGGAGCACAAGAAAATCAACAAAATAGCTAAACCCTTAGCCAGAGTAACCAGAGGGCCCAGAGCAGTATCTAAATTAACAAAATCAGAAATGAAGAGGGAGACATAACAACAAAAACTGAGGAAATTTAAAAAATATCATCAGATCCTACTACAAAAGCCTATACTCTTGCAGATGCCAAGAAGTGCTTGTTAACAGGAGCCTGATATAGCTCTCTCGTGAGAGGCTCCGGCAAATACACATGTGGATGCTTGCAGCCAACCATTGTATTGAGCACAGGAACCACAATAGAGGAGTTAGAGAAAGGACTGAAGGAGCTGAAGGGGTTTGCAACCCCATAGGAAAAACAACAGTATCAACCAGACACCCCCCCCCCCGAGCTCCCAGGGACTAAGCCACCAACCAAAGCGTACATGACACCAGCTGCATATGTAGCAGAGGATGGCTTTATCTGTCTTGAATAGGAGAGGCCCTTGGTCCTGTGAAGGCTCCATGACCCAGTATAGGGGAATGAATGCCAGAGCGGTGAGGTGGGAGTGGGTGTGTGGGTGGCTGGGGGCACACCCTCATAGAAGCAGAGAGAATGGGGATGGGATAGGAGGTTTGTGGAGAAGAGACTGGGAAAGGGGATAGCATTTGAAATGTAAATAAGTAAGTTTTTAAATATTAAAAAAAAAAAAATAGAATCTCAGCTCAAAGGACCAGAAAATATTTTCAACAAAATCACACAAGAAAATTTCCTAACATAAAAAAGGAGACATCTATAAAGTACAAGAGGAATATAGATACCAAATATATTAGATCAGAAAAGAAAGTTCCCATGCCACATAATAATAAGAACACTAGATGTAGAGAACAAATAATGTATATTAAGTTGTGAAGGAAAAAGAGCAAGTAACATATAAAAGCAGACCTTTTATAATTACACCTAATTTCTCAATGGAGACTTTAAAAGCCAGAAGGGTCTGGACAAATGTGCTGTAGATTCTAAAAGACTATAGCTGCCAGGCCAGACTACTATATTCATCAAATTTTTCAATCCCCATAGATGAAGAAAATAAGACATTCCATAATAAAATCAAATTTAAGCAGTATTGACCTACAAAGCCAGCCTTACCAAAGGTGTTAGAAGGAAAGCCTCCAATTTAAAATGCTTAAATGCAACCATAAAAACATAGGAAATGATCTCACACCAGCAAAACAAAAAGAAGGGAAGTATACACACATTAACACACACACATCCACACACTCACATTAACACACACCATAAGCAACAACAAAATCATGAAATTTAACAATTGCTGGCCATGTATATCTTTCAATATCAATTGTCAATGAACTAAATTCCCCAATAAAAAGACACAGACTAACATAATGGATGTGAAGACAAAATCCATAGTTCTGCTTACAAAAAAAAAAAAAAAAAAACCACAACTGAACATCAAACATAGAAATTTCCCCAGGGTAAAAGTTTGGAAAATATATTCTAAGCAACTAGACCTGGTATAGCCATTCTATTTTGTTTGTTTGTTTGGCTGTTTATTATTGATTGTTTTCATTACACCTGGACCATAGTTTCTCCTTACTCATTTCCTTACATTCTTCCCAATTCCTCTTTTCCAAATCCACTCCTCCTCCATTTGTCATTCAGAAAAGAGGAGGCCTACCAAAATTATCCACTGAACACAGCATAACAAGATACAATAAGAGTACATACAAACCCTCATATCAAGGCTGGTTAAGGCAACCCAGTAGGAGGAAGAGAGTCTGAAGAGGCAGAGATACCCCCAGATCCACTGTTAGGGGTCCTACAAATAAATCAATGTCATATATACAGAGGGCATGGTGAGGACCAATGCAGGCTCTGTGCTTGGTGCTTCAGTCTCTGTGAGTCCCTATGATCTCTATGTAGTTGAAGTTTGTGGGCTGTGTTCTCCTGGTATCCTGTCTGGTGTGCTGGTATCCTAGTATCCTGATACCCCTGGCCCTACATGTCTTTCTCTCTCTCTTCCACTGGGTTCCCCAAGCTCCAAGGGAAGGGTCCCAATGGAGATCTTTAATTTGGACTCTCTCTCTACCTAATGTTTGGCTGTGGGTCTCTACATCTGCTTGCATCAGCTGACAATGGTTGCCTATTTGATGATGACTGAACTAGGCACCCATCTATGAGTATATGAGGTTATCCTTAGGAATCATTTTATTGCTTTTTTTCCCCTATCATGCTTAGGTGTGTGGGGTCATTTCTGGGTCTTCAATTCTATTCCTCTGATCAACCAATACCATGCAGTTTTTCTTTTATCACAATTGCTCTATAGTACAACTAATATCTAATAATAACCCTAACCTATGGCCACTTGATCTTTGACAAAGGAGCTAAAACCATCCAGTGGAAAAAAAAATGACAGCATTTCCAACAAATGGTGCCAAATCAACTGGCGGGTAGCATGTAGAAGAATGCAAATCAATCCATTCTTATCTCCTTGTACAAAGCTCAAGTCCAAGTGGATCAAGGACTTCCACATAAAACCAGAGACACTAAAACTTACAGAAGAGAAAGTGGGGAAAAACCTTGAACATATGGGCCACAGGGGGAAATTTCCTGAAAAGAACACCACTGGCTTGTACTGTAAGATCACGGATTAACAAATGGGACCTCATAAAATTGCAAAGCTTCTGTAGGCAAAGGACACTGTCAATAAGACAAAAAGACAACCAACAGTGTGGTAACTTTTGAAGAAAGTTCTGTGGGGAGCTGAGAAGTAGGCATAATTTTATGTTTGAGTGAAATGGCCTGCAAATACCTGTCAAGTGCATTTGATTTATATTGTCTGTGAGCTCCAGTATTTTTCTGTACATTTTTGTCTAGATGACATGTCCATTGGTTAGAGTGGGGTATTGAAGTCTCCCACTACACCAGTTTGTGAGAGTCAATACATAAATCAAGCTGTAGTAGTGTTTCTTTTACAAAAGTTGATTCGCTTGTGTCTGAGGTCATAGATGATAAAAATTGAAATGTTGTGTTTGTGGATTTTTTTTCTTTTATAAGTATCAAATGTCCTTCCTCATTTCTTTTGATTAGTTTAGGTTTGAAATCTATTTTGACAGATACTATGGTGATGTGGAAATCTAGACCAGTAGGAACTCTTGGGATTCTGTGAGGGTGATGATAGGGAACACTTCTAGTTATGGAGAATTCAGAATGTGAAACCCACCATCCTCTGTAATCAGGCAAGTCTTCCAGAAGTAGGCTAGGACACCAACCCAGCCAGAAAACCTTTGGCTTATATTCTAGCCTGCATGCAAGACATACTAAGGCTATGGAGGTATAGACCTTATAGAAGAGGCCAATGGATGATGGGTCTAATTTAAGGCTTACACATGAAAGAAAGCCCATGGTCAATAGCACCTGGATGACCAAGAATTGGAAGCTGGATAACACAGATATATGATACTTCAATCCTTCTTAGAAGGGGGAACAAAATTCCCATGGAAGGAGTTACAGAGACAAGGTATGGAGCAGAGACAGAAGGAATGACCATCCAGAGACTGCCCCACCTGAGGATCCACCCATAAACAACCACCAAACCCAGACACTATTGTGGATGTCACCAAGAGCTTGCTGACAGGAGCCTGATATAGCTGTCTCCTGAGAGGCTCTGCCAGTGCCTGACAAATACAGAAGTGGATGTTCACAGCCATACATTGGACAGAGCACAGAGTCCCCAATGAAGGAGCTAGAGAAAGTACCCAAGGAGCTGAAGAGGTTTGCAGCCCCATAGGAAGAACAACAATATGAACTAACCAGTATCCCCCAGAGCTCCCTGGGACCAAACCACCAACCAAAGAAAACACATGGTGGGACTCATGGGTCTAGCTGCATATGTAATAGAGGATAGCCTAGTCGGTCATCAATAGGAGGAGAGATCCTTGGTCCTGGGAAAGTTTTATGCCCCAGTATAGTGGAATGCCAGGGCCGTGAAGTAGGAGTGAGTGGGTTGGTGAGTAGGTGTAGGGGTTAAGGGAAGGGGATTTTCAGAGGGGAAACTAGGAAAGGGGATAACACTTGAAATGTAAATAAAGAAAATATCTAATAAAAAAAAGAAAAAAAATGAACACATACGCAGACACAAAGCAAATCTCAACAAACAAAAGAAAATTAAAATAACTCCCCGACTCCTATTAGACCACCACAGATAAAAACTGAATACCAATAACAATGGAAACAACAGAAGGCTTACAAACTCATGGAAACTAAACAACCCTCTACTGAATGAAAAATGGATCAAGACAGACAGACAGACAAACAGATGGACAGATGGAAGGAAGGAAGGAAGGAAGGAAGGAAGGAAGGAAGGAAGGAAGGAAGGAAGGAAGGAAAGAAAGAAAGAGAAAGAAAGAAAGAAAGAAAGAAAGAAAGAAAGAAAGAAAGGAAGGAAGGAAGGAAGGAAGGAAGGAAGGAAGGAAGGAAGGAAGGAAGGAAGGAAGGAAGAAAGGAAGGAAGAGAAGTTAAAGACTTTCTATGAATTCAATGAAAATGGAGATACAGTATACCCAAACTTATGGGATACAATGCATGCTGTTCTAAGACAAAAATTCATTACACTAGGTGCCTACATGAAACAACTGGAGAGATCTCATACCAGCAACTTAACAGAACACCTGAAAGCTCTTGAATGAAAAGAGGACATAACAGGGAATAATTAAATTGAGAGCTGAAAAATAATAAAATATAAACAAAGAGAACAATGCAAAGGATCAGTGAAAAAAGAGTTCTTTTGAGAAAATCAACAAGCTAGACAAACCCTTATCCAAACTAACCAAAAGATGGGTAGAGAATATCCAATTCCCAAAATCAGAAAAAAAAGGGGGGGGCATAACAGACATCAAAGAGATCCAGCAAGCATTAGGGCAGACTTTTTTTTTTTTTTTTTTGGTTTTTCGAGACAGGATTTCTCTGTGTAGCCCTGGCTGTCCTGGAACTCACTTTGTAGACCAGGCTGGCCTCGAACTCAGAAATCCGCCTGCCTCTGCCTCCCGAGTGCTGGGATTAAAGGCGTGCGCCACCACTTTAAAACATACACACAACAATCAAATAGATTCAATACAGGACTACTATTGAAAATACTTAAAGAGCTCAAGAAACTAGTTATAAAGTAACAAATGTTTCACTTTTTTTTAATTAGGTATTTTCCTCATTTACATTTCCAATGCTATCCCTAAAGTCCCCCATAACCTCCCACCCACTCCCACATTTTGGCCCTGGTGTTCCCCTGTACTGGGGCATAAAAAGTTTGCAAGTCCAATGGGCCTCTCTTTCCAGTGATGGCCGACTAGCCCATTTTTGATACATATGCAGCTAGAGACAAGGGCTCCGGGGTACTGGTTAGTTCATACTGTTGTTCCAAATATAGGGTTGCAGTTCCCTTTGGTTCCTTGGGTATTTTCTCTAGCTACTCCATTGGGGGCCCTGTGATCCATCCAATATCTAACTGTGAGCATCCACTTATGTGTTTGCTAGGCCCTGGCTTAGTCTCACTAGAGACAGCTATATCTGGGTTCTTTCAGCAAAATCTTGCTAGTGTATGCAATGATGTCAGCATTTGGAGGCTGATTATGGGATGGATCCCTGGATATGGCAGTCTCTAGATGGCCCATCCTTTTGTCTCAGCTCCAAACTTTGTCTCTGTAACTCCTTCCACGGGTGTTTTATACCCAATTCTAAGAAGGGACAAAGTGTCCACACTTTGGTCTTCATTCTTCTTGAGTTTCATGCGTTTAGCAAATTGTCTGTTATATCTTGGGTATCCTAAGTTTCTGGGCTAATATCCACTTATCATTGAGTACATATCATTTGAGTTCTTTTGTGATTGGGTTACCTCACTCAGAATAATGCCTTCCAGGTCCAACCATTTGCCTAGGAGTTTCATACATTCATTCTTTTTAATAGCTGAGTAGTACTCCATTGTGTAAATGTACCACATTTTTGTATCCATTCATTTGTTGAGGGGCATCAGGGTTCTTTCCAGCTTCTGGCTATTATAAAGAAGGCTGCTATGAACATAGTGGAGCATGTTTCTTTCTTACTAGTTGGAACATCTTCTGGATATATGCCCAGGAGAGGTATTGTGGGATCCTCCAGTAGTACCATGTCCAATTTTCTGAGAAACCGACAGAATGATTTCCAGAGTGGTTGTACAAGCTTGAAATCCGAGCAACAGTGGAGGAGTGTTCCTCTTTCTCCACATCCTCGCCAGCATCTGCTGTCACCTGAATTTTTGATCTTAGACATTCTGACTGGTGTGAGATGGAATCTCAGGGTTGCTTTGATTTGCATTTCCCGGGTGATTAAGGATGCTGAAAATTTTTTCAGGTGTTCCTCAGCCATTCGGTATTCCTCAGGTGAGAATTCTTTGTTTAGCTCTGAGCCCCATTTTTTAATGGGGTTATTTGATTTTCTGGAGTCCACCTTCTTGAGTTCTTTAAATATATTGGATATTAGTCCTCTATCTGACTTAGGATAGGTAAAGATCCTTTCCCAAACTGTTGGTGGCCTTTTTGTCTTATTGACTGTGTCTTTTGCCTTACAGAAGCTTTGCAGTTTCATGAGGTCCCACTTGTCAATTCTCGATCTTACAACACAAGCCATTGCTGTTCTATTCAGGAATTTTTCCACTCTACCAATATCTTCGAGGCTTTTCCCCACTTTCTCCTCTATAAGTTTCAGTGTCTCTGGTTTTATGTGGAGCTCCTTGATCCACTTAGATTTGGCTTTAGTACAAGGAGATAGGAATGGATCAATTCGCATTCTTCTACATGATAACCACCAGTTGTGGCAGCACCATTTGTTGAAAATGCTGTCTTATTTCCACTGGATGGATTTAGCTCCCAAGATCAAGTCACCATAGGTGTGTGGGTTCATTTCTGGGTCTTCAATTCTATTCCATTGGTCTGCTTGTCTGTCCTTATACCAGTACCATGCCGTTTTTATCACATTTGCTCTGTAGTAAAACTTTAGGTCCAGCATGGTGATTCCACCAGAGGTTCTTTTATCCTTGAGAAGAGTTTTTGCTATCCTATGTTTTTTGTTATTCCAGATGAATTTGCAGATTTCTCTTTCTAATTCATTGAAGAATTGAGTTGGAATTTTGATGGGGATTGCATTGAATCTGTAGATTGCTTTTGGCAAGATAGCCATTTTTACAATGTTGATCCTGCCAATCCATGAGCATGGGAGATCTTTCCATCTTCTGAGATCTTCTTTAATTTCTTTCTTCAGAGACTTGAAGTTCTTATCATAGAGATCTTTCACTTCCTTAGTTAGAGTCACGCCAAGATATTTTATATTATTTGTGACTATTAAGAAGGGTGTTGTTTCCCTAATTTCTTTCTCAGCCTGTTTATTCTTTGTGTAGAGAAAGGCAATTGACTTGTTTGAGTTAATTTTATATCCAGCTACTTCACTGAAGCTGTTTATCAGGTTTAGGAGTTCTCTAGTGGAATTGTTAGGGTCACTTATATATACTATCATATCATCTGCAAAAAGTGATATTTTGACTTCATCTTTTCCAATTTGTATCCCTTTGATCTCCTTTTGTTGTCGAATTGCTCTGGCTAGGACTTCAAGTACTACGTTGAATAGGTAGAGAGAAAGTTGGCAGCCTTGTCTAGTCCCTGATTTTAAAGGGATTGCTTCAAGCTTCTCACCATTTACTTTGATGTTGGCTACTGGTTTGCTGTAGATTGCTTTTGTCATGTTTAGGTATGGGCCTTGAATTCCTGATCTTTCCAAGACTTTTATCATGAATGGGTGTTGGATCTTGTCGAATGTTTTTTCTGCATCTAACAAGATGATCATGTGGTTTTTGTCTTTGAGTTTGTTTATATAATGGATCACATTGTTGGATTTCCATATATTAAACCATCCCTGCATCCCTGGAATAAAACCTACTTGGTCAGGATGGATGGTTGTTTTAATGTGTTCTTGGATTCGGTTAGCGAGAATTTTATTGAGTAATTTTGCATCTATATTCATAAGGGAAATTGGTCTGAAGTTCTCTATCTTTGTTGGATCTTTCTGTGGTTTAGGTATCAGAGGAATTGTGGCTTCATAGAATGAGTTGGGTAGAGAACCTTCTACTTCTATTTTGTGGAATAGTTTGTGCAGAACTGGAATTAGATCTTCTTTGAAGGTCTGATAGAACTCTGTACTAAACCCATCTGGTCCTGGGTTTTTTTTTGGTTGGGAGATGATTAATGACTGCTTCTATTTCTTTAGGAGATATGGGAGTGTTTAGATGGTTAACTTGATCCTGGTTTAACTTTGGTACCTGGTATCTGTCTAGAAATTTGTTCATTTCATCCAGGTTTTCCAGTTTTGTTGAGTATAGCCTTTTGTAGAAGGATCTAATGGTGTTTTGGATTTCTTCAGGGTTTGTTGTTATGTCTCCCTTTTCATTTCTGATTTTGTTAATTAGGATGCTGTCCCTGTGCTCTCTAGTGAGTCTGGCTAAGTGTTTATCTATCTTGTTGATTTTCTCAAAGAACCAGCTCCTTGTTTAATTGATTCTTTGAATAGTTCTTCTTGTTTCCACTTGGTTGATTTCGCCCCTGAGTTTGATTATTTTCTGCCGTCTACTCCTCTTGGGTGAATTTGCTCCCTTTTTTCTAGAGCTTTTAGGTGTGTTGTCAAGCTGCTAGTGTGTGTGCTCTCTCTAGTTTTTTTTTTTTTTTTGGACGCACTCAGAGCTATGAGTTTCCCTCTTAGAAATGCTTTCATAGTGTCCCATAGGTTTGGGTATGTTGTGGCTTCATTTTCATTAAACTCTAAAAAGTCTTTCTTTCTTTATTCCTTCCTTGACCAAGGTATCATTGAGAAGAGTGTTGTTCATTTTCCACGTGAATGTTTGCTTTCCATTATTTATGTTGTTATTGAAGATCAGCCTTAGTCCATGGTGGTCTGATAGGATGCATGGGAAGATTTCAATATTTTTGTATCTGTTGAGGCCTGTTTTGTAACCAATTATATGGTCAATTTTGGAGAAGGTACCATGAGGTGCTGAGAAGAAGGTATATCCTTTTGTTTTAAGATAAAATGTTCTGTATATATCTGTTAAGTCCATTTGTTTCATCACTTCTGTTAGTTTCACTGTGTCCCTGTTTAGTTTCTGTTTCCACGTTCTGTCCATTGATCAAAGTGGTGTGTTGAAGTCTCCCATTATTATTGTGTGAGGTGCAATATGTGCTTTGAGCTTTAATAAAGTTTCTTTAATGAATGTGGCTGCCCTTGCATTTGGGGCATAGATATTCAGAATTGAGAGTTCCTCTTTGAGGATTTTACCTTTGATGAGTATGAAGTGTCCCTCCTTGTCTTTTTTGATAACTTTGGATTGGAAGTCGATTTTATTAGATATTAGAATGGCTACTCCAGCTTGTTTCTTCAGACCATTTGCTTGGAATGTTTCACTTTTTAAAATGGGGTACAGAAAGGTTATTTCATGCTACCACAAGGACACTTGCTCAACTATGTTCATAGTGGCTTCATGATAGCCAGAAACTGGAAGCAACCTAGCTATCCCTGAACTGAAGAATTGATAATTAAAATGTGGTATGCTTGCACTATGGAGTATTACTCAGCTGTTTTTAAAAATGACATCATGAAATTTGCATGCAAATGGATGAAACTAGAAAAAAAAAGTCATTCTGAGTGAGATAACCCAGACCCATAAAGACAAATATGGTATGTATTCACTTATAAGTACATACTGGCGGTTAAGTAAATGATAACCAAGCTACAGTCCATAGGCCCAGAGAGACTAGGTAAAGAGGAAGTCTTTAGTGGGGATGCATGAATCTTGAGAAAAGAGGAACTAGAGTCAATTTTGCAAGTGTAGTGGGAGAATCAGAAAGGAAAGTAAATGGAATAGAGGGAAAGAGTTCAGGAGAAGATGTCTGGAATTAGGGTCATTTCTTGAGTGATTTAGAACCCTAGTGTAGTGGAAACTACCTGGAATCTATGAAGGTGATCCTAATGAGGACTGCTGGCAGTAGTAGTGGATGATATAGTCTGAATGGCTATCTGCTGTAGCTAGGGAAGGCTCCCAGTGTCAGGACTGGATCCCATAGATCACTAAATAACCCATGCTGATGCCAGAACAGAGGGTCACTTTCTGCAAACTGACAGTGTCTGAGGGGAGGGGCATTGTGTATGACAACATCTACAGCTCATTGGGTGTGCAGAGGTTGATCTGGTACCTGCATATGGATGGATAATACTCCTATGTTGTTCTCTTTCTCTCTCTCTCTCTCTCTCTCTCTCTCTCTCTCTCTCTCTCTCTCTCTCTCTCTCTCCTCTCTCTCTCTCTCTTTCTTTCTCTGTGAAAAGGTACTCTGCAGGCTATGTAGGAGGAGAAATTTAGACACCAACCCAACCACAAAACCTTTGACCTACAATCTGTCCTGCTTGCAAAATGTGCTGGGGCAATGGTCATGAAAACCATGTAGGAGTAGCCAACTAATGTCTGCTTTAACTTGAGGCCCACTCCACATGAGGAAGCCTGTGTCCAACACTGAGTAGAAGACCAGAACTGGACACTGAATATCCCAGAGAGATAATCAAACAATACTTGTCTAGAAGAAATTCAATGAAATCATTTCTAATGATACTCTCTTATATTCATAGATTAGTACCATTTCCAGTTAGTGGCTTCGACTGGCAGCAAATGAGAGTGGATGCAGAGCCCCATAGCCAGATATTATGAGAATCTAAATTGGAGGTTTCCATCAGAACTCTTCCCTTGGAGCTCAGGGAGTCCCACAAATACATTATAGGAGTCAGAGGATACCAAGAGAACATGATCTACTTAACTAAGCAAGACTCAAATGTTTGAGAGTGCAGTGGTAGTCAGAACATGCACTAGGGCCTCTGCATATATACTGTGGCTGATAGCTTGTTGGTTTTTGTGGGATTCCTAACTTTGACTGTTTTGCCTGACTTGGTACGCTTTTCCTCCTGTTGGCTTGCCTTGTGCTGCCTTGCTGTGAGGGCTTTTGCCTTGCCTTATTGTATTTTGCTTTCTCATGTTTGGCCACTGTCTCTTGGACAACTGCTCTTTACTGAAGGGAAATGGAGGAGTAGTAGATCTTGGGGGTAAGGGGAGGCATGGTAGGGGGACTGGGAGGAGGGGAGGGAGGGGAAACTAGTTAGGATATTATATGAGAGAAAAATACATTTTTAATAAAAATAAAATAAAAGAAAATTAATTTGGTTTAACACATTAATGGAGTAAAAGATATAAGTCACATAATTATCTCAATAAATACAAAAAAGTAGCTAACAATATCAGTACCTTTTCAAGAGAGAAATTCTCAACAAATAAGTAGCTTGATGTAGTATGGACCATGTGTTAAAAGCCCATAGATAACATGATACTCAATGGAAAAAACTGAAATATCTTACTCTAGAATCAGGAACACGGCAAAGATAGCCATTTTCACCACTTTTATTTAACATAGTAGCCAAAGCAACAGGCTAGAAAAAAGACAAAAACGCAATCAAATTACAAAGGAAAAGAAAGATTATCCATATTTTCAGACATGATGCTATCTATATACAGCAAATCTTGCTGTTTATCCCAGAACTGTTAGAGCCCACGCTTGGATGTTGTAAAGTTGTAGGATGCAGTGTGGCATTGGGAACCTCAGCCTGTTGCCCCTGGAAGCTCCCAGGTCCCCCACTACTCAGCCAGATGTGTGCACTGGTTAATCAGAACTAAGAACCCTGAATGGTGAAGACAAAGGAGAGTGCAGCAAAGGGCTTATCTTAGTACCCCACAGAACCCAGCAGATGTGGGATCTGTCTGGCTCTTACAGAGAACCATCACTCTTCCAGTCCACACCTCCACAGGTACCCATGGCAGATCAGCATCCTGTTCCCACACTCCACAGCTCAACTTGTCTCCCATGTGGACATGGGACACAAGGACACAGATGAGACCATCCCACCCCCACCCCAATACACATGCCAGCTGGAACCTCACAAAGCCATGCAGACTTGAGCTGTGTCTTACCCTGCCATAGCCCCCATCACCCTTCTGATCCATAACTCTACCTACACTGAGGCAGATTGGTATTCTCCCCACCCTCAAGTTCAGCCTGTCTCCCAGGAGGCCTGCTCTTACCAGAGACACAGAGCTTCCTACATCACAGGAAGCCTGCTGTAAACCCCAGACACACAGTTCAATCTGCCTCTGGGGAGTCCTGCTCCAATCTGAAACAACCAGGCCAGTTAACATCAGGGGCAACCAGATGGTAAAGGGCAAGCACAAGAACATAATCAACAGAAATCAATGTAATTTGACACCATCAGAACACAGGTCTACTACAGCAAGTCCTGGATACCCTAACACACCTGAGAAGCAAGATTCTGACCTTAAATCCCATCTTATAAAGATGATAGAGGCCTTTAAAGAGAATATAAATAATTTTCTTAAAGCAACACAGGAAAACACAGTCAAATAGGAAGAAGTACTTAAAGAGAAAACAAATAAGTCCCTTAAAGAAGTACAGGGAAATACAATCAAATGGGTAAAGGAAATGAACAAAATGGTTCAAGACCTAAAAATGGAAATAGAAACAATAAAGAAAACACAGATGGAGATAATCCTGGAGACAAAAACCATAGGAAAGGAAACAGGAACTATGCAAGCATCACCAACAGAATATAAGAGATGGAAGAAATCTCAGAGGTAGAAGATACCATTGAATATACTGATACACTGGTCAAAGAAAACGCCAAGTGTGAAAAGTTCCTAACCCAAATATCCAGGAAATTTGGGACACAATGAAAGACCAAACCTAAGAATAATACGAATAGAAGAGGGCTAAAATTCCAGTTCAAAGGGCCAGAAAACATCTTCAAGGAAATCATAGAAGAAAAATTCTCAAATCTAAAGAAAGAGATGGCCATAAATGTACAATAAACCTACAGAACACCAAATAGATTAGACCATAAAAGAAAATCCTCCTGCCACATAATAATCACAACAATAATTGTACAGAACAAAGAAAGAATAACAAAAGCTGTAAGGGAAAAAGGCCAAGTAAAATATAAAGGCAGAAATATCAGAATTACACTGGACTTCTCAATGGAGTTTCTAAAAGTCCCGAAGATCCTTGACAGGTGTCTTAAAGACCCTAAGAGACCATAGATGCCAACCCAAACTGCTATATCCAATGAAATTCTCAATTACCATAGATGGAGCAGCCAAGATATTCTATGACAAAACCAAATTTAAACAATATATAATCTAGTAATCCAGCCCTATAGAGAATACTAGAAGGAAAACTCCAACACCAGGAGGGAAACTACACTCAATAAAACACAAGAAATTAATCATCTCACAACAAGCCCAAAAGAAAAGAATCACACACACATAGAACCAACAACAAAATAGCAGGAACTAACAATCATTGGTCATTAATATCTCTCAACATTAATGGACTTAATTCACCAATAAAAAAGACACAAGCTAACAGACTGGATACATAAACAGGATTCACCATTCTGTTGCATACAAAAAACACACCTCAGCAACAATGATAAATATCACCTCAGCATAATGGGCTGGAAAAAATGTTTTCTAAGAAAACAGTCCCAAGAAACAAACTGGAGTAGCCATTCTAATATCCAATAAAATAGACTTTCAACCAAAGCAGATGGGGAAGGACATTTCATACTCATCAATGGCAAAATCCACCATGCCCCAAACACAAACATTCCTGAAAGAAACTTTACTAAAGCTCAAACACACTTTGAGACCCACAGAATAATAGTGGGAGACTTCAGCACTCCACTCACACCAATGGTCAGGTCATCCAAACGGAAACTAAATAGAATGAACCTAACAGAAGTTATGAACCAAATAAATCTAACAAATCTACAGAACTTTTCACCCAAAAACAAAAGAATATACTGTCTTCTCAGCACCTTCTCGTGAAACCTTCTCCAAAATTGACCAAAAGAAGCCTCAACAGATACAAGAAGATTGAAATAACCTTTGTATTCTATCGAATCACCTTGAACTAAGGCTGGACTTCAACAACAGAAATCCCACATACTCATGGAAACTGAGCAACTCTCTATACAATGATAACTTGGTCATGGAAGAAATAAAGAAATTAAATACTTTCTAGAATTCAATGAAAATGAAGGCATAACATACCTTTATGTTGTGCAGTGTTAAGAGGAAAGTTCATAGCACAAAGTGCCGTCATAAAGAAATTGGAGAGATCCTATACTAGCAACTTAACAGCACACCTGAAAGCTCTAGAACAAAATGAAGCAAACCTGAGAGTAGATATCAGAAAATAGGCAAACTCAGAGCTGAAAGCAACCAATTAGAAACAAAGAGAATAGTACAAAGAATCAACAAAACTAAGAGCTGGTTCTTTGAGATAATCAACAAGTTATACACACCCTTAACAAGTTAGACACTACAAGGCACAGAGACAGCATTCAAGTTAACAATATCAGAAATGAAAAGGAAACATACCAACAGAAACAGAGGAAATTAAAAAAAAAAAAAAAAACTCAGATCTTACCACAAAAACCTATATACTCAAAACTGGAAAATCAGATAAATTGGATGATTTTCTAGACAGATACCATGTACTAAAGTTAAATCAAGATCAAGTCAACTATCTAAACAGTTTCATAATCCCTAAGGAAATAGGAGCAGTCATTCAAAACCTCTCAACCATACAAAACAAACAAAGAAGCCCAGGGCCAGATGGTTTTAGGTGCAGAATTCTACCAGACATACAAAGAAGAGCTAATATCAATACTTCTCAAACTAGTCCACAAATTAGAAACACAAGGAACACTACCTAAGTCATTCTTTGAGGCCACTATAACCCTGACACCTAAGCCACAAAAAGACTCAACAAAGAAAGATGAAATTTTAAACTAGGTTTGATTTGAATTTCCCTGGTGATTAAGGATGTTAAATTTTTCTTTAAGTGAATATTAGATATTTCTGTATCATCTTTTGCGATATCTCTGTTTAGATCAGTACCTCATTTGTAATTAGGTTATTTCTTTTCATAATGTCCAGGTCATATTTTTTTCATTCTTTATATATTTTGGGTATTAGCCCTCTATCAGATGTTTAGTTGACAAAAACCTCTTCTTGTTCTCTATCTGGCTGCTTTGTCTAAATGACAAAGTGTCTTTTGTCATGCAGATACTTTTGAGTTTCATGAAGTCCTATTTATTGTTGATCTTAGTACTACCTGTGCTATTGGTGCTGTGTTCTGAAAGTCGTCTTCTGTGCCAATGTGTTCCAATCTATCCCCCATTTTCTCTTCTATCAGGTTCAGTGCAACTGGATTTATGTTGAGATCCTTGATCCATTTAAGGTTGAGTTTGGGCTAGATGATAAATATGAACCTATTTGCATTCTTTCTACATGCAGCCATCCAATTTGACCAACACCATTTGTTGAAAATACATTCTTTTTTCCAGTGTGTATTTCTGGTTTCTTTACCAAAAATCAGTTGCCTGTAAGATGTATAGATTTATATCTGGGTCTTCGGTTTACTTCCATATATCAATATGTCTGTTTTTATGCTAATACAATCCTGTTTTATAACTATAGCTCTGAAGTACAACTTGAAATCAGGAATGGTGATACCTCCAGCAATTATTTTACTGTTCAGTATTATTCTAGCTATCTTGACATTTTTGTGTTTCCATACAAAGTTTAATTTATCATTTCAAGTTCTATAAAGAATTGCATTGGAATTTTAATGAGGAATGCAGTGAATTTGTAGTTTTCTTTACATAAAATGGCCACTTTTACTATATTGATTCTACTGATCCATTACCATAGGAGATTTTCCATCTTCTGTTATCTTCAGGTTATTTCTTCACTATCTCTCAAGTTTTCATTATGTTAAGTCTTGAACTTCCTTGGCTTGTGATATATATATATAATATTATATATATCACTATGTATGTATATATTAATATACATGTTATATTATATTATTATATATAATATATAATATAACATATTATATTATATTATATATATATATAATATACATGATATATATTATATATATCACAATATATGTATATATATATTTCACTACTTGTTGTTTGCATATATAAAGGCTACTTACTCTGTGTGTGTGTGTGTGTGTGTGTGTGTGTGTGTGTGTTAATTTTGCCTCCTACTACCTTGTTGAAAGTGTTTATTAGCTGTAGAATTTTCCTGGTGGAATTTTTAAGGTCATTTATATATACAATCACATTATCTGCAAATAAAGGTACTTTGACATCTTCCTTTCATATTTATATTCCCTGATCTTCTTCAGCTGTCTTATTGATCTAGCTAGGACTTCAAATATTACATTAAATAAGTATGGAGAACTTTAACAACCTTGTCTTATTCCAGATTTTGGTAGAAATGATCTGAGTTTCTGCACATTTAGGCTGATGTTTGGTATGGACTTCCTGTAAATCACATTTAATATGTTGAGGAATGTGACTTGTATTCATAATCTCTCTAGTACTTTTATTATAAAGAGGTGTTGATTTTTGCCAAAGACCTTTTCTACAGCTAATGAGAGGGCCATGTGGTTTGTGTTTTTCAATCTATTTATATGGTGGATAAAATTTATCAGTTTAATGGGTGGAAACACCCTTGCATCTCTGTAATGATCCACCATGATCACATGGTAGATGAACAATTATATAGAATCCTAGATTCAGTTTGTAATTATTATACTGGGAATTATTGCATCTATGTTCATAAGACAAATTGGTCTGTAATTCTATTTATTTGTTGGGACTTTATGAGGTTTAGATATCAGAGTAAATGTGGCCTCATAGAATGAACTGGGCAATGTTACCTGAGTTTTGATTTTGTGGAATGATTTGATGAGTATTTGCATTAAGTTTTGCTTGAAAGTCTGGTAGACTAGGCAGATACCAACAAAAGCCTGCTGACAGGAGCCTGCTATAGCTGTCTCCTTTGAGGCTCTGCCAGTGCCTGGCAAATACAGAAGTGGATGCTCAGAGTCATCAATTGGATGGAGCACAATGCCCCCAGTGAAGGAGCCAGAGAAATACCCAGTGAGCTGAAGGGGACTGAAGCCCCATAGAAAGAACATAAATATGAACTAACTAGTACCCACAGAGCTACTTGGAACTATAACACCAATCAACAAAAACACATGGTGGAACTTGTGGCTCTATCTGCATATGTAGCAGAGGATGGCCTAATTGGTCATCAATGGGAGGAGAGGCCCTTAGTCCTGTGAAGGCTCTATGCTCCAGTATAGGGGAATGCCAGGACCAGGAATGGGAGTGGGTGGGTTGGGGAGCAGGGGGAGTGGGGAGGGGATAGGGGATTTTTGGAGGGGAAACTAGGAAAGGGGCTGACATTTGAAATGTAAATAAAGAAAATACAACTAAAATAAAATAAAGTCTGGTAGAATTCTGTGCTAAAACCATCTGGGCATGGCCTTTTTGTTGTTGTTTCCTTGTAGATTTATAAATACTTCTTCAACTTTTTTTTTATTTATTTCTGTAAGACCAGAGACTATAATACAGTTATCAAATAAACCATTTGTCTTCTACAGGATGTAGCCCTTTTCAGGAAGTGCCCTTGTCTGTAGCCACAAATGCTCAACTTGAAAAAAGTTTTGCATTTCAGTGGAGTGGTCCTTGACCAAAAATACAATCCACAGGCTGGCTAGTGACAGGTGATGTGAAATGTGTGAATGTGACCAGACCTGAAAAGCCAGCCTCAGCTGGGGCTCTCTAGAGAGGTCAGAGGTTAAGAGCACCTGCTGTTCTTGCAGAGGACCCAGCTTCAGGTCCCAGCACTCACATGCCAGCTCACATCCACCAGCATGAAACATGTACACAGTGCACAGACAGTTATGTAGATACTGTTTCAACTTTATTAGGAGTTATAGACAAGCTTAAATTGTTTATCTGATCTTGATTTAACTTTGATAATTGATATATATATATATATATATATATATATTAAATGCGTGTGTGTGTGTGAAATTATCCATTTCTTTTATAGTTCACTAGGTGGTGTTCTATAGATTTTTAAAACATGTCCTTACGATTCCTGGATTTCCAAAGTGTCCTTTGATATGTCCCTCTTTCCATCTCTAATTTTGTTAATTTGGATTATCTTTCTCTAACTTTGACTTAACTTGGATATAAGACCCAATCCATGGATCAGAACCCATCTACAACAGTGAATGGGTGGCCAAGAACCTGAGATTACATATCCCAGGGACCTAGGCCAAAACTAAATGCTACTGTTCTGCTACAATAACCCCTGATGATATTCTGAACTACTCTTAGATCAGTGCCTTCCTCAGTCATCATCAGAGAAGCTTCTTCCTGCAGTAGATGTGAACAAACACAAGAGACTCACACATGAACAATGTGCAGAAAGTGAGAAATTTGGAAAACTTCGGTCCTAAATGGGATGTTTCCATCAAATTCCTCCACTCAGTGATCACAAACTCAGCAAAATCAGAGGCAGAAAGAGTGCAAGAGCCAGGGGGATTAAAAGACACCAAGGAATCAGGATTTCTAGACACAACAGGACTAGTACACATATGAACTCACAGAGACTGTGAGCGTGCACTGGTACTGCACAAATGGTATCATAGAGCTGAGAGAAGTGGACACAAACACCCATCCCTATCCCAGAACCTATCTTGAACTGATATCCACTCTCAAATAAAAATGTAGCTCTCTCCAATGGAGTCTCACTGTGTATACAAACTACTCTTGAGTACAATCCTCATGCCCAGCATTAGATGATAAACACAAAACAAGCTCAACGGCATCAAAGAAAATAATGGTCCTTTGACCCATAATGTTTTATCAGGACTTTTTAAAATTTTTCCAGTCCATTGTATATTTATTATGGTTTCTAGTTTTGTGTGTTTATGGGATTCCTAAGCGTGAACATGTGTGTTCAATTACATGTATTTCTTATGCTTTTTGGCTATTTTTTCCTGTTTGTTTTGTCCTATTCTGGCTTGTTTGTTTATTTTATCTTATTTTATAATTATCCTATAAATATCTGTTGGCTTTCTGAAGACAGATGTGTATTTCTAAGAAAGAGGTAAATAAGATCTCAGAGTAATTTGGAGAGGGAAATCTAATCAGAATGTCTTAGTTAGGACTTCCATTTCTGTGAAGAGACATCATGACCAAGGCAACTCTTATAAAGGAAAACATTTAGTTGGGTTTGGATGACAGTTTCAGAGGTTTAGTTCATTATCATCAAGGCAGGAAGCATGGCAGTGTGCAAGCACACATGGTGCTGGAGAAGGAGCTGAAAGTTCTATGTCTTGATCAACAGGCAATAAGAAAGAGCCTGGATTTGTTTCACATTGGGCATAACTTGAACATTTAAGACCTTAAAGCCAACCTCCACAGTGACACACTTCCTCTAACAAGGCCACATCTCCTCCAATAAGGCCACAGCTCCTAATAGTGATATTCCATATGGTCAAGCATTAAAACACATGAATCTAATAGGGGCAAATCTATTCAAACCACAACATTCCACTCCCTGGCCTCCATATTCTTATAGCCATGATATAATGGAAAATGCATTTCCAAATTCAAAAGTCCTCATAGTCTATCACAGTCTCAATAATGTTTTAAAAGTAAGAAGTTCAAACTCTTGTCTGAGATTCATGCAATCACTTAACCGTAATCCCCTATAAAATTAAAATCAAAATGCAGATCATGTGCTTCCAACAAATCATAGCACAGAATATACATTAATGTTCCAAAACATAGAGATGGGAGGACAGTGAGGAAACACTGGACAAAAGCAATACTGAACACTAGCTAAACAAACTCCAAACTTTCAACTTTATTGACTGCAACACACCTCCTTCTCTTGGGCTGGTTCCACTCTCTGTTAGCATCTTTCCATGTAGGTATCCCATGGCTCTGGCATCTCTTACATCTTAGGGTCTCCTGGGAACTCCAGGTTTCACCTTCATAGCTTCTACTGCTGCTGTTCTTGGTGATCATCCCATGTGTCTTTGTTAGGGTTGAACTCCAGGTTTCACCTTCATAGCTTCTACTGCTGCTGTTCTTGGTGATCATCCCATGTGTCTTTGTTAGGGTTGTACTGCTGTGAACACATACCAAGGCATAACCAAGGCAACTCTTATTGAAAGGACAACATTTAATTGGGGCTGGCTTGCAGGTTCAGAGATTTAGTCTATTATCTTCAAAGCAGGAACATGGCAACATCCAAGCAGGCATGGTGCAGGAGAAGCTGAGAGTTCTACATCTTCATCTGAAGGCTTCTGGCAGAATATTGGCTCCCAGGCAGCTAGAATGAGGGTCTTAAAGCCCACACTTACAGTGACACACTTACCTCAACAGGGCTACACCTTCTAATAGTGCCACTCATTGGGGTGAGCATAAAAAAACCATCACATTACAGTCCCTGGCCTCCATAGGCTTGTTCACACATATGAGTCTATAGGGGCCATACATAAACATAGCATAAGGAAAAATATATTTATTCCAACTTTAAAGCTTCCCATAGTCTATAGCAGTCTTGACAATGTTAAAAGTCCAAAGTTCAAACTCTCTTTTGAGATTCGTCTGATCACTTAACTTTAACTCCCAAAGCAAGACAGTAAACCAGTTTGGCAAACTCCAAACTCTGCATCTCCATGTCTGATTTCAAGGTGGTCTTCAGATCTCCAACTCCTTTTTCATCTTTGTTGACTGCAACAAAGTTCTTTCTCCTGGGCTGGTTCCACTCCCTGTCAGAAGCTTCCCTCAGCAGATAGCCCATGGATCTGGCATCTCAAACATCTTAGGGTCTCCAAGGCAACTTGAATGTTACAGCTTCTTTTTTTTTTTTTTTTTTTTTTAGTTTAACCAGCTGGTTTAACGTTTTTTTTTTTTCACTGTTTTTTTTTTATTACATATTTTCCTCAATTACATTTCCAATGCTATCCCAAAAGTCCCCCATACCGCCCCCCACTTACCTACCCTCCCATTCCCATTCTTTTGGCCCTGGCATTCCCCTATATTGGGGCATATAAAGTTTGCAAGTCCAATGGGACTCTCTTTCCAGTGATGGCCGACTAGGCCATCTTTCGATACATATGCAGCTAGAGACAAGAGCTCCGGGGTACTGGTTAGTACATCATGTTGTTCCAACTATAGGGTTGCAGATCCCTTTAGCTCCTTGGGTACTTTCTCTAGCTTCTCCATTGGGAGCCCTGTGATCCATTCAATAGCTGACTGTGAGCATCCACTCCTGTGTTTGCTAGGCCCCTGCATAGTCTCACAAGAGACAGCTATCTTTGGGTCCTTTCAGCAAAATCTTGCTAGTGTATGCAATGGTGTCAGCGTTTAGAAGCTGATTATGGGATGGATCCCTGGATACGGCAGTCTCTAGATGGTCCATCCTTTCATCACAGCTACGAACTTTGTCTCTGTAACTCCTTCCCTGGGTGTTTTGTTCCCAATTCTAAGAAGGGGCACAGTGTCCACATTTTGGTCTTCATTCTTCTTGAGTTTCATGCGTTTAGCAAATTGTATCTTATATCTTGGGTATCCTAAGTTTTGGGCTAATATCCACTTATCAGTGAATACATATTGTGTGAGTTCCTTTGTGATTGTGTTACCTCACTCAAGATGATGCCCTCCAGGTCCATCCATTTGGCTAGGAATTTCATAAATTCATTCTTTTTAATAGCTGAGTAGTACTCCATTGTGTAAATGTACCATAATTTCTGTATCCATTCCTCTGTTGAGGGACATCTGGGTTCTTTCCAGCTTCTGGCTATTATAAATAGGGCTGCTATGAACATAGTGGAGCATGTGTCCTTCTTACCGGTTGGGACATCTTCTGGATATATGCCCAGAAGAGGTATTGCTGGATCCTCCGGTAGTACTATGTCCAATTTTCTGAGGAACCGCCAGACTGATTTCCAGAGTGGTTGTACAAGCTTGCAATCCCACCAACAATGGAGGAGTGTTCCTCTTTCTCCACATCCCCGCCAGCATCTGCTGTCACCTGAATTTTTGATCTTAGCCATTCTGACTGGTGTGAGGTGGAATCTCAGGGTTGTTTTGATTTGCATTTTCCTGATGATTAAGGATGTTGAACATTTTTTCAGGTGCTTCTCTGCCATTTGGTATTCTTCAGGTGAGAATTCTTTGTTCAATTCTGAGCCCCATTTTTTAATGGGGTTATTTGACTTTCTGGAGTCCACCTTCTTGAGTTCCTTATATATATTGGATATTAGACCCTTATCTGATTTAGGATAGGTAAAGATCCTTTCCCAATCTGTTGGTGGTTTTTTTTGTCTTATTGATGGTGTCTTTTGCCTTGCAGAAGCTTTGCAGTTTCATGAGGTCCCACTTGTCAATTCTCGATCTTACAGCACAAGCCATTGCTGTTCTATTCAAGAATTTTTCCCTTGTGCCCATATCTTCAAGGCTTTTCCCCACTTTCTCCTCTATAAGTTTCAGTGTCTCTGGTTTTATGTGAAGTTCCTTGATCCACTTAGACTTGACCTTAGTACAAGGAGATAGGAATGGATCGATTCTTCTACATGATAACAACCAGTTGTGCCAGCACCATTTGTTGAAAATGCTGTCTTTCTTCCACTGGATGTTTTTAGCTCCCTTGTCGAAGATCAAGTGACCGTAGGTGTGTGGGTTCATTTCTGGGTCTTCAATTCTATTCCATTGGTCTATTTGTCTGTCACTATACCAGTACCATGCAGTTTTTATCACAATTGCTCTGTAGTAAAGCTTTAGGTCCGGCATGGTGATTCCACCAGAGGTTCTTTTATCCTTGAGAAGAGTTTTTGCTATCCTAGGTTTTTTGTTATTCCAGATGAATTTGCAGATTGCACTTTCAAATTCGTTGAAGAATTGAGTTGGAATTTTGATGGGGATTGCATTGAATCTGTAGATTGCTTTTGGCAAGATAGCCATTTTTAAAATGTTGATCCTGCCAATCCATGAGCATGGCAGATCTTTCCATCTTCTGAGATCTTCTTTAATTTCTTTCTTCAGAGACTTGAAGTTCTTATTATACAGATCTTTCACTTCCTTAGTTAGAGTCACGCCAAGATATTTTATGTTATTTGTGACTATTGAGAAGGGTGTTGTTTCCCTAATTTCTTTCTCAGCCTGTTTATTCTTTGTGTAGAGAAAGGCCATTGATTTGTTTGAGTTAATTTTATATCCAGCTACTTCACCGAAGCTGTTTATCAGGTTTAGGAGTTCTCTGGTGGAATTTTTAGGGTCACTTATATATACTATCATATCATCTGCAAAAAGTGATATTTTGACTTCATCTTTTCCAATTTGTATCCCTTTGATCTCCTTTTGTTGTCGAATTGCTCTGGCTAGGACTTCAAGTACAATGTTGAATAGGTATGGAGAAAGTGGACAGCCTTGTCTAGTCCCTGATTTTAGAGGGATTGCTTCAAGCTTCTCACCATTTACTTTGATGTTGGCTACTGGTTTGCTGTATATTGCTTTTATCATGTTTAGGTATGGGCCTTGAATTCCTGATCTTTCCAAGACTTTTATCATGAATGGGTGTTGGATCTTGTCAAATGCTTTTTCTGCATCTAACGAGATGACCATGTGGTTTTTGTCTTTGAGTTTGTTTATATACTGGATTACGTTGATGGATTTCCGTATATTGAACCATCCCTGCATCCCTGGGATGAAACCTACGTGGTCAGGATGGATGATTGTTTTGATGTGTTCTTGGATTCGGTTAGCAAGAACTTTATTGAGGATTTTTGCATCAATATTCATAAGGGATATTGGTCTGAAGTTTTCTATCTTTGTTGGGTCTTTTTGTGGTTTAGGTATCAGAGTAATTGTGGCTTCATAGAATGAGTTGGGTAGAGTACCTTCTGTTTCTATTTTGTGGAATAGTATGTGAAGAACTGGGATTAGATCTTCTTTGAAGGTCTGATAGAACTCTGCACTAAACCCATCTGGTCCTCGGCTTTTTTTAGTTGGGAGACTATTAATGACTGCTTCTATTTCTTTGGGGGATATAGGGTTGTTTAGATCATTAACCTGATCTTGGTTCAACTTTGGTACCTGGTATCTGTCTAGGAACTTCTCCATTTCATCCAGGTTCTCCAGTTTTGTTGAGTATAGCCTTTGGTAGAAGGATCTGATGGTGTTTTGGATGTCTTCAGGATCTGTTGTTATGTCTCCTTTTTCATTTCTGATTTTGTTAATTAGAATACTTTCCCTGTGCCCTCTAGTTAGTCTGGCTAAGGGTTTATCTATCTTGTTGATTTTCTCAAAGAACCAGCTCCTTGATTGGTTGATTCTTTGAATAGTTCTTCTTGTTTCCACTTGATTGATTTCGCCCCTGAGTTTGATTATTTCCTGCCGTCTACTCCTCTTGGGTGAATTCTTTGCTTCTTTTTGTTCTAGTGCTTTTAGGTGTGTTGTCAAGCTGCTAATGTGTGCTCTTTCTAGTTTCTTTTTGGAGGCACTCAGAGCTATGAGTTTTCCTCTTAGAAATGCTTTCATTGCGTCCCATAAGTTTGGGTATGTTGTGGCTTCATTTTCATTGAACTCTAAAAAGTCCTTGATTTCTTTCTTTATTCCTTCCTTGACCAAGGTATCATTGAGAAGAGTGTTGTTCAGTTTCCATGTGAATGTTGGCTTTCTATTATTTATTTTGTTATTGATGATCAGCCTTAGTCCATGGTGATCTGATAGGATGCATGGGACAATTTCAATGTTTTTGTATCTGTTGAGTCCTGTTTTGTGCCCAATTACGTGGTCAATTTTGGAGAAGGTACCATGAGGTGCTGAGAAGAAGGTGTATCCTTTTGTTTTAGGGTAAAATATTCTGTAGATATCTGCCAGATCCATTTGATCCATAACTTCTGTTAGTTTCACTGTGTCCCTGTTTAGTTTCTGTTTCCATGATCTGTCCATTGGTGAAAGTGGTGTGTTGAAGTCTCCCACTATTATTGTATGAGGTGCAATGTGTGCTTTGAGATTTACTAAAGTTTCTTTAATGAATGAGGCTGCCTTTGTATTTGGAGCATAGATATTCAGGATTGATAGTTCCTCTTGGAGGATTTTACCTTTGATGAGTATGAAGTGCCCCTCCCTGTCTTTTTTGATGACTTTGGGTTGGAAGTCAATCTTATCTGATATTAGAATGGCTACTCCAGCTTGTTTCTTCAGACCATTTGCTTGGAAAATTGTTTTCCAGCCTTTCATTCTGAGGTAGTGTCTATCTTTTTCTCTGAGATGAGTTTCTTGTAAGCAGCAAAATGTTGGGTCTTGTTTGTGTAGCCAGTTTGTTAGTCTATGTCTTTTTATCGGGGAGTTGAGTCCATTGATATTAAGAGATATTAAGGAAAAGTAATTGTTGTTTCCTGTTATTTTTGTTGTTAAAGTTGGCATTCTGTTCTTGTGGCTGTCTTCTTTTCGGTTTGTTGAGGGATTACCATCTTGTTGTTTCTAGGGCGTGGTTCCTGTCCTTGTATTGGTTTTTTTCTGTTATTATCCTTTGAAGGGCTGGATTCGTGGAGAGATAATTTGTGAATTTGGTTTTGTCGTGGAATACTTTGGTTTCTCCATCTATGTTAATTGAGAGTTTGGCTGGGTATAGTAGCCTGGGCTGGAATTTGTGTTCTTTTAGTGTCTGTATAACATCTGTCCAGGATCTTCTGGCTTTCATAGTCTCTGGTGAAAAATCTGGTGTAATTCTGATAGGCTTGCCTTTATATGTTACTTGGCCTTTTTCTCTTACTGCTTTTAGTATTCTATCTTTATTTAGAGCATTTGTTGTTCTGATTATTATGTGTCGGGAGGTATTTCTTTTCTGGTCCAGCCTATTTGGAGTTCTGTAGGCTTCTTGTATGTTCATGGGCATCTCTTTCTTTAGATTTGGGAAGTTTTCTTCTATAATTTTGTTGAAGATGTTTGCTGGTCCTTTGAGTTGAAAATCTTCATTCTCATCCACTCCTATTATCCGTAGGTTTGGTCTTCTCATTGTGTCCTGTATTTCCTGGATGTTTTGAGTTAGGATCTTTTTGCATTTTCCATTTTCCTTGATTGTTGTGCCGATGTTCTGTATGGAATCTTCTGCACATGAGATTCTCTCTTCCATCTCTTGTATTCTGTTGCTGATGCTTGCATCTATGGTTCCAGATTTCTTTCCTAGGGTTTCTATCTCCAGTGTTGTCTCATTTTGGGTTTTCTTTATTGTGTCTACTTCCCTTTTTAGGTCTAGTATGGTTTTGTTCATTTCCATCATCTGATTGGATGTGTTTTCCTGTTTCTCTTTAAGGACTTCTACCAGTTTGGTTGTGTTTTCCTGTTTTTCTTTAAGGACTTGTAACTCTTTAGCCATGTTCTCCTGTAGTTCTTTAAAGTCCTTCTTGATGTCCTCTACCATCATCATGAGATATGCTTTTAAATCCAGGTCTAGTTTTTCAGGTGTGTTGGGGTGCCCTGGACTGGGCGAAGTGGGAGTGCTGGGTCCTGATGATGGTGAGTGGTCTTGGTTTCTGTTAGTAAGATTCTTACCTTTACCTCTTGCCATCTGGTAATCTCTGGAGTTGTTATAGTTGTCTCTGTTCAGAGGTTGTTCTTCTGGTGATTCTGAGTATCCTCTGTCAGCAGACCTGGGAGACAGGCTCTCTCCTCTGAGTTTCAGTGGTTAGAGCACTCCCTGCTGACAAGCTTTCCTCTTAAAGGGAAGGTGTACAGATATCTGGCGTTTGGACCTCCTCCTGGCCGAAGAAGAAGGCGGAAAACAGGACCTTTCCCAGATGCTGTGTTGCTTTGGCAGGTCACAGAAGCTGTAGGCTTCTGTGGTGCACACTCTCAGCTGTGCAGACTAAGTTCCTAAGTTCAGTGGAGTCCTGGATCCAAGATGTGCTCCCTGCTCCTGAGGCAGAGGGCTCCTGTGCAGGGCAGACCACTGTCTTCCAGCTAGGAGGGTGCCGGATGTCTGTGGCCCCAAAAGGGTGCTGCCTCAGCGGCTCTGTGGCTCCCGCCTGTCCCAGAAGCTGTCTGCCTCTGTGTTCCTCACTCTGACCTGTACAGACTAAGTTCGGCGGAGTCCTGGAGCCAAGATGGCGCTCCCTGCAGGGCAGGTCACTGTCCTCCGGCTGGGAGGGTGCCGGATGTCTGCGGCCCCAAAAGGGTGCTGCCTCAGCGGCTCTGTGGCTCTCGCCTGTCCCAGAAGCTGTCTGCCTCTGTGGTCCTCACTCTAACCTGTACAGACTAAGTTCGGCGGAGTCCCGGAGCCAAGATGGCGCTCCCTGCAGGGCAGGTCACTGTCCTCCAGCTGGGAGGGTGCCGGAAGACATGTTACAGCTTCTTGTTTCAATGTCTGGGATCTACACATGTTCTTCTGGTGTCCTCCAAAGGGCTAGTGCTACTTCTCCAGCTCTACTATCTGTAGCACTCTAAGCTCAGGTTTATCCACTCCATTGTCATTGCTGTTTTGGTGATCATCTATGGTACTGGCGTCTCAAATACACTGGGGTCTTCTGCTACAACTAGACTTCAATAGATTCGCATAGGCTCTTTTCCTGGTGCCAAGCATCATATCCTTTGCCTGACTCTTTCAGTCTTGGGCCATCAACTGTAACACAGGCTGCACCTTTACCAATGACCTTCTATGCTTCTTACAGTGCCAAGCCTGAGCTGCTGGTATTTATGACCCTTTCATGCCTCAAAACCAGTATCACCTGGGTGATTCTTACACTTGGTAAAGTTCAGCTGCAGCACAAGGTGCAAGCTTGGCTATCTCTGGAACACAGCTTCTTTTTTGCTCTCAGAAAAAAACCTTGCCAGAGGATTCCACCTCAGTGATGCTGGTCTTTTCTTAGTCACCACTAATTTCTTAGCTCCAGCTAACCTGCATCAATTGACCCAGTAGTCCCTTCTACTCTGGACTCTAAAGCCAGAGTCACGTGGCCAAAGCTGCTGAGTTCTGCTGCTTGCTGGGGCTGGAACATGACCACTTTGCTCTATTATATTATCACCAACTCCTTCACTACCTAAGCTTGGTTGTCCTGAAACTTGCTCTGTGGACTGACTTTGAACTCAGAGATCTGCGTGCCTGTCCTTTAAGCACTGGGATAATAGGTGTGGTACACCAAGCCTAGACTTAGGCTTTTCTTCACCTAGAACTTGCTGTGTTCTAGGCTGGTCTTTAACTCAGAGATCTGCTTGTCTCTTGGGATTAAAGGTTTGTACTACCATCCCTGGACCTAAACTTAGCTAGGTGGGATCTTGCCCCAAGGTCACCACTTCCTTAATTCAATTTAATATCCTTCAAATCAGGATTCAGCTCCATTTTACTTCCTGAGGCCCTTTAATACCATAAATTTTATATATTTTTTCTTTCTAAGATTGCTATGCTTATTTGAAATGCTATTCATGAGACTTAACCAGAGAACAAAGTCTCTGCAAGGCCTTTTTGAGATTTTTTTCTTTTGTCAATGTAATTAATATAAGTCTATTTACCTTTGCCTCAACTAGACTCTTCTTCAGACAAGCAAGAAGAATCCTTGACCAAGATCTCAGAAAATAGTCTCTAGGCCACATACTGAAATTCTCCACTGAAATGTCTCGGGACCAGGTCTGCATTGTTCAAACCTTTCTCATTAACAAAGTCTTTTATATTCCTACTAGGATAGTCCCTTAAGCCCCACTTAAAGCATTCCACAGCTTTTAAAATTCAAAGTTCCCAAATTCACATTCTTACGAACAAAATCATGGTCAGGCCTATCACAGCAATACCCCACTTCTGATACCAACTTCTGTCTTTGTTAGTGTTTTACTGCTGTGAACAGATACCATGACCAAGGCAACTCTTATAAAGACAACATTTTATTGGGGCTGGCTTACAGCTTCATAGGTTCAGTCAATTATCATTAAAACAGGAAGATGGCAGTATCCAGGCAGGCATGGTGCAGGAGGAACTGTGAATTCTGCATCTTCATCTGAAGGCTGCTAGCAGAATACTGGCTCCCAGACAGTTAGGATGAGGGTCTTAAGCCCACACGCACAGTGATACACCTATTCCAACAGGGCCACACTGTCTTACAGTGCCACTCCCTGGGCTGAGCATATATAAACCATCACACCTTAGTACTGGCATCTCCAAAATGATAGGGTCTTCTGCTGTAGTTGGGCTACACTTTTACCAACAGCCTTTCATAGCAGTGAAAGTGGTGCCAAGCTTTGGCTTCTTTGCATGTCCCATTCAGCTTCACTGATGGCCTCTTATAGTGCCAAACCTCATCTATTATGCATAACCTTCATGCCTTCAAAACCAGTACCACGTGGATGACTCTTATGCATTACCAAGTCCAAATGCCAGCATAAGATACAACCTTGGCCACCTTGCATGGCCTCCATGCAAGAACAACCCTGATACATTCATGGCCTTAACAGCTTTCCTTAGACCTTGATTCTAAAGCCAGAACCACATGGCCAAAGCTGCTTAGTTCTCCTCCTTGCTGGGGCTGAAACATGTCCTCCTTATAATTACATCTTCACCAACTTTCTTTTTCCAATGATTTCCTTTACTGAATAAGCTTGGCTGTTCTGGAACTTACTCTGTAGACTGACCTTGAACTCAGAGATCTGCATGCTTCTGTTTCCTGTGTGCTGTGATTAAAGGTGTACACCACTCCATCTAGACTTAAGCTTTTCTTTCATTTCTTTTCATTATAGAGTTTTGTAAGCATGGCCACTATGTCTCAAGATCTAGATTAAAGTCTTGTGTCAATCCATATCAAAAGCATGTGTCATCCCACCTCAAGATCCAGATCAAAAAGTATGTTGCCTTCCTGACTCACGATCTGGATCAGAAGTGCCCTCCATTTCTAAATTTTAGTTCATTCCAGATATAGTCAAGTTGACAATTGAGAATAGCCATCACAATCCACCCCTTGCCAACTTGACACAAAATCCTGTATCCTTATGTCCAGATGAAAACAATAACCAGGTTATAATAATGTCTAACATAAGTATCCATTATATAAGTACAGCTACAAATGCATTGTAAATTTAGACTAAGTGGGAATGTCCCTTAGGAACATACTTTCAACAAATGGAAATTTAGCTGGGTGGGGTCTTGCCCCAAGCTCATCACTCCCTTAATTACACTTAATACCTTTAATCTGCTCATCTTCTTGAACACAGGCTTTAGCTCCATGCTAATTTCTGGTGTCCCTTTAATCCTTGAAACACACATTTTGTATTTTTCCTTTCTTGTCTTGCAATGTTTCATCAAAATGGTCTTTATAAAACTGACTCACAGGACAGAGTCTATGCTAGGCTGTTTTGAGGTTTCCTTTGCCAATGTAGTAACCCAAATCTCTTTACTATAGCCTCAGGCAAACTCTTCAGACAAGAGCAAACAGCAGCCACATTCTTCAACAAAATATCACAAGAACAATCTCTAGGCAAGAGAACTTCAGACTTTCATGCTGTGTTAAGATTCTTAAACACAATAAGCACTTGAAGATTAATAAATGTGTTTTACATTATGAAATGGCCATGAGTCAATGGAAGCAAGAGATAGAAGGTTATGTCTTCAAGCTGATTTGTTTGGGGGAAGCCAAGATGATAAGGAGGAGAGTTGGGGTGATGAATTCAGATTACCATCTTGACAGTATTTAAAATCACTATGGAAATAGACAAATCTTTGGAGCATCTATAAGAGAGTATCTGGATTAGGTTAATTAAAATGGGAAAACACTCCTAAATGTGGCCATCACAGTTACATGGTTGGAGCCCTGGACTAATTAATAAAAAGAGGAAGAAAGACAAGCACAGGCATTATCACTCTGTGCTTTCTGACTGTACATGCAGCCTTCCAGTCACTCCCTCTGTGCCTACAGCCAATGGGCTGTATCCCCTGGAAAACTCAGGCACAGTAAACTACACCTTCCTCAGGGTATTCTCTGAGTGTCTTATCACAGCAACTCAGGGTATTCTCTGAGTGTCTTATCACAGCAACTAATGCAATGATCTCTGTGTGCAATAGAAGAATATCTGAGAAAGTTTGAATAGTTTCTTTTCTATATAGACAATATTTCTAGCCAACAAATGAACACAGAAAACAGTTTATATAGTTGTGACTATATAGAAATTTCAAAATTAACATATAAATTATAAACTTATTCCAGGCTTCAAATTATATGGCATGAATACTAAATAAAAGTTTATTGTCTAAGAAGAAACAAATCGGTAAGAAGACATATAATAAACAGGCCTTGGAAAACCTATAAAACTTTATATTCTGCTACTTACTTAATCAGTAAGAAAGACTTCCGTATTCTAAATTATTTTCTTTCAATCATTTGCCCCTCCCCCAAAGCCTTTCCTTTCTCACATTTCATAACTTTGCAGGCATCTGAGAAGAGTTTGCAAATCCTTATTAGTTATATTTCATTCAGTGAAATGTGCCACGCCCTTTATGCATTTCTTTTAGAATAATTTATCAAGGACACATGTTTAGAATGTCAAGACACACATCTCCAGATCCCATCTAACCCAAAGAAAACAGTGTGCTTGTTAGCACTTTGTTTTGAAAATGATTTCAACAATGCATTCAAAGTCTTATATTAGCTCTCTGAGAACCATATAAATTTGTTCATAAAAAAATACCAGCATTGAGAATATAAAGGCTTGAGAAGACACTCAGCACTATTGGCACAATTTTTCTCTATATATAAGCTGTTCAAAACATAAAATACATTAAGTAAAATTAAATTATATAACTACTAATATAAAATGTATTTTGAAATAAGATTTCTTCAGAAAGTACTTTTCTCAAGGATTATTTCCTAAGGCTTAGCAATTTATGTGACATGTGTTATATTACATCATTTCACTGGCCTTAGTCCATGTCTTGACTTTAGCAATTTTACTGAAACCTCTAAAAATGATGTATAAAATATTTTCAAAAATAAATTTTATTTAAAAAATTAAAATATTTTGAAATATAATAATCATCTCTTTTCAGAAAATTAAAAATAAGGATGGCTCAAATAAAACTTAGGCTATTTCTGTTTATGAGCTTGAAACTCTGGTGATTTTTTAAAATTGAGTAAGTTTAAAATATGAGCTATTTCACAAATATAAATATCTATTATAAATGTATTATTTATATTTACAAATATAAACATAAGGCAATTTTTAACATATAGAAAAATTCAAAAGGCAACATTCTTGAAAAAAATTTCATTCTTATCTCCTTTATTAATTTTAATGTTGAAGTAAATGCATAGTCATTTGAATAATTCTTAATAGTTTAATGTTATTTAATAATGAACATGGTATGACTTTAAAAACAACTGTGAAATAATTACCTTACATAAGTGTTTGTATATAAGACACACATGATATCACGAACAATCTGTGAACAGAATCAATCGATAAGATTTCTCTATGACATTCTATAACACACTGAAACTCCTGCTGCAATAAACCACCCAAACCTACAAATAGGTTTATTTCCTTTGTTTTGTTTGTTCCTTTGTTTTTGTATCTTTAAAAATAAGTGTGTCTCTGGCCTATGTTGGCCTGGAACAGGTGAACCTTGTGCCTCACCTTCCCATTCTGAGATTACAGGTCTGTATCATCCGTATTCTATGGGATTACTTTATATAAATAAAAATTTAAATAAACATTAGCTATATTCATGAAGTAAAAAGTAAGCCATCACAGCAAAGCAAGACTGAAGAGTTGACAAGAAAGAAGCAAATTGAACTTTAGTGGCTACAGGTGTGTGTGTGTGTGTGTGTGTGTGTGTGTGTGTGTGTGTATGTGCATGTGTGTTTCTTTACACATTTATGAGTTAAGTTTAGGTAGTACAGTGTTTGAATGCTAATCAAATATTTGTTAGTGTCTGTGTTTAATTTTAAAAAATAGTACATCAAGTTATCCTTCATTATGCTAGAGGACTCTACATTCAACAGTTACTTTATGCTTTACCCCCTAAGCTTAAGTTGAGCCTGTCAAGAATGCCATAGTTTACTTTGATGGAGTAGAAATAGGCTTTGTAAAATATCTTAACTTTGAGCTTGGGTGGATCAGGGCACAGGAAGACAATAGTTTTTGCTCTTATCCAGCCCATTCCTGTTCTTCTTGTCCTGATTTCTCCCACCGGGACAGAGCCAGGTCAGGAGTAAACAGCAAAGGAGCAGAGTTGGAGACTGGTACCTGCCTTCATTATTCACAGACTAGTCATAGTCTATGCAGAAACACAGGGCTTAGGAACTATATGGAGTACTTAAAAATTTTAAGTACAGAAAATTCTTTCAATTGGACTACAAATGGAATTGTTGGTGAGAAATCATTATATCGCCAACAGTATAAAATAAATGTATGTTGACTTTGGGCATATCTAAATATGCCCAATATTTATATGCCTAATATATATGCCTAATATAAATAAAGATGGCTCAAAGCTGTTAAAAGTACCATAAGGATTTCAATTATTAAAGTCTTAAGCCATGAAACACCATGAAAATATGCAAGTGAAGTTTTAAAGATAGGTTCTTCTAATATGATATTGTATTCTGTTATAAAAATAGTGTCTGTGTAGGTTATGATTTTTTAATGGCTATATAAATTTATCCTGTGCTTAACTACTTGAAGTAGCTGATGATGTCTTTGACTGTGTTTACAGTTTTCACTCATGGTATGTGACATCACATTTATTCTTCAAATACTTGTGCAGCTTTTCACACTGCACAGTTGGTGCTGTCCAAGAGTTGCCATGGTTTGATTGTCTGTCATACCTCACCCCTAAGTAAATGTAATTATATAGTCACTGATGGGTAAAAGTTATGTTTGAAAAATTATCTTTGAAAAAATAGAACAAAATATCATTAATAATGTGATTTTTAAAATTATAGTACCCAATGGAGACATCAATAAAATGATTTAGAAAGATACAAAGAATGCATTCTAAAAGGAAAGGTGGAATTTGAGCAATTTGCATTAATTTATTATATTTCTCATAGTGAATCCATAAAAGTGATGAATTTTACATACCTTTTTAAAGATAAGATAAGTAATCACTAGGATAAGTGGAAGCAATAATGTTTTTATATATCTGAGTGGAGTCTGAAATACAGAAAACAATTCAAAATGGTTAATTATAAAATTTTACATTGAAGCAGTAAAAATCTGTCAAACTAATTACCACAATGATTTTTGATAAGATTAAATTTCCTTAGAAAAATGTGTGCTTATCAATTCCACAGTCAAATTCATGGATGAAATTATTAAACTGGTGATAAAAAGCATCCAACAAAGAGAGTAGACTAGGAGCTGTCTTTGTGACCTGGCTATGGGGTTGGTTTTAAAAATAAGAGGTTCTATTTTAAAGGGAGAGAGGAACTTCTGAAATTCACCAAGGTCGTAAAAAACAGCTGAGTAGTGTGAAGGAGATTTTTAATGTACGTGGTAGTTTAAACAATGCCCTCACAGGCTCACATATTAGGGTATTTATTCTACAGTGAGTGGCACTATTTAAAAGGATTAGGAGGTGTGGTATTGTTGGAAAAAGTGTGTCACTGAGGGGAGGGGGCTTTCAGATTTAAGAAGCTCCAGAAAGATCCAGTATCTCTCTTTTCTGCTGGCTACTGATTCAGATGTAGCGCTCTCAGCTACCACATCAGTACTATGGCTGCCTGCAGGCCACCATGCTTTCCACCATGATGACAATAAACTAAACCTCTAAAACTGTAAGCAAAGCCCCAATTGAATGCTTGTTTTTATTATCTTTTTTAATTAGATTTTTTTCATTTACATTTCAAATGTTATCCCCATTCCTAGTTTCCCCTCTAAAAACCCCCTATCCTTTCCTCCTCCCCCTGCTCACCAACCTACCCACTCCCCCTTCCTGGCCCTGTCAGTCCCCCCTATACTATAGCATATAACCTTCAAAAGACCAAGGTTCTCTCCTCCCACTGATGACTGTCTAGGCCATCCTCTGCTACATATGCAGCTAGAGCCGTGAGTTCCACCATGTGTTTTCTTTAGTTGGTGGTTTAGTCCTAGGGAGCTCTGAAGATACTGGTTAGTTCATATTGTTGTTCCTCCTATGGGGCTGCAAACCCCTTCATCTCCTTGGGTACTTTCTCTAGCTCATTCTTTGGGTACCTTGTGCTCTGTCTAATGTATGACTATGAGCATCCACTTCTGTATTTGTCAGGCACTGGCAGAATCTCTCAGGAGACAGCTATATCAGGTTCCTGTCAGCAAGCTCTTGTTGGCATCTGCAATAGTGTTTGGTTTTGGTGGTTGTTTATGAGATAGATCCCCAGGTGGGACAGTCTCTGGATGGTCCTTCCTTCAGTCTCTGCTTCACATTTTGTCTCTGTAACTCATTCCATGGGTATTTTGTTCCCCCTTCTAAGAAGGACCGAAGTATAATATAAGAGTCACGGTGTCTCTTCACAGCAAGAAAACACAGATTTTAAAACAATGTACCAAAATCAACTCCAACCTTTCAGCTACTTGGTAAGGAGAGAGGTAGAAAAGCCCACCTAAAGGGAAAGCCCATTACCTATCAGCTGAACAGGCCCACTCCCAAAGGCACATTCCACAGCCTATATTTCCACTGCAGTGCCTGTTAGGACTCTTCCCTCAGTTCAGGGAGATTCCCAATACCTAGGCACAGGCCACACCAGTCAGAAAAACAGAGAAACTCTGCTGCAACAAAGGCAAGCTACTCTCAAGAAATAAGAACACGATCAACAACAGACAGGGCAGTGTGGCATCACCAGAGTCCAGCTATTCTATGACAGCAAGACCTGAATATTTCAGTGTATCTCAAACACAACAAAATGACCTTAAAATCAACTTTATGAAGATGATAGAGAACTATTAAAGAAGAAATAGGAAAAAAAACTCCCTTAAAAAACCCAGAAAAACACAAGAAATTGAAGGAAATCAATAAATCCCTTAAAGAAAACAAATAAATATCAAAGCCAAGAAAAATAAACAAATAAATGGAAAAAGACCTGAAAATGGAAATAGAACCAATTTAAACACACACACACACACACACACATGAACACATGAACACAAATGTTAGATCTAAAAAGTACCTGACACAAAATTTCAGGAAATCCAGGATATTATGAGAAGACTAATCCTAACAGTAATAAAAATGGAAAAATAATAATCCCAGCTCAAAAACCCAGAAAATATATTTTTAAAAATCATAGGAGGAAAATTTCCTAACCTAAAGAAGGACATACCTATAAAGGTAAAAAAAACTTAGAGAACACCAAATAAATGATACCAGAAAAGAAAGACACACATACACACAGTAATTAAAACACTAAACAAAAAGAACAAGGAAAGAATATTAAAAGATTCAAGGGAAAAGACTAAGTGCCCTTAAATGTCAGACCTATTTAATCCCAGCACTCGGGAGGCAGAGGCAGGCAGATTTCTGAGTTCGAGGCCAGCCTGGTCTACAAAGTGAGTGCCAGGACAGCCAGGGCTACACAGAGAAACCCTGTCTCGAAAAACCAAAAAAAAAAAAAAAAAAAAAAAAAAAAAGAAAGAAAGAAAGAAAGAAAGAAAGAAAGAAAGGAAGGAAGGAAGGAAGGAAGAAAGAATTATGCTTGACTATTCAACAGAGACTCTAAAAACCAAAGGGCCTGGGCAGATGCCTTGCAGTCTCTTAAGAGACCATAGATGCCACAGATACCATCCCAGAAATGATAACCAGGTAAACCTTCAATTGACACAAATGGAACAAACAAGATATTGCATGACAAAGTCAAATTTAAACAGCAGCTATCCACAAATTCAGTCCTATAAAAGCAACAAAAGGAAAACTCCAACCTTAAGAGGTAAATTATACCCATAAAAACACAGGCAATAAATAATCTCACACCAGCAAAGCCCAAAGAAGGGCAACACATACACACATGCATGAACACACACACACTATCACCACCTCCAACAACAACAAAATAACAGGAATTAACAATCATTGGTCATTAATATCTCTTATTATCAATGGATTCAATTACCCAATAAAAGAACACAAACTAGCAGAATGAATATGGAAACACAATCTATCATTCTGCTAAATATAGAAAACACACCTCAACATCAAAGATAATAGATATTACTTCTGTGTAAAGGTCTGGAAAAAAAGATTTTCAAGCAAATGGACCCAAGAAACAAGCTGTTATAGCTATTTTAATATCTAACAAAATGGACTTTGAAACGAAAATTAATCAAAGAGATGGAGAAGGACATTCACCAAATGAAGAAAAAAAATCCACCAAGATGGAATTTCAATTTTTAACATCTATATGCCAAACACAAGAACACCAAGCTTTACTAAAACTTAAATCACTAGGGGATCAGGGGGTGGGGGCAGTATAGGGGACTTTTGGGATAGCATTTGAAATGTAAATGGAGAAAATATCTAATAAAAAATTTAAAAAAAACCTTAAATCACACACTCATAGTGGAAAAAACTCCAATACCTGACTCTTACTAGTCGACAGGTCATCCAGACATAAACTAAATAGAAAAATAATGTTACTTATCAACATTAATAGAACTCAGATGGACCTACCAGATATCTACAGAACACTTTACCAACACACGAAAGAATATATGTTTTTCTCAGAACTACTTGGAACAGTCTCAAAAACTGAGCACATACTCAGTCACAAAGAAAGTCTCAAAACAAAAGAAAATTGAAATAACTTCTTGTACTGGCTAGTTTTGTGTCAACTTGACACAGGCTGGAGTTATCACAAAGAAAGGAGCTTCAGTTGGAGAAATGCCTCCATGAGATCCACCTGCAAGGCATTTTCTCAATTAGTGATCAAGTGGGGAGGTCCCCTTGTGGGTGGTGCCATCTCTGGGCTGTAGTCTTGGTTCTATAAGAGAGCAGGCTGAGCAAGCCAGGGGAAGCAAGCCAGGAAGAAACATTTCTCCATGGCCTCTGCATCAGCTCCTGCTTCCTGACCTGCTTGAGTTCCAGTCCTGACTTCCTTGGTGATGAACAGCAGTAGGGAATTGTAAGCTGAATAAACCCTTTCCTCCCCAACTTGCTTCTTGGTCATGATGTTTGTCCAGGAATAGAAACCCTGACTAAGACACTTCTTTTTTTTATCAGATATTTCTTTATATACATTTCAAATTTCAAATGCTATCCTGAAAGTTCCCTATACCCTCTCCCTGCCCTGCTCCCCTGCCCACCTTCTCCCACTTCTTGGCCCTGGTAATCCCCTGTACTGGGGCATATAAAGTTTGTAATACCAAAGGGCTTCTCTTCCCAGTGATGGCTGATTAGGCCATCTTCTGCTACATATGCAGCTAGAGATACGAGCTCTGTGGGTACTGGTTAGTTCATATTGTTGTTCCACCTATAGGGTTGCAGACCCTTTCAGCCCCTTGGGTACTTTCTCTAGCTTCTCCATTGGGGGCCCTGTGTTCCATCTTATAGATGACTGTAAGCGTCCACTTCTGTATTTGCCAGGCACTGGCATAGCCTCATATGAGACAGCTATACCAGAGTCCCTTCATCAAAATGACTAAGACACTTCTTCTTATATCTTATCAGACGACTATGGATTATAACAGAAACAACAGAAAGCCTACAAACTCGTGGAGACTGAACAATCCCAGCCTGAATGACCTCAAGGCAGAAGAAAGGAATCAAAGACTTCCTAGAATTCAATAAAAATTAATGCACAACATATCCAAGCCTATGAACATAATGAAAGCAGTTCTAAGAGGACAGTTCATAGTATTAAGTGCCTTCATAAAGAAATTGGAGAGCTCTCATATTAGCAACTGAACAGCACACCTGAAAGCTTTAGAACAAAAAGCTGCAAAGACACCCAAGAGGTAAACAGCAGTAAACAATCGGATTGAGGGGTGACATCAATGAAGTAGATATAAAGAGAACAATACAACAAACTAATGAAACAGCGTTGGTTAACCTTCATTGAAGTGGCTGGATATAAGACTAACTAAAACAACAACAACAACAACAAAATCAGTAACCCTCCTATATACAAATGACAGCTGAGAGAGAAGTCAGGGGAGAAACACCCTTCACAATAGCCACAAACAATATAAAATATTTTGGGGTAACTCTAATCAAATAAGTGAAAATATTGTATGACAATAATTTCAAGTCTTTGAAGAAAGAAATTGGAGAAGGTATCAGAAAATTGAAAGGTCACCTATGTGCATGGAGTGGAAAGAGTAATATAGTAAAAATGGTCACTTTACTGAAAGCAACCTATAGATTCAACACAGTCTATATTCAATTTCCAACACAATTCTTTACAGACCTTGAAAGAACAATACTCCATTTCACATACAAAAAGAAAAAAACCCAGTATATCTTTAAAAATACTGCACAATAGAAAAACTTCCAGAGGTATCACCCTCCCTGGTATCAATCTATACTACAGAGCTATAGTAATAAAAATTAAAAAAAAAAAAACCACATGGTATTAACATTAAAACAAACAAGTTCATTAATTAAATAGAATCAAAGACCCAGAAGTAAATCTACACACCTATAGACACATGATTTTTTTTATGAAATAGCCAGAAATATACAATGGAAAAAAGAAAGCATCTTCAACAAATATCACTAGTCTAATTGCCATGTTGGCATGTAAAACCCAAATAGATTCTTATCCTACACAAAACTCAGGTCCAAGTGGCTCAAATACTACAACATAAAATCAGATAGACAGACCCTGATAGAAGAGAAAGTGGGCAAAATGCCTTAAATGCAAATTGGCAAGGAGACAACTTTCTGAACAGAACATCAATAGAAGACCAACAATAAATAAATGAGATTCCATAAAACTGAAAATCTTCTGAAAGGCATAGAATAAAATCAATAGGACAAAATGGCAAAACTACAGAATGGGAAAAGACTTTCACCAACCCTACATCTGACAGTGTTGATAGTCAAAATACATAAAGAACTAAAGAAACTAGCCATCAAAAATTCAAATAATCTAATTATAACAGATCTAAACAGAGAATTCTCAGCAGAAGAATCTCAAATGTTTGAGAAGCACTTAAGGGGACATTCAACATCCTTAGCCCTCAGGACAATGCAAATCAAAACCATTCTGAGATTCTATCTTATTCCTTCTGTCAGAGTGGCTAAGATAAAAATAGGAGGGTGGGGAGCCCATGATAATAAGGATGTGTAGCAAAGATACTCCTTCATTGCACCATGTCTACTGGGAGTCCAAACTTTTACAGCCACTTTGGAAACAAATATGCTGGTTTCTCAGAAAATTGGAAATTCATTTACTTCAAGACCCAGGTAAACCACACTGATGCTCCATGATACCACAAGAATATCTGCTCAACTATGTTCCTAATAGTTTTATTCATAATAGCCAAAAATGGGAAACATCCTAGATCTCCTTCATTCAAGGAATGTATACAGAAATATGGTACATTTACACAAATGGGGAATTATGGAATTCACACGGAAATGGATGGAAATAGAAATGAAATCATCCTAAACTAAGGTAATCGAGACTCAGAAAGACAAACATGATATGCACTCAATTATAAGTGTATAATATCTGTAAAAAAAACAATCATGCTTCAGGCCACAGACCCAGAGAGGCTAAGTAAGAGGGAGGGATTAAGTGGGGACACAAAGATGTATCTGGAAATTGGGAAGTAGATTTCTCAAGTGAGGCCAGAAGTAGGTGGGAAGAGGAGGTGTAGTGAGATAAGGGAGGGGAAATGGCTGAAATTGGAGGACATTTCAGGGGCAAGGTGGAAACCTGGTTGTCATGGAAACTCTATGGAACCTAGGAGAATAACTCTGGGAAATACTTCTAGTTATGAAGGAAGAACTTGAACAAGCCATTTTCTGTAACCATGCAAGGCCTCAAGTGGAGGGACTGAAACACCAACTGAGCCACAAAACCTTCAACCTGCAGTTTGTCCTGCCTGCAGAATGTTCTAGGACTGGAACCTAGCAGAACAGTCATTGAAGAGACCAGAGAGACTTTGTCCAGCATCTGTTGGAAGGAAATGTAGAGTACCATAGCCAAATATTAGGTGGAGCTTGGAGAGTTCTGTGGAAGAGGGGAAGGATCAGAGGAACCAGATGGGTCAGGGACACATCAGAAGAATGTAACACACAGAATCAACTGACCAGGACTCATGGAGACTTACAGATCAGGAAGCTTCTTGTTTGTGTCTGATTTAGAATCTCTGCAAGTATGTTATGGTTGGGATGTTCTTGTGGGAATCCTAACAGTGAAAGCAGGGGCTGTTCTGGACTCTACTTGTAGGCGCTTTTTTTCTTCTTGTTATATGCCATGATAGATTGACGTCCCTGGGAGGCCTACTCTTTGATGAGGGAAGACAGAAGAGGAGTGGGTCTAAGGGAGAGAGAGGTAGTGGGGAGAGACTGGAGGGAGTGAAGGGCGGAGAAATTGTAGTTGAGATATAGTATATGAGAAAACAATAAAAATAACAAAAGAAAAACAAAAAGAAAGCCATGTGACCCGATACTGATGGTGCTACCTTCCAGACAACTATTCATCCCTCACATGATCCAAATGTTAGACCTGAAGCTTTGAACTTGCTAGAGGGAGACGCAGATGCATACTTCAAGATAGACATAGGCAAGGGCTCTCTTTAAAGAATTCACTTGCAAAGGAAATAATCTCAAGAACTAACAAGTGGGTTTGTATAAAATCCAAAAGCTTCTATATGACAAAGGAAATGATTGCCAGGTCAGGCACCAACTTAAAATCTACACTCTATGAAGGGCTTTAAAAAATAAGCACCAAAATATCCAACCAATAAATGAACTGATAAACTAAATAATATGTCTCTAAAATAAGAAGTGGAAATGACAATAGATATTTGAAATGGGATCCACATTCACATTTTCATGAATCTCGCTCCAGTCAGAATGGCAATTATCAAGAAAACAACAAAAAATGCCGGAGAGGGCATGGGGAAAGGGAAACCCTCATACACCACTGGTGGGATGTATGAGGATATAGAGGAGCCACTATAGAAACTAACATGTGCTGTGGGTGGGCTTGGTAGTGTTTGTATTTTTATATTAATTCTACTCTCATGAGAGGGGTTGTGGATGAGGAGTAAGTCATGTACTCAGGAGACTTCTTTTAAACCATCCCCTAGTGAATAAAGGAACAAATCATTGGGTGAGTAGTAGGGACTTCCGGGTTGAATAGGGGAAGGGAAGAAGAGGAGATGGGGGGGGGTTGGACAAGAATAGCATGAGAACAGGATGTAATTACTAGTGTTGCCCAATTTCAATGGTGGATCCATTAGGATTTTCCACCAGAGGATTTAGATTTAATAAGGCTTACAAGATTAGGATTTTAGTTGTTGCACCCAGCAATTGAGTTGCCATTGTTTCTGAACTAAGTTTGTGTGGTGTTTTGGGTTCAAGAGAGAAAAGTACAGTGGCAAAGCCTGAGTTTGCCTGATGTGCACCACAAAGGCAGTGGGGATTTGAAGCATGGGGCTGGTGTGGTAACGGCCTGCCAGTGGGAACTTAGCAAGCTGGGTGGAGAAATTTTGCAGTACTGAGTCAGAGAGACTCTATAAGAACAGGTCAGCCATTGCCTGACAGAATAAAAGAGATAGAAGAGAGAATCTCAAGTATAGAAGATACTTTAGAAGATACTGACACAACTGTCAAGGAAAATTCAAAACATAAAAAATGACTAACTTCAAACATCCAGGAAATCCAGGACACAATGAAAAGAATAAATCTTAGAATAATAGGAATAAAGCAGAGTGAAGACTCCTGGCTCACAGGACCTGAAAATGTCTTCAACAAAATCATAGACAAAAACTTCCCCAACCTAAAGAAAGAGATGGCCATAGATGTATAAGAAGCCTATAGAAACACTAAATATATGAGACCAGAAAAGAAAGTCCTTTTGTCACATAATAATCAAAACACTAAATGCACAGAACAAAGAAAGAAATTAAAAGCTGCAAGAAAAAAGGTCCAAACCTATCAGAATTACACCAGACTTCTCAACAGAGACACAAAAAAACCAGAAGAGCCTGGTGAGAGGTCATGTTGACTCTAAGAGAACACAAATGGCAGCCCAGGCTACTATACCCAGCAAAACTATCAATCAACGTAGATGGAGAAACAAAAATATTCCAGGACAAGAACCAAATTTAAATAATATTTAGCTACTAAGCCAGCTCTACAGAGGAGTCTAGAAGGAAAATTCCAACACAAGGAGGGTACCTACACCAAAGAAAAAATGAGATGTTAATCATGTCACAAAAAAAAAGCCAAAAGGAGAGAATCAGATGCAAGTAGTGGCACCTACAAAGACAAACATATCAAGAATTAACTATTGTCTGCCTTTAATATCTCTCAATACTAATGGAATCAATTCTCTTATAAAAAGACATAAGCTATCAGACTGGATAAGCAAACAGGACCCAGCTCTTTGCTGCATACAAGAAACATGACTCAATAACAAAGACAGTCACTACTTCCGTGTAAAAAGCTGGGAAAAAAAGTCTCCCAAGAAAATGGTTACAAGAAAAAAGATGGAGTTGCCAACCTAATATCCAATAAAATAGACTTTCAACCAAAATGTATCAAGGAAGATGAGACAGGATACTTCACATTCATCAAAGAAAAAAATCCACCAAGAGAAAGTCTCAACTCTATCATATATGTGCCTAATGCAAGGGCACCCACACTCATAAATGAAACTTTACTAAAGCTCAAAATACACATTGAAAACCCCCCAATGATAGCAGGTGACTTCAACAAAGCACTCTCACTAATGGGAAGGTCAATGAAACAGAAACTAAACAGAGACATGGTGAAACTAGTGAAGGTTATGAACCAAATGGATTTAACAGATATGTACAGAACATTGCACCCTAAAACAGAGGAATATACCTTCCTCTCAACACCTTGCTGTACCTTCTGCAAAACTGACCATATAATTTGTCACAAAACAGGCCACAACCAATACAATAAGATTGAAATAATCCCATGCATCCTTCAATAACAATAAAAACAATAGAAAACCCAAATACCCATGGAAACTGAACAACTCTGTACTCAATGATAACTTGGTCAGGGAAGAAATAAAGGAAGAAATTAAAGACTTCCTGGAACTCAATGAAAATGAGGACACAGCATACCCAAACTTATAAGACACAATGAAAGCAGTGCTACAAGGAAAATTCATAGCACTAATTGCCAGGTAAAGAAATTGAAGAGATTCTACACTAGCAACTTAACAGCACACTTGAACTCTCTAGAACAAAAAGAAGCAAACACACCCAAGAGAAGTAGACTGCAGGAAATAGTCAAACTCAGGGCCAAAATCAACCATATAGAAACACACAGACTGACACAAAGAATCAACAAAACCAAAAGCTGGTTCTTTGAGATAATCAACAAGATAGATAAACCCCTAGCCAAACTAACTAAATGGCCCAGAGACAGTATCCAATTAACAAAATCAGAAATGAAAAGGAAACATAACAACAGAAACCGCAGAAATTCAAAAAATCAGCAGATGCTACTACAAAAACCTTACTTAATAAAACTGGAAATTCTAGATGAAACAGATAATTATCCAGACAGATACCGCATACAAAAGTTAAATCAAGAGCAGGTAAACTATCTAAATAGGCCCATATCCCCTAAGGAAATGGAAAGAGTCATTGAAAACCACCCCCAAAACAAGGGCCAGATGGCTTTAGTGCAGAATTCCAGACCTTCAAAAAATATTGAAGGTCAATATTCCTCAATTTCATAAAATAGAAACAGAATGAACACTACCTAATTCATTCTATGAAGCCACAAATACTTTGATACCTATATCACACAAGGATTCAACAAAAAAGAACTTCAAACCACTTTTGCTTATGAATATTAATGCAAAAATACTCGATAAAATTTTTGCAAATTGAATCCAAGAACACATAAACACTATCCTTCACCATAATCAAACCTACTGTTTCAGCCCAGGGATGCAAGGTTGGTACAATATAAGAAAAACCATTAATGTAATCCACGATACAAACAAACTCAAAGAAACAAATCAGATGATAATCTCCTTAGATGCTGAAAAAGCATTTGACAAAATACAACACCCATTCACATTAAAAGTATGGGAGAGATCAGCAATTCAAGGCCCATAACTAAACATAATAAAAGCAACTCACAACAAAGTAACAGCCAATATTCAAGTAAATGGAGAGATACTTGAAGCAATCCCACTAAAATCAGGGACAAGACAAAGATGTCCACTCTCCCCATATCTATTCAATATAGTACTCTAAGTTCAAGATAGAGCAATAAGATGACAAAGGGAGGTCAAAGGGATACAAATTGGCAAAGAAAAGAAATCAAGTTATCACTATTTGCATATGATATGATAGTATACATAAGCAACCCAAAAAAAATTCTACCAGAGAATTTCTACAGCTGATGAACAACTTCAGGAAAGTGGATGGATATAAAATTAACTCAAATAAATCAGTAGCCTTCCTTTATACAAATAATAAATAGGCTGAGAAAGAAATTAGGGGGAAAATACCCTTCATAATAGTCACAAATAATATAAAATATCTTGGGGTAACTCTAATTAAAAAAATGGAAAGATTTGCATGACAATAACTTCAAGTCTCTCAAGAAAGAAATTAAAGAAGATCTCAGAAGACGTAAAGATCTCCCATGCTTGTGGATTGACAGAATTCGCATAGTAAAAATGACCATCTTAGGCAAAAGACACCGTCAATAAGACAAAAAGGCCACCAACAGATTGGGAAAGGATCTTTACCTATCCTAAATCAGATAGGGGACTAATATCCAATATATATAAAGAACTCAAGAAGGTGGACTCCAGAAAATCAAATAACCCCATTAAAAAATGGGGCTCAGAGCTGAACAAAGAATTCTCACCTGAGGAATACCGAATGGCAGAGAAGCACCTGAAAAAATGTTCAACATCCTTAATCATCAGGGAAATGCAAATCAAAACAACCCTGAGATTCCACCTCACACCAGTTAGAATGGCTAAGATCAAAAATTCAGGTGACAGCAGATGCTGGCGAGGATGTGGAGAAAGAGGAACACTCCTCCATTGTTCGTGGAATTGCAAGCTTGTACAACCACTCTGGAAATCAGTCTGGCGGTTCCTCAGAAAACTGGATATAGTACTACCGGAGGATCCCGCAATACCTCTCCTGGGCATATATCCAGAAGATGTTCCAACCAGTAAGAAAGAAACATGCTCCACTATGTTCATAGCAGCCTTATTTTTAATAGCCAGAAGCTGGAAAGAACCCAGATGCCCCTCAACTGAGGAATGGATACAAAAATGTGGTACATTTACACAATGGAGTACTACTCAGCTGTTAAAAAGAATGAATTTATGAAATTCCTAGGCAAATGGTTGGACCTGGAGGGCATCATCCTGAGTGAGGTAACCCAATCACAAAGGAACTCACACAATATGTACTCACTGATAAGTGGATATTAGCCCAGAAACTTAGGATACCCAAGATATAAGATACAATTTGCTAAACGCATGAAACTCAAGAAGAACAAAGACCAAGGTGTGGACACTTTGCCCCTTCTTAGAATGGGAGCAAAACACCCATGGAAGGAGTTACAGAGACAAAGTTTGGAGCTGTGTCAAAAGGATGGACCATCTAAAGCCTGCCATATCCAGGATTCCATCCCATAATCAGCTTCCAAACGCTGACACCATTGCATACACTAGCAAGATTTTGCTGAAAGGACCCAGATATAGCTGTCTCTTGTGAAACTATGCCGGGGCCTAGCAAACACAGAAGTGGATGCTCACAGTCAGCTATTGGATGGATCACAGGGCCTCCAATGGAGGAGCTAGAGAAAGTACCCAAGGAGCTAAAGGGATCTGCAACCCTATAGGTGCAACAACATTATGAACTAACCAGTACCCTGGAGCTCTTGACTCTAACTGCATATGTATCAAAAGATGGCCTAGTCGGCCATCACTGGAAAGAGAGCCCCATTGGACTTGTAAACTTTATATGCCCCAGTACAGGGGAACACCAGGGCCAAAAAGTGGGAGTGGGTGGGTAGGGGAGTGGGTGCGAGGGTATGGGGGACTTTTGGGATAGCATTGGAAATGTAAATGAGAAAAATACCTAATAAAAAGTATTAAAAAAAATGGCCATCTTACCAAAAACAATCTACAGATTCAGTACAATCCCCATCAAAATCCCAAAACAATTCTTCAAAGACATGGGAAAAGCATTTCTCAAAAATCATCTGGAAAAGCAAAAAACTCAGAATAGTGAAAACAATTCTTAACAATAAAAGAACTTCTGGGGGAATCACCATCCCTGACCTCAAGCTATACTACAGAGCAATAGTGATTTAAAAAAAAAAAAACTGCATGGTATTGGTACAGAGACAGATATGTTGATCAATGAAATAGAATTGAAGACCCAGAAATAAAATCACACATTTATGGACACTTGATCTTTGACAAAGAAGCCAAAAATATACAATAGACAAAATGAAGGCATCTTCAATAACGTGGTCTATTTGGCAGACTGTATGTTGAAGAATGAAAATAGATCCATATCTGTGTACTTGAGCACAAAGCTCCACGTGGATCAAGGGTCTCAACATAAAACACTGAATCTAATAGAAGAGAAAGTGGGAAAGAGCCTTGAACTCATTGGCACATGGGGGGATATTTCCTAAACAGAACTCCAATGGCTCATGCTCTAAAATCAAGAATTGATAAATGGGACCTCATGAATCTGGAAAGCGTCTATAAGGCAAAGGAGATAGCCAATTGGACAAATTGGCAACTGATAGTTTGGGAAAAAAATCTTCTCTAACCCCACATCCTATAGAGGGCTAAGATCCAAAATATATAAAGAGCTCAAGATGCTAACAAACAAAAAAAAAATGAAAAATGGGGTATAGAACTAAACAGAGAATTTACAATAGAGGAATCTCAATTGACTGAACAGCACTCAAAAAATGTTCAAATTCTTATACCCCACCCGGGGATCCATCCCATAATCAGCCACCAAACCCAGACACTATTGCATATGCCAGAAAGATTTTGCTGAAGGGACCCTGTTATAGCTGTCTCGTATGAGGCTATGCCAGTGCCTGGCAAATACAGAAGTGGATGCTCACAGTCATCTATAAGATGGAACACAGGGCCCCCAATGGAGGAGCTAGAGAAAGCACCCAAGGAGCTAAAAGGGTCTGCAACCTGTGGAAAAACAATATGAACTAACCAGTAACCCAGAGCTCGTGTCTCTAGCTGCATATGTAGCAGAAGATGGCCTGGTCGGCCATCATTGGGAGGAGAGGCCTCTTGGTATTGCAAACTTTATATGCCCCAGTACAGGGGAATGCCAGGGCCAAGAAGCAGGAGTGGGTGGGTAGGGGAGCAGGGTGGAGGGAGGGTATAGGGAACTTTCAGGATAGCATTTGAAATGTATATAGAGAAAATATATTTGAAATGTATATAGAGAAAATATCTAATAAAAAATAAATAAAAAGTAGTGTGACAGATTTCAATAATGTGAGCAAATGAACATATAACCTTCCACCGTGGGCAGCTCACTCTACTTCCTGTCAATAAGTGACAGTGCTGGTAGAAAACAAAAAAAAAAAAAAGCCCATCTATTTTAAACTAGGAATTTAAAAATAAGGCAGTCTTAGATGCCAAATTGTAATAGGTAAGGTGATGCCAATATGGAATACATATGTTTTTTGCTGTTGTTGTAAGTCAGGATATGCCTTTATAGGACACATTTTTTTTTTTTTGCCGTTACTACTTGTAGATGATCCTTATATCAACGTACTCATAATAGTGTCCTATTTGAGTAGTGATTAGGTATAATATCTAAAATACAATGAGAAGACTAAGGGAAAGTCAGTGTAAGCAAAAGGACAGAGTAGGGATTAAATGAAGTCGCAAACTTGCACAGAATTTCAGCACAGTCTAATTTAGTATAAGAAGAAGGAAGAAAGCTTAAAACATCTTCCAGAGGTTTAAGTAAAGCCTATTTTCAACAAGACTTTGTAGTTCTAGTATATTGACCCCCTAGAAAGTGTATGAAAGTGACACTTTTTGATAAATAAGGGATATCTGAGATTCTCGGGCAGTCTGATCTGGACTCCCTTCAAGCTCAAAGTGGTCAGAGGTAGGGCATTGTGAGGTTTCAGTCACTCCTTAGCTGCCTTTGGCTAGGGAGAGCTTTGCTGACCAATCAGGGCTGAGGGGTGTGGCCCACCATTGTTCTGACAGGTAGATAACCAGGGTGCTCAGAGCTCTGGGGCCAGTCCCTGGAGAGCTCAGCTATGACTCGGGTGGCCAAGAAAGTCCACTGGTCTAGAGCAGCAACAGCAGCAGCCGCCGCTGCCAAAGCCAAAAGATCAAAGCTTAAGAAGACTGCCGCCAAAAGATTCAAGCTTAATAAGAAGCGAAACCCTAGATCTAAGCTTCCCAAGAAATCTCGTCACTCCTTAATTCGTTCTCGTTCCTGTTGTTGCTGTCTTCGTTCTCGTAGCAGAACTACATTAAAGATTACAAAGAAGGGGGAACAATCACTTCGAAGGAGAATTAGGAGACGAATCAAGCGTGCTACTGAACTTCGATTGATGCGGAGTCAACTGGAGCGGAGCCAACTGGAGCTGATCGAACCGGAACCGACTGAGCCTTTGGAGCCAAGCGAGATTACAGTGGCATTGTTCTCTCATGAGAATGCCAATGTGTCTGAGCCAGAGGAAGTTCCACCATACCTTGACAGAGACCCGGCTCCGAATGGAGAATTGGCCAGCTCCTAGACCCCGAACGGGTCCAAAGAAAGACCCATGAAATATCAGTGAACGGGTCTGGGAGCTGAGCTGTGGTCCTGTCAAGGCCACTCTTCACCACAAATTAATTTGTATGATGGTGAAAATAAAATCAATCAGATGTGAAAAAAATGGAAATAGATCTACCTGAAGACTCATTTATAGCACTTTTGGGCATATACCCAAAAGATATGCCACCATGCTACAGGAGCACATGTCCCACTATATTCATAGAAGCTTTATTTGTGGTAGCCAGAAGCTGGAAACAACCCAGATGTCCCAGAACAGAGGAATAGATACAGAAAATAAGGTTCATTTACACAATGGAATACCACTCAGCTATTAAGAACAAGGTTATCATGAGTTTTGCAGGCAAATGGATGGAACTAGAAAATAGCATCTTGAGTGAGGTAACTCCGACCCCAAAGAACATGCATGATATGAACTCACTAATAAGTGGATGTTAGACAAAAAAAAAGTACAGAATACCCAGATACAATCCAAAGAACTGAAGAAGGCTACCAAGCCCAAGAGCCCAAGTGAGGATGCCTTGATCCCACTTAGGAGGGAGAAGAAAGCAATCACAGGAAGTGGGAGAATGGGAGGGACCTGAGTGGGAAAGGGGACAGGGAGGGTAAGAGGAGAACATGATCAGGTACTGGGAGGAACAGGACTGAATCCCTGAGGGCCAGCAGAAAGAATGGGAACAGGCAACCCCAAAAGGTAGGAGGTAGGGAACACTCTAGAATGTACCAGAGACCTGGGAGTTGAGACACTCTCAGATCTCCAACGGAGGAACCTTGGATGAAATTCACCATGGTGAGGAGAGGGAACTTGTAGAGTCTATCTCCAGCAGAAAGACAGTGCATCAAATGAGGGATAGGGTTGCCTTCTCACAGTCAAGAACTCTGACCCAGCATTTTTCCTGCCTGAAAGAACTGTAGGAACAAAAATGGAGAACCTGAGAAAAAGGAGGTCCAGTGACAGGCCCAAATTGGGATCCAGTTCAGGGGGAGGTCCCAAGTCCTGACACTATTACTGATGCTATGGTGTGCTTACAAACAGGCCTATTATGACTGCCCTCTGAAAGGCCCAATAAGCAGCTGAAAGAGTGAGATGTAGATATTTACACCCAACCAATGAACAGAAGCTGGTGACCCCGTGGCTGAATTAGGGAAAAGCTGAAAGAAGCTGAGGAGAAGGGCACTCCTATAGGTGGACCAGCAGTCCCAACTGTCCTGGACCCCTGGGATCTCTCAGACACTGAGTCACCAACCTGGCAGCACACACCAGCTGATATGAGGCCTCCAACACATAGAGCAGAGGACTGCCAGGTCTGGACTCAGAGAATATGCACCTAACCCTCAAGAGACTTGGAGCCTCGGGGAGTAGGGAGGTCTGGTAGAGTGTCGGGGACATCCTCTTGGAGATGGGAGAAGGAGATGTGGGATGTGGAACAGTTAGATGGTGAACCTGAAGGGGGATAAAGTCTGGACTGTAAAAAACGATTAAAGAGTAAATTTATTTTAAAAGAAACAAGTCTTTTTTTTCTCTCTGAAGCCCTACTATAAACCAGCTAACAGAGAATTTGTAATCAATAACAGTTTCTGATTTATGAGATAAGAGATAATAAAATGTCATTATGTTGACTTAGAATTTGTGGGTACTAGGCAAAGACAGAACCAGAGCCTAAAAAGAAAATTAAGCCCCATATTGAGGAAAAATATTTCATTGGGGCTTTAAGGACCCATATGAGCCAATGTGTCTAGTTATTTCCAATGTAAATGAAAGAATTGTTATATGGTTTTTGTCCTCTTAGTCCATTATCCTCCAGCAAGGCAATGATTTAAAGGCTCTTAGCTTGAGTCTTTTTAAAAGATGACTGATCTGCCATTCTATTTGTTTACATTCACTAGTCCTTTGCCTTTTTAGGCAACAACCTGTTACAACTTTCTTTAAAAAAAAAAAAAAAAAAAAAGTCTTTAAAAAAAAGATTTTTTTTCTTTTTTTTAATTAATTTTCTTTTTTTAATTAGGTATTTTCTTCATTTACATTTCAAATGCTATCCCAAAAATCCCCCATACCCTCCTACCCCCCACTCTCCTACCCACCCACTCCCTCTTCTTGGCCCTGTACTGAGGTATATAAAAAAAAAAGAATTTTAATTTCACTTTTCTAAAACTGAAATCTCAATGGCCCGGATTGCTCAAAGGGAATTATTTGTAAACATAGTGATTACTTCATTCAAGACTTTTTCTCACTTCACTGATTTAATTATCATCCATAGTGTTTTCAGATGCATCTAGGCATCTGTTTTATAGATAAAATTGGTGATAAATGCCATATGGTTAGCAAACTCTACAAGAAAAAGAGTAAGTTGTGTGTTTTCAAGTACAAATTTTATTTTGTTTCAAACTAAATGGAAAGCTAGCATACCACAAAATCATTGTATGTGTGCAGAGGATGAAAAATAGAGAAGCATTCTTACCGCTTGTTCCATGAAGTCAAATTCAGGAGCACAGGTGTATATTAAGGTATCAAAATCTGTATACCTTAGTATCCTGGCTGCTATAAGGTCACTCAGGCGAATCTGAAAGAAAATGAGGCAAAATGAATGAAAATTAAACAAATGGTGTAGCCATTGATAGATAAATATCGCCTAAGTGTACCAAACGTCTACAGTGTAAGTAATTACAAGAAGTATACGTGTGCCTCAGAATCAAAAATCCACAGAGATGAGTGTATTATGAATTAGCTATCAAGACTACTTAAAATAAAATTTCTATCAAGTGTTCTGGTTAATTTTTGTCCAGTAGACATAAACTGGAGTCTTTTGGAAAGAAAGAACCACAATTAAGAAATTGCCTCTGTCAGATTGTCCTGTGGGCATGTCTGTGATACATTTTAAAAATCAATTATAGATATCAGTGGTCCACCCTACTGTGGGTAATGCAAATACCAAAAAAAAAAAAAAAATTGGGTTGTATAAGAAAGTAAGATGAGCAAGCAATAGATCATAAACCAGTAGGGAATGTTGCTCCACGTCCCTTCTTCAGTTCCTATCTCCAGGTTCCTTATTGAGCTTCTGCCCAATGTTTCTCAGTGATGAACTGTAAGTTGTTTTGGCCAAGATTTAATAAATGCAACAGAGTAAAGTGTCATGAATGCCATTGGAATAAACAGCCACTTTCTATTTTGACTGAAGTCCCACTCCACTAGGTGCAACCCATACCTGCCACCCCAAAAGATGCAATTCATATGTGGCACCATTATCAAGACAAGAGCTTGTGGCTACAAAAGTCATAGCCACTAGGGCTGATCTTAATACCAAATGGGCATAGTATTAAACCATCTCCATATGGCTCATGGTTATACCTACACATCAATATATCTCTCAACCCTCAACTGAGATACTTCTATACATAGTATGTAGCGTTAACACAGACCCACAACTGACCAAGGGTGGAGAATAAAATACTACAAAATACTCAACTCTCCAAAGGCTTAGGGATCATTGTGGAAGGTGATGCAAGGTATGATAGCCAGAGCAGTTGATGACTACAACAAAGCATTTAGACACCACAGGGAAGCTGCACCTATGTACCTACAGCATCTGTAACTGCATGCACAGACCAAGTCAAACAGAATCCCAGCATGCACTGAGGAGTTGATTACACAATCCCACTCCGAGCCATAGAGTGACTAGAAACTGTTAGCTGCTGGGAGAGGAAGAGAGAGTTTTCCCTAAGATGGTAGCCCTTAGAAATTTGGCCCAACTCTAGTCAGTGGAAGACCACATACATATCCAAGTAACTGGACAGCATAAACAGGTCTTAAAGAGTTTGAGAATAATGGACAAAAAGTTCTGTGGGTAGGAAAGGAGAGTAGGAGTGGGAGGAGTTGACGTGAAGAGGTGAATGGTTGAAGTACATGGTGTGAAACTTGAAATTCTCAAATAAATAAATAATAAATAAATAAATACAGAGATGGTAAGAAGTGGAAAGAAGTCAGAAAAAAAAAAAAGATCATTAGAGATTGTAAGGCTAAAGCCAGTGTTTGCCTGAAGTAAACTACTGTGGAGTCTGTGACATTTTTAATCCTATAATATGTGTGTGTGCACAGTGGGGGACACTTTTAGTTCACCTTTCAGTAAACTGCATGTCATGAACTTTTCTAAATATGGTTTGCACAAAGCCTCACATACTGCCTGTGATTGGTACTTCTTAACATTTTCACACATCTATTCGTCCATGAAATATGGGAATTCTCTCTCATAGGAATCATGGCTACACTTAGTATGTTGACTTATGTGACACCATCTACCAAAGCCATTCAAGAACCCTTGCTTTCTGCCACTGAGGAGACAATTATTTTTCCACTATGAGTCCTTTGATGCATGAAACATTGATTCAACTCTGAGAAACACAAAAATCATTTTACTAACTTTGATGGCTACCAGTGTTCACCACGAACTCAATACTGGATCAACAAGAGTTAACACTTTTCAACTTAAAATACTCCTGGCAACTAATAATAACAATAAAATTACTAAACTTTCACCTAGAGAAAGTCGTTTGCACTACCATCACATTAATTATGGAGCTATAATCCGATAATTTACCATAGAAATGACTGGACTGTATTTTTCATTTCATCGGATGATGATGTGTAAGTTTCTTTTTTAGACTTGCAGAGTTTGAGTAGGAATATGAGAAATTGTGAGAAGTAAAATTACCAGCCAAGTAAATGGACAAGTAATGTCTAAATAGTCTAAATAAAGTTAAATAAAAAGATACCTTACTGAATTAAAACTGGCACCTCACGTCCTAGAAACAGAAACAACAAATATACCAAAGAGGCCATGGTTGCCATCTCAGTAAGTAGGAAATGGGGTTTTATACATAGAAGGTTTTTTATGTGAGTGTGTTCCATTCTGTTGGCCATTCCCACCTCCTTTGCTTTTGCAGAAGCAATACTGCAATTGGTTGCCAAGCGTAATGTGATTCTTTACAGGGCAAGCCCACACTGCACAGTATTAGACAAGGAAACTTTCCACCTACCCTTTCTTTTGTAACCTTCATGTATGGTATGCTTATTCCTTTTTTTAAAATCTTTTTTTAATTAGATATTTTCTTTATTTACATTTCAAATGTTATCCCCTTTCAAAGATTCCACTCCGGTTCTCGCTGTCAGCCCGCCCGGCAGTCTGTCAGCCGCGTCGCTGCCTCCTCAACTGTCCTGGGAGTCTCGGCCCGTGGCTGCTGTCGCCCTCTGTTAGTGCTTATCAGGAGCTCCTTCCGCCCGTTCAGGCCGTCCCTGCCGTCCGCCTCTCTTCCCCCGCGCTGCCTCTGAGCCCGCAGCGTTCGCATGTGAGCGGGGACCATCTCCACAACGACTCCCAGATCGAAGCGGATTTCCGATTGAATGATTCTCACAAACACAAAGATAAACACAAAGATCGAGAACACCGGCATAAGGAGCACAAGAAGGATAAGGATAAGGACCGGGGAAAGTCTAAGCATAGCAACAGTGAACATAAAGATTCTGAAAAGAAACACAAAGAGAAAGAGAAAACCAAACATAAAGATGGCAGCTCAGAAAAACATAAAGACAAACATAAAGACAGAGACAAGGAAAGACGAAAGGAGGAAAAGATTAGAGCTGCTGGGGATGCAAAAATAAAGAAGGAAAAGGAAAATGGCTTCTCTAGTCCACCACGAATTAAAGATGAACCTGAGGATGATGGCTATTTTGCTCCTCCAAAAGAGGATATTAAGCCATTGAAGAGGCTTCTAGATGAAGATGATGCTGATTATAAACCTAAGAAAATTAAGACAGAAGATATCAAGAAGGAGAAGAAAAGAAAATCAGAAGAAGAAGAGGATGGTAAACTTAAAAAGCCCAAGAATAAAGATAAAGATAAAAAAGTTGCTGAGCCAGATAATAAGAAAAAGAAGCCAAAAAAGGAAGAGGAACAGAAGTGGAAATGGTGGGAAGAAGAACGTTATCCAGAAGGCATCAAATGGAAATTCCTAGAACATAAAGGGCCTGTCTTTGCTCCACCATATGAGCCTCTGCCAGAGAGTGTCAAGTTTTACTATGATGGTAAAGTTATGAAGCTGAGTCCTAAAGCAGAAGAAGTAGCTACATTCTTTGCAAAAATGCTTGACCACGAATATACTACTAAGGAAATATTCAGGAAAAATTTCTTTAAAGATTGGAGAAAGGAAATGACTAATGACGAAAAAAATACGATTACCAACCTAAGCTAATGCGACTTTACACAGATGAGCCAGTATTTCAAAGCGCAGTCAGAAGCTCGGAAACAGATGAGCAAGGAAGAAAAATTGAAAATCAAAGAAGAAAATGAAAAATTATTGAAAGAATATGGCTTTTGTGTAATGGATAATCATAGAGAGCGGATTGCCAACTTCAAGATAGAGCCTCCAGGGCTTTTCCGAGGCCGAGGCAACCACCCCAAGATGGGTATGCTGAAGAGAAGGATCATGCCTGAGGACATCATCATCAACTGTAGCAAAGATGCAAAGGTTCCTTCTCCTCCTCCTGGACATAAATGGAAGGAAGTCCGACATGATAACAAGGTTACTTGGCTGGTCTCCTGGACAGAGAATATCCAAGGTTCTATCAAATATATCATGCTGAATCCCAGTTCTCGAATCAAGGGTGAGAAAGACTGGCAGAAGTATGAGACTGCGCGGCGTCTGAAGAAGTGTGTGGACAAGATCCGAAATCAGTATAGGGAAGACTGGAAGTCCAAAGAGATGAAAGTTCATCAGAGAGCTGTAGCATTGTACTTCATTGATAAGCTTGCTCTGAGAGCAGGCAATGAGAAGGAAGAAGGAGAGACGGCAGACACTGTGGGCTGCTGTTCACTTAGAGTGGAACACATCAATCTACACCCAGAATTGGATGGTCAGGAGTATGTTGTGGAATTTGACTTTCCTGGGAAGGACTCAATCAGATACTATAACAAAGTCCCAGTTGAGAAACGAGTTTTTAAAAACTTACAACTGTTTATGGAGAACAAGCAGCCTGAGGACGATCTTTTTGATCGACTTAATACTGGTATTCTAAATAAACATCTTCAGGATCTCATGGAAGGCTTGACTGCCAAGGTGTTCCGTACCTACAATGCCTCTATCACACTACAGCAGCAGCTTAAAGAGCTCACAGCCCCTGATGAGAATGTACCAGCGAAGATTCTATCTTATAACCGTGCCAATCGAGCTGTTGCAATTCTTTGTAACCACCAGAGGGCGCCACCAAAGACCTTTGAGAAGTCAATGATGAACTTGCAGTCTAAGATTGATGCCAAGAAAGACCAGTTAGCAGATGCTCGAAGGGACCTGAAAAGTGCTAAGGCTGATGCCAAAGTCATGAAGGATGCAAAGACCAAGAAGGTAGTAGAGTCAAAAAAGAAGGCTGTACAGAGACTAGAAGAGCAGCTGATGAAGCTGGAAGTTCAAGCCACAGATCGAGAGGAGAACAAACAAATTGCCTTGGGGACCTCCAAACTCAATTATCTGGACCCTAGGATCACAGTGGCTTGGTGCAAAAAATGGGGGGTCCCAATTGAGAAGATTTACAACAAAACCCAGAGGGAGAAGTTTGCTTGGGCCATTGATATGACTGATGAGGACTACGAGTTTTGACCAGTCTTGGCAGGGGTTCTGTGAAAAGGAACAGTGTGGTTTGGGGAAGATGGATAAACTGAGCCTCACTTGCCCTCACACCCGAGGGAGAGGCCACAAGTCTTAACAAACCAACATCTTTGCAAAAAGATAGACCTGGAGATACTATAAGGGAGAGCTGAGCCAGTTGTCCTATGGACAACTTATTTAAAAATATTTCAGATATCAAAATTCTAGCTGTATGATTTGTTTTGAATTTTGTTTTTACTTTCAAGAGAGCAAGTGGATGGGAATTTGTCAGCATCCTGCCAGGCAAATTCAGCTTTGCTGCAATGTTTGGATTCTCTCAGCTACTGTATGTGAAGTTTGATTATATTGGTGCGTTTTTACAGTTAGGGTTTTGCAATAACTTCTATATTTTAATAGAAACAAATTCCTAAACTCCCTCCTCTCCCCTATTTCAGGAATTTAAAATTAAGTAGAACAAAACAAAAACCCAGCGCACCTATTACAGCTGTCATTCTATCGTCATGGGAATCAGTTTTCATTAAACTTGAAGCAGTTGTGACATCGGCAGTGTTTTGGTTCAGACACCTATTCACAGGAAAGCATGATGGGAAAATATTTCCTGACTTGAGTGTTCCTTTTTAAATGTGAATTTTTATTTCGTTTTAATTATTTTAAAATATTTAAGCCTTCTTCTTGATCTTAAAGATCGTGTAGCTTGGGGTTGGGGAGGGATGAAGGGCGAGTGAGTCTAAGGATAATGTAATAATCAGTGACTGAAACCATTTTCCCATCATCCTTTGTTCTGACCATTCTTTGTACCCTTTAAGAGATCCATCTTTTTCTTTGGAAACCCCAGTCTTTCATTTGAAAGATGTTATTGTATAAAAACTTCCACAGGTCAATAAATTTAGAGGAAAATGAGCATTTGGTCCAAGAAAAACAAAAACCAAAACAAAACAAAAAAGGAAAAATAATCAAGATTTTAGGGCTTTTATTTTTTCTTTTGTAATTGTGTAAAAAATGGAAAAAAAAACATAAAAAGGAAAATTTTAATGTGAAGACTTTTTTTTGCTATAATCATTAGTTTTAGAGGCATTGTTAGTTAGTGTGTGTGCAGAGTCCATTCCCACATCTTTCCTCAAGTATCTTCTATTTTTATCATGAATTCCCTTTTAATCAACTGTAGGTTATTTAAAATAAACTCCTACAACTTAACGGAAAAAAAAAAAAAGATTCCACTCCAAAAAATCCCCTATCCCCTCCCGTGACCTTGCTCCCCAACTTGCCCATCCTCTACTACATATGCAGCTAGAGACACGAGTCCCCACCATGTGATTTCTTTGATTAGCAGTTTAGTCCCAGGGAGGTCTGGAGGTATTGATTAGTTCATATTGTTGGACCTGTTATAGGGCTGCAGACCCCTTCAGCTCCTTGGGTACTTTGTCTAGCTCCTTCATTAGGGACCTTGTGCTCCGTCCAATAGATGACTGTGAGCATCCACTTCTGTATTTGCCAGGCACTGGCAGAGTCTCTCAGGAGACAACTATATCAGGCTCCTGTCAGCAAGTTCTTCTTGGAATCTACAATAGTGTACGGGTTTGGTGATTGTTTATGGGATAGATCCCCAGGTGGGGCAATCTCTTGATGGCCATTCCTTCAGTCTCTGCTCTAGACTTTGTCTCTGTAACTCCTTCCATGGGTATTTTGTTCCCCCTTCTTAGAAGGATCAAAGTATCCACATTTTGGTCTTCCTCCTTCTTGAGTTTCATGTTTTTGGTATGCTTATTCCATGATAGGAAGTGCTAGAAATGATGTGCATGCATGGTTTTCTTTTCCTTCAACTAGTTAGTAAGTTAGATTAGATATTGAAAAGGGATTTTCTTTAAAATATTTGCATTAAACAAATAAATACCAAGTTAGAGATAAGGAATACAGTTATATTTTCCAATATATTAAAAGACAAAAAGCTGTTGACATGTTTTTACACAATAAGAATGTACCAAAAACATAATTTTAGCCTCTTATACTTAATTAGCAAAACTACATTGAAAAAAGAGTTCCGTATTACACAGGTAAGTATACACTGGTCATATGTTAACATCTTCAGTAATGGGAAAATTATCATTAAGCACATGTTTATCTTTAGCTGAAATATTACAAGTTACTACTAAAGAAATTCTTAGTTTTCTTGTGCTGGACCATTTCAAATGTTATCTCCTTTCCTAGTTTCCACTCCAAAAAATCCCCTATCCCCACCCCTGTCCCCCTGCTCCCCAACCCACCCATCCTCTGCTACATATGCAGCTAGAAACACGAGTACCACCATGTGATTTCTTTGATTAGTGATTTAGTCAGGGACTGTGTCTGGAAGACTACATTGGCATTGACTGAGACATTTTTCCTGAGCATTCACTATCCCTTGTTGATTTGCAGAATTTTATGATCGGCTCTGAAGCCTATGTGCTTGGAACCTGGACACATAGAAGTCCCAGTACAATAAAGAGATATGAATAGGCTGCTTCAAGTTCTTACCCAGTTGTGTATTGCTAGAAATTTTATCTACTTTTTAAGCAGAATATACTTACATGGTCTGAAACACCACAGATTTTTGATGTCAGAAATTTCAAAATAATTGTTCCACACCACCAAAAACAGCCTTGGATTAGCTAGAAAATAAATAGGATATGACTCAGTTAAAAATATTCAATGCTATGAGTAGAAGAGCAAGACTAAGTCATGTGAGATGCACCAGTGTGCTGGGAAGAGGGAATGTCTAGACAAGGAAAGCCCTTTACAGTTCTGTTCATTAGCAAGGAATTAAATTTGATAACACTGTGACACTGTTATAACATACCTAAAACATCAGAGTACTACATATCCTAAATCTAAAAATAATTCTAAAAAAATCAAACCAAACAAACAAACAAACAAAATCTTCCCTTTAGTCTCTTTGAAGACATAGACAGTTTTATTCCTAAACATTATCCTCAGCTAAAAATCAAGCCTCAGAGAGAGCACTGAAGAACAGTGGATAAAGGAGCAGGGTAAGAAATATTGAGATCCCAAGGTTGGAGGGAAGTGTATCTTCTGGACATGCCAGGGCAGGACCACTAGAGTCAAGAACTCATGCAGCTGGAGCTGGCTGCACATGGCCTAAACAAGTCAAGTGAGTCTACACTTTAGTATGATTGAAGAAGGAGTTCACAAGCCCCATGCATAGCTGAGGAGCTAAGGAGAGATATCTGATGGTATCTGTGGGAAGGAAAGTCTATTCTCTTAGGAGTGTGGTCACTAATACATCAACAACAAAATATGTGAGCAGCATATACTAGATTCCATAGGTTATTTAAACAAGAGGGGGAAAGGACATAAACTTGAGGAATGGGGAAATGGGGCTGAATCTGAAAGGAGTTAGTGAGTATAGCCAATTCTTAAAAGAAAAATACAAATATTTTACTAATATTAATATTTTCCTGACCTTGGGCACGAACTCGGCAGATGGTCCCACGTCCCAAGAGGATTCTTCATGAGGCAGGCGCCCTAGCACACTCAGGATCTTAGGTTCACTGGTGAGTGGAACACATCTGTTCCAAACCAATCATGACAGGCCTGTGACAGCAGGAGCAATGACACAGGAGCCCTGCCTGACCAGCGGCTCAGGTTCCTGATAATCGGTGCTGGTATACCTTGGTTTCAAACACACCAGGCAACCCCACAGTCCCCAGAGGAGACACCACTTCCAGGTGCTGTAACATGCCCATGATCTTAGGATTTCAGAATACCAGGAACTTGGTCACACCAGTATCTCAGGGTCTCAGAGGAAACTTGACTGCCAAGAACTCTGACACACCCAGAATCTCAGATTCACAAGATCCTGAAATCACAGGATCACAGAGAAAGCTGGACTCTGAGGAGTCCTGAATCAACCTGGATTATAGAAAGGACAGGCTCCAATTAGATATACTGAGGGCAACAAACACTTGAGATAGTCAGATAGCAGGAGGCAAGCATAAGAATAGAAGCAACAGAAACCAAGGTTACTTGGCATCATCAGAACCAAACTCTCCCACCATAGTAACTCCTGGATACACCATCACACCAGAAAAGCAAGATATGGATCTAAAGTCACTTCTCATGATGATGATGGAGGACTGTAAGAAGGAAGTAAATAACTCCCTTAAAAGAATACAGGAAAACATAGGTAAATAGCTAGAAGTATTTAAAGAGGAAACACAAAAATCCCTTAGATAGTTACAGGAAAACACACCAAGCAGGTTAAAGAATTGAACAAAACAATCCAGGATGTAAAAATGGAAGTAGAAACAATAAAAAAATCACAAAGGGAGACAACTCTGGAGATAAAAATCCTAGGGAAAAAAATCAGGAATCATAGATGCAAGCATCAGCAACAGAATACAAGAGATGGAAGAGAAAATATCAGGTACAGAAGATTCCATAGAAAACATGGGCACAACAATCAAATAAAATGCAAAATGCAAAAAGATCCTAACTCAAAACATCCAGGAAATCTTGCACACGATGAGAAGACCGATAAGGATAATAGGTATATGAGAATGAAGATTATCAACTTAAAGGGCCAGTAAATACCTTCAACAAAATTATAGAAGAAAACTTCCCTAACCTAAAGAAAGAGATGACCATGAACATACAAGAAGCCTACAGAACTCCAAATAGACTGGAGTAGAAAAGAAATTCCTCCCGACAATCAGAACAACAAATGCACTAAATAAAGATAGAATATTAAAAGCAGTAAGGGAAAAAGGTCAAGTAACATATGAAGGCAGACCTAGGAGAATTACACCAGACTTTCACCAGAGACTATGAAAGCCAGAAGATACTGGACAGATGTTATACAGACACTAAGAGAACACAAATGCCAGCCCAGGCTACTATACCCAGCAAAACACTCAATTACCATAAATGGAGAAACCAAAGAATTTCATGTAAAAACCAAATTCACAAAATATCTTTCCATGAATCCAGCCCTTCAAAGGAAAATAAAGGGAAAACTCCAACAAAAGGAGGGAAATAATGCCCTAGAAAAAGCAAGAAATGTAAAAGAAGATAGCTGCAAGAACAGAATCCCAAATCTAACAACAAAAATAACAGGAAGTAGCAATTATTTTCCTTAATATTTCTTTTTTTAATATTTTTATTACATATTTTCCTCAATTACATTTCCAAAGCTATCCCAAAATCTCCCATACCCTCCCCCCCACTCTCCTACCCACCCATTCCCACATTTTGGCCCTGGCGTTCCCCTGTACTGGGGCATATAAAGTTTGCATGTCCAATGGGCCTCTCTTTACAGTGATGGCCTACTAGGCCATCTTTTGATACATATGCAGCTAGAGTCAAGAGCTACGGGGTACTGGTTAGTTCATAATGTTGTTACACCTACAGGGTTGCAGATCTCTTTAGCTCCTTGGATACTTTTTCTAGCTCCTCCATTGGGGGCCCTGTGATCCATCCACTAGCTGACTGTGAGCATCCACTTATGTGTTTGCTAGGCCCCGGTCAAGTCTCACAAGAGACAGCTATATCAGGGTCCTTTCAGCAAATGCTTGCTAGTGTATGCAATGGTGTCATCGTTTGGAAGCTAATTATGGGATGGATCCCTGGATATGGCAGTCTCTAGATGGTCCATCCTTTTTTCTCAGCTCCAAACTTTGTCTCTGTAACTCCTTCCATGGGTGATTGTTTCCAATTCTAAGAAGGGGCAAAGTGTCCACACTTTGGTCTTCATTCTTCTTGAGTTTCATGTGTTTTACAAATTGTCTCAAAGATCTAAGTTTCCAGTCTAATATCCACTTATCAGTGAGTAAATATCATTTAAGTTCTTTTGTGATTGTGTTACCTCACTCAGGATGATGCCCTCCAGGTCCAACCATTTGCCTAGGTATTTCATAAATTCATTCTTTTTAATAGCTGAGTAGTACTCCATTGTGTAAATGTACCACATTTTTTGTATCCATTCCTCTGTTGAGGGGCATCTGAGTTATTTCCAGCTTCTGGCTATTATAAAGAAGGCTGCTATGAACATAGTGGAGCATGTGTCCTTCTTACCAGTTGGAACATCCTCTGGATATATGCCCAGAAGAGGTATTGTGGGACCCTCCGGTAGTACTATGTCCAATTTTCGGAGGAACTGCCAGACTGATTTCCAGAGTGGTTGTACAAGCTTGCAATCCCACCAACAATGAAGGAGTGTTCCTCTTTCTCCACATCCTCGCCAGCATCTACTGTCACATGAATTTTTGATCTTAGCCTTTCTGACTGGTATGAGCTGGAATCTCAGAGTTGTTTTGATTTGCATTTCTCTGATGATTAAGGATGCTGAGCATTTTTTCAGGTGCTTCTCAGCCATTCGGTATTCCTCAGGTGAGAATTCTTTGTTTAGCTCTGAGCCCCATTTTTTAATGCGGTTATTTGATTTTCTGGAGTCCACCCTATTGAATTCTTTATATATATTGGATATTAGTCCCCTATCTGATTTAGGATAAGTAAAGATCCTTTCCCAATCTGTTGGTGGCCTTTTTGTCCTATTGACGGTGTCTTTTGCCTTGCAGAAGCTTTGCAGTTTCATGAGGTCCCATTCGTCAATTCTCGATCTTACAGCACAAGCCATTACTGTTCTATTCAGGAATTTTTCCCCTGTGCCCATATCTTCAAGGCTTTTCCCCACTTTCTCCTCTATAAGTTTCAGTGTCTCTGGTTTTATGTGAAGTTCCTTGATCCACTTAGACTTGACCTTAGTACAAGGAGATAGGAATGGATCGATTTGCATTCTTCTACATGTTAACAACCAGTTGTGCCAGCACCATTTGTTGAAAATGCTGTCTTTCTTCCACTGGATGTTTTTAGCTCCCTTGTCGAAGATCAAGTGACCGTAGGTGTGTGGGTTCATTTCTGGGTCTTCAATTCTATTCCATTGGTCTACTTGTCTGTCACTGTACCAGTCCCATGCAGTTTTTATCACAATTGCTCTGTAGTAAAGCTTTAGGTCCGGCATGGTGATTCCACCAGAGGTTCTCTTATCATTGAGAAGAGGTTTTGCTATTCTAGGTTTTTTGTTATTCCAGATGAATTTGCAGATTGCACTTTCTAATTTGTTGAAGAATTGAGTTGGAATTTTGATGAGGATTGCATTGAATCTGTAGATTGCTTTTGGAAGGATAGCCATTTTTACAATGTTGATCCTGCCAATCCATGAGCATGGGAGATCTTTCCATCTTCTGAGATCTTCTTTAATTTCTTTCTTCAGAGACTTGAAGTTCTTATCATACAGATCTTTCACTTCCTTAGAGTCATGCCAAGATATTTTATATTATTTGTGACTATTGAGAAGGGTGTTGCTTCCCTAATTTCTTTCTTTCTCAGCCTGTTTATTCTTTGTGTAGAGAAAGGCCGTTGACTTGTTTGAGTTAATTTTATATGCAGCTACTTCATGGAAGCAGTTTATCAAGTTTAGGAGTTCTCTGGTGGAAATTTTAGGGTCACTTATATATACTATCATATCATCTGCAAAAAGTGATATTTTGACTTCATGTTTTCCAATTTGTACCTCAAGCTGTACTACAGAGCAATTGTGATTTAAAAAAAACAACAACAACAACAAGAACAACAAAACGAAAACTGCATGATACTGTACAGCAACAGACAGGTAGATCAATAGACTCGAATTGAAGACCCAGAAATGAACCCACACCCCTATGGTAATTTGATCTTTGACAAAGGAGCTAAAACCATCCAGTGGGGCAGGGGGGACAGCATTTTCAACAAATGGTGCTGACACAACTGGCAGCTATCATGTAAAACATTCTGAATTGATCCATTCTCATCTCATTGTACAAAGCTCAAGTCTAAGTGAATTAAGGAATTCTACATAAAAGCAGAGACACTGAAACTTATAGAGGAGAAAGTGGGAAAAAGCCTCGAAGATATGGGCACAGAGGAAAAATTCCTGAGCAGAAGAGCAATGGCTTGTGCTGTAAGATCAAGAATCGACAAAGAGATATTAGTCCCCTATCAGATTTAGGATTGATTAAAATCCTTTCCCAATCTCTTGGTGGTCTTTTTGTCTTATTGACAGTGTCTTTTGCCTTACAGAAGCTTTGCAATTTTATGATGTCCCATTCATCAATTCTTCATCTTACAGCACAAGCCATTGATGTTCTGTTTAGGAATTTTTCCCCTTTGCCCATATAAGGGCCCCCAATGGAGAAGCTAGAGAAAGCACCAAAGAGCTGAAGGAGTCTGCAACCCTATAGGTGGAACAACAATATGAACTAACCAGTACCCCCAGAGCTCGTGTCTCTAGCTGCATATGTAGCAGAAGATGGCCTAATCGGCCATCATTGGGAAGAGAGGCCCCTTGGTCTTGCAAACTTTATATGCCCCAGTACAGGGGAAACACCAGGGACAAGAAGTGGGAGTGGGTGGGTAGGGGAGCAGGGTGGGGAGAGGGTATAGGGAACTTTTGGGATAGCATTTGAAATGTAAATAAAGAAAATATCTAATAAAAATGAAAAAAAGGAAAACAGAACAAAGCAAACAAAACAAACAAAAACAAACAAACAAAAAGAACCAGTAAATGGGATCTCATAAAATTGCAAAGCTTCTGTAAGTCAAAAGACACTGTCAATAAGACAAAAAGGCCACCAACAGATTGGGAAAGGACCTTTATGAATCCTAAATCAGATAGGGGACTAATATCAAATATATAACAATAACTCAAGAAGCTGGACTCCAGAAAATCAAATAATCCCATTAAAAAATGGGGTACAGAGCTAAACATGAATTCTCAACTGAGGTATACCGAATGGCTGGGAAGCACATGAAAAAAATGTTCAACATCCTTAATCATTAGGGAAATGCAAATCCAAACAACCCTGAGATTCCACCTCACACCAGTCAGAATGGCTAAGATCAAAAACTCAGGCAACAGCAGATGCTGGCAAGGATGTGGAGAAAGAGGAAAACTCCTCCATTGCTGGTGGGATTGCAAGCTGGTACAACCACTCTGGAAATCAATCTGGCCGTTCCTCAGAAAATTGGGCATAGTACTACCAGAAGATCCAGCAATCCATCTCCTGGGAATATACCCAGAAGATGTTCCAACTGGTAATAAGGACACATGCTCCACTATGTTCATAGCAGCCCTATTTATAATAGTCAGAAGCTGGAAAGAACCTAAATGTCCCTCAACAGAGGAATGGATACAGAAAATGTGGTACACTTACACAATGGAGTACTACTCAGACATTAAAAACAATGAATTTATGAAATTCTTAGGCAAATGGATGGATCTGGAGGATATGCTGAGTGCAGTAACACAATTCCAAAAGAATTCACATGATATGCACTCACTGATAAGTGGATATTATCCCAGAAACTTAGAATAGCCAAGATATAATTTGCAAAACACATGAAACTCAAGGAGAAGGAAGACCCTAGTGTGGATACTTCGTTCCTTCTTAGAATGGGGAACAAAATACCCATGGAAGGAGTTACAGAGACAAAGTTTAGAGCAGAGCCTGAAGGAATGACCATGCAGAGACTGCCCCACTGGGGGATCTATCCCATAAACAATCACCAAACCCAGACACTAGGCAGATGCCAACAAGAGCCTGCTGACAGGAGCCTGATAAAGCTGTCTCCTGTGAGGCTCTGCCAGTGCCTGGCAAATACAGAAGTGGATGCTCACAGTCATCTATTGGCTGGAGCATAAGGTTCCCAATGAAGGAGCTAGAGAAATACCCAGTGAGCTGAAGTGGTCTGAAGCCCATAGGAGGAACATTAATATGAACTAACGAGTACTCCTAGAGCTCCCTGGAACTATACCACCAATCAAAGAAAATACATGGTGGGACTCATGGCTCTAGCTGCATATGTACCAGAGGATGGCCTAGTTGTTCATCAGTGGGAGGAGAGGCCCTTGGTCCTGTGAAGGTTCTATGCCCCAGTATAGGGGAGTGCCAGGACCAGGAATGGGAGTGGGTGGGTTGGGGAGCAAGGTGAGTGGGTAGGGGATAGGGTATTTTCGGAGGGGAAATTAGGAAAGGGGATAACATTTGAAATGTAAATAAAGAAAATATCTAAAAAATAAAAATAATTTTTAAAAATTTCCCTATACTTGCGGGAATGTGTGTCTTTCTTTAGGAAAAAAAAAATTGCTCCCATCTGAGATTCAGAACAAGGATCCACACATAGGAAAGAGCACACACGGGATTTGTCTTTTTGGGGTGCCTCATTCAGTACATGTTCCTCTTCCTTCCATTTACTGAAAGCTGTATTTCATTCTTCCTTACAAGTGAATAGTTTTCCACAGTGCATATGTACTACATTTCCATTACCTATGTATCAATAAAAGGATATTTACATTTGTTCCATTTCCTAGCTATTCTGAGTACAGCTGCAAAAAACATGGTTGGATGAGCAAGAATCTGTGGAGTAGGACGTCAAATCCTTTGTGTAAATGCCATGGAGTAGAAGATGCGAGCCATATGGAATATCTACTTTTGGCATTTGGGGGATTTTCCATCTTTATTTTCCTAGTGACTTTGCAATCCACATGGAATTTGGGTTTCCCTTTTCCTACATTTTTACCAGCATTTGTTATCATAGCTTTCTTGATCTTAGCCATTCTGACTGGAGTAAGGTGAAATCTCAGAGTAATTTGAATTTCTATTTAAATAACTTTAAGAGTGATGGACAGGTTGGGGGATACATTTTAACCTTTTATTTCTTCTTTTGAGAACCCCTTACACAGATTTGTAGCCCATTTTTGTTTGTTTGCTTGTTTGTTTTTGTTGTTGTTGGGTTTTTTATTGTTTTTTTATGGTTTTGTTTTTTAGGTTGGGTCTTGTTTTCTTGACTCTTGTTATTTTAGTCGAAATGAGTTGGAACCAACCTGGAAGCCTCCTCATTAGGGACTACCTCTCATAGTTCTGGGGGAAGCTGTGTAAGCTGCCAAGGGAGAAAAGCAATTAATTTTCCTACATAGAAACGCTGCCTGTGAACTCAGACTAAAACAGCACGATTCCCAAAGGTACAATAGTGAGAGTTATATCCTGAAGTAGCCTAGCTTAAAAGGAGGGAACTCATGCTGGTCATGATTATCTAGTCCACTCCCTCTGATTGGCAAGACAAAGGACCATAGAATTATTTGCGTACTCTACATATTTATCCTCCATTAGATATATAGCTGGTAAGAAAAAAAAAATCCCCTGCATTTGTAGCTGGTCTCATCACTTGATGAGGTGTGTCCTTTGCTGGACTTGGTTTTTTTGGTCTCATAAGGTCCCATTTATTAATTGTTGACACTGGAGAAAGACAATATCTTTAATAAATTGTGCTGATCACTGGATAGCTCAGGCAGAAGGATGGAACTTGATCTTTTTCTTGCATCTTGCATTAAACTAAACTCCAAATGGTCAAGAACCTTAACATAAGACCTGATGTCCTGAACCTGAGGGAGGAGAAAGTAGGGAATGCGCTTGGACTCAATGTTATAGGAAAGGACTTTCTCAACATAAGACCAAGAGTTTAGGAATTAAGACCAACAGTTAAAGTGGGGCATGAGCTAGCTAGGTAGGGCTCTCAAAAGATAAAACACAAACATCTGAGGAACATGTAAAAATTGTTCAACATCTTTAGCCGTCATGGAAATGCAAACTTTGATGCTTCATTTTACTTCATTCAGAATGACTAATATTAAAAAACAAAAATGACAATAAATGCTGGCAGAGATGGGAGACAGGGGACATGTACTCACTGTTGTGGGAGTTCAAACTGCTGCAGGTACTATGAAAATAAGTGTAGAAGGCTCCCTAAAGCTGAAAATAGATCTATGATAGTCCCACCTATAACACTATTGGGTGTATATCCAGAAGGACTCTATATTCTACTACAGAGATCCCTGATTCATTACTCTCATATTCGCAATAGATCAAAAATGGAAGCAGCCTTGATGTCCATCAACTGATGAATGCATATTGAAAATGTGATATATTTACATAACTGCCTAGTACTCAGATGTTAAGAAAAGTGAAATTCCGAAATTCACAGGTAAATGCTTAGAGCTGGAAATAATCCGAGTGAGGTAAACCAGACCCAGAAGAACAAATGTTACATGATTTCTCTTATTCGTGGATGCTGTCTCTGAATCTTCAGATATGACTGTTCCTTCTGAAATACCCACACAGCCCTGGAAATTAGTAAGGTACTGTAGATGGAAGAGCAGCGTTTTCAGGAGGGAGTGACAGGATGAAGTGGTCTCGAAGTGTTAGAGGGGAATAATAGAGCAAGAAGGGTTAAGTCAGTGTAGGATGTGTGAGGTCAGAGTTGAGGAAAAAGCTATAAGGAAACCTACTATTATAGAAGCTTTCATGTATGTATGTATGCATGTATGCATGTACATATCATACACACATGACATGTTGAAGTAGATGTTCTTTCTTTTTCTTTCTTTTTTTCTTCTTTCCTTTTTTGTTGGGACAGGCCAGGTAGAGGCCACCAATAAGATAAATCCCCACCACATTCTAAAATCTCCTTTCTTCATTCCTTGCTGTTTTATGAACTAGAATTAATCCCCCATCATTTCTTTCTTAATAGGTTCCATTAATTATCACTCATCTAAGAATGCCTTCATTCTCCTTCCATTCTTAAAAAAAAAAAAAAAACAAAAAAACACTGTACTTGTTTGAGTGATAAATGTCCCCATTAACCTGTGCATTTGAATGCTTGATCCCTGGGTGATGGTGCTGTTTACTGAGCTTTGGGAGATACAACCTGACTGGAAGAGTTCATCCCTGAAGCTTTGAGAATTCAAAGTCTCAGGTCGCTTCAGATTCACAGTCTCTGCTCTCTGCTTGTGGTTGAAATGTGAACTCTCAGCTTCCTGCTCATGCTGCCAGGCATGTTGCTTGCTGTCATGACTCCCACCAAGATGGGCTCTTAACCATTTAGAGCTGTAGGTACAAATCAATTCTTCCTTCTGGAAGTTGCCTCTGGTGATGGTGTTTTACAGCAACAGAAAAGTAAGGGAAATGGACACCCTCTCTGTACATAGAATTCTTAATTGACATTTTCTTCAGACATTGACAAGAATCCTACCAGCTCCTGCCAGTCTCCACACTTGGCGATGAGGATCTTCAGATGCTGGTATTCTTCTTAGTTTTACCCTTCTGGGCAACACTCTACTTTTCCCTAGCTGATAACAACATTTCTTTCTTTAGTCTTCATTTTCCAAATTTTTGTTATAATGTATCTTGCCTTGAATATCACTGGGTTTATCTTAACCAGGATTCATCTTTTGACAGATTATAAGTTTGATCAATTGCTTTTCAAGTATTTCCTAGCCTAATTTTGAACCCTTCTAGAATTTTGGTGATATAAACATATCAGATCGTTTCTTTATTGCCCATGCATCTCTGAGGTACAGTCATGTCACCACTGTGTTCTTGATTTAGATCAAGTTGTTTCTCCTGCCATATGTGTCTGCTAGAGATGCTGTTTGCTAGCTGTGATTCATTCTTGCCATAAACATAGTCACAGGATTTTAAACTTAAAATTACTCTATTTCTCAATTATATCGTTCTCAAGTTCTCTTTTTAAAACTTTCTATTTTCTGGTTTGTTATAATCTCATATCTAAATATGTTTACTGAAGCATTTTATGGTGACTGTTTTTAAAAGTTCCTCAGATCATACTACTGCCAAGTCTCCCTCTCCCCTCCCACTCTATTATTCACAGCCTGCAATATTCACCAATATGTTCCAGTCAAGGTTTGTAAAACATCTGTGCCAGGGAGAGAACAGGCTTTGGTTTTTTTGTGCCTGACTTCTTTCATTTTGCATAATTCCCTCCAGCTTTGTGAATTTTCTAAATATCACAGGGTATCATTCTTATTTATAACTGATGATATTATATTGTGCATAGGCACACCTCATTTTCTTTTTCTAATGATAAGCACCTTCATTGATTCCATGTCTTAGTTATTGAAGATAGTCTGCCATAAACATTGACTGTCAGGTGTCTCTCTGATGTATTGATGCTGTTTTCTTTGGCTGTAAACCCAGAGTGCCAATATGGACAGAATAAGTGCTAGCATTTCACACCAAGGTATGACTATAGTTCATGATAATTTACTGTGTGTTTTATGAATACTAGAAAACGGGCATGCCCAAAACATAAAGTAATATGGAGAGGTAGGAGTTGCCCTGGTGGTCAGAACAATGGCATTCTGTAACTGAAATATCATATTGTATACCATAAATACACTAAATGACTACAGCTAAGGAGTTAGAACGGCTAACTACTCTAATCACTATACACTATATACAAGTCCCAAATGATCACATTGTACCCTATAAATCTATACAATTAAAATAATTAGTAAAAATAAAGACATTCTTCCAAAGATTCCACCATTCTATTCATCTCAATGCTGACACTTACTGATTGAGTTTTCTAACTCATGTTTCTCATTCTCAAAAGTGAGAATTTTTCTCATTCTCACTATGATTGGTGGTTGCTACTGCATCTGGTGCATTATGAATCATGTGATACAGAATGTGGAAATCCTTTTAATATCCCATTTTAACCCAAAATGATACTACATTTCAACTTATATAATACCTGACCTTTTATATACTCTTGATAAAATAATAATTTAGTTTTGGGAATCTCTGCAGAGCTGCATTTGTTAGTTTAGTTCACCTGGCACCTTGTATGGCTTCATCTCAACCCAAACTCATGTACATTAAAAGGGAATGCACCTCACGAGTCCTCTTGCCATTAAAGGGAGGGTGGCAGACACCAGGTTTGTAAAGAAGAGAAAGTTCATTCCTTACAATTTTTTTTTTTAGTTTGGATCTCAAATGTCCTCCAAGGAAGGTGTGCTGAAAGAAGGGCTTTCTCAGAGTATCAAAGCTCGGCTCAGCAGGATTCAGAGCCAAAGCCTCTGGAAGATAATTGGATCATAAGGGCTCTGACCTTTCAAATATTAATCCACTTATCAATTCCTAGACTAACAGAGTTTGGGAGTGAGATCTCATTATAAATATTTGCCACATCCTTCCCTCCCTCTCTCTTTTACTTCCCGGTTGCCATAAGTGAGCAAGTCTTGAGTAACCACATGGTGCTCAGCATCACTGCTGCTCAGAAACAACAGAGCCTAGTGGCAATAGCCTGGCACCTCTGACACAGGGGACAAATACACCTTTTCTCCTTCAGGGTGATTTTTAATTTTTGTTAAAATGATGGAAAGAAGGCTGATGCTACTGTCTTCCTGTTACCTGTCTTGATGACCTCCATGGCTCCCCATTGAGACCAGAGAGGAATAGTCAAGGCCAGATCATCAGGGTGGAGCATGTCCCTGGCTTAACTTTTTGGGTTTCTCTCCACACCTTTGTCTCCTGGCTACTGATAGAATTCCTGCTCAGTCTCTGCCAGTAGAAAATGCTAAAACAACAGATTTTGATGTTCAGTTTGGCAAATTTTTCTAAATGCCCCATCACCACAGTTGGACTTACTGCTTTCAATAGTCCATGAGTAAAATAATCGATGTCCACTAATTTTATCAAAATGATACTTTTCTAAAATTAAGTCTACTGTATCTTAGAAGTGTCATGTTATCAACTATATGGTAGACAAATCCTTCTTTATTTCCATCATAAGCTGTAGAAATGTCTCAAAAAGAGCATGCGATCCCATTACATTTATTTATTATGTATTATTCAATAAAATCTACTTCATTATGCTTAATAAATAAAAATGATGACTTGAAGAAAAAAAAAACACTGTTCAAATCTTACCCAAAACTGGAGTTCAGTGCCTCCCAATTTTTGGATTTTGCTTTTCTTTTGCATTATTGCCTAAAAGATTGGAACCAAAAAAAAAAATGGATGAAGGAAAATTAATATTTATGTTGTACAATCCCTCTCTCCTGTCTTAACTACATTTATTATTTTGCCTTAATTATTGACTTTTCAAACTGTGGAAGTTATAAACTTTCTTGAAGATACAGAAAAGTGCTTGTGTGCTGAAATATTACCTCTGAATCATGTCTCTACCTCACTGAATCATGTGGTCCCATTCTTTGCAGGTAGCTCCTGGGGGGAGTAGGTGGGATTAGGTACACTGGGACCATTTAGTACCATGCTGAGAAAGGCAACCTTCAGTTTTAAATGCGGACACATAGCTTTTCCTCTGGTCCTCATTGTCACCTGATTGCATAATTGGGAGGATACAATCTCACACATCATAGAGCCCCCTATACTTCCCTCTCTTGCTTACACCTGTGTTTGTTCTCAGCAAAAATACAGTGGGCTCATTTCTACAGTCATACCCTATTTATTTTAATGTCTTTGCAGGCAAGATTGGTTATTAGTGGTTTTCTACTTGGCTTTCCATGGGTGGAGGTGATAGACTGGCTGAGTTTAGGACAGAGAATAATAGCTATATTAGTAGGTATCAGCAAGGGTCTAGTGTTGTAATATTTTAGATCAACCTAAGCTTGCTTGAGGTACTCTTGAAAACAAACAACCATATTTTATTGCTTGTATTGAGAGTGATGCTTCAATAAACCCATTTTCTTTTAGTCAAGCTTCTGATATGCTTAAGTCAGAATTGAGAATATTCTCTGCTCTCTCCTATTTAATGGACACTCTAGCAATACTAAAGCAAAAAATGCCTTTCCCAGGAGCACTGCCTTAATTGAATCTTTGGAGATTGCTCCAGAATTCGAACATATTTTATTATTACATCCTTCCTTCTTTATTATTATTATTATTATTATTATTATTATTATTATTAGGTATTTCCTTCATTTATATTTCCAATGCTATCCCAAAAGTCCCCCATACCCTCTCCCCCCACCTCCCCTACCTACCCACTCCCACTTCTTGGCCCTGGCATTCCCCTGTACTGAGGCATATAAAGTTTGCACGACCAATGGGCCTCTCTTTCCACTGATGGCCAACTAGGCCATCTTCGGATACATATGCAGTTAGAGACACGAGCTCCAGGGGGTACTGGTTAGTTCATATTGTTGTTCCACCATGATAACACAATTCTTTGCATTCTCCTTTCCATCAAAATCTATGCTTGACTTTCTGCAACTTACCCATGTCACTAACAAACATGAGGAATAATACGAACTTAAGTACATTGAATTCCCAAACATCAAAATGAAGCACAGGGCAACAGAACTCTGGAAAATGGAAACAAAAATGATTCATAGTCATTACATGTATTCATACTTTGAAGACAGGTAGGTAATTATGTCTTTAGATTTTTATTAGTATATATTTACTGTACTCAATATATTTCATCATGTCCTTTCATGTATACTTTGATCATATCATATAAACCACTGATTATATAAATTTCATTCATATAAATATTAATGTGTTTGGCTAAATAAAAATAGAATTTCAAGTCACTGCTAGGATTGAAGAATTAAAATTCAAGTTTATAAATTACTTACAACAGAATTTATCTTCTATGCAGGGCCATGGTTTTCATAGTGTGAGTAACAGAGTGACATAATAAGACAGTGATGAATAAGTTTTCACTAATGATTTGTTGCATCATTTTATGTAAGATATATTTTGTTATCATTTTGTGGTTTTAAGCAAGATGTGTTTGGAAACTAAGATAAAAATGCAACAATATAAAATCTCGGTTGCAGAATTTTAGAGTTGTCGAGTGTTAACAATAGGAGGTGTAAAGGAGAAAATGTATTTTGAAATAATGACAATATTAAAGTGTAAAAATAAAGATTAAAGGGCTGGAGAGGGGGCTCAGCAGCTTAGAGTGCTGGCTGCTCTTGCTGACGATCCAGGTTCAGTTCCCAGCCCCCACATGGCAACTCACAACTATCTGTAACTACTGTACCAGGAGATGTGATGCCCTCTTCTTCACTCTATGGACACTGCACACACTTAATGTATATACATGCATGTGACAAACACTCATACACACACAAACAAAAATAAGCACATCTTTAGAGAGGACAGTCCATCTACTGTATGGTTGCCAGCAAAGGCACAGGACAGCACAGCATGACATGACGCTTTTGATATCTTGTGCCTAAAGTGCCATCAAAAACAAGTGCCCCATAAAACAGAAGTAGTTACTCTTTACAAACTGAGATATTTTGATATTAGACTTGCAATATTAAAAATATTACCATATTGATATAAATGATCTTCTGAAATTTGCTTGGCTCAATGTATCCCACAACATACATGGGAAATAACGAGGCTATCTGAAACAAAAATACAAAAACCCACTGTGAAAAAATTGTTGAAAACATACAGTTAACTATTCATTTAAAACAAGAAATACAAGGGAACACGTTTATTTCTTATGATGAGAGCAAAAAGAGTTTATCTAACTTTTCAGTGGGGAAAACATAGAAAAGTATAGGCATACATAAATGCATGGTATCCATAGGTTTTTATTATTGCTGCTATTGTTTTGTAGCAAGACAATTAAGACCTAGAAGATAAGTCACAGGAAATAATGGGAATTTCTACTTCTGACGATATTTGGGGAATTCCTCTTCCAGTATAGCCTTGCAGGACCAACATTGGATGAAGGGTTCTAATTGTGTGACAGGTGAAAAATAACAGCCTAAGCAGGCCTACTGGGTAGAAGGGCACACCAACAGATGCCTCCTAAATTCCAGGGCTTCAGTTTGAGGCTTGAAAGATCTACATTATAGAGTGAGTCAGAAAGAAGGAAGCTATAATAGAGAACAGAACCCACTTTTGAATCATCTTACTCTTTGCCAACAAATTAAGATTGCTAGAACGTTTGCCTGTTGGAAACAGATTCATTATTCTCTGGGGAAAAATTATTACCAATTTGTCCTTAAGCTAATTCTACTTCACATACAAAAAGCAACCAGGCAAGTCAGAAGAATAGGTAAGAGGCTTGCCTGCACTCAGAACCCTCCCATACCCTTGGTTCTTATTCCAAAGAACCAACCCTGCTACCACCTCTTCCTGCCCCCAATGTCTACCCCAACTCCCATGTCACACCACCAACTGTGTGCATATCTGCTGCTCAAACACAGTCCATCCAAGGCAGATGAACAGGTGCAGACCAAGCCAGCCAGAAGAACAGATAGGTGAACTCAGACAGAGACTCCCTGCTGGACCAGAGACCACATGTGCCTCCAGACATTAGAAAGGCAACCCACCTAAGATGTCTTCCACTCTCTCAGTGTTCTCCAACACTATTCCCAATTCCAACTCCCCTCCTTATCAATATGTTCCACCCCACAACTTGAGTGGAGACTCTCTTCTGGGCCAGAGGTCATTAGAAAATAAGAAACAAAACACACATCCAACAAAGACAAACTCAAAAATTGGCACCTACACCTATAATTGTCCCAAATCCAAAAGCTTAGATGCCAGTGAAAGAAGCAGAATCAATACCAGCGAGGACAATATATCACCACCAGAGCCCAACTATCCTATGACAGCAAGTCCTGAATACTTCAACATAGCTGAAGCACAATAAAATGACCTTAAAGCTAACTTTATGAAGATGATAGAGGTCCTTAAAAAGGAAATGAATAAATTCCATAAAGAAATCCACAAAAGCTCAAACAATTGAATAAATTACTCAAAGAAATCTGGGGTGTGTGGGGACAAACAGTTGAAGAAAATGAACAGAGCTATTGAAGGTCTGAAAATAAGAAATAGAATCAATAAAGAAAACACAAAGTGAGGGAATTCTGGAAATAAAGAATCTAGGTAAGCAAACAGAAAGTACAGATGCAAGCATCACAAACAGAATACAAGAGACAGAAGAGAGATTGTCATGCATTAAAGATATGATAAAAATAGATATATCAGTCAAAGAAATGTTAAATATAAATAATTACATTACTGTTATAAGACATCCAGAAAATATGGGACACTGTGAAAAAAACAAACCTAAAACCAATGGAAATAGAGAAACAAGAAGAATTTCTGCTCAAAGGCCCAGAGAATATTTTTAACAAAATCAAAGAAGAAAATTTTCCTAATCTAAAGAGGGATGTGCCTATAAAGGTACAAGAAGCTTACAAAACACCAAATACTTGGACAAGAAAAGAATGTCCCCTTGCTACATAATAATCAAAACACTAAACATACAGAGCAAAGAAAGATATTGAGAACTGAAAGGAAAAAAGAGCACCCACATATAAAAGCAAACCTATTAAACTTACACCTGACTTCTCAAAGGAAACTCTAAAATCCAGAAGGACCTGCATAGATGTTCTACGACACTAAGAGACCACAGGTGCCAACCCAGAGTACAATGCCCAGCAAAACCTTCAATCACTACACATAAGATATTCCATGATAAAGTAAAATTTAAACAATATGCACAAATTCAGCATACAGAGGGTACTAGAAGGAAAGTTCCAACCCAAGGAAGTTAAGTACACCCATAAAAATACAGGATACAAATGATCTCTCAACAGCAAAACCAAAAGAAGGGAAGCATGTGTTCTTGCTCTCCTTCTCCCTCCACTGCCTCTGTCTTTGTCTCTGTCTCTGTCTCTCTCTCTCTCTCTTTGTCCTCTCTCTCTCTCTCTCTCTCTCTCTCTCTCTGTCTTCTCTCTCTCTTTCTCTCTCTCTCTTTCTCTCTCTCTCTCATACACACACACACACACACACACACACACACACCAAAACCATCAAAACAACAATAAAATAACAGGAATTAACAATCATTTGTCATTAATAATTCTCAATCAATGGACTCAATTCCCTCAATAAACATATACAAAAATCAGGATTCATCCTTCTGCATACAAGAAACATACCTCAACATCAAAGATAGATATTGCCTAGAGTAAAGGGTTGGAAAAAGATTTTTAAGCAAATGAACCCAAGAAGCAAGACAGTGTAGTTATTATAATATCTAACAAAAAAGGCTTCAAAGCAAAATTAATCAAAAGAGATAAGGAAAGACAGTTCGTACTCATCAAAGGAAAATTTCAACAAGATGACATTTCAATTCTTATCGTCCATGTGACATATGCAAGATCACCCACACATATAAAAAAATAAAACATTTCTAAAGCTTGAATCATACATTGGACCTCACACATTAATAGTGGGAGATTTTAATATCCCATTACCACCAACAAACAGATCATCCAGAGAAAAACTAAACAGAGAAATAGGGGAGCTAACAGACATGAACCGAATGGACCTAACAGATATCTACAGAACATTCCATCCAAACACAAAAGAATAGACCTTCTTGTCAGCGCCTCACAGAACTTTCTCCAACTTGACCACATACTCAGTCACAAAGTAAAACTCAAGGAGTGCAGGAAAAGTTAAATAGCTCCCTATATCCTATCAGACCACTATGGATTAATGCTGGATGTAAACAACAACAGAAATTAAAAGCTTACAAAATTCGTGAAAACTGAACAACTCTCTACTGAATGACTGCTGGGAAAAGGCAGAAATAGAAAAAGAAACTGAACTTAATTGAATTCAATAAAAATGAAGGCACACTATGCCCAAACTCATGAGATATACTGAAAGCGGTGATAAGTGGAAAGTTCATAGCCCTAATTGCCTTCATAAAGAAATTGGAGAGATCTAATCCCAGCCAGTTAACAGCACATCTGAAAGCACTAGAACAAAAAGAAGCAAGCTTACCCAAGTGGAGGACATGGCAGGAATAATCAAACAGAGGCTGAAAACAATAAAAGAGAAACACATAGAATCAATGAAACAAAGAGTTGATGCTTCAAGAAAATCAACAAGATAGGCAAACCCTTATCCAAAGTTACTGAAAGACAGGAGAGAATTAATAAAATCAGAAAGGTAAAGGGGCCATAACAACACAAACAAAGGAACTCCAAATAATCATTAGTTCATATGTTAAAAACCCATATTCTACAAACTTGGAAAATAGTAAAAGGAATAGAAATTTTTCTCAATAGATTCCACTTACTAAAATTAAATAAATATCAGACGAACATTTAAATGGATTTATACCTGAAAGGAAATAGTAGTAGTAACTAAAACTCTCCCAACCCAAAACATCCCAGGACCAGCTACTTTTAGCACAGAATTCTCTTGAGAATTTCGAAGAAAGGCTAACACCAATACTACTCAATTTATTCCACACCACAGAAACAGAAGGAGCATTGCCTAATTCATTTTTTGAGGCCATAGCCACCCTGATAACAAAACCACACAGACATCCAACAAAGAAAGGACATTAACAGACCAGTTTCTCTCCAAAACATTGATTCAAAATACCCAATAAAATATTCATAAATTGAATCTAAGAACACATTTTTTAAAAAAGTAGGCTTCATCCCAGACATGTAGGGATGGTTCAACATAGGGAAATATGTCAGTGAAGTCTACCATATAAATAAACTGAAAAAAAATGACCAACTCATAAGATGCTGGAAAAGCCTTTGACAAAGTCCAGTACCCCTTCATGATAAGTCTCAGACAGAGCAGGGATAAAAGGAACTTACCTAATATAATTAAGGCTGATGAACACCAACAGTGAACCAAGCAAGTTAAGGATTTGTATGACAATAACTTGAAATCTTTGAAGAAGACATCAGAAGATGGAAAGACCTCCCATGCATATGGATCAGTAGGTGTAATATAGCAAAAATGTCCATCTTACCAAACACAAACTACAAACTCAACACAATCCCTATCAAAATTTCAACACAATTCTTTACAAAACTCAAAAAAAAAACAATGTTCAATTTCATATAGAAAAACATAAACCCAGGATAACTAAAACAATCTTGTACATAAGAAGAACTCCCAGAGGTGTTACCATCCTTATCTCAAGCTGTGCTACAGTAACAAAAACAGCTATAATAACAAAAACAGCAAGGCACTGGCATAAAAGCAAATAGGTTGATCAATTAGTCAAATTCAAGACACAAATTAAAACTACATACCTGTTGTGATGGTTTGTATATTCTTGGACCAGGGAGTGGCACCATTTGGAGGTGTGGCCTTGTTAGAATAAGTGTCACCTGGTTGGAGTAGGTGTGCCACTGTGGATGTGGGCTTAAGGTCCTCACCCTAGTTGCCTGGAAGTCAGTCTTCCACTAGCAGCCTTTGGATGAAGATGTAGAGCTCTCAACTCTCAGATCGGCCTGCACCATGCCTACCTGGATGCTGCCATGCTCCCACCTTCTCCTCTATAAGTTGCAGTGTCTTTGGTTTTATGTGGATTTCCTTGATCCACTTAGACTTGAGCTTTGTACAAGGAGGTAAGAATGGATCAATGCACATTCTTCTACATAATAACCACCAGAGCTCAGAGCTAAACAAAGAATTCTCACCTGAAGAATACCGAATGGCTGAGAAGCACCTGAAAAAAATGTTCAGCATCCTTAATCATCAGGGAAATGCAAATCAACACAACCCTGAGATTCCATCTCACACCAGTCAGAATGGCTAAGATCAAAAATTCAGGTGACAGCAGATGCTGGTGAGGATGTGGAGAAAAAGGGACACTCCTCCATTGTTGGTGGGATTGCAAGCTTTTACAACCACTCTGGAAATCAGTCTGGTGCTTCCTCAGAAAATTGGACATAGTACTACTGGAGAATCCAGCAATACCTCTCCTGGGAATATATCCAGAAGATGTTCCAACTGGTAAAAAGAACACATGCTCCACTATGTTCATAGCAACCTTATTTATAATAGCCAGAAGCTGGAAACAACTCAGATGTCCCTCAACAGAGGAATGGATACAGAAAATGTGGTACACTTACACAATGGAGTACTACTCAGCTATTAAAAAGAATGAATTTATGAAATTCCTAGGCAAATGGATGGATCTGGAGGTCATCATCCTGAGTGAGGTAACCCAATCACAAAAGAACTCACATGATATGTACTCACTGATAAGTGGATATTAGCCCAGAAACTTAGACTACCCAAGATATAAGATACAATTTGCAAAACACATGAAACTCAAGAAGAATGAAGACCAAAGTGTGGACACTTTTCCCCTTCTTAGAATTGGGAACAAAACACCCATGGAAGGAGTTACAGAGACAAAGTTTGGAGCTGAGACGAAAGGATGGACCATCTAGAGACTGCCATATCTGGGGATCCATCCCATAATCAGCTTCCAAACTCTGACACCATTGTATATACTAGCAAGATTTTGCTGATAGGACCCTGATATAGCTGTCTCTTGTGAGACTATGCCGGGGCCTAACAAACACAGAAGTGGATGCTCACAGTCAGCTATTGGATGGATCACAGGGCCCCCAATGGAGGAGCTAGAGAAAGTACCCAAGGAGCTAAAGGGATCTGCAACCCTATAGGTGCAACAACAATATGAACTAACCAGTACCCCCCAGAGCTCGTGTCTCTAGCTGCATATGTATCAGAAGATGGCCTAGTCGGCCATCAGTGGAAAGAGAGGCCCATTGGTCGTGCAAACTTTATATGCCTCAGTACAGGGGAACGCCAGGGCCAAGAAGTGGGAGTGGGTGGAGAGGGGAGTGGGTGGGGAGGGTATGGGGGACTTTTGGGATAGCACTGGAAATGTAAATGAAGAAAATACCTAATTAAAAGATGGTTTATGCTATAAAAAAAGAAGAAGAAGAAGAAGAAGAAGAAGAAGAAGAAGAAGAAGAAGAAGAAGAAGAAGAAGAAGAAGAAGAAGAAGAAGAAGAAGAAGAAGAAGAAGAAAGTTCATTTTTATCAAAACACACAACTGGGAATTTGGGGCTTCTAAGTTTCCCTGTACTCTGTAGAGTCTTTCTGTGTGTCTTGCTTTGTGCGTTTCTTCACCCCCAATAAAAAGTAAACAGCTTTTCATATAACCTTTTTTTATCCTTTGAAATGAAAATATAATTTCATCATTTCCCCCTCTCCCTTTCCTCCCTCTACCTCCTCTCCTACTGTGCATACCCCCTCCTCTGTCTTAAACTCATGGTTCTGGCCTTCTTTTTTTTTTTTTTTAACTGTGGATGAGTATATCTATCTGTATCTATTCCTAAATACATTAGCACAACCCAGAAGAGGACCTACTACTGACACATTCCCAAACCAGTATAATTGCTAGCTGCATTCTAAATACTTATATCCACAGGTAAATTTTCTTCATCAAGAAAAATTCATTTTGAGTCAGAAACTTCATTTTTCAGCAGATGGAAACCATTACAGAAAGGCATATCAGGTCAAAATGCAAAGAACCAAGTCTGAGGGGTGCACAACCCTGATTGATACATCTACAATTCCTCCACCCAAGGCTTGGGAAGCATTGTAGATGAAGGGTGGAAAAGTATAAGAGACAATGAAGAAGGAAGCCTGCTGTCATAGTGTGTCTTCTATGCATGACAAAGAAACAGCAACTATGATCTCTCAACAATATGGCAGCTTAAACAAAAACAAGAACAATGACCCCAGTTGATATGCCAATTGATGGGGATATCGTTGTCCTTAACTTTAAAAATTAGATTTGCTTGGAGAAAAGCAAAAGTTAGAACTATTATATGGCTACTTACACCACCCCTTGACATCACATAAAAGACTCTATATCCTAACACAGAATATACTTGTACTGAGCATCTAATTTTTATGTTTTATTTTTCACATTGTTTTGCACAAGAGGAAAGTGTTTTGTTAGAAGCTGTGTCATGGCATCTTCCCCAGTACATGGGCTACCTGGTGGGTACACAGTTCTGCAGGTGCAGGCAACCTGCTTTCTGGCTCCTATGCCTAGGCTAGGGCACCTGGAACTTTTCTTTGTTCCAAGACATTACCAACAGCAGGAGAGACTCCAGGCAGTGAAGTAGACACTGTTGTTACCAGCAGAATAAAGTCGCATAGTCATACCGACTTAAATATTACAAAAGATATGAACTAATTACATACCTTAGGTTGAAAATCAGTAATATAAAGAAAGACAATTGAATTGTTGTTAATCAATGTTGCATAAATATGCCAGCACTATCTTGTCTAAACACAATGTATATCTATTTAACTAGTTCTTCAAGTTCCATGCCAGTAATCTCCTCACTTTCCACTGCAACAACAATTTCTCCAACATGCCTAGGGACTCCAGAGTGAACCTGAGAGAAACTGAAATCTAACTGCCAAAATTCCTAGTATCTTGGAATGATCAAGTCTAAAGACTTATCAGATCAAATATTCTAGACTTCTGATGACTCTCTTCTCAGTCTGTCCTTTGAAATGTGACCCATCTTCCTGGATATCCATTTTCAGACAAAATGACTAGGGGATATTATAAAAAATGAAATGTAAAAATTTCCAGAGGGTGTTGGGACTTTGATTCTCCCTATTAATGTAGAACACAAACACAAATGTAGGTGCCTGCTTTAGTTAAGAAAATTAAGTGGTCATATGCACCTGGAGGCCTAGGTCCAGCCTCCCCACTCACATGCAGCAGATGTGCAGCATGGCCTGCATGTGGGTCCTAGACAACAGGAGTGCAAGCCATCCCAAAAGCTGTTGACTGTACATGGAATATGTTCTACTAGCTGGGCCGCCTTGTCTGGCCTCAATGGGAGAGAAAGCACCTAGCCTTGCAGAGACTTGAAGTGCTGGGGTGGAGGAGTACCCAGGGAGGCCACCACCCGCTCATAGAAAAAGGGGAGTGGGGAGAGGGGAAGGACTGTAGAAGGGGGTGACAAGGAAGGGGCAGTGAGTGGGATGTAAAGTGAATATGTAAAAAAAATTAATTTAATTTAAAAAACGAAAAAAAAATTAAGTCTTGAAATGTTTTGAATGGTCAGGAAATTACTAAGATTGTCTTTAACTCCTTAAAGTGCTTCTCACATAGTTTCACAAGTACTACTTAATTAATAAATTTGCTAATAATGAAGTGACTTGTTAAAAATCTAACCTAGGGTCTGGAGACGTGGCTCAGTGGTTATAAGCACTGGCTAGTCTTCCAGGGGACCTAGATTTAATTCCCAGTACCCACAGAGCACATAACAATCAGTTGTTAACTCCAGCTCCAAGAGATCCAACATGATGATCTTCGGGCCTCTGCAGGAACTGAATCCATGTCATGCTTATTATATATATTATAACAGATATACTATATATGTTCTACTATTTCAGCCTACACAAATAATGACTGTAGAATGACCTATGTTACAGCCAACACTAATAAAGAACTGCAAATTTTTTAACCATTCTTTGAACATACTGTGCTGACTGGGTTGAAGTCTTAATTCAGTCTTTATGGACAGTTAGTGCCAGAAGTCTCACTTCCAGTACAGAGCACCGCTGTTGGTGGAAAGGCCCTACCTGGGGATATTTATTGCCATTAAACGTTATCACTTTGCCCCTTTACTCTGCTTCACAAGTATAATTTCTTGCTATTAGTTACATAAATATTTTAGGAAGAAGAATATGGCTTCACTTCATATAAGCAAGGTCTTGATTAAAGATCTTGGTTCCTGGTAGAATTTTTCTCCTCATACAAAACAGAGTAAAGACCTTATGATTAGCCCATAATTTCATAGCCCTGAAAGCATAAGTGAAATCAGCTAGGTGTGGTGGTTGCCTCTGTTATCCCTGTACTTGAGAAGTGAAGGCAGGAATATCACAAGTTCAAGGCTAGCTTGGGCTACATAGTGAATATGAGGCTAGCCTCAAAAGCCAAACAAGCATTCTCCAACCCTCTCCCAGCACAACCGTGCACACATGCATTCAGCTTAAATTGCATTGAGCCATCTTACCTGTGTAAAAAGTATAAACTGAGCAAACTGCCACGGAAGCATAAAAGCGACGTTGGAGAAGCAGAGAGCCATGTAGTGTTTTTTTTGAACGGTGGAGGTCCTTAATAGAAAAAAGTAACACTGTAAGTTCTGCTGTAAAGATAGCCAGTAACTCAAGACAAAGGAGTCCTTGTTAAATATCTTTTAAAAATCTAGCTGAACTCCTTAACTTTTACATAACGCAAAAAAACATAATTTTAAAAATCAATTTACTAAAATTATTTAAAATGTTTGAACAATTGAAATGCTTAAGTAAAACCAAATTAGACTATTTCAAACGAGTATTCAGGAAATTGAATTATTTAAAATATAACATTAGGTCCTTATAAAAAATAAAGAAAAAAGTTTGCCATTCACTTTTAATTCTCCGCCAAAGTTCAGGAAACAGGACATGACATCAATCCTGTGTTCCTCACAGTGTCCATCACTGCAGAGAGAAGTCAGTCCCACACCTGATCACTCACATGACTCAGAAAACAAGGAGAAGAAGCACACATGCTAGCATGGACTGTGCCAAAACTTGTGGGGGACACAAAGTTATTTTTTTCACACAAAACTGCTTTCAGTCAAACAGAGTGCATGCCTTCAAGGTCATGGTCCTAAAAGTCCTGACTAGCACATTCCATTGAACAAATCCCCTCCCCCAATTAGTCAGACTAATGTTACTTCAGATGAACACACACCATCTCCTGGGAAGAGAGGGTAGCTAGCATGGTCCTCTATGATTTTTTTCTATGTATGTAATGTAATGAATAAACATTGAAACCTAAACTGGAAGCAGATTCCCAAATTCAGATTCAACCCCTACTTGGTGGCACACCAGGAGGCAGCTTCTGTTCTCCAGATCTGTATTGAGCTCAGGATACCCACTCTGTCTTTAGTCAGTCATCTAACAAACACATGCCTTAATCAGTTGCTTGAATGTGTGCTAAATTGTCTGTGGCTAAATATTTAAGCTCAGCATAATTCCTGCTTCTATGAGTACTTTTAAAAACATAAAAATGTAAATGCAGACATTTATGTACATGGACATGATATGCAATTTTAGAAGGAAAGGGGAGGGAGAGAGAGAGGAAGGAATGAAGAGAGGAGGGGAGAAAGGGAGAAGTGAGGACAGGGAGCAAGGAAGCAAAGGGAGTGAGCATTTTCATATTAGATGGAAGCTGCCGGCAGTAAACTGAATATCTGGTTCCCTGGGAGTTTAGAAGAGATAACGTTTATGATCTCTCAGTGACAGCTTTGTGAATGCCTGTGAAATTTATTTATATAACAAAGCTAATTATAATACTGTTATTTTTTCTCAAACATCTGAAGTTTCTGAAATGCTTAAAAAATTCATCTAAGAGTGTGTCCAAGACATTAGATTTGAATCTGACTGAATTGTTGAAACATCATTCAGACATGTATTAAATGTGTGTATATTATTCATATACACCTCCCTCCCTCCCCTCCCCTGCCCTCCGTCCCCTCCCTGCACCCCCACCCCTCTGTCTATACACTCCCTGGGATTATAAAATTTACATGTTCCCTAATCCATTTGCATATGGAGTCCCTTTTTATGACACATATGCTAAACTTATTTCAAGGAGAACAGTTTGGGGGAAAGGAGCTGGGATGTGCTGGGATGTGTTAGTTTTGAGAAACTAAGGACTTGTTTCTCAGAAGCCTGTGAATGGGGCTGGAACAATAGCTTTTGCAAAGGACCAAGGTTTACTTCCCAGCACTCACATGGTGACTTGCACTGATCTGTATGCTCTGTAGCTGCATTTTCAGGGAATCTGACACACTCTTCTGGCCTCTGTGGGCACCAGGATTGCATACAGTGATCGTGCACATGGGTAGGCAAAATATTTATTCACACAAAATAAAACTAAATATTTTCAAACCATAATATTACTATCTAGAACCAGTAGGGTAACATTTTCAATAGAAAAATAGTTTATAAATTTATATTGACATTATTTGATTACTCAATTCATTTTTAAAATAGTTTTATAACAGAGCTTCAATTTTATAATTATGACTTAGTAGGTTAAAGCATATTTTCATAAAGGCAACATAATAATCTATTTAGCTTTGTCTTATGACTGAAGTTACCTGAGGATTATAGTTAAGACGTACATCTGAAGTACAAGGAACGGATAGGAGAAACTTTCCCGGAGAGGCGGTGTCCACATCACACGGGTGGCCTGAATCCATAAAACACTCAGTTTGCATTATTTTCCATTTTATAGTAAATATTACCTATATCTTTGGAGTTGGCTTACTTTCAGAGTTTTAATACTAGGCTCATTAGATTCTATTTCTCACTGCCTGGCATAGCTTCTGGCCCTTTGACATTCTTTCCTATGTCCATTAAGGATACACTATTAAATGTCAAATTTAGAAACAAGAAAAACTGTATCAAATCACTCACAATTAAGCCAAAGTACCAACAAATACACAGGGATAAGAGCTATGAGGACCACTGGCCCAGAATACACCACAGCCCTATGGGCACGAGCCTGGCATTTGGAGCTTTGAGGTACATGATAGAGGCAAGAAAACCATTTTAACCAAAAACACAGAGCATTTGCAAATAGCAATTCTATACACAATTATGACCAACTGATATAGATATACATTACCAGATGTCAAAACTGGCTCTGAGTTAATCAAATAAATGCTATATGAGATAAATTTTTAGAAACAATTGAAAGAACAGAGTTGCTAGTAAGGGACACTATACATATCTTTAACCTTTCCTATACATACTTAGACTGTCCTAAGACATGTGGAACAACATTGCATAAAATTTTCTATCCTAAAATTATATAAATTTAAATGTAACATAAGTTTAAATATAATTTTTAAAATTATAGAAATTTAGGATTATGGTATTTATAATCCTAAAATTGTAGAAAGAATTTAAGTCTTTAACAACTGATAAGAGGCTTATTTCTTTGTTAAAAAGCCTCAAAAACATAAAATTTTGTAAGAAACCAAACTTGTAAGCCTTTAAAAGAGAAATGGTTTGTATTCCAAATTCAAACTCAGTCTACCGAAGCCTGGCACACCCAAATGAAATGCAGACTGTTGAATGGCAAGGTATTTTTTCCACAAGGCATTGGTTTTAAATATTATATACTTAAAGTATTTTATGTGAGACACTGTCTATTCCTTATTTAGCTGATTTTTAAATTGGCATACTATAACAGGAGATGCAGACAGTTGCTGTGTGTAATGTGTGCCATTACATAGCACATTTGATTTCCAAAAGTTAATACTCGGAGGCAGAGGCAGGCGGATTTCTGAGTTCGAGGCCAGCCTGGTCTACAAAGTGAGGTCCAGGACAGCCAGGGCTATACAGAGAAACCCTGTCTCGAAGAAAAAAAAAAAAACACAACAACAACAACAAAAAAAGTTAATACTCAGATTCTCTCTCCTTAACATGCATTCAATATCACACACAGAATCTAGAACATGGAGCACGGAATAAATCCATCATATCATGAACGTTTCTAAGAGCTCCTTTTGGCCTGGGTATGTCTGATTAGGATGACCTACTATGTCAGTTCTGTTTCAAATCCATTATTTTGTTACAGAAACAGGAAGAATAATTCAGGAATAGAAGCAGTGGGAAAGCTACTGGCATTTGGAGCTTTATGTTATGATGATGATAACACTCGCCCACCACGGGTTTAATAGGCGCTGGATGACATGTATGTAGAGTGCCTCTACTGCCATTTGTCTACAGAACATATGTGTGTGACCAACCACCAAATGCTTGGTATAGTTCACATAATTTAGATTTTACTCATTTACAATTTTAGATGAATATAGTTCACATACCAGTTTGCAGCATAAAATACTTTAAGGTATTACAGTCCAACACTATGTAATCATATTAGTTTAGTGATTGTATTTCCTTGCTCATAGGGGCCACTCTCTCTGTCTATAAAGAACTAAATGGAAAACAAACCTCTCCATGATTGAAAAAGTAGCAGGCTACTGTAATCAGACCTCCTAACTGACTCCCACTGTAAAAAGAAGAAAGTACACAGTCATAACATGCAACATACAGGTTCTTCTCACAAAAGTATCTCACAATTAAAAACCATAACTTTCTGTGCTTAAAACACAAATAATTAAGCCATATAAGCCCAAATATTTCCCAAATGCCTGTGTAGTTGGTGTTTTAATCCTGACTATACAAGGACACGGAGTGTACATATAATGCTATCTCAGTTTTATAGTTACATTAAAACACTTTATAAATAAACCATGAGCACAAACTAATTTTAAACATGCAGCCCAGTACTTTTGTCTGTATACCATTATGTCCATAATGTAAAAGGAGTCCTGTTTTGTCTTTTGTAATTAGGCTTACGTGGAGGATTAAAGCTAAAGGACTAACAGTTTCTCTTAGCACTAACTCAACTGTTTGACTGACTGAAAACACTCTGACTTTCCACACCAGACCTAGGGTGGCTAATACTCATCACAGATGCTCAGACAAGTGTTCTATAGTGAGTGTTTCCTGTCTTGTTACATACTCAGCTGTGGCCCACATCCCAGGCCACTAGGCTATCACACCAAGCCAGTAGATCCTGTACGCGCTCAAATACCACTGTTTGTTCATCTTAGGACACAGAGACATTGGTGGAATGAAAGGAGGAAGAAATGAGATTAAAAAAATAAATGAAAAACAGCAAGAGGTAACAACCCTGACCACTAAATAGACAGAATATAGTAATAGCTGTGGAAGAGGTGTGAGGGGTGAAAGGGTGACATAGGCACATTGATCAGAAGGGGACTCATGTCAAATGCCTTTGTTTTTATATTGTAGACATGTAGTTAGCATACAGCATAACAGCTTCATTATGATATTTATAGGGCATATATATATATATACATATATATATATATATATATATATATATATATATATGTGATTGTACTTTGCACACATTCAGCCCATTACATTCCTTTGTTCCTTTCCCATTTTGCGTTCTTGTTGATCTGCCTTCTGCTTTTGTGTCTCATATATCATATATGTAGTATGTATAGTTAATATAAAACCTGTATTATATAAACTATTATATACCTATATAAATCTACACCCAGAGACTCCCACTGTGATGATTTTCTTTTCCCTCATTACTTACCCTTTTTTTAACTTAAAAAAACATTTATTCATTTTTACTTTATGAACATGAGTGTTTTCTGGCATGTATGTACATCACATGTGTGCATAGCTGGTGCCCAAAGAGGCCAGACTAGGGTGCCATGTCACCTGGAACTGGTCTTACACACGATTATGACCTGCCATGTGGGTGCTGAACACCAGTCTGTCTAGAGTACAGCAAGTACTCTTAACCACTGAGCCACCCTCCCCATTACTTACTTTTGTTCCCTACTTCCATCCCCATTAGGCCTCTGCCTTCTAACAACAGTATTCCTTCTTAATTTCACAACTCATTCTATAGTTTTAAAGTCTAGGTTAAATCTGCATATAAAAGAAAACATGGTATTTGTCTTTATTTATTGGTTTATTTCACATAATATGGTACTCTCCAGCTCCATAGATTTTCTTGGGAATGAAATAATCTCATTTTTATTTATAACTGAATAATGTCTACCATGTATATGTACAGGACTTTCTTTGCTACTTTTAAGTTTTATTTAGGTTAGCATATAAACTAATGCATTTTGTCATGGCATATTTCCATCAGTGTGTCATTAAGCTACTTTCTCCCCTACTGTCTGAACATAAACTCTCCCCCCTCCATTGGTTCTCTTTCCTCTCCCAGTCAGTTCCCACATCTGCTTGTCTGTATGTGCATTATATGTGTGCAGGTTTCTGCAGAAGTCAGAGAAGGCATTGGAGCCCCTGGAACGGGAGATACAGGTGGTTGCCCAGTCAGGTGCTAGGAAATGAATATAGACTCTGCATGAGCAACCAGTCTTTGAAACTGCTGTTCCATCTCTCCAGCCCCTTCTACTTTTTAATCTTGTGTATTCTGTTGCTCTTTCTGGTTTTTACCACTCTTTAGAGCCTTATTCACCTTTCAAAATTCCCTTTCTGGTTTCATGACTTTTGAGAAAGTACATACACAGAGACATGAACACACATAGACATGTGTACACCCTTATACTTTTATTGAAATCTGGGTTCCTCATGAAGTTTGTTTGATTTTTGTTTTGGAGATGTTTTATTGTTTTGTTTGGTTTTTGTTTTGTTTTTCAGAGTCTGGCTGTTTACACTTAACCTAATGATTTTCAGTTGCTTTCATTTTGCTGCAAATGCCATGATTTCATTCCTCTTCAGGACTGAAGCTATTCTGTTGTATATATGTGCATTCTCCTTATCAGCTTATCTATTGACTTATAACTAGGCTGCTTTCTGTTTCTGGATATGTGACTAGTATAGCAATAAAGATGGATTTGCAAGAAACTCTTTGGTGTGTTTACTTTGAGTCTTTCCATATGTTTCTCCCATTATGTGGTTTATATCTTAGCTCTGTAAAATATTGCTTTTTCCGTGCAAAACCTTTTCTATTTCAAACAATCCAATTTGTTGATTACTATAATTATTTTCTTACACCATGTATTATCCAGGATCAGCCCTGCTTAGCTTCCAAGATCACACCAGACCAGTTGCATTCAATTAGTATGACTGCACATGATAGCAATTATTTCCTGAGCTATTAGAATGCTGTTAGGAAAGTCCTTGCTTGTGGCCCTATTATTTAATGTTTTTCTGGTATTATATTACAGTTTATCCTTGAGTGTTTAAAGTTCGTTGTTGTTCATGGAGCTATTGAGAGGTTTCCCATCCAGTCATCCCCAAAACACCACTTAAGGACATGAATTTGGATCCCCAGTACCTACATAAAAGTTTGAGAGGTAGAGACAGGAAGATTAAGGGTGTTCATTGGCTAGAATGGCTACCCAATCAGTGGTCTCCAGGTTCAGTGAGAGATCCTGCCTAAAACAGAAGGTGTGGAGGAATAGAGGGGGACACTTGCTGAGATATTGTCCCCCGACCCAAAGTCCAGATGTTTTTTATTTGTAATTTTATGTGATTCAAGAGTCACAGGAATGTAAAGAAAGCTAATGTTTCAGTAGAATGTATTCCACTGAAAGAAACAAAATGTCTGACAAAGTAGTCAGACAATATAGATATATACTATATCTCTCAACACAAATGAAAATATAAGTTATCTGTTGGCATTATTTCAACAGTGCCAGGTTGCTAGTCTGCAAAGAGCCAGATATAATAGCTATTTTGTGGTCTTCCCTCTGTCCTGTGTCACAGGATGACTCCAGATAGCACATTCAAGCAAAAATCAGAAGACATAGAGAAGCAGCAGCGGTGCCTGCAGGTCCCGGGTATAACAAAGCATTCCTAGATATAACCAAGGCTAACTTTGCCTTAATTTTCATTGACAAAAGCTAATTCACTTGGCTCTCCTAAGGAGCAATGGAGAGTGGATGTGTGATTATCATGATTAACTTCATGATCTCAGACTAGACACATTCACACTCCAAACAGTTTTCAAAAGTCCCCAGAAGGGTAAAAGGGAGGCCTGTGGTGTTCTTTAGTGGCAGCTCATTTCTGTTTGCATAGCATTGGTTATAGAAAACCAGTTCTATAAAATTCCCTGAACTAGTCAATTTGTTTCATTAAGTTCCCTCTTCACTTAGTTAATGGGTACCAACCAGTTCTTACAGGGTCTCTTTACTAGTCTTACCTCAGGTATGTACTGTATATGAAGAACAAGCCCATCATTAGTCCATTTAAAATAAAAATTACTCCAATGTAAAAGCAAGCTGGGTCTCCCAATCCTTTTTTAAAGAAGACAAAGGTTATTCAGTATTTAATGAGCAATATGATTTCAGTGCTTTATAAACAAAAACTTATACATGTACTCAAAACGTTTGCTCTCATGCTCACTCGTAAATGCTACAATCATCTTTACCTCCACAGTGCGCTGATTTGTTGGCTATCCCAGGGGCCAAGGCCAGGTCCTCACCCAGCCACAACCCCTACCATGTATACTTAGTTATATTTACAGTTTTCCCTAATGGCATGTTTTTGTAATATATGCTGAGGGTCACATTAATTCAAATGCTGCTGTTACTCTTCAGTGTCTGGGACTTTTGTAGAAACACTTGGAGAATTCTCTGGAGCCACTTCTGTCTTTTCTGGGCCCTCAGATCAGTGTAACACAGGCCCTAACCTCAAGGAAGATTCTTGCTGTCTGTAATATGATCTACTCACTTCATCTGTTATGCTGTAGACATGCATGATATATATGATATATGATATATATGATGTAAATTTTATATATGAATGTGTTTGCATGTATGTTACTTCCTGTGTGCTTTATATTCATCATTTCATACAAGTCTCAGGCAAAGTTTTGAGATTAACTGGTATGAAGGAGTTTTATGTTTGAGAAAACTATTTAAAACCTAGGTGATTTGCAAGGTTATGCTGCTCTGCCTACAGAGAGATAAGCCCTGTGACCCTGCTTGCTCTGTTTCATTCACCCTTTCATCCCAAGACCACATGACCTCTGTCACATGTTCTTTCTATGTCCAGTGGCCATCCACACACAGGTGGTAGCAAATCTATATTCAGACAAGAGATCTTTCTTATTTCTAAGTTTCTACAGCCACATACCCACTTAGTATTTCCAGCTCAGGGTATTTAGGTTCTAATACGTGCACTCATTATTTTTCATTCTCCTGTCAGTCTATAGACTCAAACTAGAAGCCAATTGCATGACTCTTCACCATCCTTCTTGCTAAACATCCTATATCCAACTGCTTCTTAAACCCAGACATTTGCAGTGACTTTTCTTCCAAACTAAATAGAGCACATCAGTGATCTACCTGACCCCATGGAACCCACCTCTACCCCTCACAGATGAGCTTTTCATGCAGCCAGCAGTGACGCAGCTAGCAGTGATGCAGCCAGCAGTGATGCAGCTAGCAGTGATGCAGCCAGCAGTGATGCAGCTAGCAGTGATGCTTCAGCATGTGGATCTGTTATGGTTTTCCATTAAAACAGTGCAAATCCACAGCCAGCACGTGCTCCAGTGTGGTCTGCCTTTAACTACATTGTCAGCATCTGCACATTTGTAATATGCACTACCATTATAACTGCTAACAGCCTGTTGATAGCATAAGCTCTCTGAGTTGTAAAGCAATGTCTCCCAAATCTTCTATGCACTCCAAATATCAAACACTGGCCTCTTGCTGATTGGGAACTTAATATATACCACATATGTTCAAGGTAATGATTTTCAACCATCAGAAAAGCTTATACATTTTTGAAGATGGACACTCTATAAAGTGTAATGTTTGATAAGCTATAGTCTCTATTGCTGTATGTTGCAAAAACCACAAAGTATAACCACTCCTTAAACAACCTTTGCCAGTATCATTTTAGGTATTTAAGGAAATCAGTTTTTAAAAAGTATGGAAAATTCAAATTTTGTTCATACCCTTAAGAGTTAAATAAATTTAGAAAGTAGCAATATTGTGGGAAAATAGTCATGTATGAATATATGAAAAAACACCTGTATATATGATACATAATTCTGTGTAGCTATGGACAGAGTCACAAGGGCAGCTGGAAAACTGTTACATAATTCTCAAGGGTATTTTGTTTGTTCGTTTTTGTTTTTAAATTGTTTGGCAAAGATACAAATGTAGAAGATATATAGAGAGAGTTTCATTAAGATTCCTCTTGTACTATGAACAAGGATAAAGCAATATTTATAATAGCTGATTATGGGCTGGAGAGATGGCTCAGTCGTTAAAGGCTAGGCTCACAACCAAAAATATAATAGCTGATTATTAGCATCAACTAATATATAACTACTGCAAGTATATATTTGTCTCTTTATCTTCCAAAAGGGGGTTCTGATATTATCCCAAATTATTTGTACTATCTTATTCTGAAATGGACTTTTACTCAAGTACCTTGCATTGGATATATTGATACTCAAATTAAATTTCTAATTTATACTCAAATTATTAAGTATATAGCTTCTTCAGAAAAAAAGTTTAAAGTACAAGATATGTATTGAGATGCAACATTTCTATAATGTCTTAAATAAAATTGGTCAGAGTTTATTATAAATTTTAAATGAGTCACAACATCAGCTGTCTATGAAAACATGAGTGCGCGCACAGCGACATTAAGGAGGACACGTGCCTTCACAGCTCTGAACTTCATTAAGAGGCTCCATTCTGGTGACGTTCCAACATGTCTTAGTTTCTATCCCAAATAAATTCATTATTCCTATGATTGTGCGATACCAGTAGGCTATGACTACCTATAAAAGAGAAGGTGAAATAAAACATATTCTAATCACAATGATAGACTTCTCTAGAAAACATTGTCTAGTCTATGATGACATTGTTTTAACATTAAAAACCTAAGTAAACTTATCTGAAAAATAGCTATTTTGTAATTTAATTTTGGTAATAGTTATATGTAGTAGTCAACTTAATTATAGTGCCAGAACCATACAACCAAATATAAGAGGACATGGTTAAAGCAAAACAAAAAGTGTACAGACACATTTCAAAACATTTCACTTTACTCTAGAGTTCTTCTTTATTGTGAGAACACATCATTTTAAAAATTGCAATGCAATGGAGTCACAGCTCCAGGGCAGATTAAAATTTGGAACAATAAGATGGACGTAATTGGTTCTTCTCAACCTAAAACCTACTTTTGAAAGTTCAGAGGCAAGAGAGGTAAATTAAATGAGATAGATGAATAAATTAAATAAATAAATATAATGCTCATATTTGGGATTTTTTTCAAACATGGTGGATTTTGGGTAAAAATAGTGTGAGATTCCTTTGGGGGAAATAACAAAAGAATAGCAAAGAGAAAAAAACACATAGAATTGACACTTAATATTTGATGTCACCTTTCTCATCTGTGTGCCACTGACTGCATGTAGCTACATGCAGTAATACACAGCTGAGCAATCCCATAATGATATTTCTTGGTCCAAACTTTAGATTTTATAATTTTGCCTTTTAAAAATTGAGATACTGTTTAAAAAATTATTATTTGTATTCTTTTACTTTGTGGTGCCTATACAAAATATAGACCATATTATATGTTTACTAAATCTAGAATCATATTCCTTTGGGTATGAACTTTGAAAGAGTAAGAAAAATATAATTTTGGAATCAAATTTGAACTCCAATTCTGCCCCTGGGGCTGGAGAGATAGTTCAGTGGTTAAGAGAACACATTGCTTTTACAGATGGCTAGAGTTCCATTCCCAGCACCCACACTGGGTAGCTAACAGTCACCTATAATTCCAGCAACAGACTCTCTGATGACAGTTCCTCAATGCTATGGTCACTTGCACTCAGATTCTCATAAACTCACACACAAAAAAGACCATTGTACATAATCAAAATTAAATCATATTAAAAATTTATACTCAACATATAATAATTTCTATGTTTTCAAGTGACCTCTCAACCTCAGAATGTCAACTCATCTTTCAGGTGAACTTAATAATAACCATTTGTTACAAAAGGAATGAGAGGTCTTCTGCACAAATGGCTGGCTTAGAGATTGTAAGAAATATATTTAACCTTCTCAAAAATATTGTTCTAAATGTACATCTTTAACCCATAGATTAGATATTGACAGTATAAGTACAAAATAAATGAATATATAAAACTGATACTGAGTAATCATTGGTTAATTGAAGATTTCTCCATTTTGTATCATCTAGAAATACACCTCTGGTTGCATATTACCACATTTTCACAATGATATTTAATTATTCAAGAGGAAGCTCTGAGGATCTATGGACCCAAACCCAACACAACCCTATGCTGTTATCTAAGGACTTATCAACTAAAACATGCATATACTTCCCCTCCTGTGATCCTAAATCTCCACTATCTGATCATATGTAACCTGAGCCATGCATATGTTCCACAATTAGCACTGCCAGACCATCTGTGGTGACCTCAAGTGTTTATGGTCTGAAGCTCTGAGTCCCTGGTGCACGAAATCAAAATATGAACATCAGTAGTCTTCCTATATCCCAATGACAAGCATGCTAAGAAAGAAATCATGAAAAACAACCTCATTCACATTATCCTCAAAAAAATAAAATAAAACATTTTAGAATAAGTCTAATCAAGGAAATGAAAGTCATGTACAATAAAAAAGATTTCATCTTACACCAATCAGAATTGCTAAGATCAAAAACTCAAGTGACAGCACATACTGGAAAGCATGTGGAGAAAGAGGAAAACTCTTCCATTGCTGATGGGATTGCAAACTGGTACAACCACTCTGGAAATCAATCTGGAGGTTCCTCAGAAAATTGGGAATAATTCTACATGAATATCTAGCTATACCATTCCTGGGCATATACCCAAAAGATGTTCCACCATACCACAAGGACATGTGCTCGACTATGTTCATAGCAGCCTTATTTGTAATAGCCAGAAGCTGGAAACAATGCAGATGCCCCTCAAATAAAGAATGAATACAGAAATTGTGATTCATTTACACAATGGCATACTATTCAGCTACTAAAAATGAGGACATCATGAATTTTGCAGGCAAATAGATGGAACTAGAAAATATCATCCTGAGTGAGGTAACCCAGACTCAAAAGGACATGCATGTTATGTATTCACTGGTAAGTGGTATTAGCCAAAAAGTACAGAATACCCAGGATACAATCCTCAGATCATAAAATGTTTAACAAGAAGGAAGGCCCAAGTGAGGATGATGCTTCAATCCCACTTAGAAGGAACAAAATAATCACAGGAGACAGATGGTAGGAGAAGGGAGAGAGAAAAGGGGGAACAGGATTACATATTTGGGGGTGGAGAACAGGAAAGATGCTTAGAGGACCAGGAGAATGAATGGAAATATACAATTTCTGACGGTAGGAGGTAAGGGGGAGGGGACTCTAGAAAGCTCCAGAAACCTGGAATGTGAGCAACTCTCAGGACTCAGTGGGGGTGACCTTAGCCAAAATGCCCAACAATGGGGAGAGGGAAATCATACAGTCTACTTCCAGTAGATAGACAGGGCCTTAAGTGGAAGGATGGGGATGCCAACCAACAATAAAAATTTCTGACCTAGAATTGTTCCTGTCTAAAAGAACTGCAGGGACAAAAATGAAAAAAAGACTGAAGTAAAGGCTGTCTAGTGACCAGCCCAACTTGGGATCCATCTCATGGTGGAGCACCAAGGCCTGACAATATTGCTGATGCTATGATATGGTTACAAACAGGAGCCTAGCATGGCTGTCCTCTGAGAAGTCCTACCAGCAGCAGATTGAGACATATGTAGATACTTACACCCAACCATTGGACTAAAGTCAGAGACCCCTATGGAGAAATTAGGGGAAGGATTGAAGGAGACCAAGGGGAGGGCAACCCCATAGGAAACTAGCAGTCTCAACTAACCCAAACTTCTGGAGCTCCCAGAGACTGAGCCACCAACCAGGCAGCATACACAAGCTTATCTGAGGACCCCAGCACATATATTCCAGAGGTCTGGCCTCAGTGGGAGAAGATGTGCCTAATCCTCAACAAACCTGAGGCCCCAGGGAAGGGAGATGCTGCAGTAGGGGTATGGAGCACTCTCTCAGAGGCAAGAGGGAGGGAGAATGGAATGAGGAACTGTGGGAAGGGGGACAGAGGGAGAGCAATGGGTGGAATGTAAATAGATAAAATAATTAAATAAAAAATTTAAAGATTAAAATAGCTCCTGTGTCCTGACAATAATGCAATAAAATTTAAAATGTCATTAAACGAATCTCTGGTAAATATACAAACTCATGAAGATTTAACAGCTCATTACTGAATAATGAATGACTCAAAGAAGAAAAAAATTAAATTTCCTGGAATTAAATGAATATGAAAAGACAATGAAAAAATCTCCTGGACACACTGAATGAAGGTCTACAAAGGTAACTGAAAGTTCTAAGTGCCTATATGAAAAAAATCACAGAAACAACAAATGACTTAATGATGCAATTTAAAATTTTGGAAAAACAAGAACAAACCAAATCCAAACCCAATCAGAGGCAAGAACAGAAACTGCTGAAGAAGAAACCAATAAAAATAGAACAAAGAAATCAATACTGAGAATCAGTGAATCTAAGAGCTGGTTGAAAAGATAAAAAGAACGGCAGACAACAGTGGTCCATGCCATTAATTCTATCACTCAGGAAGCCCAGGCAGACAAATCTCTATTAATTCAAGGCCAGCCTGTGGACAGAGAGAATTATCAGCTAGTCGGGGTTACACAGAGAAACTCTGACTCAAAAACCAAAAAGCAGCAGAAGCAGCAGGAAGAGGAGGAGGAGGAGGAAAGGGGAGAAGAGGAGGAGGAGGAACAGGAAAAGAAGAGGAGAGAGAGGAGGAGAGGGAAAAGGAGGAGGAGAAGGGGGGGAAGCCAGAGGGGAGAGAAAAAGGGGAAGGAGGGGGAGGACAGGGTGGAGCCAAGCTGACTCCATGACAAGCTGCAAAATGCATTTCAGGTAATTAGGCTTAGGTTTCTGCTACCCAGAAATGAACAAACCAGTTCCAGGAAAATGTAAACCCCATGGGCAGCCAAGCAAGAGCTGCCCACCATCTGTCTAGAGGCAAAAATAGTCAGCAACAGTTCTGAAAAGTTTCTAGAACCCTAGCCAATCCAAGAGACACCCACTAGAGGCAGAGAGACAACCAATCAAGATAAAGGTCATCTACCCCTCCCTGGAATTCCCTGAATAGGCTTTAAATTGGGCCTGAAATCTCACCCACATTTATCACATTTTGATAAATGGTAGATCACTGGGTACTGATTTCTGCAGAATAAACTCTCTTTGCTTTTGCATACTATTTAAGTCTGGGATACTATTCTTCAGTGATTCCTGAACGCTTACAGAAGAAGGAAGAGGAAGAGGAGTTAGGAGGGAGAAGAAGAGGAGAAGGAAGAGAAAGAGGAGGAAGAGGAGGAAGACCCCTTCTGCCCAGTCCTTTCTGCTGGGACAAACTGATAGCTAGTCTTTTTCCCTAAAGAAAACACATTCTGAGGCATCTCAGGACATCTGCTGCACTCGGGGTAACTGACATCACAGTCTGAGCCATCCCAGGAGATCCGCTTGTACACAGGGCAACTAAGCAACCGATGCCACAGTCTGAAGACTTCTCAGGGGCTCTGTGTCATGCACAGCAACTGACCCAAAAGACGGGAAGCCTCCCTGGTGTTCTGCTGCACACAGGGAAGCAGAAACCAAAGTGCATAGATCCTCCTGGAGAACAGCTTCACACAGGACAACAGTTTGACTGTTCCTATGAAGACCCAACAGTATGAAGGCCTCCTAGGAGATCTATTGCAGCCAGGGTAACAGATCAGCAGCTTCTCTGCCCCTCAGAAGAACCCCTAGTTGGAATATCCTACAGGAGGTCTGCTATAACCGGGGCCATAGGTCTACCAGGAGATCTGAAGCAACCCAGGAGCAAAAGAGGCAGACTTCAGACAGAGTCACCCAGACTAGCATACACTAGGAATAACCAGATAGCAAGAGACAAGCACAGGAACATAAGCAACAAAAGAATATATATGTGGGCATCATCAGAATCCAGTTCTCCCACCCTGAATATACCAACACATAGGGAAATCAGGAAGCTGACCTAAAATCCGATCTCATTAAGATAATAGAGTCTTTACAGGGAATATAAATAAATCACTGAAAGAAATACAGGAAAACACAATCAAACAGGTGAAAGAATTGCATAAAGTGGTCCAAGACCTGAAAATAGAAGTAGAAACAATAAAGAAAACACAAATGGAGGCCAACTTGGAAATGGAAAACCTAGGAAAGAGGTCAAGAATTACAGATGTTAAGTACTACCAACAGAATACAAGAGATAGAAGAATGAATCTCGGGTGTAGAATATACCATAGAAGAAATTGACACAACTGTCAAAGAAAATTCAAAACATAAAAAACTAACCCAAAACATTCAGGAAATTCAAGACACAATGAAAAGACCATATCTAAGAATAATCTAAATAGAGGAGAAGGAAGATTCCCAGCTCAAAGGACCTGTAAACATCTTCAACAAAATCATAGAAACAAAAAACCTCACCAACCTAAAGAAAGAGATGGACATGAATGTGTAAAGAGCCAAATATATAGAACAACAAATAAACAGGACCAGAAAAGAAAATCCTCTTGTCACATAATAATCAAAACATTAAATGCACAGAACAAAATATATATATATATATATATATATATATATATATATATATATATATATATATATTAAAAGCAGCAGGGGTAAAAGGCCAAGTAACATATAAGGGTAGACCTATCAGAACTACACCAGACTTCTCAACAGAGACTATGAAAGCCAGAAGAGCCTGGTCAGAGGTCATGCAGACTCCAAGAGAACACAAATGCCAGCCCAAGCTACTATACCTAGCAAAATTATCAATCAACATAGATGGAGAAACCAAAATATTTCTGGACAAAACCAAATTCAAACAGTATCTATCATTCTAGCCCAACAGAGGATACTAGAGGAAACTCCAACACAAGGGAGGTACCTACACCAAAGAAGACAGGATGTTAATCATCTCACAACAAAACCAAAAGGAGAGAGCCACAAGCAAATCAAGCCACCTACAAAAACAAACATAATGGAACCAACAGCCATCTGCCTTCAATATCTTTCAATATTAATTGACTCAACTCATCTATTAAAAGACATTAGCTAATAGACAGGATATGTAAACAAGTCCCAGCATTTTGCTGCATAGAAGAAACACACCTCACTAACAAAGACAGTTACTATCTCAGACTAAAATGTTGGAAAAAAGACTTCCAAGCAATTGGTCCCAAGAAACAAGCTGGAGCTGCCAATCCTAATATCCAGTAAAATAGACTTTCAATCAAAACTTACCAAACATGATGAAGAAGGACACTTCATATTCACCAAAGGGAAAATCCTCCAAGATGAACTCTCAATTCTGAATATCTATGCTCTAAATGTAAGGGCATCCGCATTCATTAAGGAAACTATAGTAAAGCTCAAAGCAAACATTGCACCTCACACAATAATAGTGGGAGACTTCAACACCCCACCCTCATCAATGGACAGATCCTGGAAACAGAAACTAAACAGGGACACAGTGAAACTAACAGAAGTTATGAAACACATGGATTTAGCAGATATCTACAGAACATTTTATGCTAAAACAAAAGAATATACATTCTTCTCAGCACCTCATGGTACCTTCTCCAAAACTGACCATATAATTGGTCACAAAACAGTCCTCAACAGATACAAAAATATTGAAATTATCTGATGCACACTATCAAATCACCATGGAATAAGACTGATCTTCAATAACAACATAAATAATAGAAAGCCCACATACTCGTGGGAGCTGAACAATGCTCTGCTCAATGATAACTTGGTCAAGGATGAAATAAAGAAAGAAATTAAAGACTTTTTAGAGTTTAATGACAATGAAGCCACAACACAGCCAAACTGATGGGACAAAATGAAAGCACTCCTAAGAGGAAAACACATAGCTCTGAGTACCACCAAAAAGAAACTAGAGAGAGCATACACTAGCAGATTGACAGCACACCTAAAAGATCTAGAAAAAAAGGAAGCAAATTCACCCAAGAGGAGTAGACAGCAGGAAATAATCAAACTCAGGGATGAAATCAACCAAGGGGAAACAAATAACAAAAAAAAAAAAAAAAAAAAAAACTACAAAGAGTCAACCAAACCAGGAGCTATTTCTTTAAGAAAATCAAAGAGATAGATAAACTCTTAGCCAGACTAACTAGAAGGCACAAGGACAGTATCCTAATTAACAAAATCAGAAATGAAAAGGGAGACATAACAACAGAACCTGAGGAAATCTAAAACATTATCAGATCCTACTACAAAAGGCTATACTCAACAAAACTGGAAAACCTGGATGAAACGGACAATTTCCAAGACAGATACCAGGTACAAAGTTAAATCAGGATCAGATTAATGATCTAAACAGTCCCATATCCCTAAATAAATAGAAGCAGTCATTAATAGTCTCCCAACCAAAAAAAGCCCAGGACCAGATGAGTTTTATGCAGAGTTCTATCAGACCTTCAAAGAAAAACTAATTCCAATTCTCCTCAATCTATTTCACAAAATAGAAACAGAAGGTACTCTACTCAATTCATTCTATGAAGCCACAATTCCTCTGATACCTAAACCACACAAAGACCCAAAAAAGAAAGAGAACTTCAGACCAATTTCCCTTATGAATAGCGATGCAAAAATACTCAATAAAATTCTGCCTAAGCGAATTTAAGAACACATCAAAACTATCATCCATCACGATCTACTAGGCTTCATCCCAGGGATGCAAGGATGGTTCAATATACGGAAATCCATCAACATAATCCAGTATATAAACAAGCTCAAAGAAAAATACCACATGATCATCTCGTTAGATGATGAGAAATCATTTGACAAAATCCAACACCCATTCATGATAAAAGTTTTGGAAGCAGTCATTAATAGTCTCCCAACTAAAAAAAGCCCAGGACCAGATGGGTTTAGTGCAGAGTTCTATCAGACCTTCAAAGAAGATCTAATCCCAGTTCTTCACAAACTATTCCACAAAATAGAAACAGAAGGTACTCTACCCAACTCATTCTATGAAGCCACAATTACTCTGATACCTAAACCACAAAAAGACCCAACAAAGATAGAAAACTTCAGACCAATATCCCTTATGAATATTGATGCAAAAATCCTCAATAAAGTTCTTGCTAACCGAATCCAAGAACACATCAAAACAATCATCCATCCTGACCAAGTAGGTTTCATCCCAGGGATGCAGGGATGGTTCAATATACGGAAATCCATCAACGTAATCCAGTATATAAACAAACTCAAAGACAAAAACCACATGGTCATCTCGTTAGATGCGGAAAAAGCATTTGACAAGATCCAACACCCATTCATGATAAAAGTCTTGGAAAGATCAGGAATTCAAGGCCCATACCTAAACATGATAAAAGCAATCTACAGCAAACCAGTAGCCAACATCAAAGTAAATGGTGAGAAGCTTGAAGCAATCCCTCTAAAATCAGGGACTAGACAAGGCTGTCCACTTTCTCCATACCTATTCAACATTGTACTTGAAGTCCTAGCCAGAGCAATTCGACAACAAAAGGAGATCAAAGGGATACAAATTGGAAAAGATGAAGTCAAAATATCACTTTTTGCAGATGATATGATAGTATATATAAGTGACCCTAAAAATTCCACCAGACAACTCCTAAGCCTGATAAACAGCTTCGGTGAAGTAGCTGGATATAAAATTAACTCAAACAAATCAATGGCCTTTCTCTACACAAAGAATAAACAGGCTGAGAAAGAAATTAGGGAAACAACACCCTTCTCAATAGTCACAAATAATATAAAATATCTTGGCGTGACTCTAACTAAGGAAGTGAAAGATCTGTATAATAAAAACTTCAAGTCTCTGAAGAAAGAAATTATAGAAGATCTCAGAAGATGGAAAGATCTCCCATGCTCATGGATTGGCAGGATCAACATTGTAAAAATGGCTATCTTGCCAAAAGCAATCTACAGATTCAATGCAATCCCCATCAAAATTCCAAATCAATTCTTCAACGAATTAGAAAGTGCAATCTGCAAATTCATCTGGAATAACAAAAAACCTAGGATAGCAAAAACTCTTCTCAAGGATAAAAGAACCTCTGGTGGAATCACCATGCCGGACCTAAAGCTCTACTACAGAGCAATTGTGATAAAAACTGCATGGTACTGGTATAGTGACAGACAAATAGACCAATGGAATAGAATTGAAGACCCAGAAATGAACCCACACACCTACGGTCACTTGATCTTCGACAAGGGAGCTAAAAACATCCAGTGGAAGAAAGACAGCATTTTCAACAAATGGTGCTGGCACAACTGGTTGTTAACATGTAGAAGAATGCGAATCGATCCATTCCTATCTCCTTGTACTAAGGTCAAGTCTAAGTGGATCAAGGAACTTCACATAAAACCAGAGACACTGAAACTTATAGAGGAGAAAGTGGGGAAAAGCCTTGAAGATATGGGCACAGGGGAAAAATTCATGAATAGAACAGTAATGGCTTGTGCTGTAAGATCGAGAATTGACAAGTGGGACCTCATGAAACTGCAAAACTTCTGCAAGGCTAAAGACACCATCAATAAGACAAAAAAAACCACCAACAGATTGGGAAAGGATCTTCACCTATCCTAAATCAGATAAGGGACTAATATCCAATATATATAAAGAACTCAAGAAGGTGGACTCCAGAAAGTCAAATAACCCCATTAAAAAATGGGGCTCAGAACTAAACAAAGAATTCTCACCTGAGGAATACCGAATGGCAGAGAAGCACCTGAAAAAATGTTCAACATCCTTAATCATCAGGGAAATGCAAATCAAAACAACCCTGAGATTCCACCTCACACCAGTCAGAATGGCTAAGATCAAAAATTCAGGTGACAGCAGATGCTGGCGAGGATGTGGAGAAAGAGGAACACTCCTCCATTGAACTAACCAGTAACCCCCGCCCCCAGAGCATCTATCTCTAGTTGCAAATGTACCAGAGAATGGCCTTAGGCCATCAGTGGAAGGAGAGGTCCTTGGTCTTGCGAAGATTATATGCCCGGGTACAGGGGAATGTGAGGGTCAGGAAGTAGGAGTGGGTAGGTTGGGGAGCAAGGCAGGGGGAGGGTATAGGGAAGATTTGGGATAGCATTGAAATGTAAATGAAGAAAATGTCTAATTAAAAGAAAGAAAGAAAGAAAACAACAGTAAGGATATCTGAAAAAGTCATGAGAAATCACTTGACTAACCACCTACCTTAAAATAATTATAATACATGTAAACTGACACATAAATACACATATATAGTTCAGATGAAATTTTTCTGTCTGGGCTGAAAACACTTTTTCCAGGAGCCAAAGTCCACCTAAGCCAATTAAATACCAGGCATGAGAAGTCCTTCTTTGAGGTGCTGGTCAGTGTTGTCCACGAGACTCCCGAAACATACAGGCTATTGCTTCTGCTATTGGTTGCCCCTGGTCTCAAGACACCATGCACCATGCACTTCAAATCCAGGCCCCTGAACTAGAACTCACCCGAGTTTCTCCTCCCTGAGGACCAACTTCCATGGTACCAGTAGCTGCCAGGCAAGTACATAAAGGAGGGAAACAACCAATAGTCCTGTCTACCCATGTCACCTATCAACCAGATCCAACTGAATCTCAGTAAGAATATTAACCACATTTAAAGGTAAGTCTCATACCCAAGAAGTAGATGGCCAACACAAAATACACTCTGTGGGTTTTTTGTAGACATTTTGTCTCCCATTACTTTGTTTGTTTGTTTGTTTGTTTATTCTAGTTTGCTTGGTTTTTGTTTGATTGTTTTTCAAAGAGCAAGAAAGAAGATGCAGAGTTGTGTCTGTGGGGAGTATTTAGGAGGACTTGGGGAAGGAGAAACAGTGATCAGAGCATATTACATGAAAAACTATTTTTCAATAAAAAATAATCACAAATTAAGCTTCCTAATATTTTTTGTTGTTTTTCAAATTTCTAGACTCCCATTAAAAACCAGACTTTGTAAAAGTAAACATTAAACATTCAAGGATTTCTGATTCATATGTTACCAAATAAATCTTACTTTGGCTTTTCCCACTCTCTCTGCCCCTTCACATGGTCTCCATGACTCCCTGTGGCCTCAAAGCCAAGAGACTGGCCACAGCAGAGTCCTGGATGCAGGTGTCCCATTTGCTCCCTCTGTTATTATTTCCACACTAAGGTGTTCTCTCCAACATCACATGAGGAGAGGAACATTTTATGGTGTGATCAAATTTTTAAAACATCTATAATTAATAAGTCTAAGACATCCCCTCTCTTTCTCCCCTCTGATGTCCTTACATTTACCATTTTTTATAAGTCTGTTAGTACTTGTTTTGTAAAGATTCCTCACCTCTGGGTAAAGATGGAAGCGTTTCACTGTGTTGATTACCAGGGGATACTCAGTTAGCCTGTCATTCATGATCATCCACAGTCCTTCCAGAAACGAAGGTGCTTCGATAATGGTCTTGAAGTAGGAATAATAAAGTCCCTTTAAAGAAAGACACACATTGTTAATGTCAATAAACCTTAAATTATTCACTCTCTTTTTAAGAATATCTTTCTTATGTAATAAAAAAATAAGAAATTGTTCCCTAAAAAGACTTCTTAATGACTCCTTGCTATTAACATTCTCAAAACTATAAACAATTCTTCCTAGTTTTCTGAAGGTCTGAGATTCTTCAGATTAGATGGATGGTGGTATGTAGTACTGAGGGTGCTTTAAAGTGTGACTCAGATGGACTTTTAACTTGACCAAATCTAACATTTTCTCCATATGCTTAGACATTGGCATATAATGAATTCTATCAGAAACAGGGGCGTCTCCATACCATAGTGCAGCCCTGCATTAAGAGAGGAATGGCTGCTCGGCTAAGGTGTAACACGTGCTCATCAGAATCAGGGGACTGGCCCAGGTTACTTAATATCTATACCTGGGGACTGAACTGACTTCTGCTGTTGCTCATAAAGGCTGTGCTGCAAAGAGCTCACCCTGGTGTGGTAAACCCAGCACAGGGAACAGTAGCCTCCTTAGATCAGTAGGGGCTTTCAACATAAAACTGGAGGGTTCCTAGAGACTGTGCTACTTCACATTCTTTTCATTATAAATTTTCTAGTTTCAAATAAAAACCAAAGTGCCACAGTTTTACAGGAGAAAATCAAGTGTCCTATTCTTCAAAAAGAAAAATTAAAAACAACTTTTCTGTTTTCTTTTTATTTATCCTTCTCTCATACAGTACATCCGGACCACACCATCCTCTTCCACCACTCCTCCCAGGTTCCCCACCATACTCCCACCAATCCCCTCTTTTCTAGACCCACTGCTCCTCAGGTTGCCTTGAGAATAGGCCTCCAGGGGCTATCAACCAAAGATGCCATGCAAGCTACAGTAAGACTAAAAACTCTACATTCCTTCCTGCTTCATCAGCCTGCTTTCGGGTTGATATGTTAAACAACACTCCGGGCTTCCGAATTCAGGCTGCTTTCTAATGAGCCATTTCGGTACATTTTAGATTTTCCTTTTTCACCTCATGAGGGTCACTCAGCAATACAACAATTGAAAGATACCTAATATGTCAATGTCTATACTTAGGGAAACAATATAAAATGATTTTGGTTAATAGCAAGCTATTGTTTTTATGGCATATTCTTCCACTCACTTTTCCCTTCATCACACCACAGCCTGGTAAGTCTGACATGATTTGTGACTGAGATCAGAGGCACCTGGCCAGTCATCAAAGAAATAACCCACATAGCTACTGTCTGCATCCTGTGCCTGTCATCAAAGCCTTGCTGGCCACAGCCATGCGCTTATTTAATGGTAGGTTTATGTCATCCTTGGAAATACCTTTGAAATATTCAAAGGCCATATAAACATTAATAATATGTTCAAACCCTGAATGCAAGTGCTTCAAGAGGATTATGAGAAGGAAATGAAAGGCAGTGACCAAGGCTTGGAGTGTACAGACAAGCACACACAGTAAGCACATAAAAATAATGAATTGCACCAAAATTCATTTCAATTCCTGTTAAATTTCTACCATCTTGTCCCACGGTACTTTTTTTTTTTTAGTAGATGTTTTCATTATTTACATTTCAAATGTTAATCCCTTTCCTAGTTTCCCCTCCGAAAATCCCCTATCCACTCCCTCCTCGCCCCCTGATCCCCAAACCTCCCACTCCTGCTGCCTGGCCCTGGCATTCCCCTATACTGGGGCATAGAATTTTCACAGGACCAAGGGCCTCCCTTCCCATTGATGGCCTACTAGGCCATCCTCTGCTATATATGCAGGTAGAGCTATGAGTCCCACCATGTGTTTTCTTTGATTGGTGGTTTAATCCCGGGGAGCTCTGGGGGTACTAGTTAGTTCATATTGTAGTTACTCCTATTGGGCTAAGAACCCCTTCAGCTCCTTGGATACTTTCTCTAGCTCCTTCATTTGGAAACCTGTGCTCTGTCCAATAGATGGCAGTGAGCATCCACTTCTGTATTTGCCAGGCACTGGCAGAGCCTCTCAAGAGACAGCTATATCAGCCTCCTATCAGTAAAATCTTGTTGGCATCAGCAATAGTGTCTGTGTTTTGTGGTTATTTATGGGATGGATCCCAAGGTGGGGCAGTCAATAGATGGTCATTACTTTAGTCTTTGCTCTGGACTTTGTCTTTGTAACTCCTTCCATAGGTATTTTGTTCCTCATTCTAAGAAAGAATTCAGTATCCACAATTTGGTCTTCCTTCTTCTGGAGTTTCATGTGTTTTGCAAATTATATCTTGGGTATTCTGAACTTCTGGGCTAATATTCACTCATCAGTGAGTACATATCATGTGTGTTCGTTTGTGATTGGGTTACCTCACTCAGCATGATATCCTCCAGGTCCATCCATTTGCCAAAAATTTCATAAATTTATTGGGTTGTTTGTTTGTTTGTTTGGGGGTTTGGGAGGTGGGGTTTTTTGTTTTTTTGGGGGGGCGTTGGTTTTTTCGAGACAGGGTTTCTCTGTATAGCCCTGGCTGTCCTGGAACTCACTTTGTAGACCAGGCTGGCCTCGAACTCAGAAATCCACCTGCCTCTGCCTCACAAGTGCTGGGATTAAGGGTGTGTGCCACCACGCCTGGATTCAAATATTTATTGTTTTTAATAGCTGCCTATTAATCCATTTTGTAAATGTACCACATTTTCTGTATCTATTCCTCTGTTGAGAGACATTTGGGTTCTTTCCAGCTTCTGACTATTATAAATAAGGTCGCTATGAACATAGTGGAGCAAGTGTCTTTATTATAAGTTGGAGCAACATCTGGGTATATGCCCAGGAGTGGTAATGCTGGATCCTCCGATAGTACTATGTCCAATTTTCTGAGGAACTGCCAAACTGATTTCCAAAGTAGTTGTACCAGCTTGCAATCTCACCAGCAATGGAGGAGTGTTCCTCTTTCTCTGCATCCTAGCAAGCATCTGTTGTCACCTGAGATTTTGATCTCAGCCATTCTGACTGGTGTAAGGTGGAATCTCAGGGTTGTTTTGATTTGTACTTCCCTGATGATTAAGGATGTTTAACATTTTTTTAGCTGCTTTTCAGCCATTTGGTATTCCTCAGTTGAGAATTCTTTGTTTAGCTCTGTACCCCAATTTTTTTTTTTTTTTTTTTTTTTTTTTTGGTTTTTCGAGACAGGGTTTCTCTGTATAGCCCTGGCTGTCCTGGAACTCACTTTGTAGACCAGGCTGGCCTCGAACTCAGAAATCCACCTGCCTCTGCCTCACAAGTGCTGGGATTAAGGGTGTGTGCCACCACGCCTGGATTCAAATATTTATTGTTTTTAATAGCTGCCTATTAATCCATTTTGTAAATGTACCACATTTTCTGTATCTATTCCTCTGTTGAGAGACATTTGGGTTCTTTCCAGCTTCTGACTATTATAAATAAGGTCGCTATGAACATAGTGGAGCAAGTGTCTTTATTATAAGTTGGAGCAACATCTGGGTATATGCCCAGGAGTGGTAATGCTGGATCCTCCGATAGTACTATGTCCAATTTTCTGAGGAACTGCCAAACTGATTTCCAAAGTAGTTGTACCAGCTTGCAATCTCACCAGCAATGGAGGAGTGTTCCTCTTTCTCTGCATCCTAGCAAGCATCTGTTGTCACATGAGATTTTGATCTCAGCCATTCTGACTGGTGTAAGGTGGAATCTCAGGGTTGTTTTGATTTGTACTTCCCTGATGATTAAGGATGTTTAACATTTTTTTAGCTGCTTTTCAGCCATTTGGTATTCCTCAGTTGAGAATTCTTTGTTTAGCTCTGTACCCCAATTTTTTTTTTTTTTTTTTTTTTTTTTTGGTTTTTCGAGACAGGGTTTCTCTGTATAGCCCTGGCTGTCCTGGAACTCACTTTGTAGACCAGGCTGGCCTCGAACTCAGAAATCCACCTGCCTCTGCCTCACAAGTGCTGGGATTAAGGGTGTGTGCCACCACGCCTGGATTCAAATATTTATTGTTTTTAATAGCTGCCTATTAATCCATTTTGTAAATGTACCACATTTTCTGTATCTATTCCTCTGTTGAGAGACATTTGGGTTCTTTCCAGCTTCTGACTATTATAAATAAGGTCACTATGAACATAGTGGAGCAAGTGTCTTTATTATAAGTTGGAGCAACATCTGGGTATATGCCCAGGAGTGGTAATGCTGGATCCTCCGATAGTACTATGTCCAATTTTCTGAGGAACTGCCAAACTGATTTCCAAAGTAGTTGTACCAGCTTGCAATCTCACCAGCAATGGAGGAGTGTTCCTCTTTCTCTGCATCCTAGCAAGCATCTGTTGTCACCTGAGATTTTGATCTCAGCCATTCTGACTGGTGTAAGGTGGAATCTCAGGGTTGTTTTGATTTGTACTTCCCTGATGATTAAGGATGTTTAACATTTTTTTAGCTGCTTTTCAGCCATTTGGTATTCCTCAGTTGAGAATTCTTTGTTTAGCTCTGTACCCCAATTTTTTTTTTTTTTTTTTTTTTTTTGGTTTTTCGAGACAGGGTTTCTCTGTGTAGCCTTGGCTGTCCTGGAACTCACTTTGTAGACCAGGCTGGCCTCGAACTCAGAAATCCGCCTGCCTCTGCCTCCCAAGTGCTGGGATTAAAGGCGTGCGCCACCACGCCCGGCATGTACCCCAATTTTAATAGAGTTACTTTGTTTTCTGGAGTCCAACTTCTTAAGTTCTTTATATATATTGGAAATTAGCTCCCTATCAGATTTAGAATTGGTAAAAATCTTTTCCCAATCTTTTGGTTGCCATCTTATTGACAGTGTCCTTTGCCTTACAGAAGTTTTGCAATTTTATGAGGTCCCATTTGTTAATTCTTGATTTTACAGTACAAGGCATTGGTGTTCTGTTCGAGAATTTTCCCCTGTGCCCATATGTTCGAGGCTCTTCCTGACTTTCTCCTCTATAAGTTTCAGAGTCTCTGGTTTTATGTGGAGTTCCTTGATCCACTTAGACTTGAACTTTGTACAAGGAGGTAAGAATGGATTAATTCGCATTCTTCTACCTGATAACCACCAGTTGAGACAGCACCATTTGTTGAAAATGCCGTCTTCTTTCCACTGGATAGTTTTAGTTCCTTTGTCAAAGATCAAGTGACCATAGGTGTGTGAGTTCATTTCTGTGTCTTCAATTCTATTTCATTGATCTACCTGTCTGTCGCTGTACCAGTACCATGCAGGGTTTTTTTGTTTGTTTGTTTTTGTTGTTGTTTTGTTTTGTTTTTGTTTTGTTTTTTTAATCACAATTGCTCTGTAGTACAGCTTGATGTCAGGCATGGTGATTCCACCAGAGGCTCTTTTATTGTTGAGAATAGTTGTTGCTATCCTAGGTTTTCTTGTTATTCCAGATGAATTTGCAGATTGCCTTTTCTAACTCAGTGAAGAATTGAGTTGGAATTTTGATGGAGATTGCACTGAACCTGTAGATTGCTTTTGGCAATATAGCCATTTTTACTGTAATAGTCTTGCCTATCCATGATCATGGGAGATCTCTCCATCTTCTGAGATCTTCTTCAATTTCTTTCTTCAGAGACTTGAAGTTCTTATCATACAGATCTTTCATTTCCTTAGAGTCATGCCACAGTATTTTATATTATTTGTGATTATTGTGAAGGGTGTTGTTTCCCTAATTTCTTTCTCAGCCTGTTTATCCTTTGTATAGAGAAAAGCTACTGATTTGTTTGAGTTAATTTTATATCCTGCTACTGAAAGATCCTGGCAGAATGGAGGCCCAATGAAAGATCCTGGCAAAATGTAAAATGACACAGAAGCCCTGAAATTGGCAAGATAGACGTCAGTGTTAGCAGAACTAGCTTCACTGATTTAGAAAAATAGAGGTGCACAATGCTCTGGCCACTCCTTGAACCTGTGTGTCTGCCAATGTTCTGACCAGGTGTGTGCCCATTGCTGCACCTTCATTAGACTCTTTCCTTGTACCCCTCCCATACCCATTTCTTGAGAATAGACATTGTTTAGATCTGGAAATCCCCTACTCTCCCCCTTCTCCTTCCCCCCCCCCCTGAGGGCCTATAAAAACTGGGACCTCTTTCCCCTCGAGGTTGACTCCTCTACCCCTGCGTGGGATATGAGTCGTCCCCAGAGCTCTGGCTTTCTCCGAATAAAGCCTCATGTGGTTTGCAACAAGCTCGGTCTGTCGTAAGTTCTTGGGTGTCCGCTATTGTCCTGAGGCCTGAGTGAGGGGCTCCTTTGGGAGTCTTTCATTTGGGGGCTCGTCCGGGATTGGCGTGACCACCCACGTCTCTGAAGACCCACTTGGAGGTGAAATTTTTTGTCTAAAAATATTTCTGTAAGCCGGCTAGGTTCTGTGCTGAAATTTGCAGCCGCGACATTTCGTGAGAAACGGAGACCTTTGCCTCGGGATGAGGCACTGAGTGTGAACAGCAGACGTGCTGGAATCACTGGCTGCTGCTCGCTCTGGGGGACACCCTGAGCGAGGGGAAGGACTCCAGGAGTCCGTCTGAGGCGGGGAGTGTACTCCCTCGACCATCTGCATTTCTGAGTTGGTTTTGTCTGTTTGATGGAAAACAGGCATCTGTCAGTGTGTGTTTGTTTTTTGTGTCTGTTTTCAGGTATTTGTATTTGTCAGTATTTGTCAGTGTGTGTGTGTGTGTGTGTGTGTGTGTGTGTGTGTGTGTATGTGTATGTGTGTTGTGTCTGTTTTCCCTGATGTTGGACGGACTGTAACGACACCCCCCTAAGTTTGACTTTAGACCACTGGACTGAAGTTAGATCAAGGGCCCATAATCTTTCAGTAGAAATTAAGAAGGGACCTTGGCAGACTTTCTGCGTCTCCGAGTGGCCGACTTTTAATGTAAAATGGTCACTGGAGGGGACTTTTGGTTTGACTCTTATCTTTAAAGTTAAAGCCATTGTTTTTCAGAGTGGACCTGGGTTCCACCCGGATCAACATCCTTACCTCATTCAGAATTCACCGCCATAAATCAAACCATGGACTCCCCCTCGCCTATCAGAGCCCTCCCCCGGCTGCTCCCATGCACGCAAGTGGGTCAGCACAGTGTCCTCGCTTTCTGCCCTAAGAAGCAGTCCCTGCACCCGGCTCTGAGATTGCTAGAGGCACCGTCTGAGGACTGAGGACCTGCAGCTGGGACCCGGAGCCAAGCCCAGAGTCCCCCAGCAGATGAAGCTCCTGACACCACTTCTGCCTTTTCCTTTGTGAGCTCTGGGCAACCCGCCCATAGACAGGCAGTCTCTGCAGACCCTCCAATATTGGCCTTTCTCATTGGCTGATCTGTACAATTGGAACGCTGGGTTCCCTCTGGACCGGCCAGATTAGAACTACAACATGGCTCAAGGTAAGGAGAGGTTGACAGTTTACCGGCCAGGCTCAAGTCTAAAGGGAGCAATAATATGCCCCACCAATTTGGCTAAGGTAAGAAAAGTGATGCAGGGCCCTACAGAGCCCCCATCTGTTTTTCTAGAAAGATTGATAGAAGCTTATAGATACTACACTCCTTTTAGCCCAACCTCTGAGGGTCAACAAGCCGCGGTTGCTATGGCTTTTAAAGATTACATGCCATGGCTTTACAAGATTTAGTTAAGGAGTCAGAGAAGGTGTATCACAAGAGAGAAACAGAGGGAACGTGAAGGGAAGGAACAGACCAGAGAATAGACAGGCAGGGTACCTGGGCAACAAGGAACCCAGACCTAAAGGAAGATCTGTCCAGAAGATTTTAGAGGAGGACCAATGTGAAGGGCCTCTAAGGTCCTGACTCTGAAAGATGATGAATAGGGGAGACGGGGATCGGACCCCCTCCCCGAGCCTAGGGTAACCCTGATGGTGGAAGAGACTACCATGGACTTTTTAATTGACACAGGGGCAGAACATTCTGTGTTGAAACATCCACTGAGAAAATTAAAAAAATAAAAAAACCATAGTGATTGGAGCCACTGGTCAGAAACAATACCCCTGGACCACTGCATGCACTGTAGATCTGGGGAAAGGCCAAGTGAGTCATTCCTTCTTGGTCATTCCTGAGTGTCCCACACCGCTTCTAGGAAGAGATCTTCTGACTAAATTAAAGGCCCAGATCAGATTTACCCAAGAAGGGCCGAGAGTAACTTGGGAATCTCCCACCTCCGTAGTCTTAGCCCTGCAGCTTGAGGAAGAATGCCAATTGCATGAAGGCATAAAGCAAACGGAGGTGCCAGACCTAAAAGATTGGTTGACTGCTTTCCCTAGAGCATGGGCAGAGACTGGAGGCATGGGAATGGCTATCAGAGTTCCCCCTGTGGTTGTGGGACTGAAGATGGATGCAACCCCTATAGGAGTGCGCCAATACCCAATGAGCCATGAAGCAAGAGATGGAATCAGGCCACATATTCAGAGACTATTACAATTAGGTATTTTGGTACCTTGCCAGTCACCCTGGAATACTCCTTTACTGCTGGTAAAGAAACCTGGCACGAGTGACTACTGACCAGTCCAAGACCTGAGAGAGGTCAATAAGAGGGTCCAAGATATTCACCCAACTGTTCCTAATCCCTATAACCTCCTCAGCTCACTCTCTCTGGAGCGAAAATGGTACACAGTACTTGATTTAAAAGATGCTTTCTTTTGCCTGAAGTTACATCCCTCCAGCCAGCCCATATTCGCCTTTGAGTGGAGAGATCCTGACACTAGACAAAAGGGACAATTGACCTGGACACGGTTACTCCAGGGGTTTAAAAACTCCCCCACCCTTTTTGATGAGGCTCTACATCGAGATTTAGCCTCCTTCCGAGCTGAAAACTCCCAGATAACTCTGCTTCAATATGTTGATGACTTGCTCCTTGCTGCAACCACTGAGAGAGAATGCTGGCAGGGGACCAAGAGATTGCTAGCAGAACTGGGTGAGTTGGGTTACCGGGCCTCTGCTAAAAAAGCCCAGCTATATCAGATGGAAGTCGTCTACTTGGGATATACCCTCCGGGTGGCTGACAGAGGCTAAAAAAGGACTGTGACTCAAATACCAACACCGGCTACTCCAAGACAGGTGAGAGAATTCTTGGGCACCGCTGGGTTCTGCAGACTTTGGATACCTGGGTTTGCAACACTGGCTGCCCCCCTGTATCCCCTGACCAAGGAAAGTGGGGAATTCAGATAGACATCAGAACATCAGAAAGCCTTTAAAAATATTAAGGAGGCCCTGCTGACTGTGCCAGCCTTGGCATTGCCAGATCTAACCAAGCCCTTCATCCTCTATGTTGATGAGAGGACGGGGGTGGCCAGAGGAGTTCTTACTCAGGCTCTAGGGCTGTGGAAGAGGCCAGTGGCATATTTGTCTAAGAAGCTGGACCCAGTGGCCAGCGGATGGCCCACATGCTTAAAGGCCGTTGCTGCAGTAGCCCTACTCGTTAAGGATGCTGACAAATTAACTCTGGGACAGCAAATAACTGTGGTAGCCCCCCACTCTCTTAAAAGCATTATCTGCCAGCCCCCAGACCGATGGATGACAAATGCCTGGATGACTCACTACCAGAGTCTGCTGCTGACTGAACAGGTCATGTTTGCTCCTCCTGCTATTCTCAACCCTGCCTGCAAAGTGATCTACGTGACCAGCCGTGGCCAGGTGTTCCAAACTGGTACACAGACAGAAGTAGTTTCCTAGTGGAAGTTTTTAAAGATACCTTTTCAGGATGGGTGGAGGCCTACCCAACAAAAGAGAAACTGCCAATGCTGTGGTTAAGAAAATCCTAGAAGAAATTTTTCCACGGTTTAGAATACCTAAGGTAATAGGATCTGACAATGGACCGACTTTTGTTGCCTAGGTAAGTCAGGGACTGGCCATCCAACTGGGGATTGATTAGAAATTACATTGTGTTTATAGACCCCAGAGTTCAGGACAGGTAGAAAGGATAAATAAAACTCTAAAAAAAAACTTGACTAAATTAATCTTAGAGACTGGCGGAAATTACTGGACAGCCCTCCTTCCCTTTGCCTTGTTTCGCATCATCAGGAACACACTGGGAACATTTAAGCTCACTCCATATAAAATCCTGTATGGGGGGGGGGGGGCTCCCCCGCTCACTGAAGTAGAGAGAGTGTTAGATCCTTTAAAATTTAGCCCTGGTTCTTCATTGTTTACATGCATGAAAGCCCTAGAAGTGGTCAGAAACACCACCTGAGAGCAGCTCAAAGAGGCGTACAAACCAGGAGACTTGATGATACCACACCAGTTCCAGGTTGGAGATGCAGTTCTCGTCTGACAACATTGAGCTGAGAATCTAAAATCTTGTTAGAAAGGCTCTTGCATCGTGCTACTGACCACCCCCTCTGCTGTCAAAGTAGAAGGCATCTCTGCTTAGATTCATGCCTCTCATGTAAAGCGAGCTCCTGAAGAATAAATCCCCTTGGTTGACCACCCTCATTTCTACTCTGATAGATCCTCTAATAATTTTGCTCTTACTGCTGACATGTAGCCCGATAGTTCTTAATAAATTGGTGACCTTTATTAAAGAGAAGATTGGTGCCGTCCAGCTGTTAGTACTAAGAAAACAATACCAGTCTCTGCAGAACCTTGAAAAAGAGGTTGCAGTTTAGTTCTAAGATTAGAACTAGTAACTAGAAGAAGTGGGGAATGAAAGATCCTTGCAGAATGGAGGCCCAATGAAAGATCCTGGCAGAATGTAAAATGACACAGAAGCCCTGAAATTGGCAAGATAGACGTCAGTGTTAGCAGAACTAGCTTCACTGATTTAGAAAAATAGAGGTGCACAATGCTCTGGCCACTCCTTGAACCTGTGTGTCAGCCAATGTTCTGACCAGGTGTGTGCCCATTGCTGCACCTTCATTAGACTCTTTCCTTGTACCCCTCCCATACCCATTTCTTGAGAATAGACATTGTTTAGATCTGGAAATCCCCTACTCTCCCCCTTCTCCTTCCCCCCCCTGAGGGCCTATAAAAAGTGGGACCTCTTTCCTCTCGAGGTCGACTCCTCTACCCCTGCGTGGGATATGAGTCATCCCCAGAGCTCTGGCTTTCTCCGAATAAAGCCTCATGTGGTTTGCAACAAGCTCGGTCTGTCATGAGTTCCTGGGTGTCCGCTATTGTCCTGAGGCCTGAGCGAGGGGCTCCTTTCGGAGTCTTTCACTACTTCACTGAAGTTGTTTATCAGGATTAAGTGTTTTCCGGTGGAATTTTTGGAGTCACTTATATATACTATCATATCATCTGCAAATAGTGATACTTTGACTTCTTCCTTTCCAATTTGTATCCCTTTGATCTCAATTGCTCTGGCTAGGACTTCATGTACTATATTGAATAGGTAGGGGGAAAGTGGGCAGCCATCTCTAGTCCCTGATTTTAGTGGACTTGATTCAAGTTTCTTTCCATTTAGTTTGATGTTGACTACTGGTTTGCTGTATATTGCTTTTATTATGTTTAGGTATGGGCCTTGAATTCCTGATCTTTCCATGACTTTTATCATGAAGGGGTGTTGGATTTTGTCAAATGCTTTCTCAGCATCTAACGAGATGATCCTGTGATTTTTGTCTTTGAGTTTGTTTATATAGTGGATTATGTTGGTGGATTTCCGTATATTGAAACATCCCTGCATCACTGGGATGAAGCATACTTGATCATGCTGGATGATCATTTTGATGTATTCTTGGATTTAGTTAGGCAGAATTTATTGAGTATTTTTGCATCGCTATTCATAAGGGAAATTGGTCTGAAGTTCTCTTTCTTTGTTGGGTCTTTTGTGGTTAAGGTATCAGAGGAATTGTGGCTTCGTAGAATGAATTGGATAGAGTGCCTTCTGTTTCTATTTTGTGGAATAGTTTGAGGAGTATTGGAATCAGGTCTTCTTTGAAGGTCTCATAGAACTCTGCATAAAACCCATCTGGTTCTGGGCTTTTTTTTTTTTTTTTTTTTTGGTTGGGAGACTATTAATGACTGCTTCTATTTATTTAGGGGATATGGGACTGTTTAGATCATTAATCTGATCCTGATTTAAATTTGGTACCTGGTATCTGTCTAGAAAATGTCCATTTCATCCAGGTTTTCCAGTTTTGTAGTAGGATCTGATGATTTTTTGGATTTCTTCAGGTTCTGTTGTTATGTCTCCCTTTTCATTTCTGATTTTGTTAATTAGGATACTGTCCCTGTGCCCTCTAGTTAGGCTGGCTAAGGGTTTATCTATCTTGTTGATTTTCTCAAAGAACCAGCTCCTGGTTTAGTTGGTTCTTTGTATAGTTCTTTTTGTTTCCCCTTGGTTGATTTCAGCCCTGAGTTTGATTATTTCCTGCTGTCTACTCCTCTTGGGTGAATTTGCTTCCTTTTGTTCTAGAGCTTTTAGGTGTGCTGTCAGGCTGCTAGTATATGCTCTCTCTAGTTTCTTTTTGGTGGTACTCATAGCTATGAGTTTTCCTCTTATGACTGCTTTTATTCTGTTCTATCAGTTTGGGTATTGTGATGGCTTGCATATTCTTGGACTAAGGAGTGGCACCATTTGGAGGTGTGGCCTTGTTGGAATAGGTGTAACCTGGATGGAGTAGGTGTGTCACTGTGGGTGTGGGCTTAAGACTCTCACCCCAGTTGCCTGGAAGTCAGTCTTCCACTAGCAGCCTTTGGATGAAGACATAGAACTCTCAGCTCTGCCTGGCCATGACAGCCTGGATGCTGCAATGCTCCTACCTTGATGATAATGGACTGAACCTCTGAACCTGTAAGCCAGCCCCAATTAAATGTTTTTTTTATAAGACTTGCCTTGGTCATGGTGTCTGTTCACAGCAGTAAAACCCTAACTAAGACAGAAGTTGGTACCAGGGACTGGGGTATTGCTGTGATAAGCCTGACCATGCTTTTATTTGAAAGAATGTGAATTTTTTGGTCTTTGGATTTGGAACTCAGTGGACTGCTTTAAATGGGGCTTAATGGGTCATCCTAGTAGGAATATGGAAGACTTTGTTGCTGGGAGTAATTTGAACTGTGTTGACCTGGCCCAAGATATTTCAAAGAAGAATTTCAGTATGTTGCATAAAGACTTTTTTTGTGGTATTTTGATGAAGAATGTGGCTACTTTTTGCCCTTGTCTGACAAGTCTGTGTGAGGCTAAGGTGAAGAGACTTGGATTAATTGCATTAATTGCATTGACAAAGGAAGTTTCAAAAAAGCCCAGCAGAGACTTTGTTCTCTGGTTAAGTCTCACAAAAAGAAGTATGAACAAGCATAGCAAGCTTAAAAAGGCAAAATATAAAATATATGGTTTGAGTATTAAAGGCATACCAGGAAGTGAAATGGAGCAAAATCATGTGTTCTAGGAAATAACAGATTAAGGGATTGGGACCTTGGGGCAAGATCCTACCCAGCTGAATTTAGATCCAGGCATGGTGGTACACACCTTTAATCCCATGAGACAGGCATGCTGATCTCTGCATTTAAGGTCAATCTATAGAGCAAGAACCAGGATAGCCAAGCTTAGGAAGTGAAGGATTTAGAAAACATAAAGCCAGTGATAATGTAATAGTACAAGGGGATCATGTTCTAGTTCCTGTGAGCAACAGAACTCTGCAGCTTCAGCCATGTGGTTCTGGCTCTAGAGTTAAGAATGGAAGGAACTACTGGGACAATTGATGCTGGTTAGCTGGAGCTAAGACATTAGCAATGATTAAGAAGAGACCAGCATCACTGAGTTGAAATCTGGGAGTTGTTTCCTGGGAGCACAAAGAAGATGTGTTTCAGAGATAGCCAAGGTTGTACCTTGTGGTGCAGCTGGACTTCGTAATGTGTAAGAGTCACCCAGGTGGTACTGGTTTTCAAGGCATGAAGGTGTCATGAAGAACAGCTGAGGCTTAGCACTGTGAGAGGTCATGGAAGGCCATTGGAAAGGTGTAGCCTCAGCTGTAGTTGATGGCCCAGGACTGAAGGGGTCAGGCAAAGGATTTGATGCTTGGCACCATGAAGAAAGCCTATGAGAGGCTATTGGTGAAGCCTAGTTGGAGTGTAACACCCCAGTGTATTGGAGATGTCAGTACCATGGGATGATCACCAAAAACAGCAGCCATAGTGGAGTAGATCAACCTGAGCCTAAAGTGCTACAGAGGACAGAGCTGGAGAAGTGATGCCAGCCCTTAGGATGAGTCCAAAAGATCAAGTGGAATCCCAGACACTGAAACAAGAAGCTGTAACATTGAAATTTCCTTGGAGACTCAAAGATGTTAAAAGATGCCAGAGCTATGGGATACATGCTGAGGAAAGCTGCTAACAGGGAGTGGAACCAGCCCAGGAGAAAGCAGTTTGTTGCAGTCAACAAAGATGAAAAAGGAATGGAGATCTGAAGACCGCTTTGACATCAGCCATGGAGATACAGAGTTTAGAGTTTGCCCAGCTGGTTTCCTGTCTTGCTTTGGGGATTACAGTTAATTAAGTTGAATGAATCTCAGAAGAACCCTTGAACTTTGAACTTTTAACATTGTTGAGACTGCTATAGACTATGTGGACTTTGAAAGTTGGACTAAGTGCATATACATTATGCTAGGTTTAAGTATGGCCCCCATAGACTCATGTTTTTGAACAAGTCTGAGGGCCAGGGAGTGGAATGTGATGGTTTGTATATTCTTGGACCAGGGAGTAGCACCATTTAGAAGTGTGGCCTTGTTGGAATAGGTGTGACCTAGTTGGAGTAGGTGTGTCACGGTGGGTGTGGGCTTAAGATTCTCACCCCAGTTGCCTGGAAGTCAGTCTTCCACTAGCAGACTTTGGATGAAGACATAGAACTTTCAGCTCTGCCTGCGCCATGACAGCCTGGATGCTGCCATGCTCCCACCTTGATGACAATGGACTGAACCTCTGAACCTGTAAGCTAGCCCCAGTTAAATGTTGTTTTTTTTTTTTTATAAGACTTGCCTTGGTCATGGTGTCTGTTCGCAGCAGTAAAACCCTAACTAAGACAGGTATGTTATGGCTTCATTGTCATTAAACTTGAAAAAGTCTTTAATGTCCTTATTTCTTCCTTGACCAAGGTATCATTGAGTAAAGTGTTGTTCAGCTTTCACGTGTATATGGGCTTTCTATTATTTATGTTGTTATTGAAGACCAGCCTTAGTCTGAGGTGATCTTATAGGATGCATGGGATTCTTTCAATATTTTTGTATCTATTGAGGCTTGTTTTGTGACCAATTGTATGGTCAGTTTTGGAGAAGGTACCATGAGATGCTAAGAAGAAGTTATATCCTTTTGTTTTAGGATAAAATGTTCTATAGATATCTGTTAAATCCGTTTGTTTCATAACTTCTGTTAGTTTCACTAGGTCTCTGTTTAGTTTCTGTTTCCAGGATCTGTCCATTGATGAGAATGGGGTGTTGAAGTCTTCCACTATTATTGTGTGAGGTGCAATGTATGATTTGAGCTTTACTATAGTTTCCTTAATGAATGTGAATGCCCTTGCATTTGGAGCATAGATATTCAGAATTGAGAGTTCATCTTGGTAGATTTTACCTTTGATGAGTATGAAGTGCCCCTCCTTGTCTTTTTTGATAACTTTGGGTTGGAAGTCAATTTTATTTGATATTAGAATGGCTACTCCAGCTTGTTTCTTGGAACCATTTGCTTGGAACATTGTTTTCCAGACTTTTACTCTAAGGTAGTGCCTGTCGTTGTCCCTGAGGATTGTTTCCTATATGCAGCAAAGTGTTGGGTCCTGTTTACATAAGCAGTTTGTTAGTCTGTATCTTTTCATTGGGAAATTGAGTCCATTGATATTAAGAGATATTAAGGAAAAGTAATTGTTGCTTCCTGTTATTTTTGTTGTTAGAGTTGGGATTCTGTTCTTGTGGCTATCTTCTTTTAGATTTGTTGAAAGATTACTTTCCTGCTTTTTCTAGCATGTTGTTCCCCTCCTTGTGTTGGAGTTTTCCCTTTTTATCCTTTGCAGGGCTGGACTTGTGGAAAGATATTGTATAAATTTGGTTTTGTCATGGGATACTTTGGTTTCTCCAACTATGGTAATAGAGAGTTTCGCTGGGTATAGTAGCCTGGGCTGGCATTTGTGTTCTCTTAGGGTCTGCATGACATCTGTCCAGGATCTTCTGGATTTCATAGTCTCTGCTGAGAAATCTGGTGTAATTCTAATAGGTCTGCCTTTATATGCTACTTGACCTTTTTCCTTTACTGTTTTTAATATTCTATCTTTATTTAGTGCATTTGGTGTTTTGATTATTATGTGTCAGGAGGAATTTCTTTTCTCTTCCAGTCTATTTGGAGTTCTGTAGGCTTCTTGTATGTTTATGGGCATCTCTTTCTTTAGGTTAGGGAAGTTTTCTTCTATAATTTTGTTGAAGATGTTTACTGACCCTTTAAGTTGAAAATCTTCATTCTCATCTATACCTATTATCCTTAGGTTTGGTCTTCTCATTGTGTGCAAGATTTCCTGGATGTTTTGAGTTAGGATCTTTTTGCATCTTGCATTTTCTTTGATTATTGTGTCCATGTTCTCTATGGAATCTTCTGTACCTGAGATTCTTTCTTCCATTTCTTGCATTCTGTTGGTGATGTTCGCATCTATGGCTCCTCATTTCTTTTCTAGGATTTTTATCTCCAGAGTTGCCTCCCTTTGTGATTTCTTTATTGTTTCTTTTTTTTTTTTTTTTACTTTCCCCCTGGATTTTTATTAATTGTTATTGTTACCATACTGTATACATTTTGTCGGCGGTACTGCGTTTCATTATGTAAGTATGTATGCTGCAGTGTATTTGTCGATTCTTCCATTGGTGGATGTGTGGATAGCGTCTGACTTTGTCTCTGTTTCACGACTTCTAACTATGCTGCATTGGACATTGTTGAGCGGGTGTCCTTCTCCAAGGGGTAGAGCTGGCAGGGGGGATTGTGGGTAACCCCTCTGGTTAAGCAGGTACATCTTCAGCGTGACTGAGGATGGCCGAGAGGCTGTGCGACGTCACAGACCCACCTTGGCAAGACTCTGAACTGCACTTCATTTGCCCTTTGCCGACTTGAAGGGTACGCCAGGTGGTGTCTCCTATGCATATTTTCTTCATTAACATCGGGAAGAAGCCGTTTCCATTTCTTTTCTTGTTAGTGACATTTGACCCTTTCAGCACTTTCTTAACGGGTTGTTAATTATTTCGTTGGTGGTTTATTCTGAGCCAAAAAAAGAAAAGGAAAGGAGAGGAGAGGAGAGGAGAGGAGAGGAGAGGAGAGGAGAGGAGAGGAGAGGAGAGGAGAGGAGAGGAGAGGAAAAAGAAAAAAGGAAAGCCCATCCATTCTACATATTTTTCTTAAGTGAAAATTGAGTGCTACAAAAAGAAAACGGAAAAAAAAAAGGTACACACTTCCATGCCAATACTCAATGCGGGCTTTTGTTGAAAATTTATTTTTTGATCGTAAAGGGAGGAAATTCTGTAACCGTGCACCAGCATGGTAGTAGGGGAGTTCTACTTCATTTATATTTTGTTCTCAAGGTTTATATCAGGTTCTAATGAAAATACAAAATGACTTGGCTATAATTACTGTGATATTGTCCCTTAATTAGCCAAACACAGTGCGTGTTCTGAGGTGGAGAATAGAGAACCCAAGGAACTGGTGCTCCTCCCGCTGCACCCTCTGCTCTGCCTGCAGCAGGCCTTGTGGGGTGGACCAGGGTCTACAGAGTGACTCATGCATTCCCAGGGCTTCCGAGGACCCTTCCCCATAATGGGGCCCCATTCATGAGTTTTCACCCAGCTGCTCTGAGTTGCACAAACAAAAGATTGTATAAGATCAGCCCACGGAGGGTAAATTTGGGGCCATTTTTGAAAAAAAAATACTCTTGCCAAGTTACATACTGACCTCAGGGTCTTTAAACCAGCCAAAAATGTTAAGTAAAAACTGAATTAAATCTATTATCACAAATGTGTGCCCTATAATCTGATGAGCCTTCCAGATGTCCAGGCTGAGACCATCTGCTGCTTGTCTGTGGGCACACACTCCAGAACATGCACAACACTGTGGGCAGCAGACTGACAGGGCGGAGCTGGCCGGCTCCAAGCAGTTCCTGTTCAGACATGAAGCAGGCACGGAAAAGAACAAGCAAGAGGGTTCTCTTTGGGATCATCTTTTTTCTTTCTGTTTAATGGATCAGTTGATTTCTTTTTGGAGGGGAATAACGTTCTCTAACACACAACAATGGAAAAGGTGCATCCCTTCAAAGGCACCAGAGCGATTTCAAATACGAATAGAAACCAAAGCTAACAACCAAACCCCGGTGGGGAGGGGCTGGTCTATGACTCAGGCTATCATATTTTGTGCATTATATTTTACCTCATATCACAAAGACCAGAAATGGACTCTCAGAAGGAGATGCATGTTTGAGAGGATTGTTTGGATATATTCTCAGGAACAAGACAAGGGAGGGAGGGAGAGAGGGAAGGAGGGGGAGAAGGAGAGAAGGAGAAAGAGATAAACACAGAAAGAGATGAAGACACTCAGAGAGATGGAGACACAGAAAGACACAAAGAGAAAGAGGCAGAGAGACACACAGAGAGAGGGTTGGACAGAGACAGTGACAACGGAGGCCTCTATCACACCTGCAGGAAGCTTGGACGTCAGCGTAGTGATTAATTCTGGGTATCGGTGTAGACAGGATCTGGTGCCTGTTGCTTGGTTACACCCTGGGATCTGCGTTGCTGTTTCAAAGATGTGATTAACACATGGACCAGTAGACACTCAGCAATGAAGGCTCTTCTACTTGGTGAGCGTGGCCCTTATAACATTAGCAGAAAGATTTAGGAACACAGCAAGGATTTCCAAAGATAGAATTCTTGGGATTACAACATAATCCTGTTGCCCTATGGGATTCAGACTCAAGACTCGTCAAGACTGTGGTATCAGCCATTCCCAGAGTTTTTAGCCTGGCTCCTAGCCTATAGATTTCAGAGTTTTCCAGGCCTCACAGTTACATGAACCGATTCCTTAGCACCGTCTGGTCTCCATCTCTCCTCATCCGCCATGCCTATGCTACCGTCTCCCCGTTGCTCTCTGGGATCAATGTGATGACTCTTCTGTTATGTTTTCCTAAACTCCACCCATCTGTTCCGCTCACATGCTCCTTCCCTTACACATCGTCTAAGGATGCTTTGGAGATATGATAGTGGGACGGAGCAGGGGCGAGAGGACCACAGGATGTGCGTAGCCCAAGACACTGGTTTTCAAACCCTTTCCAAAAAAGGCTTACTGATCTCTGTTATAGAGAACAGCCATAATGTAGGATCTGTTATTACTCCTGCATTACTTTTTGGCCATGGAACACGGTCAGCTGGTAGGTTATGCAGTCTTAGGTGGCATGTCCATCTGTCAAGTATGTCTACCTCTCTGAGCTTTTGATTTGGTTCCTCTAACATCTGGTACCCTGATATGCGCTATTATTCTCAGCAAATTTGCTAGGGTTATCCATGAGACCAGTGAATTTTGAGTCAAAGCGAGAGACTAGGAGTTGGATTCCTGACAGACAGATAGGGATGGGGGACACAGATAAATCATAAAGGCTGTACCAGACATGATGGCACACTTGAGAGGCAGAGGCAGGAAGATCTCTGTGAGTCTGAGGCTAGCCTAGTCTACATAGTAAGTTCTAGGGCAGCCCAGAACTAGGCTATGAAGAGAGACCTAGTCTCAACCAAAGCAAATAATTAATAATAATAATAATAATAATAATGGCAAATTTCTGGCTACATCCTCACCCTCCTGATCTGAAACAGAGGTCTGGCAGAGCTGCCTCCTGCCAGTAGCCCTCAACTCCTTCAACTGACCAATCCAGGCCATCCAGATAAGATTAAGATCTGAGCTGGACATGTTCACCAAAAGTTGTGGGACCGTTATTTTTCCTTTCTTTGCTAAGATAACCAGTCCAAAGCTAGGGGAGGGGCCTCATCCAAAGCCACTAAAACCAAGTAAATGCCCCCACTCCTCCTATGGGGTCAGACTTTGCCTTCCCAAGCCCCACCCCTGCCTTGCCTATGTTGTCTGTGTTCCCTGCTGTGTACCCCTTTACTGTCGATAAAGTTATTTTTTTCATCTGCTCATTCTGCAGCTGCGCCTGAGACTTCCCCAGTACTAGCTATGCTAGACATCTTTTTACCTGCCTTTTTTTTCCCTTGCACAGACAGTTTATATCAATTAACCCCCTGCCTCCTAGCCCTGCTGTCTGCACCCCTTTGATTCAGTATCTTCAGAGTACAGCAGGCTTCTGTGAGTTTGAGGCTTGACCCATTGTCCAGTTCTGTGGCTTCTTCAGTGAACAGTTCCCTCGCTTTCCTCAGCAGGCTTAGCATTTCTCTACACTGGGCTAGGTAGTGTCTATACTGTGATATGATTTTGATCTGAGAGCCAGGCTAGGAGATAGGATAATTCCCTGAGAGAGCTGGAAATGACTGTAGCCATAGTAGCCATAATAGCCACAGTTATACTTCTTCCCATAGTTCCTTCCTTGCAAGTGTTGCCTGGCTGCAAGGGGAGATGGGAAGTGTTGTTTGTTTGTTTGTTTGTTTGTTTAACAGTTTTATCATTCTAAACTCTAAAGGGATATAGAAAAATGTGGGGCAGGAACGTAGTTTTTTTTCATATTTGTTTTCGTCAGAGGAGGGTTTTTGTTGGAAGTGGGTAGTTCTTGAGCCATTGAGGAGGGGGCCCTTTGGTCACTTTGTAGAGAGAGCCATTGGGAGTGTCTAGGTGGAATGATCTGTTTGGGTATGGAGGGAAGCTCTGTAAGTAGAACACAGAGTAAGAAGATAAGTTTGACAATTAATAAAGAGGAAAGAAATGATGAACGGTAGGAGCCAGAGTGAAAGAGAACCGGAAACCCAGATATAGGAGGAGGCTTGTGGTTGAATGTTTATCTGGTCCTGTGCCTAGGGCCCTATCTCAAGCAAGCTAGGATTTGTTGGTGTGGAAGAGTCATCATTTGCAGAGGAAAGCACACACCCTATCCTCCGCCAGAGTGAGGCTGAGGCCCTTTTGATTTTGGAGTATTGCTGCAGTCAAGGAATTGAGCTGGTCAGGAAGGATGCTAAGCTGACCTTGGCTTTCTCTAAGGCTTCTTGAGAGCTAGTCAGAGAGGGCAGCTGATGCTCCGGTCCAGCTGTTTTCGTTCTGAGTCTAAAACAAAGAGCGGCAAAAAGAGGCCCAAGCTGGATGGCCCACAGGTCACTGATTCTGCTTTTAGAAATCACCTGAATGGCTTTTAGAGGTTTGGGGGTGCTGTACTCTCAGTAGCTGTTTCAAGCTGACACATGGTTGATGAGGTGGTTAGCAGTCAGATTGCCTCAGAAGAGCCTCAGAAGAGGGTCCATCCAAGGGGCTGTGATAAAACTTAACAGCGGCCCAAGGTCCAGAACCTACCACGGACAACTGCGATCGCCAGTGTCAGCCAGCTGATAGGTGGTCTAACGGGAAAATGTAATTTCTGAGGCTGATCCCTAGGTCCTCTCTTCACACAGTTAGCTAGCTGAGCCCCAAGGAAACAAACTCTGGAATGGAGGTTTACTGTGAAGGCTGAAGAGAGCCAGCACTTCTAAAGAGGCAGCCAGGCTGCTCCAGTCTGCAGTCCAATTCCCAACAATGGTTCAGTAGTAGCTGTGAATGGAAGTCCAAGGATCTAGCAGTTACTCAGTCCCACATGGCAAGCAGGCGAAGGAGCGAGAGCCTTCTTTATTGTTTCTACTTCCATTTTTATATCCTGAATGATTTTGTTCAATTCCTTCACCTGTTTGTTTGTATTTTCCTGTAATTCTTTAAGGGATTTTTGTGTTTCCTCTTTAAGGACTTCTACTTATTTAGCTGTGTTCACCTGTATTTCTTTAAGGGAGTTAAGTTATTAATGCCCTTCTTAAAATCCTCTACCAGCATCATGAGATATGATTTTAAATCCGAATCTTGCTTTTTCTGGTGTATTGGGGTATCCAGGACTCGCTGTGGTGGGAGACCTGGGTTCTAATGATGCCAAATAGTCTTAGTTTCTGTTGGTAAGATGTTTGTCTTTCGCCATCTGGCAATCTCTGGTGTTAGATGTTCTTGTTTTCTCTGGCTGGATCTTGTTCCTCCTGTGAGTCTGTAAGCCTGTGTCAGCACTCCTGGGAGACTACCTCTCTCCTGGAAAGACCAGTGCACAAAGGATTAAGGATCAACTCCACCTCATGGCTGCAGATGTAGCCCCATAGGACTGAGAAGCTCTGTTGCTTCTGCGGCCCATGCTCTCCTTTGCCTTGTCTCACTATTCTTAAAGTACTAATTAATTAGAGGGAAGAAATTTACCATTTCTGTGCGAAAAGTCATCTCCCGTTCCAAAGATGAAAGGTGAGAAAAATGATGGTCATTTTCAAAAAGTGTTATTAAGTGTAACCTAGGGGGAAATAAACATATTATAGCAAGAATAGGCTTCAAAACCAGCACTAAATCACTTTTAGCATTGAGAAAGACACAAAAATGAAAACAACTTTTGTAATAAATGTTGAGATAATTTTACAATTTACTTATGAACTTGTATATGCTCAAGAGAGCATTTATCATTCAGCATAGCCCACCCTCCAAAATATTTAACTCCATCCTTTGGTGGTTTGTTTTTGTTTGTTTTAAAGATTTCTTTTATGTATGAGAGTATACTGTCACTGTCTTCTTCAGACATGTTAGAAGACAGCATCAGATTTCATTACAGATGGTCATGGGCCACCATATGGTTGCTGGGGATTGAACTCAGGACCTCTGGAAGAACAGCCAATGCTCTTAACCACTGAGCCATCTCTGCAGCCTCCTCTCCATTCTCATATGTTCTTGCATATCTAAAGCTTCTGTACATCCTCCATTCTTTTTCCACTCCAAGCTCTTTAGCAATACAGGAAGGACTGTGTGTTTCTTTTGTGTTGCAGGAATGAGTGCAATATACCAGGTTTGGAAAATACTTTTGTAAATATTGAAAAGCACTTTAAATGTAATCTACTTAAAAATCACTTTCGAATATGGTAATCTTAAAAGAAGAATAAGCTCATATAAAGAATAACCTTTTAATTCTCCCACAGGCCTGTTTGTGAAGGTATATTAGCAGTGAAACTCAGTGGCTGTTGTTGGTACACAAAAGGGTGTGAGGGTGAACTAGTCATGGTTAGGAAATGCTCTGCCCTTGGTTATAAAACACTTCCCAACAAAATTAAAACCCCAAGTCCATATGTCAGTGCTTCTCTCCTGAATATGCATGTAAATCCAACAGTGTGAAGGAGTGGCTCTTCCTGGTCCAGCCTCAGTACCCACATCAAAATCGCTCCACAGAGCAGATCACAGAGCAGCACAGCCCAGGAAACATGGGATAGACCCAAGACTTCTTACAAGCACAAAACCCGAGGTCGGGCAGCAATGAAAGTACCCCAGGTAAAGTTACGACTTTGTGCACATGATTTAAAAAGAAACATTTTTTATAAAATTGAGAGCCAGTGAATGCCCACTGATGGGCTCAAAGCATTTCTGCCATACCACTGCAGAAAGGCTTCTCCTTATTTTGAGGCAGGTCTCACTATATAGCCTTGGCTGGCCTCAAACTCAACAACCCTTTCACCTTGGCTTCTAAGTTCTGAAATTACAATTTCCAGTTCAAAAAAAAATTATCTTCCTTTTCATGACTTAGTTAGTGAGTATTCCTAAGACTTTACCTCTAAACTCATGTCAATAATAATGTACAGGTACTACAAGGTAATGAAGGCTTTAGGTGAGGCAAACTGAAAAGCCTTGTGAGAATGGGAAATATTTGCAGAAACACAGTAGTGAGTCTTCAGAAAAGCAAAAACATCTTAATTTGAGGGACTGGAGAGATGGCTCTGCAGTTACGATGACCCAGCATCTACACTGCAGCTCCAGGGAGTCTGACACCCTCATCAGGTTTCCATGAGCATACACATGGTGCACAAACAAGCAAACATGCAGACAAAACACCTATACACATACAGTATTTTAATTCATTGGTTACTATCCTCTGGGACATCTGCACTGTAAATGCTGTGCACACATACTTTGTACAGAAGTAATGTATAGGTATAAAGTGGCATGGGTGTTCATGTTGCAAAAAATCTAGGCAGGAAGGTTTGTTTGGCTATTGACAAAGAGTAGTGGAAAGCTTTAACCTATATATTTCTATGTATTTCAAGTCGAGACAAAAAACCTTACCAGTGCAAAATCCCCACAAAGATAGCTGGAAGAGAAGAGAAAAAAAGGAAGTAATTAAAAACTGCTTTGTTATTTAATGCCTTTAATATAAGCACGTCAAATGAACTGCACACCTAGAGTAAGAGCTTACTAAGCTAGATGGCCAGCTGCTTCTGTCTACCTGGACCAGAACAACAGCCGAGAAGGATGTGAATCAGATGGAGCCATGTATATCTGCAGGTGGGAAGGACCCAGGTACTTTAGACACTCTCTTAGACCATTTTGAGAATAGAGATGGCTTGATAGTATTGTAATCTTTCAGTACGATTCCCTGTTGTTTCCTATTCTCTCTTTCCTTTATATAAAAAAAATTTTTAAAGCACATATACTATGCCCAGGTACGATTCTTTCAGAAAAGACTCTGGCTTATAGAAACCAGCCTAGAACACTGTCCCTTGCACACATCAGAATACCGTAAAGTGCAGGAAATCACTTATTTAGCCACATACTTGCAAGTTAAGTTGTGCTTTCCAGGTCCTGAGGAACTGCCAGCTACTGTATCTAGGTCCCCTGGATCTAGGCAACCCAAGGGCCAAAATGAGTCCCTGGTGTGAGGCTCCCAGGGAATGAGGACCAGGTGGTCCAATTTTCCTGTTGTTCTGGGTGTGCAGCTCCCTGCAGAACTACAAACATAGTGACCAGGAGGCTGTCTGTTTGCAAGGACATCTTGGAGCTGACAGCAAGGATGGGGCTGGGGACAGACCAAACTAAATGCTGCCAAGTCCTGCTGCTTACAGAGACCCATTGGCTCTTCCTGAATGAGTGCCCTTTCGTCGCAAAAGCTTTCACTAATTTCCAAACTTTGAAGAAGTTGATTTTGATAATATCTCCTGTCCTTGCTGTCATGGAAGGGTTACCTCACTCAGTTACTGCAGAACTCCCACAGAGACTTTGTAGTAGGACTCAAAGTCTTATCCTATGGCTGCCCCAAGATCACTTGACAAGATACTTCAATACAACCTTCCTAAAATACCTTTTAAAAAAGCTATTCATCTGGGCTAACAGAACAAATGCAAAACAACCCAATGCAGAAACATAAAATTGTCATGTTGAAATGCCTAACACAACTCCTCTTTGCCTATATAACTGGGATATGCTGGGCTCATCTTGAATTCCTCTCAGATTTGCTTAAATCAGCATGGGCAAAGTATAACCTATGATCTGTTTTTTTGTAATATCCTCAAGCTAAAAATGTTCTTTATATTTTCGAAAGGTTATAAAAACAATGATCAATAGAGACTACGCCATCCCTCACAGAAACCAAACGCAAATATCCTCTGCACCACTCTGAAATGAAACCCTCAACTGGACAAAACTGTTCTGAGATGAAGTTTACACAATAATGGCAGAGGTTGTTCTATTTGACTATATTTATTTCTTCTTCCCCAGTCTTGATATATACTGGGAAATATTTAAAACTACATTTTAAAATAAAAAGATGGAGGAAACGGCTTCAGGGTATGACAGAGTTTGCTCTGCAAGCATGAGGACCTAAGTTCAGTTCCCCTGGACCCACGTGATAAAGCCAGGTGTGGCTACATATTATATAAACCAAGTTTAGGAGGCCATGAAAGGTCGCTGGTCAGTTAACCTAGACTGAATGATTATATTTCGTTGGGGAACCTATCTCAATCAAGTGAGATAGTGACAGAAAATCACATATCCTGCTCTGGCTTCTGTACATGTGTACAGAGTAGTGTGCACACCCCATATTCACGTGCATGAGCAAGTGCACACGCACACACAGCCAAATCTGTGATCAATCCATCTATCATTCCAAAGATTCTCACAAACTGTTGCTATCTCTCATCACCTTCTGGACCACCTCCCACCAAAGGTCTATTTATGTATAGCTCAGCTTGCCTTTCCCACTTGTCTATTCAAGTTAACCTTAAAAAGTTTCCCACTTTTAAGTATCTGTAATCTTCCTTTTTCCTTTCTGTTTAGTGGTGCTTAGCTTGGGAATCTCTCCTTGCAGTCCAATGCTTCTACTTTCACTTAGAAGTGAATGATGCTCAATCCATAATCCCCATTCCCTTCCGCCTCTGCTGCTGCTCCTCAGTCTCACTGGCTGCCCTCTTGATCAGTGTCCTCTACCCACTCCTGTGCCACTATCATTGAGAGCGTGGAGCCTGCTCCTAGTAAGAATTATCCATCTATTCTTTCTCAGTCCACCTCCAGTCCACAGTAGACAGTTCAACCCTCACACTCTCAAACGCACACTCTGATCAAGCAGCCTTCCAAGGTTGAAAGACTCATTCATTGCCAACATCACATAGCTACCAAGTGCCATGGACGGTTCTCATTAACATGAACAAATCATGTCTTAAATATATATAATGCTATTTTTATATAAAGTGCACATTTTATGTTATAGTAGCTCATTAAAAAGTTTCAAAGAGAACAGCCTTCCCAGGGAATAGCACACCACCTGGTTATCTGGTATCAAATGGTTAGCTCTGAAAACATATGCATCCAAGTAACATTATATGGACTGAGAAGGTTGTATTTATCGAGTTAGGTATCAGTGTGTGTGTAACATTTAAAGAAAAAAAACCATGAATTTGAAGGAGAGTAAGGGAAATGCATGAAAGGGTGAGGGAAGAAGAAGGGGAGGATAGAAATGATGTGATTTTATTAAAATCTGGGATTAAAAAGTAATTTAAAAAGAAAGAAAAGAATCTATGCCTTCACACGGAATGAGTTCAAATCCCTCACACCCCGTTCTGAGCTGGACTGCTCCCCACAGCCTCCTCCTACTACTAGACTTTGTTCTCACACCATGCTGTCTTACTGTTAGGACCTGGATCCTGCCCTTCTGTAAGCATCACACACACATCCCCCACTTATCACATCCAAATACTAGCCCTTCCCTAAAACTCAGGTTCTATCCTTTTCTAAAAGTCCTCTCTGATACAGCATCTTACATCCACTCTCTCCTGAACATTCACTCAGTAACGTGAGCTATTATTTCACTAGCCGCTCAGGGGTAACTCCCGCGTGTAACTCTTGGAACACTGGAACTTGGACTTGGGAAAACCACCCATGTTGATTGTGGACTTGGCATGGGTCTGCTTGCATAAACATCAGATGGAAATATAAATATGACTTTCAAATCTTCCTTAATTACTGCTGTTAGCACTTCAATGTGGCAACTCATCTTATTTTTACATCAGCATTCAAATAGGTCAGGATGGGAGGAGGTGACAACAACTTAAATTGAAGCGTTTATATCAGCAGCTAGGCTCAAATACCAGACAACAGCAATATTTGAGTTATAGCAGAAAGCTACCAAAACTTAGAGGAATAAATGGAAGAAGTGCAAACCCCCCACCCGCACCCCGAGTTGCTCAGCAGGATGGAAATAAGCGTCTGTCAGCAGGTTTAACATATCTACCCTCCTCCTTCCTCCACTATTGGTGATCTCAGCTAAGGACCTTTTATTTCAAAAAACAAAGAAACATAATTCCATCTGGAAGGTAGACAACCTCTTCTACGCTCTGATTAGGATAACATTTTGTTGGTGTGTAGGTGACCACTAAGTTGGAAAATCTCGCAAAAAAAAAAAAAAAAAAAAAGTTTTAAAACAAGAACTAGAAGTCTGAGAATTCCTGGCATGCAATTCTCAGATCTCACCACCAACTCATCCAACAATCCAAACACTAGTGTCTCCAAGACCCAAACAAACCCTTCAAGTCTCTACGCTGGGAGAAAAACCCTGCACAGCCTCGGCTGGAACACTGAGCAGACTCACCTAGGCCAAAGAGGGTTCTGTGGGAGAACCGATGCATCTGCAGTGCCTGCACCTTTTCGCGAAAGTGGTCCAGGAGATTAAAGAGGAAGTGGAAGCGGTTAAGAAGAAGGAGCTTGGCAACCTCTTCCAGCTGAAAGTAATTTTGTGCGTTCAGACTTTGGATCCTCCGCGCCGCGTAGTTGCGGGCGCCCGAGGGCAGTTTCCTGCCGCCTAGGAGGAAATGCTGCAGCAACGACCACTTCGTTCTCTCCTGGGGCGCGCTTCGCTCCTGCTGGGGCTCCATGGTCGCTGCACTCCACCTCCTCCTCGCCTGCCCCGTGCAGGAAGACTGTGGCCTGTCTGAGCTCCCTTCCCTGAGCTTACTCCTTGTCGGCCCCACCATCTTCTCATAGCCCGTGATCAGGTGGATGGAGCTGGATCACCGCTGGGCAATGTCCGGGGGCCGGACACACCACCAGGCAGCCTCAACGACCAGCCACCGTTGCGGGCAGCCTCGTCGTCATGGCGACCGTGAAACAAGGATGGCGAGCGTGCGGTCTAGGCAATCTTGCGCTGTCCACGTGCAGCCCAGCCCGCGCGCCCCTGAGCAGGACTTGTAAGAGGTGTGGCCTTTCCCAGGGTCTGGGCGTTGGGGTTCGCCTAGGTTTTCCCCTACAGGACAGTCTTTGGTTCATTAAGTAACACTGTTCTAACAAAATCACTCAGTTTCTGGCCAGAAGGACGGTTGAGCTCAGAGTGTTCAACAACTCCTAAACAAGAAGCCGCCCTGAACCAAAGAAAGCCAGTCCTGACCTTGCATTCTCTATAGAGGACTATAAAGACCACCACCACGTTCCAGGTCTTATGTCAGTCTGTTTGGCTGCAGTAAACCCCATTTTGGTTTAGGACTTCTTGAACTCCCTAATTCCCACAATCGCCTTGCCTACCTTTATGACTTTAATTTCCACTTCTCTGAACACAGATCTTCCTGTTGTTGCTAGTGAGACCCACATCAGGAACGCCCCCCCTCCCCACTTCCCTGCCCTTCCCTTTCTCCCTCACCCTCCACAAATCCATGCATCCCCATGGTTTGCCCAGCCGTTTCTTCTGCCTTCTACTCCTGGCCCCTTTTTCTAGTCCACATTATTTGAGAGCTCACTGGAAGTTCTATTCATCTGCTCCCTAATCTAAATAAACACATGTGAAACAAGTAAGTGCTGTTGCTATCAATTTGTTGTTTTGTAAGATTTTTCTCAAGCTGCATTTCTGCATTCCTGGCACTGTTTGCTGTTTAAGATGTTTTATTCTTCAGTGCAGACGAAACAGAAGACCACAAATAGGGTGCTTTGCTCACATTTGAACAGGTTGTACATTTTGTTTGCCCATCTTTGAGTTTAAAATACATGGTATTGGTGTTTGGCAAACACACACACACACACACACAAACACAATGTACAATTGAGACATCTTAACTCTGTAGTCCAGATCTCAAACTCCTTCCTTTCTCAGCCTCTCTATCCTAGGATTATAATTTTTGGCACCATATTCCTCTGGCAGAACTCTATTCTTAAATGAATACACAATGTCTAAATGGAAATCTTATCTTTAATGTAAGCATTTTAATTCTGTATTTTGTAGCAATCAAGGAAGCATGGGGATTACTGCCACACCCACTCCAGTGAAGTCTGTGTGGCAAGCCCAAAAGCTTGGACGCAGCCCTGGGGTAAAAAGTTTCACAGAAACTTAGTCTCCTGGAGTCTTGGCATCCCATAGCATGAATGCTCCAAACTTGTCCTTGCATGGACAGTGCACTTTCTTTCAGTATTGTTTTATTATAGGTGCCTCCAAGCAATGATTTGTCAAATACCTAAGTTAGATTGAACTTTGCCTCCTGGCCTTCACCAATGTCCTAGGCAGCCCTTGAGCCTACCCTGGGCTTGGAATTTTGTAAGAATGTTACCTATTCTGATGAATTGCCTCTAGTATTGAAAGAAAGATAGTGGAAGAAATCAGGTATTACTATCTACTACATAGAGTTAGAAATTTCAGGGCAAGCTTAGCAAAGTAAGTTTAGAATTCTTGTTATAGTTATGTATGGCAGACTACATTACTTAATAGAAGAAAGTCCCCCACAAAATCACTTAGAATAACAGCCGAGTCACTCCTGTGTACAGGAATTTACAATGGTTTAGGGAGAAGATGGGGTTGTGGTTTAAGGAGGAACTAGAGTATTGCATTATTCATGAGAAGGTTAGCTAGAGCAGAACTCCCTACACATACTTTCACTAGCCCAGAGGAATAGCATAGTTAGGTATTTACTAAGAACTTGCTGGTGGTGGATTAAACAATGAATCAGAATTAGAACTATGGCTTGGGTGTGAAAGCCCTTGCCCCAGGAGCTTAACGACCTCACACCTGGCTTCTAAGAATATAGCTGACCTTAGATAGAGCTGACTTTGTCTCAGTTGTTGCATTGCCTAGTTCCTGCAAGTCTTTATGTATGTATCCTTCTGTTTTGTAAAGTCATTAAGCATCAGGTAACCTCAATGTACCTTGGCTGATGTGTCACCCAACTTCTTCTGTAATATAAGTCTGATGCTCACTTTCAGAAATTACATTCAGATCAACACTCCCTTGTGTTCGACTCTGTCACCCTGCCAACTCCTTGCCTACCTGGGTACCAGGACCCTGATTATCCCGCGGGTTGAGGGGCTGACTGAGTCCAGTCTGTAGCAATTACCTCTTCCTTTCTTGTTAACTTTTCCCTGTACTTTCTTTCCCTTGTCCGTGAAGCATATAGGGACCTATGGCCCATCCTTAAAAGTAAAATCTAGTCCCTCTCACCCTTTAAAAATACTTTTATGTGGATATTCATTGTGCTATTAATTGTTATCAATAAAATATTAGAAATAGTCTCAACATCAAGTACTAAGTTCTAGAATTACTCATGGCATGCAGCATCGGGGCCATTAATTCATTTTTGAGTGAATAGTTAGTGATAATAGAAAATATTTCCTATTAGTGCTAAAGGAAAAATAAACATGATGTGTTTCCTAAATCTAGTCCAATATATAGTGGTATATGAGGTTTTAATGTCAACTCATCACCTGAGTAGGGAACCCCGAGGAGCTGTCCTGAAATTAGTCCCAAAACTCTTCAATTTAGCTTCAGGAAAATCCTTAGAACAAGGCAGAAATCAGCCACATTCTTTGCTAAAATACCACAAGAATAGACTTAACATCTAAGTTGCTAATATTGTTCCCCTCTGAAATCTCTTGAACATATTGCTCCCCTCTGAAATCTCTTGAACTGGGCTGCCACAGTCCATACTGTTCCTAGTACTACTGTCTACCAAGTTTCTATGAGGATGGCCTGCCAACCTCATGGATTTGAACTGCTTTCCTAGTTCAAAGCCCCCAAATCATGCACATATCTCCCAAACCCAGCATGGTCAGTCCTGACATTGCAATAGCCTGAAGTAGTGATAGCAGAGTCCATGGCCGTCATGGTGGGGAAAACATGGCAGCCGGCAGGCAGGCATCTACTGGAGCAGTAGCTAAGGGCTTACACACCGAGAAAATAGCCACAAGGCAGAGATGGAACCAAGCACTTAAACATCTGAGCCTGTGGGGGACATTCTTATTCAAACACATCTCTGATTGAGAAGATTATCTCTCTTACCTAAAGGTACTTTATCCAGCTATATATCTAAAATTTGCCTATGTACCACCCTTTTTGATTCAATCAGTTTTTAAATGTTTTGTGAAATTATAATATAATCATATTTCCCCTTCCCTCCAAACCCTCTCAATACCCCTCCTTGCTCTCTTCAAAATGCATGGCCTCAGAGCTGGAGAGATGGCTCAGAAGATTAAGAGCATTTGTTGTTCTTGCAGAGTACCTGGGTCCAGTTCCCAATAACCATATGATGGTTCTCCGCTATCTGTAACTCTAGTTCCAGAGAACATGACACATAAATCAATAATCTTTTAAAAAAGAAAAATAAATTCACGGTCTCTTTTTTCACTAACTTTTGTTATATACATACATATATACATATACATATATACATACATACATGTACATATATAGTACTATATATATATATTCTTAAATACAACCTTCTCAGTCTATGTATGCTACTTGTATGTATGCTTTCAGGGCTGACAGTTTGGCATTGGTGTGCCCTCTCCTGTAGAAGACTATTCCTCCACTTTCTGCATTCCTTAGTTGCCTGCAGTTCTTTAAGTAGGGTTGCAATCTCTTGGGCTTGCCCTGTCCACTTTGCCATGTCTATTGCTTTAGTTCTGGTTCTGCTCGTGTTTAGGCAGTTACATTGTGATACTTTATGAATGTAGCTTCTCTGGTAGGTCTCCTGTTCCTCTGGTTCTTACAATCTTCACCCCCCTCCCCGCCCCCACATCACCAATGACCCCTGGTCAGAGATGTGTTTTTTAGATGTATTCGTTGGGACTAAGCTCCACATCTTTTCATTTTGATTGGTTGTGGTTTTCTCTAATAGTTTCCTTGATGAGAGGTGAGGACTACACTTCTCTGTGGGCTGAAGGACAGGTATTTAGAATGTAATCAGGGATTATGCTGTTTTAGTAAAGTGGCAGTTTCAGGTTCTTCAAGACCCGGGACTTTACTAGCCCTGAAGAGTTGGCTAGGTTTCCAGTACCAGCAGGTCTTAAATCGGTTTAAAGACAAGCTGTTTACCACAGGCATGTATGCCACTGTTGCACCCCTAAAGCTGCCATGCCATGCTGGCCATTGTGGTTCACAGGCATCATAGCTGGGTAGGGCTGTGCTGGCCATTGTGGTTCACAGGCATCATAGCTGGGTAGGGCTGTGCTGGCCATTGTGGTTCACAGGCATCATAGCTGGGTAGGGCTGTGCTGGCCATTGTGGTACACAGGCATCATAGCTGGGTAGGGCTGTGCTGGCCATTGTGGTTCACAGGCATCATAGCTGGGTAGGGCTGTGCTAGCCATTGTGGTACACAGGCATCATAGCTGGGTAGGGCTGTGCTGGCCATTGTGGTACACAGGCATCATAGCTGGGTAGGGCTGTGCTGGCCATTGTGGTTCACAGGCATCATAGCTGGGTAGGGCTGTGCTGGCCATTGTGGTTCACAGGCATCATAGCTGGGTAGGGCTCTTGGTTGCCTCCGGCTTGGATGCTTGCACGATGCCTTATGTTATCATAAAAGCCAGTTCCCCAGGAGGAGCCACTCAGGCCATTTCCTGCTCCGGAGCCTCTGACGTGCATGGTGTCTTCAGCTATAGGGACTTACGTTCTACCTTTGGGGAAAACCAAGGGCAATAACAATAGCCTGTAGGTTTGGGGACTCCTTTGGACAACTCTGCCCACAATTCAGAAGAAGGCTTCTCATGCCTGCTGTTTGGGTTATTATTAGATGGTTTTTAGCCATTGGAAAGAGCATTGGTAACCCAGGTAGAAAATTTCCGTTTAACTATATATGTATGTTTATATGTCTATGACTTTTTCAGATGTCCTTACTGATGTTTTATGTCCCCTTTCTCCTTCCATATTTATTCACCTCTTTAATCAAAGCTTCATTTCCAATTTCCCCCTCAGATCGCTTATACCTGGCTATTCCCCTTTCTATTGCTCCCTGAATCAAAACCTCTTTTTACTTTCTTATTTCCAACAGTTACTCCAGGATATATACTCACATTTGGGTATTTGGCATTTGGAGCCTCGAATCTTTTCTAGTTCCTTTCATTTATGTGAAATTGTCAAGATTTCACTTTTCTTTATATAAGACTAAAATTTCACAGTGTACATGTACACACATTTCACAGAGTGTGTATGCATCACAGTTTTGTTGTCTGTCCTTCAGTTGAAGGGTATTTAGGTTGCATCTATTTCCTAGATATTATTAATAAAGTGGTCAGTAAGGTTTGGTTTTTTTTTTTTTTTTCATTAAAAAATGCAACTAAGCTGTATAACCAGCAGATGGCAGTAATGACCTATAAATCAGTATTTTAATTTTTTTTTTTTAAATCAAACCAGCATTTCGTTAATCCTTCTCTAAACAACTACGTCCTGATTAGCAGATCAGCTTAGAGTTGTTGGTGACTCTCCTGACTCTGCCTCTCAAGTCCTAGGATTAGAATCACATGCTTTCCTGGGTGGAAGAATGCATTCTAACATTAAATTAAAAAAAAAAAAAAAAATCTAGCCTTGTGCTAGATCAGTGCCCAAGATATGAAATTTAGAGAAACTCAAAATGTAACACCAAATAAATACAATTTTACTGCATATATCAAAAGATAAAGGTGTCTTTGTGACCAATGTTTAGTTTCCCAAATTGTGTCACTGAGAGCCCTTCCTTTCTTGTTAAGTTCAATGATTTTTTGTTTGGTTGGTTTGGTTTGATTTTGATTTTTAGGGTTTTGGAGGGGTATTTTGCAAGGTTTGGGGGTATATTTTGGGGGTGTTTGTTTGTTTTTAGCTTTGAACAAGTACACAGGCACAAATTAAAGCAGTTAGGCTCTAGCTATATCTAGCCTGGCTACACTAAGCAAAGTATGTGAACAATTCAGCTACCACAATTCTGAAAACTTTATAAACTTTCCACTCACTATTAAATCATTTAAAACAATTGGTTTCATGTAAATTAACATTCTCACACACAAAAAAGTGAGATTTTGTTCATGCAGTTTCACAACTTCTTGTATGTTAAGATGGTTTTTCTTTTTAGTTACATTTTTAATTTTTCATACAATATATTTTGATCATATTATTTTTCCAAATCATCGCAGATTCTCTCCACCTCCCTACTAATTCAACTCCATATTTTTTTCTTTCCTGTGGACCCCCCAAAGATACTAAAGGAAAAGAGAATAAAACAAAACAAAAATTATGCCCCCCCAAAGAGCAAATGCCCACAAAAATTCCATTTTGCATTAGCCAACGACTCCTGTACATGGGGCCTGCTCTGGAATGCAGTGTTCCTAACAGGTATCAATCATAGATAATTTCATGGTATCCCACCAAACTGGAAAACCTACAAGAAATGGATGAATGTCTTAGCAAATATAATCTCTGGAAGTTAAATCAAGATGAAATAAACAATTTAAACTAACTCATAACTCACAGTGAAATAGAAGCAATAATTAAAATTCTCCCAACCAGGGGCAGAAGAGGTCACCCAGTGGTTTAGAGCACTGGCGGCTCCTCCAGAAGATCAGGGTTTGATTCCCACCACCCACATAGCAGCTCAAAGCTGCTCTAATTCCAGGTCCAGGAACCAATGCCCTCTGCTGGCCTCCGTGGGCACCAGGCACACACATGGAATGCAGACATACATGAAGACAAGCGTCTGTACACATACATTCTAACTTAATGGAGACAAACAAACAAAAAACTCCCAACCAAAAATGCCTAGACTTTAAACAGAGAACTAATGCCAATACTCCTCGTGTAATTCCTTAAAATAGAGAGATAACATTTCCTAATCCTTCTTATGATTTCACAATTATCCTGAAACCAAAGCCACATAAAGACTCAAGGGAAAAAGGTAATTAGAAATCAATATCCTTTATGACCATAGATATAAAAATCTCAATTAAATACTTATAAATTGAATTCAAGAACACGTCAAAATATTTTCTACTATGAGGCCAGAAAAATGGATCGAAACATTGACTACTCTTCCAGAGGACCTGGATTAGGTTCCCAGTACCCATATAGCAGCTTACAACCATCTGTAGCTCTAGTTCCAGAAGATCCAACACTCCTTCTTCCCTCCTGGAGTATTGCATGAATGTGGTGCGCAAGCAAACATGCATGTAAATGATTGTAGACATTAAATAAGTAAATAAATAAGTTAATATTTTAAAGAGGTTATCCACCACAGTCATATGGTTTTCACTGCAAAGATACAGGATTGATTCAACATACCAAAATCAATTAATGTAACACACAACATAAACAGACTGAAGGACCAAATGTACACAACCATCTCCTTAGATGCAGAAAAGGCTTTTGACAATAATTCCAGAATTAGTTATTCACAAAGATGATAACCAAGTTCTTAGTGCCTCAATTATGTGAGCTGTATTGTTGAATCTCATTCCAAAATTATAGGGCTACCATATCATTTAGTTTTCTTGTTCAATTATCCTGCTGTAAGAGATTGACTACAGGTCTAAAGGGGGAAAAAAAATCAGTCTCTTTGTTTAGTAATGTGTTGCAATTTTTTTTATCCAAAAGGGCTGACCATCCAGCTGAGCCTGGCTCTACCCTGAGAACCTCCTGCCTCAGTTGTGCACCTTGATGCTGATGTGTATGCCCTTCTGCAAGGCTATAATTTCTAGGTAATTTGAAATTTGTTTGTTTTTATATAAAACGATTTTCTTCTACACATTGTCTCTACTAAAAACTGTCTTTGAAGTCATGTATTTCATAGAATACCTGTGTGTCCAAGTTCCTGCCGTGCCTTTCCAGATGCCTTTCTGAACTTAAGGGAGCAGAGTCTTATTTTGGCTCCCAGAGCAAGTGGTGTGGGTGCTAGCTCATATCAATACCAATAAACAGAAAAGGGGGTACAGGAGCCCATCTGGACCTCAGTTCTTAAGTTGGTGCTATCTTCCTCCTCCAGTTAATCACTTCCAAAATGCCCTCACAGACACTTCTACCAGTGCGCCTCAATGGTCAAGTTGGCAACCCACCTTAACAACTATGGGTCAAGACCACATAGTTGGACCACCAGGCCCTTGTTTGGAACAGCAGAATCCATTTCCATTTAGATACTGACTCATCTCTCAAGACAAATCCACAAGTTTAAAATGCTTAAACCACGTAGCCATCTTCCCAGCCCCAGACTTTATATTCTTAATGAAGTGTGCACACCCAGTTCAGACACATCAAGACAAATGTGACTTCACCAGACCCTTCTGCACATGATTATTACTGCTTCTACTTCTCTGCTGCTTTGAGACAGCCCAATGAAGCTTACTCAGATGTCAACCCCATGCTGTTTGCACATCGATGTCACCTAAATTGTGTTAAGTAACCCTCTTTGTGTAAAAGTTTCCCAGACTTTGTGAAAACAGCAGAAAATTGTAACTCCCCCCCCCCCCCCCGCCTGAAACCTGGCTGCTCAGGTTTCATTGTTAGCACGAAGAGAGCATGGGAGTGGAGCCTGCCGCCCTATCATTCTGCCACCCCCACTGCTGCTACCTGCCGCCTAGCTGTTCCAGAGCCAAACACGTGGTCACCTGCAACTAGACTCCAGAATGATTTGGCAGGAATGGGCCCCTTCCCCCTTCTTCATAACCCGGTGCACTGAATAGTAAAATTGGGCTTTGATCAGAACCTTGTCTTAGCTCCGTTCTTTCTCTCGTCCATCTAGTTCCTTTTCTTTTAGCTTGAGTCTGCCACTTCAGTCATACCCCGTTCCTCACGAGCCGCTGGACGGCACGCAACAGTTTGGGTCCTGAACAGGGACCTGAAGAATGGCAGAAGGATTTTGTGGAGCTCCGCGGGAAAAGCAAATGGTCTTCATATGGGGCACTGGAGCAAACAAACAGGTACATGCTAGCACTAGCTTAAAATTTCATTCTTTAAAGTGTTGCTGAGGGTGCAGTAGGATACGAACTAAGCTTGAATCGGCACTAACCCAGCAGCGTATTAATCGGAACTAGAAACTGGAATCAGACGGTTGTTCCCAGCTTTCAGGAGCTGTTTCAGGCAAGAGGAGTAGGGCTTGAAGTACAATTGGTAAGAATTTTTTTAGATAGGATAGATAGCTGTTGCCCATGGTTCAAGGAAGAAGAAACAGTAGATTGCAGAACCTGGGAGAAAGTTGGTGAGGCCTTGGAAATCACTCAGGCAAATAATTTCGCCTTAGGCCTCTGGGCACTCCTAAAAGATGCTGTCCAAGTTGCTACCTCTCCGGGGTCGAATTGTACCCAGGCAGAGCTTGTAGAATCTCAGGAAGAGCACCTATCGGAGAGGGCCTTCTCAGAAAAGGGTCCTCTTAACTCTAAAATTGATAAATGTGGAAACTCTGATGATGAACTAATTTCAAACAAAAATCACTCAGTAGAGGAGCTGCCCATTATTTTGATGAGAATTGGCTTTCTTGCGAGTCTCCCGCTCCACCTATGGTCCCCATCTTGGGAGGTGCTACTCGTAGGGACATGTGACTAAGCAAGTTAGAGTTTGAAATTAGGCTTCAGAAGTTGACTAATGAGCTTCGGGAGCTAAAACGGATGTCAGAAGTGGGGAAGAGTAACTCTTCTGAAGTTCACCAGGTGCCGCTAGAAAGAGCTGTGAGTCAGGCTCCTGGGAGAGGACCGAATACGTCTAATACGCTAGCCTTTCCTGTGGTCGAGGTAGTTGACCAGCAAGATACTAGGGCCAGACATTACCAGACTTTGGATTTCAAGTTGATAAAGGAGTTATTGCTGTTGTACAATATGGCCCTTCAGCCCCATTCACTCAAGCGTTACTGGATACAGTCGTGGAGTCACACTTAACCCCCCTAGATTGGAAGACTCTTTGTAAGGCTACCCTGTCAGGAGGAGAATTTTTTGCTTTGGGATTCTGAATGGCGAGACGCCAGTAAGAAAACTGCCGCTTTAAATGCTCAGGCTGCTCCCGCCCCCAATGGAGGAGCTAGAGAAAGTATCCAAGGAGCTAAAGAGATCTGCAACCCTGTAGGTGGAACAACATGATGAACTAACCAGTACCCCGGAGCTCTTGACTCTAGCTGCATATGTATCAAAAGATGGCCTAGTCGGCCATCACTGGAAAGAGAGGCCAATTGGACACACAAACTTTATATGCCCCAGTACAGGGGAACGCCAGGGCCATAAAATGGGAATGGGTGGGTAGGGAAGTAGCGGGAGGGTATGGGGGACTTTTGGGATAGCATTGGAAATGTAATTGAGGAAAATACGTAATAAAAAATATTTTAAAAAATAAAATAAAATAAAATAAATAAAATAAAAAAGATGGCCTAGTCGGCCATCACTGGAAAGAGAGGCCCATTGGACATGCAAACTTTATATGCCCTAGTACAGGGGAATGCCAGGGCCAAAAGGTGGGAATGGGTGGGTAAGGGAGTGGGGGGGGGTATGGAGGACTTTTAGGATACCATTGGAAATGTAATTGAGGAAAATACGTAATAAAAAAATATTTAAAAAAAAATAAATGCTCAGGCTGGTAATTTAGACTGGAATAGCAACATGCTTTTAGGAGAGGGTCCATATGAGGGACAGACAAATCAGATTGATTTTCCCGTTGCAGTGTACACGCAGATCACGGCGGCTGTGCACCATGCTTGGGGACTGTTACCAGTTAAAGGAGATATTGGTGGAAGTTTAGCTAGCATTCAGCAGAGTTCTGATAAGCCATATCAGGACTTTGTGGACAGGCTTTTGATTTCAGCTAGTAGAATCCTTGGAAAGTCGGACACAGGAAGTCCTTTCGTTATGCAATTGGCTTATGAGAATGCTAACGCAATGTGCCGAGCTGCGATTCAACCGCGTAAGGGACAGACAGATTAGGCAGGATATGTCCATCTTTGTGCAGACATCGGGCCGTCTTGTGCAATTTTGCAGGGGATCCACGTACAAGCAATGCTCTCTCGGAAATGAGGGAATAATGCATGTTTTAAATGTGGAAGTTTGGATCATTTTAAAAGTAATTGTCCTAAGACCAAAGGTGCCGAGAATAGGCAAGCAGGCCGTGCCCCAGGAATTTGTCCCTGGTACAGTAAGGGCCACCACTGGGTCAGGGAGTGCAAGTCTAAGCCAGACGTTCTAAGCTGCCCGGTGCCTGGAAATGAGGGAAGGGGTCAGCCCCAGACCCCGACTTACTCGAAGAAAACAGCTTATGGGGCTATAAATCTGCTGCCCAGCCAAAAAGATCAGTTTTTGAGCTTGTCAGGTCAAACCCAGGAAATACAAGACTGGACCTCTATTCCACCATCTACGCAGTATTAACCCCAGAAATGGGAGTCCAAGCTCTGTCTACCGGAGTCTTTGGACCACTACCTGCAGAAACCTGTGGCTTTCTTTTAGGACGAAGCAGTTCTATTGTAAAAGGCCTGCAGATTTATCCACGTGTTATAAATAATGATTATGAAGGAGAAATTAAAATCATAGCTGCTTCCCCTCATGGTGTTATAACTGTACCCGCTAATCAGAGAATTGCTCAACTTACCTTAATCCCTTTATGTCAGTCACCGTATAGATTCTTTAAAAATATGAGAGGACAAAGTAGCTTTGACTCCTCTGGTGTGAATTGGGTTCAATCTATTACTAATCAGAGACCTAACCTTAAATTGACATTTGATGGAAAAAGCTTTGAAGGATTAGTAGATACTGGGGCCGATGTAACGATTATAAGAGGGCAGGACTGGCCCTCAAACTGGCCTTTGACTGACTCCTTAACTCACCTTCAAGAAACTGGGTATGCTAGTAACCCAAAATGTAGTTCCAAATTGCTAACCTGGAGAGATGGGGATGGAAAATCAGGAAAAATCCAGCCGTATGTTATGTCAAATTTGCCTGTAACTCTGTGGGGAAGAGATCTGTTGTCACAGATGGGCGTTGTAATGTACAGTTCTAAGGAGATGGTGACTGAGCAGACATTCAGGCAGGGACCTCTGCCTGGTCATGGACTAAAAAAGAAAGGACAGGGAATTAAGACTTTTGAAGATCCTAAACCTCACTCTAACACAAGAGGTTTAAGATATTTTCAGTAGTGGCCACTATCTTGCCTGCATCCCACAACAAAAAAAATCCAATGGCTCAATGATATTCCAGTGTGGGTAGACCAGTGGTCTTTACCTAAAGAAAAAATAGAAGCTGCTTCTTCACTAGTGCAGGAGCAGTTAGAAACAGAACATTTGGTGGAGTCTCAGTCTCCCTGGAATACACCAATTTTCATTATCAAGAAGAAATCGGGTAAATGGAGACTGTTACAAGATTTAAGAAAAGTGAATGAGACTATGGTACCTATGGGATCTTTGCAACCGGGGCTTCCCTCCCCAGTAGCCATTCCTAAGGGATATTATAAAATTGTGATAGATCTGAAATATTGTTTCTTTACCATCCCTTTGCATCCAAAGGATTGTGGAAGATTTGCTTTTAGTGTTCCTTCTGTAAAGGAACCTATGAAGAGATATCAATGGACGGTTCTCCTGCAGGGGATGGCTAATAGTCCCACCTTATGCCAGAGATTTGTGGCGCAGGCCATTCAGCCTGTGAGACAACAATGGCCAATGATTTACATCATTCATTTCACAAATGATGTTTTGATGGCGGGAAAAGACCCCCAGGATTTGCTTTTGTGTTATAGAGATTTACAAAAGGCTTTAGCTGAAAAAGGATTACAGATAGCTTCTGAAAATATACAAACTCAGGATCCTTATAATTATTTGGGTTTTAGACTGATCAAGCTGTTTTTCCCCAGAAGATAGTTATTCGTAGAGATAACTTAAGGACCTTAAATGATTTTCAAAAATTGTTAGGTGATATTAATTGGCTTTGCCCCTATTTAAAGCTTACTACAGGGGATTTGAAACCTTTATTTGATATTCTTAAAGGGAGTTCTGATCCTACTTCCCCTAGATCCCCAACCTCAGAAGGATTGCTGGCCTTACAGCTAGTGGAAAAAGCTATTGAGGAGCAATTTGTCACTTATCTAGATTACTCCTTGCCATTGCATCTATTAATTTTTAATACGACTCATGTGCCTATGGGACTGCTATGGCAAAAATCCCCTATAATGTGGATACATTCGAGGATTTCTCCTAAACGTAATATCTTGCCACATCATGAAGCAGTGGCCCAGATGATTATCACTGGAAGAAAGCAGGCACTAACTTATTTCGGCAAAGAGCCAGATATTATTGTTCAGCCTTACAGCGTCAGTCAAGACACTTGGCTGAAACAGCATAGTACGGATTGGTTGCTTGCACAAATAGGGTTTAATGGAACTATAGAGAGCCACTACCCCCAAGATAGGTTGATAAAACTTTTAAATGTACATGAGGTGATATTTCCTAAAATGACTTCCTTACAGCCTTTATGTAATGCTCTATTGATTTTTACTGATGGCTCCTCTAAAGGGTGAGCTGGATATCTTATTAATAATCAACAAGTTATCATAGAGACTCCTGGCCTTTTGGCTCAGTTAGCCGAATTAACAGCAGTACTGAAGGTCTTTCAGTCTGTGCATGAGGCTTTTAATATCTATACTGATCGTTTATATGTTGCACAATCAGTACCCTTTTTGGAGACCTGTGGTACATTTAACTTTAATACGCCGTCAGGATCCTTATTTTCAGAATTGCAAAACAACATTCTTGTCTGAAAAAATCCGTATTATATTGGCCACATACGATCTCACTCTGGTCTTCCTGGACCTTTAGCTGCAGGCAATGATTGCATTGACAGAGCTCTAATAGGAGAAGCCTTAATTTCAGATCCTGTTGCTTTGACCAAACGTGATCATGAAAGGTTTCACCTCTCTAGCCATACCCTAAGGCTCTGACATAAGATCACTAAGGAGCAAGCGAGAATGATTGTAAAACAATGTCCTAAATGTATTACATTATCTCCGGTGCCACATTTAGGAGACAATCCTAGAGGTCTTATGCCTAATCATATTTGGCAAATGGATATAACTCATTATACGGAATTTGGAAAATTAAAATATATACATGTTTGTTACAAACATGTATATATTTTAATACTTGTTCAGGATTTCTTTTTGCTTCTCTGCATACAGGAGAGGCTTCTAAAAACGTAATTGATCATTGCCTACAAGCCTTTAACGCATGGGATTGCCTAAACTTATTAAGACAGATAACAGGCCATCCTATTCTAGTAAAAATTTTGTTTCATTCTGTAAAGAATTCGGCATCACACACAAAACTGGAATTCCTTATAACCCCATGGGACAAGGAATAGTTGAACATGCTCATCGCACCTTAAAGAATTGGCTTTTTAAGACAAAATGGGCAGTTATATCCCCCAAAGTCACCAAAGGCACATCTTGCCTTTGCCTTATTTGTTCTAAATTTTTTGCTGATATTAAAGATCAGTCTGCAGCAGATTGCCACTGGCATCCAGTTACTTCTAATTCTTATGCATTGGTAAAATGGAAGGACCCACTAACAAATGGAAGGGTCCAGATCCTGTTCTAATCTGGGGAAGGGGCTCAGTCTGTGTTTTTTTCACAAGAAGAAGATGGAGCGTAATGGCTGCCTGAGAGATTAATTTGCCAGCTGGACACAGATCCTGAATCTTTTTGTAAGTATCACTCTGAGGGCTAAAAATTCCTCTTTTGCCTAGAAGTCAGTTGGGAACACAGGCTCCCAGGAAAGCTGCGGGTTTTCTTGCAACTCTCAGAGCCAGTTCCCCCACAAGGAGGCCAGAGACTAAGCTTGAGCCTTGCTAATTTGCAACTGAATAAAGTACCTGGACTTCCCCAAAAGAAGCTTTGCATTGTTACCTTCTCATTGTCTGGATCTTGTTTTTCAAGCAGGTCAATCAACACCCTTCAGCCTGAATGCAGCAGGCATGCATCCCTGCCCCCAAGATCATGCAGGTGGCAGCTACTAATTTTCATTCTAAAGACATTCCAGCACGTATTGTGGCTTTCAGTCTGATTTGTGATTAAGGTTTGCTACTAGGGCTAGAAAGGCAGAAATTTCAAATATTAGAAGAATATGGTGTTTATTCTGATAAGACAGGCTTAGTCCCTTAGCTGGTCTCCAGTTCTCCACCCTTGCTGCTATTGCAAGGTCCCCTTGGTTCTCAGGCTGTGGAAATATTAGAGATGAGGAGGGTGACCTCCAGCTCCTAATATAGCCTAAGAGCCACAAATTGTGGTGTTACTAGTTACATAATTCTTGTAGAGGCCTTGCTGAACCTGTGGTTGAAAATTCTCCCTTGGGAGCTGCACAGTACTCAGAACTGTGAATGCTGATTCGTGATAATATGAATACAGTATGGGCATCAGCGTGGGTGCAGGAAATACACTGCAGCAGAAGGTCCAACTTGACCATTTCTGAGTTCCCTGAGAGATACACCAGGTTTGGATGGAGGTTGGTATCTAGTTCCAGTTACAACCAAAAATATCTTTCTAAGGCTCTGCCTCCCCTCCCCAAAAGATACCAAGAGCCATGATTGTGGGTTGTGACAGCACCCACGGGAGGAATTGGGTCAATACTCCCCCAGCCATGGTTAAAGCCCACTCATTGAAGAATGAGGAAATCATCTGATCACCTCAGTTAAGCGTGGCCTTATTAAGCTTAATTCAAAGGGGGGGAGAGAGGTTGGAGACCATACCGTGAGAAGGGCAAGCCCTTCACAGCCTCCCACCCTAACAAGCCAAATGGCCTTGTGCTACAGAGCCAGTCATCACCCCTCCTCTCTGTTCCCCGCCTGTCATCCAAGGCTGTTGAGGAGAATCCATGTACTCTCTTCCAGTTTTATCATAATATAGTGCCTTTCAAAATCATACAGTTAGTCTTCGCCAGTGTTCCAACGCCCTAGAAAGACCATGTAGCTGATTGCTTGGTATTCAGTAAAAATTCAACAAGGAAGTTACCTATTCAGTAACTAATTAGCATTATAAAAGACAGAGCCAACAGCTCAGGGCTAGTCTGCAAGATGTTTACTGGGACAGAAAGGACAGTCTTATCCAGATACAGTTTACCATAAGAAAAGTTAGGAAATCCTACTGAGACAGGTTTCTTCATTAGGCCCTAAGAATTCAGGCAGAACTATAGAGTATAGATAAATTTTATGCCTCAGCCCAGCCTTTTCTTTTTTATATTAACAACAGGGAGGAGATGTAACACCCTCCCCCCCTTAGCCTGAAACCTGACTGCTCAGGTTTCACCGTTAGGAAGAGAGCATCGAGGTGGAGCCTGCCGCCCTATCGTTCTGCCACCCCCACTGCTGCTACCTGCCACCTAGCTGTTCCGGAGCCAAACACGTGGTCACTTGCAACTGGACTCCAGGATGATTTGGCGGGAATGGGCCCCTTCCCCCTTCTTTATAACCAGGTGCACTGAATAGTAAAATTGAGCTTTGATGAGAACCTTGTCTTAGCTCTGTTCTTTCTCTCGTCCGTCTAGTTCCTTTTCTTTTAGCTCCAGTCTGCCATTTCAGCCATACCCCGTTCCTCTTGAGCCGCTGGATGGCATGCAACAGAAAATGAAGCAAGAGAGCGGAACTTTTTAAAATTCTGATAAAGTAAGAATATCTGCTTACAGTATTACAGAGTATCATGGTTTTCAGTACAGATAGGATTGGCATCTCCATATCCAAGTTATTAATCTAAGACTCAACTTTCATGCCTCAGACAGCAATAATGCATCTATATCAGAGTTGCTTCAAAAGTTAAAAGTGGCCGGGTGATGGTGGCTCACACCTTTAATCCCAGCACTTGGGAGGCAGAGGCAGGCAGATTTCTGAGTTTGAGGCCAGCCTGGTCTACAAAGTGAGTTCCAGGATAGCCGGGGCTATACAGAGAAACCCTGTCTCAAATAAATAAATAAATAAATAAATAAATAAATAAATAAATAAATAAAATGTTAAAAGTGAAAATGCATAAAGTCATGTGTTCTGTAAAGGTCTTGTAAATTGTAGCATAATTGTCACTATCCCCAGGCTTGGAATAATTCTCTTCTAGGAAGCCCAAGATCTAGTTATGATTTTTTTAGGGGGGGGGGATGCAAATGAAGTAATATAACTTGATAACCCAGGTGTCAAAGCTTTGAGACATCAAGAAATAATTTCTATTTGAAAGAAAGAGGTGCCCCTCCCCTTAATTCCAAGTACATAAGGCTTACCTGATACTCAAAAGTTTTGAAAGTGAATGAATTAAACCCACAGAATGAAAATAACGGTATACTGCTTGTGGAGAGGGAGAGTGCACTTCTTGTATGTGTGTGTATGCATGTACATCTGTGACAATGGCTTTCATGACAAATAGTAACAGAAGAACATATGTGCTTCAAGTATGTAATGCATTAATGTCAGTATATTCACAGCTGTGTGGCCAGCACCATTCTTCCAGCCCACACTTTACTGTGATTGGCATAAACCCCACAGCCTTTAACCATCCTTTCTGCCTCTCTCTCTTCTCTGCTTTCTTTCTCTTCAGACACTCCGGTGCTGGACATTTCCTGTAAACAGGATTATACAGCGTGTAATTACTTCTGGCTGGCTTGTTTCACTAAGCATCATGCTTTCAAAGTCTCTCCACACTGTAATGTTTTCTTTATTCCATTGTACGGGTGCATATCATTGTATTTATCTACTCATCTTTGATGGACATTTAAATTTTCCCATTTTGCCTGTAAAGACTTATGCTCCTGGGACTAGGAATGATAGGTCATTGGTAAGTTCATGTTTAGCAGTCAGATATTTTCTAAAGTGGCCATACCATTTTCCATGCCCACATTCAATATATGAGGGGGTGGTATTGTTTTCCCACATCCCTGCTGAGGCCTTTTATCCATCCTTGTGAATACAGCTATCCTGGAGACATGCAGTGACTTTGTGCTACTGTCCTGCTAACAGATTTATTCTTTTAGAAAAGTTTCAAGTTCATGGGAGAAGTTTGCAGAAGCAGAGTTCCTGGAGCTCCTTTTCCTGCCAAGCTCACACATATATTCACCTATCATTAACGTCTTAGATGAGGGCAGTTCATGTGTTATAACTGGTGAGTCAAGGCAGATGTCTTCATAACCAATCTCTAGTCGGCAGTAGACTTTATTCTTAGAGAAGCCCGGTCACGTATGGTTTGATAAATGCATAATCTCTCAGACTCATTTGAGTATTGTAGCAGAATTGTTTACCTGTCTCTCCTCCCCAAACCTGGAAGGCATTGATATGCCTACAGTGTTGGTAAGAGTCCTTTATCTAGAATGTCTCATGATTACATGGTTGGAGCTATGCAGTATTTAACCCTTTTAGCTTAGTAGAAAGCATTTCTGATTCATCTGGCAGCTTGACAATGCCTCTCCTCTAATTCCTCTCTTCCTCTGTTCTCTTCCTCTGCTTTATCATCTTCCTCTTCCTCTTGCCCTTCCTTTCTTTCTCTTAGTGTATCCTTTCCTGCCATATCACTGAGGATCTACCCAAGGCCTTGTGCACAATGGACCAGTGCTCCATATCTCAGCAGCATCCCAGTCTGACACATTTCTTTTCATTCACTGAATGAATGAAATGCCTGCTGTGCAAAAGGTGGGCATGCTGTCATCAGTTCATCTATTCACCTGTCGAGGGACATCTTGGTTGTTTCCAAGTTTGACAATTATTTCTAAAAAACTGCTAAAAATTTACATGAAAACTTTTGTATGGCATAGGACTAGATCATTTGGTCAGTAGCTAAAAGAGCATAATGACCATATGATAACAGGAAACTAGCTTTATGCAAAAATTGCAAACAATTTTTATCTCTGCACCATTTTTATTTCCCCCAGCAACAAACAGAAGTCCCTTTTCTCAGTATCCATACTGCCTGTACATGTGTCTGATATGCATGTGTGATATGCATGTTTGTATGTGTGTGAGCATGTGTATGTATGGAGGTGCACCTGTAAGATGCGTGTGCATGTGGTACACATGCAGGTGGGAGGAGGAGGATGGAAGGTGTCCTTTTCCATTACCCTCCAGCTCACGTATTGAGATGGGGTCTCCCATTTGAACTCAGAGCTCTGTGGTTTGGCCAGTCTAGCTGCCAGGTTGCTCACTGGATCTTGCCTCTGCCTCCTGATGGTTGGATTACAGGTGACCCCATGTCTACTCAGTGTTTTCATGGGAACAGGAGATGCAAAGTGCTGTTCTCAAACATTATTCAGCAAGTGCTTTTCGCAGAGAAACTTCTGACCACAAGGAGTTTTCGTTTTAACACAATCCGTTAGATTACCTTATTGGGTTAATGAAACACTCTTGGTGTTGTATTATAAAACATTAAAACAAACAAAAGAAAAATAAGGTTAACTGGTATGCAGGCTAGTTTTGTGTCAATCTGAAGTCAATTGGAAATCTCAGTTGAGAAAATAACTTTATGAGAATGCTCCATGGACAAGCCTATAGTATGTTTTCTTGATTAGTAATTGATTGATAGGGGAGGGGCCAGCCCATTGTGGGTGGGGCGATCTCTAGGCTGATGGTTCTGGGTGCTATAAGAAAGCAGGCTGAGCAAGCGATGGGGAGCAAGTTAGTAAGCAGTACCCCACTGTGGATTTTCAGTTCTTGCCTGCAGATTCCTGCCCTGAGTCCCCTAGATGGTGGACTGTGAACTGTAAGGGGAAATAAACCATTTCCCTCTTGAGTTGATTTTGCTCATGCTGTTTTACCATCACAGTAGAAGCATAACTAAAACACACCTGAATTTTTCTTGTCTATTATCCTGTGAAAGCTTTATAACTATATTTTGTTTATAGACAGCATTTTGATTAATTTTTATAGATGTAAGGTGTATGTGTCTGAAGTATATGGACATTACTCTTTTGAAGGACAGTGCTAAAGAGTTGCTCTCCACTGAATTGACATTGCTTCTTGATTAATTATATAAACCAGCTATGTTGTTGCTTGGCTATGCTGCAAGGCTCTCTATCCACTTGCTTTTCATCTAGTCACTTTTTCAAAATTGATGTAACATTATCTATTTTACTGAAGCTCTGTCATAGTTTTAAAGTGAGACACAGCTGCTCCTTTGGCTCACTTCATCAATATTGAGGTGGCTTGATGTATCTTTTCTGTATAAACTTTAACATAAAATTGTTTATAGAAACAAAGCTCTTGTTGGTGTTTTGAGTGGAATTGTGCTGGACTGATTGTTCGAAGCTGTGGGTTGATATCTTGACACTATAAATTTTTCATAATAACAGCACTGTGAGCACATCTGCCACCCAAATTTAGTTTCTAATACTCTTCCCCACTAAAAGGAGCCTAGGCTCCTTCTAGAAAAGACTACCAAGGAAAGTATAATAGCTCATAGTAGCAGGAATTGAAGAATGTCTACAAATGAATCAATGCATGCTATCAACAAGAGAAAATATCTTAATGATAAGAACTGAAACAATGGAGGAGTAAAATAATTATAGATATGTTATACACCACTGGTGAATTGGAACACTTTTGTCCTGAAACACCAAAACAAGTTGAGGAGCTGTATAAATGCAACATGTCATCCTAGAGTAAATCTGTATTGAAAGAAAATATGCTCGGCCAATACTCAAAATTATGATATAGATGATAGATCATTGTTAGATTTCTTCCAGTTGTCAAAACTACTGCAGTTGATTTTGTTTTTATAAATATGCCTTTAACTACTTTGTGAAATGGTCCACAGGTTATACATAGTCTCCATCATTTCTGAAGACAGTTTCTACACTGTGCACATCTGTTCACGTGTACCACTGCGTATTAGTCTCAGTGCACATGTGACAAAGCAAATGCAGCTGAAGGCTAAGATTGGTGAATCCGAACAGAGAACGCAGAAGATTTCTTATACTTACAGCATTTCTATTAAGTGTGAAATTCTTCCAATAAGATTCTTGAAAGCATGGATTCAGCATACACCAAAATGAAATGATTGCAAGCAGAAAGTATAATAACACCATGTATTCTGAAGGCCTATTGTGTGGAAGACGACTAAGACCTTGAATTTGGCTAGTCCTACTTTGGTCAGCCCTTTTGCTATAACATCACTACGTATACCATTGCTCATGGCTTAGATGGGGCAGGAGTTTTTAAAATACATATATTCAAGTTCAGGGCCAAGTGACATAGGAAACATAAAATCATATGTCCCTGAAGTTTCTTGAGTGGAATAAGTGAATGAAGAAAACTGAATACTAGGAAGGGAGAAAGGCCGGGCTATGAGGACAGTCTTCCTTAAAGAACAACCCTATGACATTGCATCATAACCCAGAGCCATATCTTGGAATGGCGAGGTGAGCTCCAGCTACGTCATCTAAGCCTCCTCTTTTTATCAGGTGAGAATATACAGACACCAGAAGTCACAGTGTATAGATAATAAAAAGTGTAAATGTGTGCATGTATCTATAAATACCACACCATTCTTAGCAACAAGAAAAAAACTAGCATCCACACAGTCGTGCTTCTGTACAATTTGGGATAATATATAATTTTAGCTGTTTGCAAATAAGATGTTATGCATCAAATATTACATAAGGTCGATAATACATTTCTGGCAGAAATAAATATATTGCACTTAAACAGAACTTCATTAAATGTTACTTCATAGTATTAGGCTTATAATTTTTCCCCATAAAACATTTCCCACACCCTTCCCACATCCCACACACTGCATTACAGTGACTTTTCCACACAATTTGTTAATCAAATGAAGACACAGCAAACAGGGAGACTGTGACAGAGACTATTGAGCGGTGTTACAGAACCTCTTACTTTAGCAAATAGAAGAACCTTTTCAGACTTCTGAAAACAAGAATTTTAAAGCAACTAAATACAATGTCTTTGTGCCAGAAGTAAAGTAAAATACAACAAATTGTATCTTTTGTCCAGATTCAATATTGCACACACACACACACACACACACACACACACACACATTTTCATGCAGGATGCTTTCTTAAAGGGGTAAGAGATTGAAATTATATTAGAGAGAGAGACAGACAGACAGACAGGTAAAGAAAGCTAGAAAATACTTATGAATTATTACCACATCAAATACTTATAAATGTGCCTTTCTATGATTGAGCTTACAGAGGAAAGGTGTTTTGGTATTTTATAACTGGCATAGAATGATAAGCTGAAACAAAGGGGCTTTTATACTTCCTTCAAGTTTTAAAAGTAGGTTAATCTTACCTTTGGTGTTTATAGCAATGGCTTTCATTCTAAAACAATATGAGAATGTATATAAAACCCTCAGTAACTCTATAGAGGAACAAATTAAATGTTTTATCTTTTATCTGCTGCTTTGTTAGAGTATTTTTGTTTGCAATAACTATCAGTTTCCTGCCCAATAAATAATGGAAGTAGATTTTCATACTCGGTAGAATACAGAATAAGAACATGACTTTAAATGCAGTGTCTTGCCTGCTCGATGGTGACTAAACCACCACTAAGCTTTCCCACCTATCTAATGGGGTGGGAAGTCCTCCCATACATTTTACTTGTTAGTGAATTTTCTCGACATAACTGGCCATTGCATAACCAATGTAGCTTAAAAAGTTAATCTGAAATTGAGCAATAGGATAAATGTCCTAACAGCTCCCTGAAATGCTCACAGTCAGTGCAACGAGACATGACAGTTTACTGCTAAGACTATTTCTTGGGTTTGTGACAGATTCATTTTCCTTTTTCTTCTGGGAAGAAGTATGCTGTGTGGAGAAGTCAAGGGACAGATATTTATCCAGTGGTTGAGAAAGTAAGATCTTAGAATGCCCCAGAAGTTGGTGCAGCTCGTACACAAGGCTTCTGCATGACGATGAACCTGTACGGACCTTCTTTGGAGCACTCACCATAAACGCTGATAACCTTCTAGACAAGACTCCAGTGCTGTTAACTGACTGTGCCAGCAATGGAGCAGACAGCCACTGAGCTAGACAATGTTACCTGACAATTGTTGATGTGTCACACACAACTGGAAGTATTTCCACATGAACTGCTAAGGACAGGAACCAGGTGGAATGGTTCATTTAATATGGGATTGGAACACCATAACTTGGAATTATTGAGGAATATTTTAAAATCAGAGCATAAGTGAGAACCTCCTGAGTTATGAGCAAGTCCATTAGAGCTCAGTAAAGCAAGCCTGGCTGGGCCTCTTCAACAGCACTCTCTTTCGCCATGCTTTATCACAATGTAATAGCCATAGGAGGAAGGCCTGAATTAGTCCAAATGCTTTTTAAGTCTTGGTCATTATTATTCAATTGGATTTATCAATTAATATCTAATTATTGCCATCAGTTTTTGTTAACCAGATCTTGGGATTTTAAGTTGTAAACTCCCCAAGGATTAATAATAATTTAACTGCCAAAATAAGTCAGAAAGGCACTGGTGGTCCCAGGGTCAAATGACAGGGCACTCACATGGTGCTGTTTCTCTTGGGAGGTTTCTGTCTGATTTACATAATACCAACAGGGGAACCAAACACCCGGTAAAGACTTTTAGGGAGAACGTTTTCAAGAGCCCTCTTTGCTGTCATCATGTATTTCAGTGAGTTTCATCCTCAAGCAAAATTATAAGGTCAGGAAATACCAACAAAAGATCATATTTAACAGCAATTTTAAAAAACCAACTGTGAGGCACATCAATTCAAAAAACCTACAAAGACAATATTAAAACAATCCTTTCATTCTCATGGAAAAGAAAACACGGGCATGTGCTTAGAATCTCACTTTAGAATCTCAGCATATACCAGGGGAGAGATGAGGGGCACCCTGCACAGTCGTGCCTCAGTTTTTTGTTTTGTTTTGTTTTTTTCCTGCTTTAAATAGTAGCACTTTATTCCATGGTTCTTTTGCAAGAGGCCAATTATTAAATATCAAGCCCTTATCCTTGCTCTATGGGCATTTATTTTAAACATCACTCACAATGGGTTTTTAAGAGAAATGCACATCTGTATTTTGTATGGAAACCAACTACCTGTGGATACTACTACAAGGCACACAAGAAGCTGGACTCACCTGCAGTGTCTGCCATGAGAGTTTAGAATCATTTCCATAACAGTTCATGCTTCTTTGTAAGTAAACTATGGACTTTTGGTGGAGAATATCAAGTGCAAAAATCTAAAACTAGCATCCCATACTCAGACTGGGTATAGTACCTTGTTTCATAGACTGGACATGGCCTTGGAATTCATCCCACATGGAAAAGCCTAACATTAAAGCTACCAAATAAAACAGCAGAGTGATGTGGTAAGTATATTGCATTGGCTCCTAAACACATTTCTACTGTCAGGAGTGCTCTTTCCCGTATCTTTAAGCACAGTCAATACTTTTGAAATAAGAACAGAGTAGAATAAAAACTTCATTAAAAAATTGAAACTAGGCCAGGCACTGGTGGCACATGCTTTTAATCCCAGCTCTTGGGAGGCAGAGGCAGGTGGTTTTCTGAGTTCGAGGCCAGCCTGGTCTATAGAGTGAGTTTCCAGGACAGCCAGGGCTACACAGAGAAACCCTGTCTCAAAAAACAAAAACAAGAAAAAAAAATTGAAACTAAAATAAATTCAGGCAACCTACATAAAGCAAACTGGTCACATCCTATAGGTGGAACACAGTGTCTTCAAACCTGAAAGTCTAAGGACTTTAATAAATCTATATTATTAGGGAAATGTACTATTGTAAAATATCATATGTGTTATCCTGAATGTAAATGCTAAGATACATGTTGCTCAAAAATAACATAGTGGTTATACAGAAGTAAAACATAAACTCTAGTTTACACATAGAAGGAAAGCTTAAGAACATAGGAAAAAACTGGATGAAGCTCTCGTATTCTGGTAAGAACTGTTAGTATTTCTGTAAGGGAGTCATTGAATTAACATGCAGCTTCATATTAGGGACCAGGGAAAATGGAAAGAAGTCTGTAAATGTAATACAGCCAGACTGGAGAAACCCACTACAGGGCATGTACATGCCCATGAGCATACATGAGAGCGTGGTGAAGCATGCATATGGAGAGTGGCCATTGACAAATCCCTGACAAAGATGGAAGCAGCAGCAAAGCAGATTTATATTTTTTTAAAAAAATCAGAATTTGGCCCAGTGTGTTTTAATATACAAGAGACTTGCTGACGCTGGAGTGAAAGAGGACTTTGGTTCCCAGGGCAGAGAAATTCCCCTCAGAAGAGAGCCACGAGACTTTGAATGTGTGAGGGGGAGCTTCAGCCATCACCATGCACGGGCTTTGGACGGGTACTCGGTGGCTGTGTCAGCAGCCTGTTGATAATGCAGCCCCCCAGAAGCCATCCTCTTTGAAAATGAGAGAGCTTCTTGTTTTAAAATGGCATGTAGAGGGTTTTCACTGCATAACTGCAAAGTTGTTGCAGGAAAAAGAATTATTAGGCTTTAAAAAAAATGAAAGGGGACGGAAGACAGAGTTTATGTTGTCATGGCCTGTGGGTATGGCAGGAACTTGGTAAATGTGTTACCACGTATTCATTCACACCACAGGACATACTAGCACCAACTCTGCCCCGTCTGCAGCAAACTGACACAAAGGAAACTAAACATGCTTAAAGTAGAGCACTACAAACATATCACTACTGGCTTCCATTTCCTACTGGGAGAAATGGGCTTGAGTTAGTCATGTCAATACACTATATAGTACTGCCTTCTGGATGATGCTCTGAACCTGTTGAAAGCAGAAAGAAACCTCTACACACGGATTTTATACAGCACTGCATCAACAAAACTTTTAAGCACTAGGATTATTAAGCTTTCTGGGTAAACTGATAGCCTATTAGTTGTAGGAGTATGCTGAATATACTTCACACTGATTCTTTCCTGGATCCAATCACAGATGAATCCTGGCCCATGGTGTACTCTCTTGCGAGTAGGTGTTTTGTAAGTCCAGCTCTCCTCTTTTCTTTAATAAGTCCTGTGTTTCCTGGAGAGTCCTTGCTCCAATACCCCACTTCCCACCCACCCTAGTTCCCACCCCTCCTGTATTTTCATAGCCATTTGCACACTTTGTATCTAGCTTCCCCTACTCTCAATGGAATCATACAAATGGCGTCATCACAGCGGAGGAGTGGCGAAGTCCTTGGATGGCAGCATAGGGCCCTTGCTGGAAGTAGTGATGGTATCTAGGCATGTGGAATGAAGGGAACGTGGGACCACTTCCCTGCATGGAGCTGGCTATTGCAGATGGGGTCAGAGGCATTCCCAGGCGGCTATATGGTGGCAGAGAACCCTGTATAGGGTGAGGAATCGGTGTCGCTATGGATGCTGTACTGGTGCCAAGAGCAGTCAGGGGCTGTGGATGCTGAAATCCAGGAAAACTGGAAGATGATGATACCCAGGAACTGAGAGACAAATTGTCAGATGTTGTAAAGGCTGATCCTGGAAGAAAAACACTCATTAGACTCAAGTTGCTACTTCAATATACTAATAAAGAACTAATGATCAGTTTATTTTCTTTTGTTGTAGTTGTTGCTGCTGATGTTGTTTTGTGGCAGGGTCTCACTATATAGCTCTGGCTATCCTGGAATTCACTATGTAGACCAGGCTGGCCTCAGACTGACAGAGATCTTGCCTTCCTTTGCCTCCCAAGTGCTGGCATTAAAGGAATATGCCACCACACCCAGCTTAAGATCATTTCATTTTAAAAAAAAATTGCTAATGCTCCACACCCAAGAGTAGTTAGGCAATACCAATGGAACTTTTTTTAAAAGAAGGGGTTGGAGAGTTGACACAGCAGTTGAGAACACTGTTGCTCTTCCTGGGGACCCAGGTTCATATCCCAGCACCCACACGGCTGCTCACAACCATCATTAACTCCACTCTGGTGGGAATCTGATGCCCTCTTCTGACCTCTGCAGGCAATAGGCATGAACATGGTACATATACATACATGAAGACAAAACACTCATCTCTGTGTGTGTGTGTACATATGTGTGTGTGTGTGTGTATATATATATATATATATATCAATAATATAAATATCATAAATATAAAAAGAAAGAAAAGAACTCAAAGCTGAATGGTTAAAAATGTGAGGGTAAATCTGTGAATCATTTGGAGAGGTTGGTGAGTGAGATCATAACATATTATATTCTAAAGGAATTCTCAAACATAGAGGGCAGATCCAACTTTCTAGATGAGAAGATTTCATTTATTTCCAACATAGAAGGAAGAATTTACTAAACAGAAAGGTATTCAACTGATTGCATGGCCTACATATACCAGAGTGGCCTAGTAGTGACGCTTTGCCTGAGGATGTAGTCTATTTTCCTTAAAGATCTCCAGATATTAGCAGCACCTCTCTAAAGAAATCTGGCTATGTCTCAGCAAAGCCACCTTCCCCCAAAGCCATCATGAGAACCATAAGAATAAATTCTTCTTCATCAGTATTCAGAAGTTGAAACAAGAGGGAATGCTGGCTGAATTTTCCAAGTGAGTAAGGATGGCTTCCTGTCAGTGAGTTAGTTATAAAGGATGTCCTGTGCTTTCACTAATGTTATTTGCTGTTTTAGGCACACATACACACACACACACACACACATACACACACAGAGGATAAAGATTTTCTCCTCATGTGAATATCCTAAGCCCCATGTTGGGCCATCACTGGTCTCCCTGTCTCCTTCTTCTCTCTATTCTTGCTTCCCATGTGCTGAGTTGAGCTTTCTGCCCAAGGATCAGTTCTTTAGTGTTGTGTGTGCATGCTCAAATTTGTAGTGTGTACTGGACAACCTCAGATGCCACTGTACCCCCTTTTAAAATACAGTCTCTCATTATTCTGAAGCTCACTCACTAGGACAGGCTAGGAAGTCAGTGAGCTTAGAGATTTGTCTGTCTTTGATTCCCCAAATATAGGGAATTACAAGAGACTGAGCCACCTCCCAAGCCCTTTGTTTAGTTTTTGCTTCAACTATTAGGGCCAGTGATGGCCCTTTGTCATGACAATCCTTTTTTTTTTTATGCTTTTTTTTTATTACGTATTTTCCTCAATTACACTTCCAATGCTATCCCAAAAGTCCCCCATACCCCCCCCACTTCCCTACCCACCCATTCCCATTCTTTTGGCCCTTTTAAAAGTGTTCTTTATTTTGAACTGAATCTAATAAAATATTTCTAGTCTTCAAATAATAGAGCTGAGATTCAAAAATAGCATGAAATTGTCCCAACATGTGGTTGGTGACTCTTTGGCAGTAAGTCACAGAAAAGCCTAATACTATCCTCATTCAAAGGCTCTATGTTCTGTTACTAGCAAAACACACCTCAGGCAGAGTAGCTACTCAAGCAAATTAATGAGGCATTTGAGAATCGGCACCACAGACGTCCTCTTCTGAAAAGGCTTAAAGGTATTTGTTGGCTTGTGTCCCCAGAGGTCTAGACACTCCATCACCAGCTCATGTTCATTCCCCATCAAGTTCTCTGGCCTTCAGCAGTTCCACATCTCCTGATGGTGCATGGCCTTACCTCGACTCTGAGTTGTCTGACTCTCCTCCCCCAGAACATCCTCTTCCCCATAGGTGCGGATGGGTGACCGGGCATAGGAATGCTTCTGGATCAGGCTCTCCACGCTCTCCCTGCAGAACACAGGGACACATTACAGGTTCACTTCAGAGAGGGGCTTCAGGGTAATTCACGGATCTCTTTTCTCAGCCAAAGGGAACGATAACATTCGAACCTGGTATGTTCGTTCACCTGCCATACAGACAGAGACTTCTGGGACATGAGTTCAGATGCCTAAGAGCAAATAAATACAACTAAACATAAAAGGAAGGGCACAGCAATGAAATATGGTCATGGGAATATGGAATTTATTTAAGCAAAAATTAATGAATGAATTTATAGGGAGCAATGAATCTTTTTAACTTCAGCAGATAATGACTCAAAGTATGAGTTGATTCAAATGTACTAGATCAGGATATGATAAAACACTGAGAAAAGTTAATATAATATAATCAGCCATAATGTGACTATATTCAGTAACAGTGCAAATGTGAAGAGCATTTGGCTATGTGGATGGTTTGGATAAGAAATGTAGTAAATTGTTGTTGTGGTTAAACTGAAGACTACAGAAAAGCTGTGCGGGGAACATGAGCAGCCATTAAGAAATCTAGGCCCACATTTCCTGTACCCAGCTTCTGTCTATTTTAAATAAGGCTTCTATGAACATGGTGGAGCATGTATCCTTGTTACGTATTGGAGTATCTATTGGGTATATCTCCAGGAGTGGTATAGCTGGGTCCTCAGGTAGTACTATGTCCAATTTTCTGAGGAACTGCCAGAGCAGACACCAAACCTGGACACTATTGCTGATGCCAAAATGTGACTACAGACAGGAGACTGGTATATCTGTCTCCTGAGAGGCTCTGCCAGAGCTTGACCAATACAGATGCAAATGCTCCCAGCCAACCATCAGACTGAGCACAGGGACTCCAATGGAAGAGTTAGGGGAAGGACTGAAGGAGCTGAAGAGTTTGCAACCCCATATGAAGAACAATAGTATCAACCAACCAGTTCCCCAAGAGCTCCCAGGGAATAAACCACCAACCAAAGATGAGGGACCCATGGCTCCAGCTGCAGATGTAGCAGAGGATGGCCTTGTCTGGCATCAGTGGAAGGGGAGGCCCTTGATTCTGTGGAGGCTTGATGCCCCAGCATAGCGGAATGCTAGGGCTGTGAGGCAGGAGTAGGTGGCTGGGTTGGGGGAGCACCCTCATAGAAGCAGTGGGGATAGAATAGGGGATTTGTGGAGGGGGACCCAGGAAGGGGGATAACATTTGAAATGTAAATAAATAAAATAACCAATTGAAAGAAAAGAAAGAAAGAAAGAAAGAAAGAAAGAAAGAAAGAAAGAAAGAAAGAAAGAAAGAAAGGAAGGAAGGAAGGAAGGAAGGAAGGAAGGAAGGAAGGAAGAAATTGAGGCCCTCTCTAAACATATACATTGTATATACGTTGTCTTTGTATACAGTCTTCCAGAAGTGCAAATACCTCTTTCAAAAGAAATACCTATGACCTAAAGACAACACCAAATTAATAACCAAAGAGCCAAAAAGGAATTCTTTTTGTTTTTGTTTTTGACAGGGTTTCTCTGTATAGCTCTGGCTGTCCTGGAACTCACTCTGTAGACCCAGGCTGGCCTTGAACTCAGAAATCTGCCTACCTCTGCCTCCCAAGTGCTGGGATTAAAGGCATGCGCCACCACTACCCAGCTTAAAAAAGATTAATTTTTAATTGTGCGGAATAAGAAAGGAGAAGCCAAATACCCAATAGCATGCTGAAGACATAAACATCATAAACCCAATGTCTTAGTTACTATTCAAAATGTGACATTTGACATTTCACATAGATGTGTGTACACTTGTGAAAAATACTATCTAATTAATAGTGTTTAAGGTTCTAAAAGGTTACATCATATTTATTCCCAACAGATAATGGGGACGTGCCCACATCTGTGCTTTCTGCTGTTTCTTAATCTTTATTTGCAGGTCTCCACACCTAAGCTACCACTCCCTAACTGCTATCACTCTATTAAAATCTTGCAATTAGTTTTTTACCAGTATCCCAACTTTATTTTTCTTTTTCAAAACTGTATTGGCAATTCTAGCTCATTTATTTCCATATAGATTTTTTTTTCAAACTCTCTGAAATTTTAAGCAGGCTGTGTCTGAGATGAACATCAATTGATGGAGAATTGCCATTTATGATGTTGAGTATTTTTCAATCCATGTACAGGATGTACTTTCATTTATTTAGCACTAAAAGTTAAATAGATTTAACATATCTGAGACATAATTATCCCAAAACATTTCATGTTCTACTAAATGCTTTTTAATTTCAATTTCCAATTTTTCATTTATATTAGATATCAATATAATTTTCTTTTGCATGCTGATCTTGTATCTGGTAGTTTTGCTAACACTTCTGTCTTAGTAGCTATTTTAAAGATTTGTATTTTGGGTGTAATCATGCTAACTATGACCTGAAGTAATTTCAATTGTTTGCTTCTGCTTGTAATAAATTTTATTTTAATTTTCCACAGTTTACTGTATGTTCACAATCACCTGTGCAGTATTGAATACTAGCAGTCAGAGCCCCTTACTGAGCACCCTCACTCTATGGACAATATGAACCCCCGGAGTTTGGTAGACATTTTTCATAAGACTCCATCACTGGTCCCTCCTTGTCTCATGTTGCTGAGAGGATTTTTTTTTAAAATCAAGAACATATATTTTTTTTTTATTTTGGTTTTGATTTTGATTTTTCTTTGTCTACTAAAGTAATTTCTTAGTAATTAACTCTCTCTCCCTCTTTTTTGTTTTGTTTTGTTTTTGTTGGTTGAATTTCTAATGTCAAGTTAACTTTGTGTTTCTGAGGAACCTCTAGTTGGTCACATTAACATCCTTTTGTTGAACAATATCCTAGAATTATTTTAAGAATTGTCCCATGTATATTCAAAAAGGAGTATTAGTTTTCTGTTTTGTAGTATCTCTCTTCAGTCTTACTGTAGCAACGTCCTTGTGGCTTAATTTTTAAAGTATTCTTGGTTTCTTTTCCTGATGCTGGGATAAAATACCCTTACCAAGGCATTTGAGCGGGGGAGGCTTTATTTTAGCTCATAGTTCAAGGATAAAGTCCACCATGGTAGGAAAGTAAAGACAGGTTGGCCCTCGGGTAACAGGTCATATTGTAGATGCAACCAGAAATGAGAGAGATGCATGCAGGCTATTTCACTTACACAGTCTAGGATCCCAGCTAGGGAATGGTGTCACCCACAGTTGATAGATTTACAATTAATGCAATCAAGATAATTTTTCTACAGGCATGATCAGAAGCTTATCCTAAGCGATTATAGGTCCAGTCAAACTAACATTAAAACTAACAAACTACCATTAACTGATCATTAAAACTAACATTACATATACCTTTAATTCTGTTCTCTAAAAGAATCTGGGTATTTTGTCTTTGTATACTCTTTACATATTTCATATAAGTCTTGAGGGGCATCTTAGTTTTTATGCAAATGTTAATTACAAATTTACAGGTATCAAGTTACCTCTTTCTGCTTGAGTGACATTTGATGGGGTTTTTCTTCAAAAATTTATATACCTCATTCAAACTGTTGAAATTGTAAGTGTGCTAATTATTTTACTATACAATACAATACCATTCCTTTATTACTCCTTGCCTTAGCTTCTTATCTTTTGCTGTAGTAAAATACTCCAACAAAAGCAATTTAAAGGGGAAAAGGTCTTTTCATATCAATTAAAGACAATCCCCTACAAACATGTCATAGGCCAACCTGATTTGGGCAATGCTTCATGCAGAGTCCTTCCAGGGAGATAATAGATTACTCAGACTATACAGCGATGTTGTTCCCTCATGTTTAATGAGGGCAATGGTGTTGTCCTCCTGGTCAGTTTGACTGGAGGATTGTCAGTTTTATTAATCTCTGCATTAATACTTCATTGTTTTTTTTTTCTCCCCTTGTTTTGCACTGCTTTTTTTCCTTATGACTTTGAATCTGATTTGTTCTTCTTTCCCTAGAGTTTTTTTTTTTTCCTTTTTTTGCAATTGAAGATGGGAGTCATTGGCTTTAGACATTTCTTCATTTCTAAAGGAAGGCTATACTGCTCAGGAGTGATTTACCAGCATCTCACATGTTCTCCTTTTCCTTCAGTCCAAAGCATTCTGTAACCATCTTGAAATTTTCCTAATTTATACCTGCTATGTAGTTTACAAATATTTAAGAATCTTTTAAGATTTCTTCATGTTAATGCTCTCTCATACAGTTCCTATGTGGTCAGAGATAGGTTTCATATGACTCAGGTGTGTTTGACCTTGTTGAGCCTTGTTTTATAGTACAGATCTCAGTCTTCACAGTCCTTGTCTGTCATTTATGTAGAAGGCATAGTCTACAACGACTGAAGGGGGTGCTGTCTAAATGTAAAGTGGATCAGACTGATTAACAGGGCTGTTCAAATATTCTAATTTCTTTCTCATTTTTGCCTACGTACTTTGTCACCTACTAAGAGAGGGACATTGACATTTCCTGCGCTGATTATTTGTCTGCCCCCTTTTCAGCCCTGCCAGACCTGGGGTTCTGGTGTTTGATGCCTAAGCAGGTATAAGAAAGCACCCTAAAAGTGACATTTTATCCCAGTCAAACCTGCTTTGATGTTAGTACAGATGCTCTAGTTTTCTTTTTTTTTTTTTTCTGTACTTTTTTCTTTTTCAGACAGGATTTCATATAGCCCATAATGTCATATAATTCCCAAACCACCTTCCTCGACTTCCTATATGCTGGGACTTGAGACTTGTGCCACCATGCCCAACTAGTTTGCTCTTATTTTGGTGTTAACTTGTTATATTCATTTTCTATTACTTTATTTTCAACTCATCTCTTTATAATTTAATGTATTCTTCATGAACACCAATCCAACCCCAAATCCTCCCCCCCCCCCCCGTTTTGATAAGGGTGCTTAACATATGTGCAAGTGACACTCCTGGTTGGCTGCTGGTAGCTTCTTTTGTCTACAGCTTTGTTTTGTTTGCTTAGTTTGACTTGGTTTGGTTGGGTTTGGTTGGATTGGGTTGGGTTGAGTTGGGTTGGGTTGGGTTTGGCTTGCTTTGACCTGGTTTGATTTAGTTTCATTCCATTTCTTTCTTCCTTTCTTCCTTCCTTCCTTCTTTTCTTCCTTTCTTCCTTTCTTCCTTCCTTTCTTTCTTTCTTTCTTTCTTTCTTTCTTTCTTTCTTTCTTTCTTTCTTTCTTTCTTTCTTTTCTTCTTTCTTTCTTCCCCTGCTGGTCTTTCACTTGCTCTGTTTGTCCTCAGTTGTTCTTTGCCCTTCCCTCTTTCCATTAAGGTTGCATCTTCATGGTTCCTCTTTATCTCCTTTTCTAGTTTAACAGTTAATGTCTCCACATTAACAGTAAATTCTTAATTTGTCACAATCTACCTTGAGGTGATATTGTACCTTCCAAGGATCACAGAAGAATCTTATCAATCCTCGGTACTTAAGAAACTTGTACTTGTATGTTTAATTTACCACTCCTAGCTTTGTGCTCCTCTTTTCAAACATTATATTTTATAAATTCCCTTCTATGCTGCTGTTTTTTAATTATTTAAATGATATGTAAATTTTTAAAATGATTTTTTTCTAAGTAACGTTTTCTAATGATTTGTTTATTTTTACTTTATGTGTCCTAGTGTGTTGCCTGAATGTACAACTTCATGAGGGTACCAGATTCCCTATAACTGGAGTCACAGACAGTTGGGAACTGCCGTGTGGGTGCTAGGAATTGAGTCATGTCCTTTGGAAGAGCAGCCAGTGCTCTTACCTGCTGAGCCATCTCTCCAACCCCACTATGTAAACTTTTACCTGTCCATGTTCTCTGCATTTCTGTCAACCTTCCTTTCCTTATGAAATTCCAGAATGGGACTCAGCACAGTCATTTAGCCTGAAGACTTCCTTTACCCATCAACAGAGCAACTTGGTGATGGTGAGGTCCTCAGCTCTCATGTGTCTGGAAAACAACCTTTATTTTTCTTTTGATTTTAACAAGTACTTTTGGTGGCTGTTATAACTCTAGCCAACACATTTTCCCCTCAGTTCTTCAAATACTGTCTTACTCACAAGAAGTCTGTCATTGTCTTCCATGTTGCCCCTATGATGTAATGTCTTTAATCCCTTAGTGCCTTCAATATTTCCTTTTGCCATTGATCTCAGCCATTTGATTATGACATCACATTCACCATTTCTTTTTGCTTCTTGAACTCAACCTTGTTGGACCTTTTGGATTGTGTGTCTAATTGTTTTTAAATTTGAAAATAAGGTATTTCTTTTTCTATCCTCCCGTGACCTTCCATGGTCTCCAGTTACATACATATGGTTCCTCTTTGAGCTCAGTTTGCTTTCTAAGTAGTCTCTTTGCTCTCTTTCACTTTGGGCAGTTCCTGTTACTGTCTTCAATTTCACAAATCTTTTCAACTGCAGTACCTATCCGTCCCTACTCCCACTCAGCTCATAGTTCACCCTCTAAACAGTTTTCACTTTCAGAATTTGATAGGGATCTGTTCTTTATCACTTCTATGTCTAACTTTCTGCATATATGAAATGTAGCCATGGCAACTATATGATTATGTTTATTATAATATCTATATTACTTAAGCAACATTTATTTTCAGTTAGTTTGCCCTCATGATCGATCGATCATCTTCTTTCATGCATGTGCATCCCTGGTCTCTTTCTTTCTGTGCTGGCATTTAGACTCAGCCTAGACACCGAGCATTGTGAACAGACCCTTGTCAGGCATTGCATAGCCTCATATTCTGGTGCATAGTCTGAAACTTTGCTGTGGGATTTGGTTACTTTAGTTGGAAATAGTTTGTAGTTTTTCTTCCATGATGTCTTAGATAGGATTGTCCCTAACCAAGGAATATTTTCTCCCTTTACTCATGAAACAAATTTTCTGAAGTATTGCCAATGTCCTGTCAGACAAAACTCAGGCCCATGTGAATCACACTGTCAATATCCTGCAGTCCCTTTAGACACTTTCTGCTTCCACCTTCTGGAAATTCCTCCACATAATTGTGTTTAGCAACTTTCAGAACACCCAGAAAAAACGCTTTATAGATCTCTGGGTTTCCTTCCCTTAAGTCATAGCCTCTTCCTCTCCCTCAGTTAACCTCTGAATTCTCCTATCACAGGACTCCCTTCTCTTCTTCCATCCCCATGTCAAGGTCTAAACCAGTGATTCTCAATCTGTGCTTCACAATGGGATTAAACAACCTTTTCCCAGGGCTGATCTAAGACCATCTGAAAACACATATCTACATTATAATTCATAACAGCTACAAAATTGCATTTACGAAGTAGCAATGAAAATATTTACAGTTAAGGTCTTGACAACATGAGGAACTGTGTTAAAGGGTCACAGCATTAGGAAGGTTGAGGACCACCAGTCTAAACACTCTTGAAAGCAGTGATGTACGATGTCACTTGGCTCTTCATTTGCTTTGTCCTCAAGGATTTCACTGCCATTTATTGCCTCAGGCCCAGTGTCATGTAAGGTTTTCTATGTTTTCTTTGTTTCTGACCCTTGTTATAATGCATTTATCTGGATTTGTGTTCCTCATGAGGCCCTTCTAAGCATCCCAAAGTTCAGCAGGACTCTTAGATCAACTCAATCACAGCATCTAGTGATGTGGCACAGTAACTGGTAACTCGAGCTGGAAAGTAAGACTAGGAAAGGAGGGGAGATTTGTGGTAGAAACTTTTCACCAGGTACTCTTCTCTAAGTTTTGAATTTTTGATGTGTAATTTATTTTTAAATAATTATAAATTATAAAATACCATGTGGCTGTCATAGCTTATGAATGACAAAACAGAATTAATATCCAGCATTAGCATTTTGGGGACTTACTACATTGAGTTAACAAAAATAATAATCATATCATCCTGTATATCAACACAAAAGACATAGGAGGCTACGTGTTATATTCGAAATGCCATGAACTTTAGTGCCATTTGTTAACTGGATAAATGAATCTATGAAGTTGTGGACCACCTACAACACTTTTAGTACTTGATTTGTTAATTCCTCAGCCTATATGTTTTGTAAATTGGGGTCCAAAATTATTGCTTCACAGATTCATATGTTCAAGTAAATAAACATATATGCACATACATGTAAAATTGTTATTATGAACAATAAATGAAGTATTAAAATATCTGCATTTTGAAGGAGGATGAAAGGAGGAAGAGGAGGGAGGGGAAGGAGAGAGGAAAAAAAGAGAGAAAGAGAAATGTGGTATATATTTATGATGGTTTAGTATGCAGTCATAAGGGGAATGACATCCTGTGTTTTTCAGCAAAATGAATAGAGCTAGAGGACATGGTGTCAAGTGAAATCTCTGGCTACAGAAACATAGGCTCTGTGAGCTATTTCATGTGTGACAGAAACAAAAGAAAGGAGTCTGAGAGAAGAGCAGTGATGATTAGAGGCTAGGGAAGGAAGCATAGGATGGAAAATAACAGAGAACTAGTTTTAATGTGTGTGTGTGTGTGTGCATGTGTGTGTGTTATGTATATGTTTTGACATTAACACTGAAGCCAGCTCAGTACAGATAACTAGTACATGTTAATCAAAAGAGTAAACATAAAGAGTGGTTTTAGTCATGACAGACCACACTCTAGTACTATTGAAGCTAGCAGCCTAAAAGACTACTAGCACTTACTCAAGAACTCAATCCACTGTAAAAATCAGAGAGGGATTCCTCTAAGGGTAACTTAGGTCACTAAGAAGAAAGTCAATGCCAAGGCCAGGAAGAAGAAGTGGGTAGGTTGGTGAGCAGGGTGAGGGGGGAAGGGATAGGAAGCTTTCAGAGGGGAAACTAGGAAAGGGGATAACATTTGAAATGTAAATAAAGAAAATATCTAATTTTTAAAAAAAGAAGAAAGTCGTTAGCTGAATAACCAAATATAGTGACAATATAAAATATACCAAAGTTGATGTCATTTAAGTCTGAGCCATGAGTCATGGTGTTAATATTTAAAACAAAAATTTTAAAGAAACGGGTCATTATTTGTACATAAGGAAGAGAACTTGCTTAAATAGCAGGGAAACAATCTCCTTTGGGATAATTATAAGGGGACATAGCAGTATATTTCTAAAGTATGTTCCTTTTACCACAACTTTCATGTAAGATGCTATATGTGAGCATTTAAATTCCGAAGAGGTGTGTAGTGCTTGCCTCTCCAAAGTGCCTCTATAGAACATCATTTAAATGTCTTCCACATGCAATAAAAGAAAACTCATTTTCCAAATGACACGATGAATCACTGTCTTGTGAAACATTTTGCTTTTCTATAAAAAGTACATTATATTCATTTTGTCCTTGCTAGATCACTGGGATCATTACTTATGCTAGTCCCTGGGAGTCGGGGGAAGCGGGATTTTATCAAAGTGATTTACTTGTGTCAGGCCTGGAAGTGAGCTGAAAGCAGTAGCAGTTCTTATATAAAGGATGGCCTAATTGTATTACTGCCTTTTAAGTGATTGAACACAGTGGTGCATATCAGACCCATCTCCTCAGAGATGCTACAAAGAGTAGACAGTCCGTGATGTTTACTTTATAGCGAATCTCTGATTGCAGCAGAAAGAAAGGAGCAAAGAGTCTGTTTAGCCTGAGAAACTATCAGAAGGGTTTCTAAGACATGCTCCGATGAAGAATGAGAAGCTCAGGTAGTGGATGAGATACACATATGATACACTTGTTTTGTAATGCTCGGTTCTACCGTATCATAGTAGTATGAGAGACAGTAGTTTCCACTCGACTTGCCTTGGATTTACCTGCATACCCTGTGGACCAGCGGTGTTTCTAGCACCTAATGCTAAACTCATCTAAGCTAGAGGATGGCCTCTTTGCTTTAGCTGGTCTTCGGTGGACTTCTGACTGCTCTGTAACCGTCAAGTCTGGGAGCAAGTTTTAGAGACACAAGCAGACAGAGATGTCAAGACAGAGATGGAGTGGAAGCAAGGATTCAATTCTCCGCGCAGTAGTGTTCATAAGCCTGCAAATCATTCATCCCAAGGATGTTTTCAGTTTCGAACAAGCAAAACCAGCACACTCTGCTGGAAATGGAAATGGCTTTCATCATCCTTGGTCGTAAAATGTTTATTTCTCAATACTTAAATCCCCAAACCTTCCCCGGTCCTCATTCTTCTTTGTGTTGCCATTCCTCTGAACACACTCCTTGTCTGCACCTGCCAGTTTAAGGGCAAGCATACCTGCAAGACCCTCTCCTACATTAGCCTCCTGGAAAACAATGGAGAGGGCAGAGCCTGGTTCTGGAGGATTCAGTGTGAAATGCCTTCAAGTCACCTGAATACATCCTCAAAACGCAGACTGTCCAGCTCTGCCCAAGGGCTTCAAGTTCATCTGTCTGGGGTATGGCCTGAGCATGTCGTGTAGTCCCATGTGGTAGAGATGTCAATGACTGGAACCACATGGCAAAGCATTGCCCTGGGCAGCCTTCGGGAGTGAGTTTGCTCAGTGTTTAACCAGAAGCCCAGCTCAGCAGCTTCTCCTCCAGCTTCTCCTCCAACTTCTCTCTCAGCTTCTCCCCATAGGCTTGACACATTATTTCACTATTCTATGTCAATACCTTTGAAATGAGGACATTAATGTGATGTCACTGTTGATATTATTATTAGATTATGTGAGTAAGTTAATGTATATCTGCCTTGATACCCGACTCAAGGATACTCAATAAGTATGCAAAGATTTTAAAACTATGTCTGATTTCAAGACTGTGTTTTAAAAACTGAATGTAAGAAAATTTGTTTTAAATAAAACTGACATTTCTAGCCCCTGCTTTCCATGCCTTGATGAAATTTATTTTTCTATAATTTGTAAGTCAGAAAGAAAATTAAGGAAAGTTTGAGTCTAACTTTCTCTTTTAAATATAGACCTGCTACCCACCCCAAAAAAATATGTTCAGAGAGAAAATGAATCTAACTTATAGGAAACAAAATATTTAAAATTTTCTTGTTCATTAATTCATCCTTTCTCTCATGTCTCATTAAGTCTTTGTAAATAACTTCTTGTCACAATATTTTACTAAAGATTTATGCAGATACATTGTAAGTTATAATACATCAATATCTGTAGCTTCCACAAAGCATTTAATAAATGAAAACTTTGGGATAATACAATTTGAGACATATTATAAACCATTAATTTTAATCTGAGAACTGAAATATATTTTGTAATCCATTCTGGAAAAACAAATAACTCTAAATTCATCTTTTAAAAAGCTTTTAGACTTGATTTTTATGTATTTGATTAAATTCTATTGGATTTTTTCCTTAGTAATATATATTTCTAGTTCTGTATTGTCATTAACAACTTAAATGAGTGAAGGAACCACTGAAAAGCACATGAACTATATGTTGTTACACTCCCTTAGATCCTGGCTATGACTAGAAGAAACCTCTTAGGCAAAGTTCAAAGAACTCAACCTATTAAACAAATCCTGATAAACATTTAGGCATACTTAATTAAAGACACTGCAAGCATTTTGCTATATGTATTATAAAATACCATTGCAAATACAACCAAAATACAAATGAACGATTAAGGGAATTGGCAAACTTAAGATACAAACCACAACAATGTTATTGTCCAGGCTAAGGTTATATTTGTTTTCTCCCAGCTACAACTGGTTCCCTCCTTTAAAAAAAAAAAAAAAAGACATGAACAATATTCCCTTTGCCCTAAATCTATCTCATTGGCTTTCTTTCAAGAGCTAAGGAAGATAAGAAAAATAATTCTGTTGGCTACTCAGCTAACAACTATTAGGTTGAATTAGTGAGCTTAAAACACGCATGGCCTCTTCAGGAGCCCTGAGTTGCAGAATCCTCTCTCAAAGCTAGACAGTAGTAGGGAAAAAGCACAGACACAAGCAAGCAAGCACAGGCAAGGATGATAATAGCAGAGATGAACTAAGGGAACACACACATACTGAACCCCTGACTGTTCTCTCACCTCCAAACCCATCAGCCTCACTTCCAACAATGCAAAGAAGCAAACTGGGTATGGGGAGAGTCCTGGATTGTCCTCAAAGAGCAACTCATCAGAATGAAGCTTGGTGTATCGAAGAGAAAACAAGAAAGGTTTCAGATTGATGCCACCCTCCCCTTGAAGTGTCATATCTATGGGTAAAAGACAGAGACACAGTAAGTGCAGAGAGTCCCTGCCTGAAAATTCTACCCACACATTAGAGAAAAATAGGAACAAAGGAAAAGGAGGGATTTTCTAATTGTTTAATGGCATAGGAGTGTTTTTAACACCTGTTTCATGCTTTCTTTCATATCAGTTCTTCAAAGGCCCTCAAGCTCCTGGTCTCCTGAAAGGCAGAGAAAGTCACGTCATCTTCCTTCACATTTCTCCACTATAAGAGAATACTTGAGACTGGGTTCTCCATAAAGAAAAGATGTTCATCTGTCTCATGGTTTTAAGAAGCAAAACATCCAAGATTCATGCTCACTCTCCTAGGGCCAAGATCAGATCCATCTGGAGAGAGCTTCATGCTGTTTCTTAATTTGGCAGATGACATCAAGTGGCAGTATAATGTTTTATCAGAAGAAAAAGAGGCCGTAATGTGGTAAAGAAAGCAAGACAATATGTCAAGGAAGATGGGTTTATTTTGTAACCACTCACTCTTGAAATGAGTAACCTAAACTTTCTAGAACAAGACCTCATTCCCTAGAGGAAAATAAAAAACAAAAAAACATTAATCCCTCTTGATGCTGTAGTAACTCTGTGACCTCCCAAAGATGTGACATCCCAACACAAACACATTGGAGATATGTCACACAGCAAACCATATACAGCAAAACAAAGCAATATTTCAGTTATTTGTAACAACTGAGGTACAAGATTAGAAAAGAGGCAAAAATAACACTAATCTTTAAATCATTTGCAAGGTCTTTCAAATGCACATCCCCACACTGTCGCTTTCTCACTGCATCCTAGACATCTTCTAGCTGGAGCCACAAGTGCTACAATGACCCTAATACCATCTTCACTTCCAATATGAATACAGAACAGAGATGCAGACTGACATCCACTACCATCACCATCTGGACTTCAGAATAAAGCAAGACTTTTGTTGTTTAACTCAGGTAGATGAAAGGGAAGTGAAGCCTGGAGTACTGGCACATGTCTGTATCGCCAGCATCAGAAACCTAGGGCAAACATATGAGGTTCAAGGCTACTGTAAGGAGATTCTGCCCCAAAAATGGGTGGGGGAAGAGAAAAGTATCAAGTTCAAACATAACAGATATACTATAACTCCTATTATGACTTAGATTTTTTTAAAGGCTCCAAAGGCTGATGTGATTCCTATTTGACCCTAACTACTATTGTTATTAGAAGTTTAAAAGATCACAAGGATCCTGTCCATTGAGGAGTTTCTAGCTGGATGGGTTACTATGGTAAGGCCTCAGTGAAAGAAGCAGATCGCTGGGGGAGTGCTTTTAAATGATATACCTGTCCTTTGCCTTCATGAGAACCATGAGGTATGAAAGGAGCCTCCTCTGCCACATAGTCCCACAGCCATGACACTCTGCTTCACCTCAGATCCAAAGTGACATAGCCTGACAACCATGGTCTGTAATACCTGAAACTGTGAGCTAAAAAAAAAACAGTTCCTACTCATGTAAGTGTGCCTGGGTACTTTGTGACAGAAATATAAATCTATAACACAATGCATGAAGAAAATCACACACACACACACACACACACACACACACACACACACACACACGGCCTTCTGGAACCAATTCTTATATGTTCTCTAGCAACTCAGAGTGAAAAGAATTCAACTCCAGTTGCTGGAGAGAGAACAGAAGCAACAGAGTGTGAGAAGAGCTAAGACTCTGATGATTGTGCTTCATGTTTTACAAAGGCAAGGAAGGCAAGAACGCTTGCAAAATCCGTGCAGACTGTGTAAATAAAGATTACTGGTGGATGACGGGCACGGCAAAGAAGACTCTCTTTCCTATTTTCTAGGATAAGAAAGTTTATAGTTTCATTCCCATTCCCAACAGTGAAATACTGACTTCACAATTGTTTTATTCTCGAATTTAAAGGTAATCGTTACTAAACATCAATGGTCATTAGAGAGGGGAGTTGGTAGAAAGAAGGCTGTGCACATGCTGCAAACAACAGCAGTTTGAGGCTTTGCCTTCCATGCGGGACTCTGTTTTATACAGTGGAACTTGATCCATTTGAGTCTAAGAACTAAGGTTGCTGTCTCTGTACCACCATTGCCACCACTGGTCTAGCACAAACATGCAGTACAGACTGAATAAACAGCGGCAGACACAAAGAAATACCTATGGTGTTACTGGATCAACTCAGGGACGTGTAGCAAATCAGACCATGTCACCATGCCAAAGAAACCAAGTCTGTGAGATTGCCATGCACAGGAGAGCAAAGCACCTCAACTAAAACATTTCAAATAAGGCGGGTAACCGTGGCAAGGCAGCACCAATCAGACATCAGATTGCCTAATATATGTATCATGAAACATGCAGGCATAAACTGCTAAGGGCAGGGCTGGAAACAGCTCAGCAGTTGAGAGTATGTATTATGCTTGCCTTGAGCCCAGTTTCAGTTCCCAGCACCCACATCAGGAGGCTCACGGTCACCTGCAACTCCAGTTCCAGGGGATCTGACACCCTCTTCTGGCTTTGCAGTCACCTGCATGCACGTACACTCAGGTGCACATGCACACACATACACACGAACATACTCAGTCACCATAAATAAATCTTAAAAAAAAAAAATCAAAAACAAAACTCTGGGTGTGTTCCCAGGCTTCAGTTCAGTGCTCTGTACCTGCTAGGTGTTGTCCACTGGAACCTGCCTGTTCTCTAAACCTGTGCCTGAAAACACACACACACACACACATTTTCTATTTATATATCAGCTCTCATCTGACAGCTCCTCAGTTGGCAACCCCTCACCTGGCAGTTCCTCATCTGACAGTATTTCACCTAGCAGCCCCTCACCTGGCAGCTCTTTCCCTGAACAGCCTGGCTGGATTTAACAACTCTTACATGACCACCTCATGTGGTCCTAGACTGAGTAGCAGCTGTCAAAAGATGCAGCCTCAGCTCAGAGAAGCCCAGTACAAATAGCTGTCAATAGACTTACAGAGGTTTATTTAATTTTGTATTAGAGAAAGCAAAAGCCCTCATGCATTTTCCAGATATACTGAATGACATGTTTAAACACACATCACCAACAATACAACTTACCAGTGATAATACTTGGATATTAACACTAAGTTCAGACATCAAAAATACAATACAAAGGTTTATATTATTCAGACATGAGGGCAGCAAGCCCAATGCTGGTAGAAGGGAAGGATGAAGGGCCTAAGTGTTCTCATTTAACCTATGCATGCTAAAAGAAAGGCACACAGACCAGAGTGTCTAAAGCAAATGGGCAAGAGAGAGAAGGATGGATGCACTGAAAGACAGGGTAAAGTTCACTGGCCTTTGGTGAGTAGAGTATGATGTGCAGAGGAGAGGCAACCTAGTGTCCTGTCACTTAGAAAGCCATTCTGACTGCTCTATTGAAAGCAGACTGAAGGACAGAAAGGGCAGAGCCAAACAGATCAAGTAGAGAATTAATGTCATAATTTAGGGAAAAGAGTAGATAGTGGCTCCATCTGTGTGCTGGTCAGCAACATGGCAATGTTTGGAGCAGCCTGGATGTATTTTGAAGGATTAGATAATAAGAGTCATCAACTGATTGAAGACAGAAAAAGAGGAGTCAAGAGTGATCTCCCCGGGGCTGGTGAGATGGCTCAGTGGGTAAGAGCACCCGACTGCTCTTCCGAAGGTCCAGAGTTCAAATCCCAGCAACCACATGGTGGCTCACAACCATCCGTAACGAGATCTGGCACCCTCTTCTGGAGTGTCTGAAGTCAGCTATAGTGTACTTACATATAATAAATTAAAAAAAAAAAAAAAAAAAAGAGTGATCTCCCAGGTGATTGGCTGGAGTATGGGGAAGAGTCAGTCATGGCTACATCAGGAGTGATGTGGGAAGAGCGGTGTGGAGAGTGGCGGCACGTTATGATTTAGGTTTGTAAAACCTGAGTTGTTTTTGGCAAGAAGGAAGAAGCAAAAGCAATAAATAGCTAGTCTAATGTTTGAATCTGGAGAGGACCAACGGCTTGTATGTTCAGTTGGCCTTCAACTGGGATAGAACTGCCAGGAAGTATGTGCAGTCTCAGAAGGGAAGGAAGGGCTAAGGTCTGTATCACATCACCATTACAGAGGAGAAAGTAAAGAGGAAGCTGCAGGAAGGTAGCGAAAGGAAGCCCACAGGTGGGATTAGAAACCAGAAAAAGAAAGACAAGCTGTGGAGGCTGGGGAGAAAATCGACAGAGATATGACAAGCAAGCTGAGGACTTAGAGCCGGCCTGGTAGTTGGGAGATCACAGTCAACCAGGCAAAGGTGGACTGTGGGTCAGTAGGAGTGAACATCTACAAGGTAGGGTGGAAGAAAGGGAAAAAAAGAAGGAATTGAAGAAGAAAATAAATACAATTCTAAGAAGCCACAGAAAGGAGCAAACAAACTAGGTAATGGAACTAGGCAATGGTTATTTTTGTCTTAAAGAAAGAAATGTCAGGATGTTTGTACATTGAAGAAAGAGAGGAGAGCATTCTGCTAGCATGACTTTTTCTAAAAATGTAAAAGGCCAATGTAAAATTGTAAAAATCTATAGTTCAAACCGGAGCAATCCAGGTTGGTTTCTATCTATTAACAATTTCTCCCAGTACGAAAGGACAAGAGAAATAGAGCCTCCTTACAAATAAGCACTCTTAACCTAATTTATGAATAAAATCTAAATAAAATATATATGTACATCTACTGACCTAAATAAGGTTTTTAGGGTTCTGATGCTAAGGTCCTGCTCCCCAATTAGTTTTTGATCCGTCAGTAAAGAAGCCATGGTCCAATTGCTGGGCAAAAATAATAGGCAGGACTTCTGGGTCCCTGGAGGAAAAGAGACAGGCGCAAGGAAAGAGAGGAGAGTTCGGCATGCAGTAGAGAGGAAAGCTAAGCAGCCATGTAAGGGTCTCAGAAGAAGCTGTAGCCTGTGGACACTCTTTTTTTTTTGTTTTTTTTTTTGTTTGTTTGTTTTTTTTTGTTTTTTTTTTTTTGTTTTTTCGAGACAGGGTTTCTCTGTGTAGCCCTGGCTGTCCTGGCACTCACTTTGTAGACGAGGCTGGCCTCGAACTCAGAAATCCGCCTGCCTCTGCCTCCCGAGTGCTGGGATTAAAGGCGTGTGCCACCACGCCCGGCGCCTGAGGACACTCTTATAGGTGGGTGGCCAGGGGTGTTTATCAGGGACTAGATGTACCTAAACCACTAAAGTTTAGGGCAGGTGAGAGGTGTAAAGATAACAATATTGATAAAGGCATACTTTTCTAGGCAGGAAATAGTATCACCCAGCAATTGGGTCCAAAGGCAAGTTGAAATTGAACCACTGTATGTCTGTGTCTTTTATCCATGGATTCAAGGGAAGCTGGGTGGGGGCTGGTAGCATGGCCCATTGCCAGAGCATTGGTGGGGTAGCAAAGTTACATGCAACAATTTACTAGTTCAGATGCGCTGTGGGCCCCTTTTACATTTGTTTCTTATTTCAAGATTGGGATACCTTTCCTTCAAATTCTCACCAGCTACCTTGTCCTAGTAGACATTGCACCGAATGTTGCAACTTCATAGAGCCAGGTAGGTGGCCAAGAAAAGGAAAGTGGGATTTAAAACCTGAAAATGCCAAAGCATGAGACTGCACATACTTCCTGGCAGTTCTATCCCAGTTGAAGGCCAACTGAACATACAAGCCGTTGGTCCTCTCCAGATTCAAACATTAGACTAGCTATTTATTGCTTTTGCTTCTTCCTTCTTGCCAAAAACAACTCAGGTTTTACAAACCTAAATCATAACGTGCCGCCACTCTCCACACCGCTCTTCCCACATCACTCCTGATGTAGCCATGACTGACTCTTCCCCATACTCCAGCCAATCACCTGGGAGATGTTTGCTTTTCTGTATGTTTTCATAAAGTCCCCAAAGGGACCTCCAATACTATAAATACATCAGTGTCCTCCTGAAAACATATGTAGAAATTCAACAGAAACACAGTCAAAATCTTTATGACATTTTGGGGGAAGAGTTGTCAAGGGATTCTGAAGATTAGATGTATATGGGTCAAAGCATACCAAGAAAGTTTAAAGGCAACAAGAAAATGGAGATTTGACTTCTCAGACATTCCAGTCTTTGTTTATATTTATCAATTTATGAAAAGTACAAAAGCAGTGGCTTGAAATAATGAAAGACCTAGTGTCGATAAGAATTTGGAGCCAGGCACAGTGGCTCAAGCCTTTAATCCCAGCTTTCAGGAGGCAGAGCCGGGTGGATCTCCATGGATCTGAGGTCAGCTTGGACGGCCAGGGCTACCCACAGAGAAACCCAGTTTCAAAGAAAATTGGTATACAATCAAGGGAGACTCATAATTAAGTGAACAACTAATGTATCAGTAATATATGACATAGAAAAATATAAAGTGATATGTCCATTTTATACCCTATCAAAACAAATCCTTTAATGAGTCAAATGTTTATATAATAAACTAGGAGGAAATATGATAATTCATGTTAATTGTGAACTTGAAGAACCAAGAATCACCTGGGACGCTTGCCTCTAGACACACATGTAGGGAATAAGTGACTGTACCAACTGAGTGAGAGCCAAGAACTGTCCTTGGACAGAGAAGGGAACTGAGTGGGAACAAGCGTCCATCTCTCTCTGCTTCCTGGAAGTGATGTGACCAGCTGCCTCAAGCTTCAGCTGCCTTGATCTTCCTTTCAGAACAGACTGTACCTTGGTGAGCTAAAATAAAACCGTTCCTCCCTTAAAGGCTTTTGTGGTGGTATTCATGAGGCGTACATGATTTTCATAGATCAATAAGAGACAGATAAAGCAAAACAAGAGCTCAGGAAATAGATTAGCCACCACCACCTAAAAGAAAATTTGTATTTATCCTATTATTTTAGCAAAATGAAGTGATGATCATCCTGTTTGACAGGCGCAAATAGATGGGCAGTCCATTTCTCCCTTTCATTTTTAATGCTTAGATAATCTCTCTTGAAAAAGATTGGCGGTGTGTTAAATATATTTGAAAATATGTTCCTATCCACTTACAAGAGGTACTTAACCAGGCAGATTCAAACAGAAAATAAAATGGAGGCTACCAAGAGCTTGCGCTGGGAGGAAAAACAAGGAGGGTGCAATTGAGCATACTATCTCTTTGTGATAATGACAACACTCAGGAAAAGGATAAACAGGATGGTTGTATGACATTATGAATTACTTAATTTCACACAATAGCATGCTTAAAAATGGCTAAAACAGTATTTTGAACACTATTTTCTAAATCATACAACTATGAAGTTTTACTATTAAACACTTCAGTTCTTTCCTTAAATTTTTATCATATAAAATAGCACTATAGCAGAAAATAAATCCATGTTTTCACCCAGCATTTCTACCTGTGATTACTTATCCTATGATCATAACTAAGACTACATGGAATGAAATATATTTCCTTCTGCACATTGTTCACAATGGGGGAAAAGAAGGACTCTAAATAACTAAAGTGAATAATGCGATGATCATTTAATAGTAAACATATCTGTAAGGAAAATGGTTAAAAACAGTATCTCTGGCTGATGGCCACATAGGAATGTGCCCAGGAGAGTGCGCAGGCACTGAAGTCTGTCTGCTGTGATACCCACATAGGACAAAACCCAGGAGAGTGTGCAGGTGCTGAAGTCTGCTGATCCTTTTGTGTTCTTTCCTTCCTTACCAACGTTTTTTTGTGGGTTTTCTTTCTTTTCTTTTTTTTTTTTTTTTTCCTACAGTTGAACAGGGCTTTTTTTTTTTGTCAAGGGGGAAGAGGAGGGATAATAAAAGCAGTTTATTTTGAAGAAGATACCCTAAACCTTTTCCAATTATCCTTTCTTCTTTAAAAGGAGCAGTGAGAGTTTATGCTTATATGAAGCCAACCTAAAGGCAGGAAGGATTCAAGAACAGCAACCAGCAGGAAGCCATCCTAGGCTATTTACTATGGTGGAGCCAGCAACACTTCTTTCCCTGGTCTAAAACGCTAGAAATTCATTTCTACTAAGTCATGGCATAAGGCTTTCCAGGGCACTTCATAGCTGGCTGCCAGACGTGATAAGGATGTGAGTTTTCTTTTACAAATTAGGAGAAATCTGGCCCTGCACAAAGAAGCTGAGTAGGAAAAGGCCGATAGGACACATCCATCTAAGTAGAGCCTGCTAAACCTAGATCCAGAACAACCAAGATACTTCACAAAGCACTGGGCACCGACAGTTATGCAGAGGACCATGCTGAAGTCTAAGGACACAGGTCCCATCCTGAAGGCATTTTGGTTTGGTTGTCCCGAACAGTAAGTTATAAATCTAGAGCAGGAAACTTGAAATCATTAAGGTCACATATTTATTACATCATATTCAGTTAGGTTAGAAAAATGCAGTATCTGTCATCATGTCATAAAAAAAAAAAAAAAAAAAAAAAAAAAAGATGTGTTTTCCTCTCAGATCTCTTCTGAAGAAAAGCTCCCAGGATTGTTACAGATAGGGCTGTTTTCAATCAGTTACAAGGAACAATTCAATTACTACGTGGTTTAGTGCAGTAACTGACTCCAGACTAATTTAATTTCTTTAGGTCTCTAAAGATCAATTGATCTGATTTGTCCCATCCCCAAAGGCTATTTAGGAAAAATTCAGACTTAAATACCTGGAAATGAAATCCAAAACCCTGGCCAGTTTCACACCACTTAGGTCATCTTGCAAACTTTCAGCTAGTCACATCAGAGTGCTCTCTTGGCCTTAGGACCATCTCGAGCCACTTAGCTTCACATACAAGTGAGTGCTCCCACATCAGGAGGCTTATTCGATAAATGGAAAATGTGGCCACATGCATTATCAAATCTGCTGTTCTAAAGGGCAGCCAGGCTGGGTACTCCTATCTCAGGAGCATGTGTGCAACCACAGGGCTATTTTTATTCTAAAATCAGTTCACAAAGACCATTCAAAGTTGCTCAGACAGGGTCTAAAGGGTTAGATGCAAGGCTCATCTAAGATGAGAGACTCGGATACACTTTTGCACTTTAGATTTACAGTGTGCCTTTATAAATGTCACTGTCCACAATTTTCCAACAAGCCTTCTCTCTGAAACTTTGGCAATAGATGTCTATCCACCAGCCTAAGGTGCCTCTCTGATTTTACCACCTCTGACCCCTTGCCAGATTCTCCAGAAATCAGTCTTTTTTAAAAAAAACCAAACCCTGTGGCTGCCTACACAGCCTCTATATCTTTTCCCTTGGATTATACCACCAGTCATGCTGTCCCTTAGGCAAGTTTAAGAAGAATCAGAGAAAAGTTGCTAAAACATAATAAACCTTTCATTTGAGTTGCCAAGACAAGATGGACAGAAGTGCCATGGTCTGATAGCCAATGTGGTAGACAATAACAAGAATTGTAGAAATGTGTGGCAGTTGACAGGAGAGTCACACAAAGATATGAAGGTACAATAAGTAAGGTGTCTGGTGTCTATGGGGTGTCCCACCCATCGCACATGTATCAGTCCTAGTATGAAGATGAAAGATGGAAATTTACTGTGAGCATATATAAACAGTACAAATATCAGTTGGGTCAAAATCTCCTGATCTCAAGCAGCAATGAGCAACTGTCATCGCGAAGAGGGTAAGTTTCACATGCACAACTGTTTCTTCTTACAGGTCCTCATATTTGATATCTCTCCTATTAAAAATGTCCATTTATTTTACAGATAAAATTGTGACCCTGAATTAAATTACATCCCCTTATTTCAAAATCCCAAGTCACCTCTATATTTTTGGTTATCAAATATGTCCCTTCTGAAGGCAAATGGCTATAAAGTGTCCACTTCCCTGGAAAGTGCCAATCAGTAAGACACAACAGCCAGTTATAACTGGGACCCAGTATCTAATCATGGCAAAACCCAAATAAACCTCTTTGCTTCGAAATCAAGCATTTGAGGAATCTGGAAGTAGCTGCTCTCAAGACTTATGAGTTGTACAACACTAGAGTTTGTGGTTGGAAGGAAAGGTGCAGAGACTTCATACTGTAAGATTGAAATTCATTGGCATTAAAGGCAAGGTGTTCTTACAACCCACTCTTTATCTTATCTGGACAAAAGAGCAGACAGAAAATTCTCATTACCTCTCAATGTCAGTGAGCCTGGAGGAGTCCCGGAATCCTTTGGCAAACGGATTGCTGTCTATTTTCAGCTTGGTTATCTAGAAAGAAAAGAATGGGCACTAAACGATCTCATTTCCAAGGTCAAAGAAACAGAATCAGAAATCGTCTGTTAATTCCCCAAAGCCCCCAATAATACAGTGGTATCTACACATATCACGAGAAGCTATCTGAGTGAGGGACAAGTTCACAGGGATACTGGTCCATGACTGAGACAGCAAAGGTTTGGTGGCCTTTCAGGTAAGGATAGATAAGAAACTAGATTGTGAAATTACTTTAAATGCTAGGGGAAGGCTAGGTAGGACTCAACTGGGGAATGAAAAACTACCTAGATGAGAGAACTGTGTAGAAGAATACGTCTGTTGTCAGGGAGTAAAGAATAAAAGCAAATATTCTGACTTGGCAGTATCTCATAGTTAACTTTATGAACATGTTACTACATGCTATAATAAATAAGAAGACTAAATGACCAATAATAGCCCATGTCCAATACTGTGCTAATACTGACATCTTTTACATAAATACAGGAAATGAAACCTCCAGAGTATAAACTTACTACCATTATCCTTTGTATTTCACTAAATCAGAATCAACCCAGTTACTTTGCCAGCCTCTGTTCAGTGTTACTTAGTGGCTATGCTTCTTTAGTAGCGTTTGCCTTCGATTGAGAATCTGTCTCCAGTGTAAAGTATCTGCATAAGGGGATTTGTGACTGTTGACACACAAAGACCCATTAAAGACTTTGTATCACACCTCTGCTGTACACACATCAGGCTGTGAAGCAGAAACTAAAGGAAGCACTGACGAAAAGAGTGAGGATAGAAAAATTCCTGTTAGCACTTAAAGGAACCTCGCAGATGAGCAAGCCTGTGCCCTCATCTGATACATAGTCACAGTAGTGTACAAAGAGTGCCTGGACCCAAGTACAGCCTGTTCCTAGCTGAATTGCTGACATGGTAGCCTTGCAAGACAGGCTTAGCTTGTAAGATCAAAGTTGGAATACAAATTCACCTTTGGAGGGAGACACACACAAAATATTCTGAGCCAGAAACGAGTTACGGAGTGTGGGATACCCTCCTTTTTCACACACTAAGGAGACAACAATTAAAACAAAGTATGGAATACTACTTTTAAGAAAATCAAGTTGTATCCAAAGTTCATTTGCAACTACGTTCTCTTTTCTCTTCACTATAAAGAAAGCCACCATTTTCTTTTTAACCTTTTCTCAATGTGAACTGCATTTGCAAAACTGCCAAGAAGCTTTCACCTCCCTTAAAAAGCCCTCCATCACACATATGAACCAGATAGATAGATATCCTCTCTCTCCAGCACTGGCAGGCCTCAGAAGGAGTCTGTGACTATCATCAGCCTTGAGCTTGAAAGTGACTCAATAGCACTGGAGAGCAGGTAGGAAATAATGAAGTTCCTTTTCAGCAAAAACGTAGATGTTGGTAAACAGAGAAGGGGGAATGCTAGACAGCTAAGACATGTTCACAATGACTAGCAAGAGCTAAAATAAGCATGGAGTCTGAGCTAGCCTCTACAGGGTGCTCAGGCTGATGAGCTAGCCTCTACAGGGTGCTCAGGCTGATGAGCTAGCCTCTACAGGGTGCTCAGGCTGATGAGCTAGCCTCTACAGGGTGCTCAGACTGATGAGCTAGCCTCTACAGTGTGCTCAGGCTGATGAGCTAGCCTCTACAGTGTGCTCAGGCTGAGGAGCAGACCTCTACAGTGTGAACATTCAATGCTTCAGGAGGGTCTCTTCTCATGGGGCTGCTTTTCCTGAAGACGTGCCTGTTCAGCCATTTATTCAGAATTTGTATCTGAGTGTCATCTTTCAAGAAGGAAAAATCATACTAGTCTACATAAATTGTAGAAATCTTTTGAAGTCCAGACACCAATATGCTCTGAGATTCTAAGTGCCAGTAAGATTTTCTAGTCTTCAAGGAAAAATGATTCACTTTTTTCTACCCAGCAAATGTAATTTAAAACTCTACAGTGCTAACACATCTTACAGTTCCTGAAATATCTGGGCAATCATTAGCCAGTACCTATGTACTGAAGATTGGTTGGCTTTGGTGCATAATAACAACACCAGGTAAGGGGCACCTGCTCTCTGCCTTGACAGAGCCTAAAACTCTGTGGAGCAAATAGAGCGATACTCTGTGAAGGGACCTGGGGGTCGTGTGTGTCTACTTACGGTAGTTACATTAAAGGCAACTCAAACCCAAATGAAAACTTTTTTTTTTTTTTTTTTTTTTTTTTTTGGTTTTTGGTTTTTCGAGACAGGGTTTCTCTGTATAGCCCTGGCTGTCCTGGAACTCACTTTGTAGACCAGGCTGGCCTCGAACTCAGAAATCCGCCTGCCTCTGCCTCCCGAGTGCTGGGATTAAAGGCGTGCGCCACCACGCCCGGCTAAATGAAAACTTTTAACTATGGGACCAAACAATAAAGTTAAAAGTTCCCAAAACCTTTTCGATGTGAACCATAACAATCTTTGGTTGGTTGTATATAAACCATGTAACAGAAGGAAGTGTCTTTGTTATGATGGTTGTCTTGTTTGTTCTGGAAGGGATTTAGAAAAATGGTACTTGGTTTTCATATTTCCAGTGTTAAAGTTCAGTGGCTTTGAATGAGGTAAGTGTGGCTAATATCCTCCAGTGCCCCATACAAGTAGAGAAATGCATGTCAATTAATGTGTCGCTAGTCTAACATTATCACCATAACTTAGTGCCTGGAAATGAACTAAAAACAGCATGAGTTTCTTTATGTCTTTGAATTGACCTTCATTGTTAGAGTTATCTACCACTAATATTCTTAAACTTTACTTTTTATAACTTTCAGTGGTGTCAATGGTAGCATTTTTTTCTCCATAGCTTCAGAAAAACTGAAATAGGGCAAGGTCCTCTGTATATCCAGCCTTAGAATAAATTGCAATGATGCTTTAATTTAGAGCATTAGTTAGAAAAAGAATTCAAGACAGCTAACTAGTGCTGACTTTCTCTATGGATGAGTTTGATTAAACCCAGAAAAAAATCCCTGGTTTTGAGCATTAGACAAGGAAAAAAAGGCCAGGTATATCAGGGGTTGTAATTGTGTTATCCCCAGTGACTGCATCAGCACAAGACTGTGGTTAAACCTGAGGATCCTCCTCCTGCAACTCAGTACAACTCCAGACCCAGCAGATAACCACAGTAGGAATTCCAGGCGGGGCTGTGGAGCTTTGCATTAAGAACAAACCATCAAATTATGATTTAATGATTTTACAGACTAGGTTAAAGTGTGACTTGCTTAAAAGTATTCTATTTTATTTTCTAATTTCAAGATAAAACACACACACACATTGTATGTGTGTATTAGTTTTTGTGAGACAGGGTCTTTCTATATACTCCTTACTGTCCTGGACTCAGTATGTAGACCAAGCTGGCCTCAAACTCACAGAGATCAGCCTGTCTCTGCCTCCTGAGCGCTGGGAATAAAGATTTGTACCACCACACCTGGCTGTAAAATAATTGTAAATAAGTTTCACATTCTAGGTAATAACAGACCATTAACGGTCAGATAAAGGCATTTAAATGAAAGACATGGAAACTTGCTTCTGAAGGTGTAGTCTTTTCTCCCTTTGTAAACCGAGGACCATGGAAAACAGGGCTATGAGAAAGGATGACTGAGACAGCAATTGTACCTGGACCTGTACACAGGGACCCGTGCAGCTCCATCATGGAGATTCTGAAGCCTGCATGGCTGCTGCCCTATGTCATCTTTCTCTAAGGTGGTAATAAGAGAGAATCAGCCACTGAATATCATTTGCTCCAAAAGAGACAGCTTTTTTAAAACACATTTTTAAGATTTATGTTTTCTTTTATGTGTATGGGTATGCGTGGGAGAATTGATGTTTGCCACATGTATGGGGGTAATTTCAGGGGCCAGAAGAAGGCATCCAAACCCCTCAAAATGGATTTAGAGGTGGTTGAAAATTTCTAGACAAGAATTCTGGAAGTCAACCCCCCAGTGCTTGGCAAGAGCAGTAAATGAATGCTCTTGATCAAGAAACCATCTCTTCATTGTGCCGCGGATCAGTTTTTTATTATTTATTTTATGTTTATGAGTATTTTCTCTGCATGCACACTTGTATGCCAGAAGAGAGCATCAGATCTCAGGATGGCTGTTTGTGAGCCACCATGTGGTTTCTAGGAATTGGACTCAGGACCTCTAGAAGAGCCAGTGCTCTTAACCACTGAGCCATCTCTCCAGCCCCCAAATCAGATTTTTTAAAAAATATGTTTCACTTATTGAAGAGAAAGTATTGACAAGCACAAATAACACTATATATATGTGTGTGTGTGTGTGTGTGTGTGTGTGTGTATGAAACCCTGCAGTTTGTATGTTCAAGTACATGCAAAGACATGTTTTTACTATCATTGCAGTGACAGAAAGCATAATGCTTGTGCTAACCAGAAAATTCATTTTTTTACTACTTCTGTATCTGTAAGTAAATACCTGCACAGTTTTGACTCCAGCAGATGCGCCAGAGAAGGACAACTTCACAGTGGTTGTTATTCACTATCACAGCACTGAACTCTGAATCCAGCTGGGGTCCCAGCCAAAAGGTAAAATTGGCCCCTGGAGACCATTTCTCCAATTATCAGGAAAAGATCTGACCAAAGGCATTTAGAAATGAAACCTGACCTACACTTCAACTCCGCAGCAATGATCTGCCGGCTCAAAACAACGTATGACCTTTAAATCTTAAATTATAAAATAGTTTGTTGAAAGTGTAATGTATTTAGCGTTTATCTAATAATGTAAAGAAATGCAATCATCCTTGCAAAAAGCAGAAGAAAAAATGGGTAAAAAGGCCCCATTTTCATTAATTCTAAATAAAACTACTGGTCTCAATAAGCTCTCTCTCTCTCCCTCTCTCTCTCTCTCTCTCTCTCTCTCACACACACACACACACACACACACACACTTACACACAATCTTTGGGGAACTTTGATTTGAATTTAACAGACATAAAAATAACAGTCACATCAAAGGTTTAAGACAGAGACATGGGCCCAGTGGAAACTTCTAAGTCATTCCTCCTAGCCTTCTTAGCTCTTCATGCATGGAAAACTGAGTGTGGACAGTAGACACACAGTCTTTCCTTTGCATTGTATTTATGTGGTTGTGTTTACTTTAGGAAAATCAATACACACAGTGGGGCAGTGAAAAACCACTGTTGACTTCAGGGAACCTAGAGATGTGTCAAGAAGACTAAAACTGAATATCCCTGAACTGATTTCTAAGGAGACCTGTATTGGGTCTATTCACTGAAGGAAGCTTATCAGCCATTTGCACAACTCCCCTGCTATACCAAACCTCAGCTATGGATGGTTTTATGCTAAGGAGTGTTTTAAAGATAGATTACAGAAATAAAATCAGTGATCTATTGAGAAAGATGCTTCAACTACTGTGGGCTCTTTGGCACTGATGGCCCACTAATCCTATTATACTTTATGATACAATCAAAGATCAACGGGTTCTTGTGACTAAATTTTGAACCCACTTGTAATATCAATTATAAAAATAAACTTTAGTGAGAAGATTAGTGTTAGACTGTGCATTAGTTAGCATTTTAACTTATTTAATATAGTAACATTTTCAAATTCAGCTTTCAAACTATTGTGCTTGGAAGTGATTATTTTGTTAGACTGGCAATGCCACCAAAAAGACCCAGACGATCAAACCATCCCGACAGGTCTGGCACTTACCAAATGTGTAGCCTCGGGTGCATGTCCTAACCATTCTGGGTCTCAGTCTCATTATCTACAAAATGACACTCATAGGACTTCCATTGGGGATTAATGTCAGAATTAAACAAGATTATTGTGAAGAATATGGAAGGATTTTTCTAAATTAAAATAACCATCCTAGACCATGAATTGTAGGTGAAGCTTAAAACTGGGAGGGTGGGAAGCACCGAGCTCCAAATGGATATTATTGGTTAATACTAAAATTCAAATGGACTGACAACTGTATAATATTAAAGGGTGTTTCTAACTAATAATTTTCTGAGGTGTGACAAAGGCAATATGGACAGAAAAATAATATCCTCACTGTGGGGACGTGCTTGCTGGAGCGGTTGATGAGATTAGCACTTTAGTGTTGGATGGCAGAGCAGAACAGACAGGGAGTGGAAAGACTGAACCAAACTTGGAAAAAGGTAATTGTAAATTCTGAGTGGAGGGGACATGGGGCTCATCTAACCATTTACTTATATGGCTTTGTTTTGAAGTTTTTCTGAGTAAATAGTTTGATGAGAGAAGTAATTCAGTGAGATTAGTGCATTAATTGCACCTGGTATCTATTGGCTAAAGAGGGCCCAGCTGACCTTCTAGGTGAGGATGGTAACTCTCATGCTACACTCACTAATATATACAACCCCACGTGGCAGATAAACAGTGAGTACTTTGGGGGAAAGATAATATCTTGAATATTATCTTCAAAGGAATACCTAAAGGTCCAACAGAGCCAGAAGCTGAGAGAAGAGTTCTTGCCCCTGACAAAGGATGCTAAGCTCAAAGGTCTAGGGCTCTAACCACTTTGGTTCAAATCCATGATGTGCACAGCAAGCTTCAGTGACTCAATTTTCCCAGCTTTATATTGCATAATAAAAATTCAATTTCTCTGCTTGAATAATATTCCTGCAAAGGTTAGATAAGAAAACATCCTTTAGGCAGTGCTTTGTGCAATATAGCAAGTACCCAAACCCTTCCTTCCTTATGCAATCTCAGCACTGCGGCCCAAGGCCTACTGCTATTTATTTAGGATTGCTCCTTTGCCTATTAAAACAAATCTAAAATGTTCCACTTAGAAACTTCCCTTCTGATTTGTTCTAACTCATCACAGTTCGTGGTTAAAAAACAAAGAACCTTGTAATTTACTTTTGCTAGCTTTGGCCCCTCCCTCTTAGAGGGAATTCTGAAAACAGCATTGAAATTTTCCACATGACCAGTTTTTATTTCACCCCAAAACAGCAACATGGTTTCTCAAAGTGTCCTACATCTGGTGTTGTAGCATGAAACTGCCCTTTAGTGTGAGAGAGCAGAATATTTCAGGATCCTCTCTGAACTCTTAAGAGCCACTTCCCAAGTGCTTTCAAATACAAGTGAGACCAGCTTCAAAGGTCCAGATCTTCAGGGCTGGAGAGTGTAGCAGACTCTGGTCTGTTCTCAGTTTCACTTAAATATTTTCTGGAAGTCTCTCCTTTTGTGTTATCATTTTGGAGCTCAAAAGAGATAACATGTTGTTTACAAAATCAAGTGATTTACATAACAACTATGCATGGATTTATCTTAGCAAACATGCCTATGAATTTTTAATTTTATTTTTTATTTTGTGTGTGTGTGTGTGTGTGTGTGTTTGTGTGTGTTTACTCAGGTCATCAGGTCACACTCATCTCTACCTGCTGAGCCATCTCTATGGCATAATCACTGACATTTTAAGGTCCAAGTATGAATAAGCACTCTTGATCTTCCTGAACAGTCCAACCTCTAAGTTTCCAAGGCATGTCTGTATACATCATCACATCTGAACTTCACTGCACTCCCCCAAAATGGTCTGGTTGGTTCTTAGCCTCAGCTTACATGTAAGGGAAATGGCAAAGATAGTTGTGAAATAAACCTCAAGGTCATGGAGAAGTTATGGGCACATGAGCCTTCTCCATCCACTCTGGCCATTCCACTTTCTTCGCCCAGGACTACTGTGCTGTCAGCTTCCTCTTGCCTTTCCAGAGCCTCTGCATCTTCCCTGTCTGGCCCACCCACCCATGTTTGAAGCTCTGCCAGCAGGCAGCACCTGATCAGTATCCATGCAGAATGGACCACACACCAACTGCATGGCAAGAGGAAGGCAAGCATCCTAGCTACTTACAGCCAATCAAACAAAAGCAAGATGAAGAGGTCTGAGCAATCTAGCTGTTGATTAAACTAAAGTTATGAACACCGTTTACTACATACACTCCAAAAGAACTCTACTTCCTGCTTCTTTTACTTCAGAAAAATTACCCAGTCTGTCCTTCTTTCCCTCAGCTTCCTCCACATTTTGCATCACTGTTGTTATAAATCTGACAACCTTCTGCCAACCAAGAAAGAAGAAAATGTTCAAGCAAATCCCTAACAGCACTTGGCCTCAGTGGGACATTGATACGTATTTACTAAGACTAAATCTCATGCAAGAAAACAGTGCTCAAGTTGGAAATACCGAGTATGACAGAGAGTAGTAGAAAGGTATAACCTGACATTATAACTGGATATTTTGATGTCAATTAAATACAGGACTGCAGCTTATTATTTACAGAGACATTCACACCGTTTCCCTTATCCTAAGCTGTGGCTAAGCTAGTTTCAAGAAGTGTCTCAAGGGTTCGTAATTTAAACAAGTGTCTCCAGGGTGCCTGCAGAAGGCACTCTGGGGTGGATTCAGGTTAGGATCAGCCAGCAAGCAGCCTGCACTATAGAATGAGGGTCCTGGAAGATGGCTGATGCTCAGTACACTCTTAGAGGTTCATATTTATGAGCTGTCTTCCTCCAGAGCAGCTTCTGTTTTGAGTGCTGGAAAACCCCTGTGTGGGAACTGAACTGTCAAGGGCCACTCACCAGTTGGTTCTGGTAGGCTGTGACTGCTGTGAAAACTGTCTCTGGAAAGATGAACGTCCTGAATTCTTCTGACTTCAGATTGAGCAAGGAGGCAGTGTGGTCTTTCTTCTTTATGATGTGCACCCGTGGCTGGTACTTATGCATTGAATTCAAAATTATCTGCAGTAAAGAGATGGGAAGTCCTGAGTTTTTACATCCTTAACCTGTCTATCTAATCTACAACTTAAATCCAATTCTAAGATTAGAACTAACCATTTCCTTCTTCTGCCAAGTCAATTTCACACAATAAGAGTCATCACTTGATTTATGTTGGTAATATCAAGTCATAGATTCTGAAGCAATAAAATTATTACATTGAAAAAAAAAAAAAGAGTCATCACAGTGAACCACATTTTACCAAGACACGCAAATTGCACAAGCTGCCTTCTAAAATAATGAGGGCAGGACTCATTCAGAAGGTATGCTCTGTGTATTAGCTTATTTGTGTGTGTGTGTGTGTGTGTGTGTGTGTGTGTGTGTGTGAGACACATGCCTTTCTGTAGGTGTTCTTGTTTGTACTATGCACGTGGAGACCAGAGGTGAATGTTGAACATTTCCTGAAATCTTTCTACAGGACAGAGTCTCTCACTGAACCTGGAGCTCACTGCTAAATAGAATGGCACTGAACTCTAGGATCCATCTGTCTCCACCCTACAGCCTCCCTGCTGAAAATTGGCCTTTATGTCTGTGCAGGCATTCCAACTCAGGTCCTCCTGCTCATGTGGCAGGCATATTGTCAACTAAACCATCACCTTGGACCATGTTTTATTAATTTTTTCAAAGTCAAGCCTTGGGCCAGTGAGATGTCTCAGTGGGTAAAGGTGCTTGCCTTTAATTCTGATGGATTGGGTTTGATTCCTGGGAGCTACACAATGGAAAGAGAGAACAGACTTCTACAAGTTTTCCTTTGAGCTCTACGCATGCTCCATAGCATGCATGTGTACACACACACACACACAAACAAACACACAAACACATACACACAAAGAGAGGGATGATGGATAGATAGATAGATAGATAGATAGATAGATAGATGATTTTTAAAGGGGGAGGGGAATGGTGGCTGGAGATACAGCTCAGTGCTTAATAGCACTTGTTGCTTTTGCAGTCGACTCAAGTTCTATTCCCAACACCCACGAGGTGACTCAACAGCCATCCGTATTTCCAGTCCCAGGGGACCTGACACTATCTTTCACTTCTCGCTTCCACATAACCATCAGGTATGATCTTGGTAAATGTACATGCAGGCAAAACACTCAAATGCATAAAATAAGTGAATTAAAATTAACAAGTCTTCTAAAACAGTCTTCAGGGTTTTTTTTGGTCTAGTTACACCATAAAATGCATATTTATGTTTTCTTAATAAAAAAAAAAAATACTTTTGCCGGGTATGGTGGCCCACGCCTTTAATCCCAACACTTGGGAGGCAGAGGCAGGGGGATTTGTGAGTTTGAGGCCAGCCTGGTCTACAGAGTGAGTTCCAGGACAGCCAGGGCTACACAGGGAAACCCTGTCTCAAAAAACTAAAATAATAATAATAATAATAATAAAGTAAAACTAAAAAAATTTCTAGGCAGCCACATTGTGATTTACAGAGGAAAAAGTAAGGTGATTTAGAAACACTGTACTGTATTAGGCAGTCACAGGTTAAAATCTCAAATCGACTACTTCATAGCTCTTTTTTTTTTTTAGATTTATTTATTATTATATCTAAGTATACTGTAGCTGTCTTCAGACACACAAGAAGAGGGCTTCAGATCTCATTCTGGATGGTTGTGAGCCACCATGTGGTTGCTGGGATTTGAACTCAGGACCTTCAGAAGACCAGTCAGTGCTCTTACCCACTGAGCCATCTCCAGCCCCCATAGCTCTTCTACCTTAGCCTAGTGAGCAAACCTCCCCATCCTAGACAGTGTCTCCCAAGTGAAAAGCTGGTACTATCACTGCCAATTTTATTGTTTGTGCATGCACACACAGTTACCCATGGAAGCCAGCAGAGGGCACTAGATTCCCGTGAGCTGGAGTTACAGGCATTTGAGACCTGCCTGACACAGGTGCTGGGGTCTAATGGAAGATCCTCAAGGCAGAACAGCAAGAGCCCTGCAGCTGCTGGGCTGTCAGGAAAGTTGCCCCCCTGGAACATACGCAGGAACTAAGAAGGGCTCAAAAACATGATCCGGGCTTCGAAAATGTCTTGACTACTACCTTTCACTCTTAAAGCTAAATTTTAATCACGAGCATGGCCATCCTCCATTCTGTAGTTACAAAAAAGCTATTATCAATGGTAAATATGTTAGTTTAAAAGGCAGATAAGAAATAGTATTTTTGTTTATCCTTTCAAAAAACAAATGTTTGCCACTGTACAAAATGAACAAAGAAACTCCTTTTTGTTCCTGTTTGCTCCATGATGTATTTCCACACAAGGTTTCATTTTGTACCCCAGGCTGATCTTAAAATCTTGGCAATTCTCCTGCCTGTCTCTTGAGTGCTAGAATTACAGGCATGATCTATGACACATTTGATGAAACATAATTCATTTTTTAGGTATAAAATGTCTCCCACTTGTCTCCACTGACACACAGATAGCTATTTAAATGTACAGCACACTGCTATTTTGGTTCAGCTGCATCCTGTCCTCAACACTTTGCAAATCCCTGGTCACAGGAAGCAGTGCATGAGCCACTGGGTGATGCTTGCTAGGGGACACTGTAGCTGAAGGGCCCATTGCTTTCTTGACTAATGTGGATGGATATGGTGCAGGGGTGGGGAGGGAGTTTCTGCTGAAGGTATTTACAAACTGTCCACTAAATACCAGGGTAATTGATACACGGTGGACATTGGCATCTTTGAGTGGTGCCTCTGTAAATTTAAACAACCTTAAATTGGACTGGGAGTGCATGCCTTTAGTCCCATCACTTGGGAGGCAAAAGGAGTTGCATCTCTGTAAGTTTGAGTTCAAGGCAACCCTGATCTACAGGGTGAGTTCCAGGACAGCCAGGTGTACATAGAGAAACCCTGTCATAAATAAATACTTTAGATCAAAAGTATTGTACCAGCTGGGAGGTTTTGGCGCATGCCTTTAATCCCAGCACTGGGGAGGCAGAGGCAGGTGGATTTCTGAGTTCGAGGCCAGCCTGGGCTACAAAGTGAGTTTCAGGACAGCCAGGGCTACACAGAGAAACCCTGTCTTGAAAAACCAAAAGAGAGAGAGAGAAGAAAAGAAGGGAAGAGAAGAGAAGAGAAGAGAAGAGAAGAGAAGAGAAGAGAAGAGAAGAGAAGAGAAGAGAAGAGAAAAAGTATTGTACCTACACTGGACATGTATGCTTTTCTTGTCTTTATTCCCTAAATGATTCAGACTAATAATTATTCACATAACATTCCCATTGCAGTAGGTCTTACCAGAAGCCTACATGCTACTCACAATATAGAGGAAGTTATATGTCAATAGTGTCTCATTTTATATGTGACTTGGGCCATGGTTTCTCTATTTAAGACACCTTAGAACCAACATCCATAGAAACAAGAGAACAACTGACCACATAATCAACATCTTTCTGCCAATCTTTCTAGCCTGTAGAAAGAGTCACTGAATGGAAATGACGTTGGTACCTGCCAATTTTGGGGGTGTCACACTAGAGTAGAAACAACTAAGGAAAAAGGTTTTTTTCCAAATATATTGAAATAAGCTTTGAAAAAGAACATCATTTCTCTGTGTATAATGTACTTCCTCCAAGGAATTCAAGATAAGGTGATTTGACCATAGATCTGGAGCCAACTGGAAATAACAAAAGCACACTCCTTTGTCTCCTAATATACATGTTTATCAGCATTCCATAAATTCAACTAAGAAGATAGGAAAAACTTTCAAATAGCATTCCCACCCACACATAAACATAACAAAGAAAGCCAATAAAACAAAAACAAACAAACATACTTCAAATAACAGCCCTCCTGCTCCTAACCTTCTCAGCCAGTGTCTTTGGTAAGGGGTGCTGAACAACCTCAGACTCCTAAGCCTGCTGTGCCTCTCGTGTAGCTAAGAACTACCAACACAAGAGCAAACTGTGTTCTTCTAAAGAAATAACTTCCTAGGAATAGCTGATGTTCCTGTCAGAAACTAAACAGTACATCTATGATAAAAGAGAACCTTCATCAAAATGATTCAAGAAGCTGGTTGTGCCGGGCGTGGTGGCGCACGCCTTTAATCCCAGCACTCGGGAGGCAGAGGCAGGCGGATTTCTGAGTTCGAGGCCAGCCTGGTCTACAAAGTGAGTTCCAGGACAGCCAGGGCTACACAGAGAAACCCTGTCTCGAAAAAAACAAAAAAAAAAACAAAAAAACAAAAAAAAAAAAGAAGCTGGTTGTATAACATAGTACCTAAGAACCCATCTTTCTCAGTTTCAGTGGACACTAATTCTGGTGATGAAGGGTGTTATTCAACCATACAAGTTTTAAGGCTACAGGAAATATAAGCAGCTGGTAACAACAGAACAAATTGACAAGGTCAAAATGTCACGCAATCAGGATAGAACTCAAAATTCCTGAAATCCAGCTACACCTGAAGATGATGATAAGATAACACATTTAAATTCTGAGTAAATAGTCTACTACTGAGGCCTAAAGTCTTTCTGGATAACACCAAATAATTCTTAAACTTCCACATGGAGAAAATGCAAGATGAATTTTTAAAAAAAAAAAATTGTACTTTCTCCCTGAAAAGATTTCAATTATAACCTAAAATATTTTAATATGGATCACATTAAGTAGGATCAGTGACTGACCTACAAATAATATCTCAGAGAGCTAGCTCATAAATCTCAAGCTGACAAAGAGCCACTCAGCGGCAGCATCTTCTGTTTTCAACGGTAACTTACGCCAACACTGAAAAGGTCTATTAACGTTCCAACAGGTCAAACAACAAGCTCATTAATCCACTTCCAGTGTCTCCCCAGTGCTACTCAGTCACAAGGCCACCTAGTCACCCTGATGTGGTCATGAAAGCAAGGAAGGTCTTCCCGGGGCACGAGGACAGGGACACCAACACAGATCCTTTGTTCACTTCCAAGTTCAACTATTTGAAACCATCTCTAGAACTCTCTCGTTGTTGCCTATTTAAAACCATTTTCATCTATGACAGAAACCCAATACAAACTAAGCCTTAGAGTCACAAGAGCCTTACTTGGTAAGAAAATGAGAGAGATTACATAATTATTATTTAACTATAAATAACTATCCTAGGATTTTTAAGTTAGGGAAAGAAACTGTGAAAGAAGCCATGTTCTTCCTGGCAATGAAGACAAAAACACAGAAATAATTTCTTCAAAAGGAGCATGCAATCCTGCCTTGAGTTCTCTCACAGAAACAAGAGAATCTGTACATACATTTCTACTTAAGAGCATTGAATCATAGAGGCTTAGGAGATGACTCAGTGAATAAGAATCCTTGCCCTGAAAGTAAGAGGTCCTAAGTTCAAATCCCCAGCATCCATGTAAAATCTTGGCATTGCAGCTGTGTATACCTGCAACCCCAGCACTAGGAGACGGAGATAGCAGGGTCCAAGTTGCTCACTCGCCAGTTAACCTGATACATATAAATATAGAAAATATTTCTGAAAAAAAAAATGAAAATGTATGGAGAAAAAAATCTGGTAAAATTTAAGATATAAATGGAAAAAAAATCTGATAAAACATAGAGAGACAGTGAGCTTTGGTTGGGTGAGAGATCCTGTCTTAATAGAATAAGGTGAAGAGAGGCAAGAAGAAAAAGACACTGCATGCATGTCATGAGCTCATGCGCCTCACACATAAGTGAACATGCACACATGCACACACACTCACGCATGTCCAATCACATCAAAGACAATGCCTTAACAAGGAACATTAGCAGAAGGCAAGGCTTCGTTCCTTAGTGGTTATTTGCTCTATCAGCTCTGCTCTGAGCTGTATTCTCTTTTTCCCATAACCCATATTACAATGAACTCTTTACTGACACAAAATGAAATGTGCTTTTGTTGGATTGGTTTGCTTTTTGAGTATCATTTGGACCAGGCTAGCCTCCTCCAGCCTCTGCCTCCCCTGCAGGGATTACAGGTAAGCGAGCTATCTTCTGCTTTGTTCCTAATTTTAGATATTGTCAATCTTAGCTGTATGCAGCTCTTCCAAAAAGGGACATAACTGCCATTGCCAGTGCTCCTGAAACTAAAACTTGGGGTCCTGGGGGAGAAGAGCAATGACTGAGACTGCAGAGAGAAACACAGATACTCTGGGTTCCTTTTAGGGAGAAAAGAGACAACTTTATCTTACAGTTTGGTGTATTTGGTGCAGAGGGAGGTGATGAGGAATACCACACCTTATCTAGAATTTTCTAGGTCATAAGAACTCTGAGCTGCCTCCCAAACACATTTCCTCTAGGAGAAGCACCTGAGGCATCTTGCTTTGGCTTTCAGATAGCTCTGCAGTATTCAGAAGAGACATCTGAATGCCAAAGGGAGAATTAACTTGAGGCAGAGGTTGCCCTACCCACTCGGTTTGTTTCTGATGGTTGCATTGCAGGCTTTTACCCAGTCTGTATAGCAACATGCTATGTGATTGGCAGCTTTGTAGATTTACTTGGCCTTTGCATTCTCCTGCACTTAACATGATGCACTCTGCAGAACACACTTAAAAGATTCCAACAGTAAGTCTTTGCCCCACTTTGTGCAGTATTATTAATATACTAACAGAAGTACCATGTTTAACACCAAAAGAGACTTGCTGGCCTCCCTAAATGCACATTTCCTTTGTTTTGTTGGCAAATGGCGTATGCAATACTGTTGGGGAGTTCTTGGCACAGAAGATCCTGGACCCCTTGTACAAAAAAAAAAAAAAAAAAAAAAAAAGAGCCACATTGCACCCCCATGAACAGCTTTAACAAAAAACAGTAAGGATTTTCATAGAATGACTCAGAAATAGCAGGAAGTTAGAAAGATGGAGGAGAGGGAAAGGTAGAGGGGAGAGGAGAGAGGATATTTCACATAACATGTCCACTCCACCTAAGGGAACCTGTGGATCCAAGGCTCTGTACTTACATGGCCGTGTTGATCCAGTTCATTGTTGGTGAGCTTCACCTTTTCAAAAGACACCATCTGTTTGAGGAGCTGCTCGCCAGTAAAGGGGGAGTCTGGATGCACGTAGAGCCTGCAGAGTATTGGAGAGCTTTATTGGGGCATGCTCTAACAAATCTGACTTGCACTAAGTGTATTGGCACACACCTCTGTCATGTCAGCACTCAGAAGGCTGAGGCAGAAGGATTGAGAGTTAGAGACCAAAGTGGAAACCTGAATCAAAACATACACACACACACACACAGGAAAAAAACAATCCCCCCCCCCAAAAAAACAAAAAAAACGGTGTTTATTCTAAATGTTTTGATTCTAAGGGAACACATAAGCATCATAAGGGGGGCATTTTATTTGTCCCATATGCCTTGAATTTATTAAAATAGCAATGCTGAGGGAACCTCAAAGCATCTAACGTACTTCATGTCCCTGAGATCTTAGGAGTAATGAATACTTTTCTATTATCTACTGAGCCAGCCATTTTGCAAAGATGAGTTGTGTATTTTATATTTTTCCCCTTCTGGTTTACTGTTCTACAGTTATCAAATGTGTGATCTTATTGTTAGAGGTATTAAAAAAAACTGCCACAGGTTTTTTCAATATAGTTTCCAATAGAGGCATTATTGTAAACCAACGCAAAGTAACAATTTAAATGAGAAAATAATTTTAGAGAATCACTTACTTAAACCTAAAAGTGACTCAATTTAATTTACAAATACAAAAGCAGGCTAATTTTGATACACAGCAAATGCTTACGAGTCCATAGGTCAGGCCTGAGATCCCACCATTCGTGCCTTCTTTACACACCAGCCTACAGCACTGTTGCCAACTATATACACATGTTAAAGGAACATTATTTTAACAAGCTAAGTGAACCTCTGGTTATTAAATTGATTTATTTATAGATGGCTTAAGCAAGGAAGCTTTGATAAGAAAAATCTATTGTTTACCTATCAGTTGCTGTGTGGGAGGGACACAGCCTCACAAGGTGAAGGTCACCCACTCCTTCATTCCAGCTCTTGCCCTAAGTACCACACTTTGCAAATCCTAACCCTGCTGACTTCCCCACCAAATCTTCCAAAACCAGAGTGAGGTGACAGAATGAATGAGAAGGAAGAAAACAAAAATCCTTTTCTTTTTCATAAGACAAATTACATCTTTCCCTTTCTTTTTCTTTTTTGTTTTCTTCTTCTGTTTTGTTTTTGTTGTGCGCTGGGAACTGACCTTTGGAATTGAAAATGCTAACCCCATGCTGTATCACGGAGCTATGTGACCAGCCCTGATAAATTCCTTTACCCATATACCCAGATATTTACAGCCAATTTTACATAGGACCTTTATTGCTGTAATTTCTAAATAGTTTGGTTGAAAAAGGCAGGGGAATGTCATAAAATGAACATCCCCTGGCAATATTTGGGTAAAGAATGAGAAGTCTGAGCCACCGTATATTAGATGAAAAGACTGAGAATCTGTTCCCATGCAGAAATGTGTGAAACAGGGCAAAAGTGCCAGAGTCCTGCCCCACCCACAGGGGAACTCTTCAGGCCTCCTCTGAGCTTGCTACATTGTTTTCAGTAGAGTGCTCATAACTGACTTGTAAATAAGAGCATCCTTTGATAGTTCAAATACAATAGCACCCCAAGTTTTAACTCTCCAACCCAACAGTTTTATATATAGTCATTTTATCGATCAGTTTCACATTGTCCTTCTCTCTTAAAATCCCAAACTACTGAAAGATCTAGAAATAGATGGCATGTTCATTCTTTATCATATTCAATATCCATAATTACATTAGCATAGCTATTAACTTGTTTAAATAAAGATTACAGTAGTAATACGGAAATGTAGTAGTATATTGGCTTTGGTCATCAATAATGTTGTGACTATTAAAACTACCAAATAATATTATCAAGTATTGTGCTTCCTGATTAGAAATCACTGACTTCAGTGTGAGGAAAAAAAAAAAGTCTTCTCAGATTTAGAAGTTTCATAGAAACTCACTTGGTACCAGCAACTTAAGCATTCTAATCTCCTAAGTCCCCTCTTTTATGAAGGTAGAAAACGTAACAAACTATTTTCTGTAATAATAATAACAACCAGGAATTTCCATGAATTATCTGAGATGTTTCCATTTCATAGTTTTATCTAATATTAATATAAATAAGCTGAGCCAGGATACACAAAACAACATACAGGAAACCCTTCTTCCCTCTTCCCCCTCCTCCTGACCTAAAATTCCAGCAATTGCTTAAACATGCTTCAGTTAAGATAGCACACGGTAGGCACTTTTCTTTCTCTAACCAGAACAGATTAGAAACATAAACAAGCATGTCATATTTCTGAAACCCCGCTGGCCTGCAGCATTTGCTCATACCTTCAGAGAGGAAGAAAGACGAAGGATACATAAGAATGAAAGACTAGAGAAAAAGAAAGGCCAGAGAAAGCAAAAGCGAATAGAAAAAATGGTTAGGAATATGACCGAATTCATACCCTGGCCCCTTGAAATCAGTGTTGAAAAGAAACTGAAACCCGCGCATTTGTAAACCATGAAAATCCAAGCCGAAGAGCAGCGTTGATCTTGAAGCAGTAGCACCATGGGTTTGAGGGCAGCCTGAGCTACATAATAGCACTATCTCATTCAAAATAAATAAATAAACTGAATTGGCTTTTCAGAAGTAAATAGTAAAAAGCACCAAATTCTACCAATTTTAACATCTATTATGAAGTATAGCTTTTTCACTTAGAAGAACAAATTGCTATTTACAAGTATTTCTTAATTCTAATTGTTTAATATGCTCACTTGGACCGTGGCCTTCCTGGTAAGGTCTCTTTTAGGAACAGAAAGCCGAAAATACTGTTATCTGTTTCCTGTTCTCTTTAACAGGCTGCAAGGCCAATAATGTAATTAGTGCGTGTGATGCTGATGCTCTTTCAGAACTACACCTTTCCACTGTGTCTGTGGTGTCAGTGGCTACAGACAAGATGTTACACATGTTACAAAGAAGCATCCTTGTAACATCTTTGAAACACCTCCAAGGCTCTTAAATCTGTACATTGAAACAAACGCTTGGGTGTGATCTAACTGTCAATCAATTGCCAAAAATGAGTCACGAAAGGTACATTTTCTTATTCAAAACAATGAAGTCTTTTTTTTTTTTTTTTCTTTTTTGGTTTTTTGAGACAGGGTTTCTCAGCACATGCTGCTTGCTTTACATGACCATGTACAGACAGAACCCTCCTGAATGCTTCTTTGAATAAAATGCTCCGAAAGAGAAGTTTAGACTTTTTAGGACAGGGTACACCCAGAAAAAAAAATATTAGCAAAAGTAACCCAAAAAACCAAGTTGGATTGTCTCCAATGTGTTAGTTCTGTTTAATGTAAAGGAATATTAGCTTACTGAATTATGTTTATCCATCAAAACTGTAGAAGAGGAGGAAGAAATGCTTAAAACCTCTGGGTCTTCTGTGGGTCAAAACCAATCAGTTTTACCAAAATATTGCTTATTCTATGCAGATATAATCATTGTTAAGAATTTCCTAAACTATATTATGTGCATGAAGATTTTAGGGCAATTATAGGCACATTTATTTAATCTGACCCTAAGTAGCCTATTAGAAATATTACACAAATACATGTTTCTCTAAAAGGTCACATTTCTAACACATATTCAAACTAAAATTTCATGAATGTCTGGGTTTAATTACGAGGATAAAATTAAAGAGATCCTTTTCTTTATGCATAAACTTCCCCTTTCTAGAAGACTGAAAGGGGACATATTTTGTATTAAGTCATGCGGTGTCCTTACTTAGAAATCTCATTTCTGGCCAGAGCCCGATGTTTTAAAACAACTCGCTTAAAATTCCCTTAAATCAGAAAGATTAATATCACTCTACACTGCAAGAAGTCCAGAGTTACAAACCTGGCTGGCAGCGGGGGATCAGCTTTGCCAGCCACCAGCCAGGATGACCGGTGGTAGGCATAGCGATATCTCTTGTTGTCCACCGGGACGATGTCCATCAGGACTATGTACTTGGACTCAGGATCCACTCCAGAAAATGACACGCGGATGGTGGGGAACATCCTCCTGACAAAGAAAAAGAAAGGCCCGATTCACTCTTTGGAAAGAGGAAGCTCAAATTGGGGAGAAAGGAAGGTTGGAACTACCACTCCTCTCTTGGTTTTTGTTGATTGCTTGCTTGCTTGGTTTGTTTTGTTTATGAAAGATGTGCCCACAGAGACACAACTTTCCCCACAAAAATGATTTCATACCTCTTTTACAAGGAACTATACTGGTAGGTAAAAAAATTTGCGCTTGTTTTGTTTTCTCCCCAACAACCAGAGATGACTCAGTCGCTCAACCTACCAAAAATCTCGGGCATTCCTTCGGGAGGGGATTCCTAGAGTCAGAATCTGAGATCTGATAGGTATTGCCCAGGGTTTAGAACGACCTGGCGATCGACCTTGCGCTGCCTCTCCCGCCTTTCAACAGAGCAGCCCCGCTCCCTCGTCCAGGGCCACCGCCCCAGTCTCCTCCCAACTCCGAGTTCCAACGTTCTCGTTCAGTTCAGTCCGGGTTTTCACTGGAAGCGGGAGGCTTCCGCAAAGTGAATATAACGGGGAGTCTCTTCCTCCTCCTCTGCTTCCTCCTCCTTTTTCCCCTCCTATCTGTAACCTCTAGCCAACCGCAGGGCACACGTGCCTTGCTCGGAACCCAAAATGCCAGGACCAGAGCAAAGGCCGTGCAGCACCGCGCCACAAGGTCCCGATCTCCACGTGTGGCGTCCGTCCTGCAGCCATACCCTGTTTCACTTCCAGTTTCACAGACCTTTCTAAGGGAACTGGTGGGAAGCGGAGACCCCTGAGCTCAGCCACCGCTCCCCGCTCCTTCCGGCAGCTCTAAATCATGGCTCCCGAGAGCGCAGGGTGTACCCTTTGCTCAGTGCCCGCCCGCCCACACCAACTTACCTGCCAGACTTGGTGATAATCATCTCCGTGCCCAGTTCATGGAATTTGTCCCAGAGCTCCTTCGTTTCCAGGCTGCAGGCGATTTTAGCCATCTCTTCGCTGGGGATGATGGGGGTGGTGGGTATCAGTGGCTCTGTGCACAGAGAGGATGAGGATGGGCTGCTGCCCCCGCCGCCAAACTCCGCGTGAGCATCCAGACTCGTCAGCTCACCCAGTGGCTGGGCACAGGATGATTTCTCCACAAATTGTTCTGGAGGAAAGGAGAAGGAAGACTGACCGCTATTACTAACTAACAAGGAACACAGTAGGAAGGAGCTGGGAAGAGTACCCAAAGCATGTACTTGGATTTGACTAAACTCTGAAACCCCGGCAGAAACGCACGATCCATAACTGTGCAAATGAACCTGGGACATGCCCGGGGCTGGACGCTAACTAAATCAAATGAGCAGGATCTATCTAGAACAAGGGCCGATTTATTACTTACGTGGCTGTAGCTCTTAAGAATAAAATATAAGGAATGAAGGAAAGGGAAGGCTGTGGTCTTGAAAGATAAAATGTAACTATTATGACAATCACCCCAAATTCTAGACTTTGCTGCTGCAGAGGGTAGCACAAGAAAAATACCAGCACCCAGCATGCTAAATCACAGGGGTGGACTCGAACAGATTATTATTTTTCTACGATAGGGATAGATTAGTAGAGCGATTATGTATGCAACTGCTTTTCTTCCAAATACCCCTGGAAGTGAGAGAAACAACTTCAACTCCAGATAGCAGGAATTGAAAGAGGAAAAGGTTTTGCCAACCACCAGTAGATTGAAATATCACTGCGTATGAGCCAGACCTTTTCTGGCGCAGCAGGTAAGGGACTGGACACTAACTTTGGGGCAATGCAGGGTGTTGGTTTGATTGTATTTGTTTTCCTCTGCCAATTATCTTTCATCTCTTAAAAAAAGAAATTACTTCAAGCCCCCTCCCATCAAACCAGCATGTTCCAACTGTTCTCCTGAATGCCAACTAGTGCCAGTTGTGTGCACCACATGTGTGTGGTGTGTGCGATGAATTGGTTCCTATCTCTCATGCTTCTTAATGTGAGGCTAACAGAAAATAGACGTGAGTGAATTAAGTAGTATCAAGTGAATTATCATGCAGGTTGTTTCAAAATCAAAGGAGCCCAGAAAGTACCAACATCCTGAAACACTTTTGGAAGTGAATATACACCACATCTTTATAGGGAATTGGGACACCATCTTATTTTCCAACGACTGACAGGCAAGCCCTGTAAGTGCCACCTGGCCAGAGCACTACAGAAATAGAGAAGGACAACAAGAAAACCGAACTGCCCAGGAGGTTACTGGAGTAGAACTAATATACTTGAGTGATGGAGCACTAAGAGACACATTGGAAATCCACCGTCTGCAGACATCTTTTTCCCCAATGAAACAACCTTCTATCTCCTAAAAGAACCTTTGGGTGTTTCAGTTTCTGAGTCTTGATTTAGACATTAAGTAATTCGTTCTGTTGGGCTGATGAGTGTAAGGGATAAGAATAAAATGGACAAGAGTTGTTCTCCAAACAGGTGAACAGACTCCTTTCAGAAACTAGAAGGGTAGCCGGGGTGAGAGCTAGGATTGACTTAGCATTTAAAATTTGTAATTTTGATTGAAGAACGTGTTTGTTGTTACTTTGTTTTATTGTTTTATTTAGAAAATTAGTTAAAGAACTGATACAGAAATAAGAGTAGTGGAGCTGGCAAGCTTCCAGACCACTGCTCACAAGTCTGTCAGGAATTTTGACCTGAGATCTTCTTTTCCTACTGGGTACCAAAATGAGATGGAGGTATTAAATTCCCTAAGTACAAGGATAATGATCGGAAGCCTCAGCAGGTCCAACTTGGACAGTAGTAGCCAATGCTATCTCTAAATAGTCAGGATTTGTTGGCTTGCTCACATTGCCTTCGCAGATCTTGACTTAGGTGGAAGTTAGGAGTTCTTATTCACACTCATTTCCCTGTCTTACATCTCCTTGGTACCACTGTTGTTTTGGACTTTAGTAATCTCCTGTCACTGTGTAAGCTCCTTAGTTTCCCAAGCCCCTTCCTTCTCTAGTGTTTATCTTGGATGTGAAATGTATTAGAGTTGGGAAGGGATAGCGAAAAGAAAAAAAGTGGTGACTTTTTTTTCAATTGTCTTAACTTAGCTACTTGATTTCTGATAGTCGGCGATTAGGGTGTGCGATAATTATTACCAAGGCCCTTAGAATAGCAACTCTTTTCCCCTGGGTTGTAAGGGTTTTCAGAACCCCTATCTTGAGCAGTTCTTTTATACAACCCTCCTGTGCTCAAGAGACCCTCACCGCTCATCTCTCTTTAATCTGTGCCTAGTTTCCTCTGTAAAGAACACAGTTTTTATAGAAACAGTGCTAAATTTCGAGGAATTTGGGGAGGCCTTGCCAGTCTCAATTGAAAATGGGCAAGTATAAAATGGGGGTTCCTGACAAACCTCGCGCTTCTTTGGGGAAGAAAAAAAAACCGGCTCTTGCGTGGAAAAACCGGCCTATTTTATAGTCCTATTCAGACATATTAAGACTGTTAATTGTGATAGAAAAATTAAACTGGCTTCTTGTGAAGTCTCAGGGTCTTTGATTCCAAGCGCAGGCTCCGGTGTTATACCACCGTGGATCCCGCATCTTAACCCTTACTTGTCCTTGAATTTGTTTTCATTCAAACAAATTTGTACAGCATTCATACTATCTACGTGATGTCGAGATTCCAAGAAACTGGGGAAAGCGAATACAAACACAAGCCGGTAGTGAGAATTCACTACCTTTAGTTGATGGTGAAGCCTCCAAAGAAAACTTGAGAGAAGAAAAAAAAATCTTCCTCCCAGGACCAACTTCTGGTCCATACTCTGAGACTTAGCAGTGTGGATCCAGCCGGTAGAAAAAGCCACCTTTGCTTCCCGCGGAGCAAACCGCCCGCACCCGGGAAACAGATTAGCAGGGCCCATACTGACTGCCTAGCACCCTGACTTACCCAGGGGTTTGATGGTGTTCTCTGCTGCATCCTTCTCCTTGGGGCCGCCGCTGGACATAAGCGCGGCGATGGAGAAGGCATTGGCTCGAGAGGAGAGCTGGGGCTTGGGCGACGCCGTGAACTCCATGGTTCCCAGCGTGCGGTCCTGCTCAGAAGCCTGGACTGACAAACCACAGTCCAGCTTCCCCAAAGGGAGACAAAGACCCGAAACTGCAGCTCAAAGTTCCAGAGAGCAAGCAAAGCGGAACTGGGGACCCCCTCCCCCGAAGCGTCCGTTCCCAGGTTCCTACGATGGCCTTTCCAGTCCACTAGAGCAAAGCAGGGGAGCCGCAGAGACTTCGAACCAGCAGGAAAGCAGGGTGGGGACCAGCCGGGAACTCAAAACTGTGTGTAAGCCCACTGCGCAAAACGCGGGGTCCCCAGCACCCACGCCGAGTTCTCCCTCCCTTCCCTCCTTGGGTCCGCTAAGTAGCCCAGGTCCGGGGAGGTGACGATCAGCCGTGGGACTCTAGAGGGTGCGGAAACCGGGGAGTCGGATCTCCTCTCTGCAGAGCGCAGCAAGGCGCGACCTAAAGTGTGCCTAGGCGCCTGCTGCCTCGCGCCTTAATTTGCTGGCGGTGGCCATCCCTGCGGGCAGCAGCCAGTCAGCGTGGTCTCACGTCACTGCTTCCAGACTCTGCGGAGTGGGGCGGGGCCGAGCGGCTCAGGGAGAGAGCGCCTAGGGCACTGTGCCCTCCTGCCTCTGCGCTCCCGGTGGAGAGCCGGAGAAGACGCACAGTGAACAGGGTGGCGGAGCTAGCCGGATCACCTCCGCCCAGAGTCTCTGATCCCGCAGGAGGGAAGCATGCGCTGTTGAGAGAGGCACTTTCACTGCCACCGAGAACCAGGGATTTGCGTTGCTCTGGACTGAATGTCACCAAAGGAAGTCCTACTGAGTTCCGCATTTTCTCCCTTTCCTACTGGAGCTCAGAAGTTCCCAAATAGTTGAGAAGGGCCCAGTAGAGCAAATTCCTCATCGCTGAGCGGCATTAACCTGGTGACACAGCACAGTGCCTAGTGCTAGGTCCCCTACTTGACAGTCCCCAAGTTATGTCTCTTTTCACAGAGAGCTGGGGAGGCAGGGCTCTGGGAAAGAAATGCTGAGCTGCAGGGTGCCTGTAGGAAGGATGCTTTTGTTTTGATTTTTTTTGTTTGTTTTTGTTGATTTTGTTTTTGGCGAACCTGGCTTTCTGCTGTGTGGTGGTTTGTTTCCCTTCTAGTCTGGGTTTTCTATTCTGGAGACTCTGAAAGTAGGGAAGTGGCCTGAAGCAAAGGGGGGGGGCGGGTCAGGACTTGGAGCTCTAAGGGGACCATGCGATGCATAGTGACTTTCTGGCTCCTCCCCGCCCCCCCCCCGCCCCCCCCGCCCCCCCGCCCCCCCACGGAACCATCTATCTGCCTTGCAGAAGCAGACTGGGCTAAGGACTTCCCACGGCCTTGTGGAGGGAGTTCTGTTGGCCTTGCTCAGTCTAAATAATTCGAATTCTCCAAATTCGCGCGGTAATCCGCTTCACTCTCAACCGTGTAAACTCTAGAGGACACACACACTCAAGCTATACTTGTAAATATTTGCTCTCCTTTCCAGCCAGTTGATCTGGCGATTAGGAACCTCTTGGTAGGTCTTAAGGGGGTAGGGGAAGGGTGGGGGATGAAGAACGTACAAAGAAAGCCATGTCCTGTCTCCCATTGCATCCTCTTCACAGCTCCTGAAACATAGTTATGGGCGAAATCGAGAGCCAGAATAACTATGAAGAACATCCCTTGTAAACAGAATGTTGGCATCTGAGGAAGTTCTGATTTAGACTGGCCTGGCCATCCTGTCTCTGCTCATTTCAACATTTGTGTTGTAATGTGTCAATGTTGGGGGAAATTAGAAATTAGTAAAACTGCAGAGTTTTCATACTAGAAGGTTTTTTTTTCCTTGTCTGGGCCAACTACTTTGAAAAGATCGAAGGTGACAAGTTGGCAGAGCAGTGTCTCTTTTTTGCAAGTCTCCCCCATCCTCCAACCATGTCCCAGTCATTCCCCTCTCCTCCCCACAGGTCAGGAATCTCTGGACTCATAAGTGTGTGCATGCAAGTGCAAGCTAGTAGAGGGTATCAGATCTCCTGGAGCTGGGATTACAGGCTGTTGTGAGCCCTCTCTGTGGGTGCTAGGGAGTGAAGTCCTCCAGATCTCTAAAGAGGAGCAAGTGCTTTTAGCTGCTCATCCATCTCTCCTGGCCTTAGATACAATGTCTTAATCAAGGTCCTGTTTTCTTTTTATTGTAAGGTTCCCATTGGTTTGCTTCTTGTCTGATTTTTTTAGAGTTTGTCAAGGAAGATGGGTTTATTTGAAAAGGAGAGTTTTGTTTTGTTTTTATTTGGGAGAGAGAGGTTAACTTAGACCTTGATATAATGTTTCAACTAATGTAGATTTTGTTGGTTGGATCTAGTTTTCAATAGCTCACCGTGTTGTTACACCTCAATTAATAAAACTATTATTCCATCTTATAAGGGGAGGTACTGTCTTTACTACCTTAGCAGCTTAGATTGTAGTTGGAATGGCATCCTGAAGGATACATCAGTTTCAGAGAAGCAGACGAGCACAGGAGCAGAATTGCTGAGCTCACTTTCCCCTTTCTTACAAGTGCTACTGCGTCCCAGTTCTAGGATGTCTGTGGGCAGAAAATCACTCAAAAGCAGAAGAGGCTGAGCAAGTGGGAGGAGACAGCAAGCTGAAGGAATTGAAATGAACACTTAAACAAAGCCATAGGCCAGAGGTGAGTCACTTGGGTGTCCCTAAGCTATGCATCTTGTTGGCATTGAAACTATCACCACAGCGAGAAACATTACTACAGGCTTATTATACTGGTAAGCTGCTCTCCTCTTAGATCCAATGCCTATATGAATCAATGTGTTGCTATAAGACCTGTAGCTAGTGCTGACAGAGAGGAATCGCCTCAGGGTAATCTAAACCTCCTGCCTAGGGAAGCCGAGGATAACTAGTCCTGAGGTCCCTTCAAAACCCTCGGGGAGCAAGGGTTAATGCATAAAACCCCCGCAGAGCTAGAACAAAGCAATCACATTAACACTTCCCTCAACCCCGCCCGGGCTGCTGACAGGCTTGTGTGTTCAGGCTGCTTTCAGACACTGGAAACGGCTTTGGACTTGAGGAAAGCTTTGAGTCTTGACTTTTAACACTTGTTAGCACTGTGGCTATGTGGGCTTCCCAAACCTCTCCAAGCTTTGGTCTCATCATCTACTTTTAAAATGGGACTGATACTTTATTGCTATATGATAGATGGCTTTGTGAATTTAAAAATGTGCAGTGTGTGTAAAGCACCCAACTGTAAGTAACAATGATGACTCCACAGGAGCAAAGCGATGCAGCTATTTAATTATTTGAATTTGAGCTGCATATTCTTGACCACAGAGATATCAGATTGTTCTGGAATATACACCGAAGATTGAGACCACATAGAGGCGCTTGGTCTGCTACAGACAGCTAAACTTCAGAGCTAGCAGAGCCATTTAAGATTTCGATACTGTCTGGAAGGTCTGGGCAATGTCCCCTAATATAAGACACGCGTATTAGAAAATTCTCTTTTGCAGCTCCCTGTGCTCAGGAACTTAAGACAACTCCCTAAAACTGTCAGGGAAGTAATCGGCGAGCCGCTTTCAGCCAAGGTTCCAGAGTTAACGAATGCTCTCTGAACGCTTTGCCGGGAGCTATAGAGACAGATCCCGCAAAAATCTAGCTGGCAGTCCGCAGGCGCGGAGGGTGAGAGCTGCGCCTGGGCGCTGGGCCAGGTACCAAGCAGAGGGCACCACCGCGCAGCTGAGCTTGGGAGGCAAAAGTCAAGGGCAACAGGGACATCGGCTTCACAGTAATCAGGCAACTGCTTCCTATAATGGCCCTAAGTCCTATCCCGATCTTCCAGTTCTTCCGGGTAGACACTTTAAAAGTAAAAGGCCACCAAGCCTTTAGATCAGTAAATTTGGTTTGCAGAGGAGGAGAGACGCCCCAAACAGTGCGGGGAGCGAGGCGGCCACGTCCCTAAAAGCCCCCACCCCCCACCCCCAGGAGCGTTCCTTGGGGCGCGGGAGCTGGTGCTGGGTAAGGAGCGCTCCGCGCGAAATCAGACTGAGAATTGCGAGAAGTTCCACGGAAACGTTAGGTATTTTCGAACACTCGCGGTTTGTGGGAAGCAAGGATGTGGGTCCCAGCAAACGCAGAGGGCTGTGGTCCTAAACATCCAGATCTGCAGGGGACCTTGGTAGCTCTAAGGCGCTGGGCTTCTTTACCCAGCTCCCTTTCTAAGGCCAAAGCAAAGACAGTTTCCTACGTGTCACCACCCGGAAGCTAAAAGAACGCGCACCTGGGGTCTCACATTCCAGCCCAGTCAAGGCTGGGAGGAGAGGGACATAGCGCGGACATTAGGCAGTTGCTGTTCATCTTCAGTGCCCACGTGATCTGGAGAGCAGGCACTAAGGGCTGCGGAATATTTCCTTAGCTGTAGGCTCCAGAGGCAGCAGCTGAGGAGACTGTAGCTTCCATGTCCTCTTGGGACCAGTCCTCCGCTTGCCAGAGTGTTGGCCTGGCCCCATTCCACAGCGTCTTTGGACCTGTGGCCTTGACGTCTCATGTTCACTCCACCCCTGCATCTTTGTTTCCTACTCTCTGTTTTCTTTGAAGTGTATCACTTCCCCGCACCAAACCAAACCACCGGCTACTGAAAGCAGACTACTCTTTAAAAGTCAAGAATTTCAAATATTTCCATTTTTAAAATCACATTAAAATATTTGCTTGATTGCTGAGGTTGGGTCACTTCTAAATTTGGGAGTCTCACTCAGCCCAAAGCTTATCAGGAAGGTTAAGAATTTGATCGAAATTATGCTGACAATAAGCGGTAGAATCAGGACTGAAAGCAAATGTGCAGCGTTGGAAGAGTCGCGCCTGCATTCACAGTGTCCACTCTTAAGAGCAGCCCCCTCAGCAGGTAGTGGGGAACAGACACAGGCTCAGTCCACTTGGGCCTTTGGTGAAAATCCAGCTGGACAAATTCTCTCGCGGTGCGGGAGGACGTGCATAGGGCCTGTGTGGATAGCTGTCTCCATAATCAGCCAAAGGGTACCTCCAGAACTGCGGTTTCTTGGGCGTTTAAAATGAAACAAATTCAACATCTACCTTATGGCGCCATTTTCCTGTCAAGTATGGCCAGTTTGGGAGATGCTACCCCGTTTAACTCCAATCAGCTCAAATGGTTTCTTTTGCTGCCACAACTGGGCATTGACCCTTCTGGTGACTGCAGCAGCAGTCCCACATTTGCCACTTTGCACCAGGAAGCTGAAATGGCTGTTCAATTACAATAGACCCATATCTCTATCCGGAGATTAAAAATGTTAAGGCGAAGCCCTTCTTCCAAGGTCTCTTCCAGGAACCTCACTTAGCAAGAGACTGGAGAAGGCACTGTTTGAAGCCCCACACCTACCTCCAGGAGTTGACAAAACTTAAAAAATTAAGGTTAACTGGCTTCAGATGTTGCCTGAGGCAAACATGAGGGAGCAAATGCCTGTGCATCTGGTAAACAAAAAATGCAGTATTTGTTCATTCACCAACATCCCTAGCGCTTACTTCAGTGTGGTTACTGTGCCAAGCTTAGTGATCGAAATCCTAAACATCTTGCCTCGGTGTAACTCAATATGGGACATGGATAATAAACACACACAATAACCATATAACATATAGAAATTGTAGGAAATATTTAGCCAGGCATTGGTGGTGCAAGCCTTTAATTTCAGCACTCAGAGACAGAGGAAAGTGGATCTCTGTGAGTTCCAGGCCAGCCTGGTCTACAGAAAGAGTTCCAGGTCAGCCTGGTCTACAGAGCTACAAGGAGAAACCCTATCTTGAAAACAAAACAGAAAATGAGGAAGAGGAGGAAAAAGAGAAGGGGGAAGTAGAGGGGAAGGGAGGAGGAAAAGGAAAGAAAGAAAAAGAAAGGAAGGAATTGTAGGAATGATCTAAGGAAATTAAAAGAGAACTTAAGAGAATTCAGCTTATTAAAGCATGCATATGGAAAATGGGCATGACATTTCCATCAAAGAACAAATAAACAGCTTTCAGAGGAAGGTTTTGTGTCCACATCTGCAAATTTGGGAACTGATGAAATAGCTACACCAGCTATTAAAGGAAGCCAAATCTACCCTGTGTGTGAGCAAGGATCTTCATACATTTTCCTACTGGTCAACATCCCTTTTTTAGTGTAGAAATGATATCTTATCAAAAAAAAAAAAAAAAAAGTGTTCAAGACCAGCGTTCCAACCACACTCTTAAGGAGTTTGTTGAACAGCTGGCTCTCTGGCATCTGTGTGCTAGGAACTGTGAGGTGGAGAGAAACAAAGTGGAGGAGGGCAGCTTTCTGCTGTTGCTGTGAGAATGTCTTGTTAGAAAAGCTGCAGACCCACAGGCTCTTGGCTGGATTGCCACGCAGTAATTAACTCTTTGAAGGTGTTTACACCTTTCAGTTTTTCCATGAATCCGAAAAGCATCTATTTACATCCTTAGTATTGCCAGGCTTTGCAATGACCAATATGTCATTTGCCCAAGGCACTGGAGGATGTATCCCTGGTCTGCGTGATCAGTCTGTTGGTTCCTCAGTGGTCACCTCCAGCCCACATCAATTTCGATACTAGCTTCTTGCGTTCGTGAAAGAAACTATTCCTTGGAGACTAGATAATGTGTGAAGAAACTTGGGAGAACTCGAGATACCGATGGCCTCTACAGCTTTGGTAGTTCTTTTCTGAGAGTTGCTACCTAGTTATGCTGGGCGTCCGTCTTCGTTTCCACAGAATCTACTTAGACCCCTAAATTTGCCACGTTGCCAATGTTAAGTCAGCTCCGTCCGTTTTGGCGGTGTGACCCTGGCCACTGTATTGCTCTGGGCCTTATTTTTCCTTGTTTTGAAAGGACTGGGGAGTCCTGTAGCCCCGACCTTACAGAAGGCCAGTGTAGGTTGAGTGGTCGGTCGTGGGCAGGGCTTGTGCCGCGCCGAGCACCCGCTGGGCTGTGTCTGAGCTGTGGCGGGGTGGGGGTGGGGGGGGAGCTAGTTGGCGCCATGATTGGCAGGTCGTACACACCTGCTCTTCCTCCCCGAAGCACAAACACCTAAGCCACCTCTCCGCTCTGGGATGCCTTGGTTCCCTCTTCTCCATCCCTAGCATCTACTTCGGGGCCCAGGCCCAGACAGTAAGAGGCCGACCAGCCTTTGAGGCTGATGGCGCGATGGAGCTCTAAGTGGCTCGGCTCCCGCAAACCGCCCCAGGCCAGCGCTGCGGAAGTCCCTACGATTTTTTTTTGGGGGGGGGGGAGGAGGAGGGGGAGGATCTACACCCGGATCACCTTTGGCACATGACCTTTCCTCCCAGACCAGAGGCCAGGGACTGCGCCTAGGGCTGCAGCTGCGGTGGCCCTGGGGCTGGGAAGCAGACGCCGAGGTGGAGCCTCAGCCACTGCAGGTCCCTGCTCCGCCGGCGCGGGAACCGGGCGCTGGCGGCGACGGGGCCTTCCTCTGACTGCCCCGCCATTTAATCAGGGCTATTATCAGACTGGGCTTGCAGGATGGCGCCGGCCAGCTTTACCCCCCATTAGCACAGGGCAGGGTGGGGGTTGGGTCCCTGTCGCAGCTGCAGCACTTCTGGGGTATTGTGACAAAGGGCCACACGTCCAGCAGCGTGAGACCTTCTCTGCCCAATTTTCTATATGCTCATGTTCTATTGGAATTTGATTTCGTAGCTTTCGTCTGACTTCCCAGTTCTATACGATAGAGGCCACTCACCAACTATTTTGAACCTCGGTTTTCTCATCTGAAAAATGGGTCTTGAGGGATATTCCGCTCCTGCTAATGAAGATGAAAGATGACCCTCCCGGAGTGTTTAAGTGTTATGCATTGCTACTATTACATTAGAATTTGGCTTCTTAAAAAAAAAATGAGGCATTACTGACGAGCCTGCAACTCAAGGCATTCCTCAGCTTCAACCTCCCAAACGCTGGACTAGGAGGGCAAAACTTGACTTTTTAAAAGCACCCCTCTACCCTACCCCCCTCATTTAAAAAGGAGGACGGAGGGGTGGAGGTTGGAAGAAGTTGAGCAGTGCGTGGAGGTTATTGGTTTTCAACACTGACTGGATTAATGTCACTACAGTCTCACTGGGACCTGTGTGACCTTGGCTAGATCCCTTCATCTCTCTGTGCCTCCTTGGTCATGACTGTGAAGTGGATGGAGGGTTGGCACCTATGTCACATAGACAGTGGGCACAATAAATAAGCTGAAACCCTGGAAGGCTGAACAGTAAATATACCCAAGGCATTTACTGATTGCTATTATCAAAATGGTTTTACAAGCCACAGACTTCAGGCTTTCAAAAGACCTTCCTATACCTGCACCATCAAGTTTTCTCCTGATCCCAAGGGGTATCTATGGGGAAAGGATTTCAATATTAGCTTAGAGAGAGGAGCTGTGAGTCACCCAACACCCTGATCTTCAGTTTCTTTACATTTCTTACAGGACATCTTATTGACAGTCCTAAAAACAACAGCCCAGGCATAGAGATCACTCACCATTGTTATCAGACTTAGCTTTTAAAAAAGGCCTCCTTAGCACTCACAGCAAGTCTGGAATTATCAGCGTTGTTTCTAATCAGTAAAGTGTAATTAGCAAAGCAGGGCTAATTAGTAAAGTGACCTTCTAAGTAGTGAATGTTTGTGAATGGTTCTTAAGTGGGATGTGCTGGGCGCTCAGCCCAGTCCCACAGCCTGCATGGGATTCCTTCCTCCTGAGCTGAGTTTCAATCTTAGTAACTCCAGTTTTTCCCAAAGCCCAATCCTAGCTATGTCTAGAATGAGATGGCTGTCCCTTTGCCATGTAAAACAAGCAGCTGTAATAATGGGTTTCAAGTGCCTAAACGTACCAGGAAGCAACACCTTTCTACTTCCCACTTAATTGGTGACAGACAGAGGAAAACTCAGAAATAAAACCTCCCGTATTTCATGAAGCTATTAGATGGTGGTGCTTTGGCTTGAACCCTGGTCTGCCTCCAGTGCTGTTAACCCAGTTCCCCAGTTCTCTTGGACTCTAAAAAGGACTTCGAGTATTGGTGATGAACTGAGACAGGAGGGAAACAACTGGGGTTGGGGGAGGCAGAGTGGGCAGAGAATCTCTGATGCTTCTTCTAGAGTCTCCGGCTGCTGTCATTCCTTCTGAAGGCTTTGTTAGTAGGTGTAGCCATCTCACCTTTGAGGTGCCAGTGACTCCTGTAATATGACTGTATACTTCTTGCATGGTTCATTTGCTATGCAAACTAAGTACCATTTCCTGGGATCTAATGTATGTAGAGGTGGTGGTGGCAGTGGTGGTGTATGTGTGTGTACATGCACATATATAATTTCACTTTGAAATAAATTTAATAAATTGTACTTTTTAGTAAGTAAAGTCTACGTTATAGTACTTTGGTTTTAACAAACCAATTATTCAGAAATATTTTTAAAATAGTTTGATAGAATTTATTCATTATTTATTTTAAGCATTCAGGAAAAAGCCACATTCTTTAAGACAGTAGTTTTTCTATGTGGTGTTTAAGGTCTTCAAGGATGTGAAGACTTCAGATCTTGTATGTATTTCTTGGATCTACCCAGAGCTGCTGGACTCATGGCCAAAATCATCTGGTTCATAAAGCAGAAGTATTTCTTATTTGATATTAAATCTTCAAGGAACAAATGCTATCCATAAGCTCCTCATTTTACATGACAACTGTCAGTTAGGCATATTTGGTTTTCTCAAAGTTGCCAAACCCCAGCCCCTGCCACCATCTTTCACAAGTCACTCAGCACATTTATAACCTGCCAGATCTATTAAAGTACAAGTGGTTTAAAGAAAAAGGATAGGATTTTATGCTCTCCATCTATCTCCAACTCTTTTTATAAAATTCATTAAACTCTCACATTGACCCATTTCTGCCCTCTTGACACACACCTTGATGGCTACTGGTCTCTGATCTCTGTGTTTCAGCTCTTTTTCCAACATCACCATACTTTTGAGGAATCAACTTTCCAGACACATGAAATTTTGATGTTACATCCAAGAAAGAGAAATGTTGAGCCTTTGCTAGGCATGGAAGTAAGGCTTGCAGAATGTGAGTTAAACTGCTTCACGTTCTAACCAGAAACAGCAACGTGGAAGCCAAGGAGAGTAGAGACCAACCAGCTGAGGAAAAGAATAGCCTGTTTCTCAATGAGTAGGTAGGACTGAACTGTGGCATAGGGAGGTGCTGTCTAAGCCACGTATTTACAATGTTTTATGTGGCAATGTATATAATTAAAATCTAGATTAGACTCTGAGTGCCATTATATAAAAACAATATATAATAAGTATTATATTACATATTAATATGTATAAAATATAAATAATACATTATATATAAAATATATACACATATGTTTATATATTGATAAATTAAATACATAATATAAATATATAATGTAAATAGAAAATAATATATAAACATATAATTTTATTACATATAATGCATATTTATATCTATTATTTATATAATACACAATATATAATATGCTTATATATAAAATATAATTTGTATAGTATATATATGTACAATATAACTAATAATACTATTATTGATAATAAATTATATTATGTGGTTAATAATATACTAATATAGTTTATATTAGAGAGAGAGGAGAGAGAGAGACAGAGAGAGAGAGAGAGAGAGAGAGAGAGAGTTTGGTTTGAATATGCTTGGAGGAAGTGCATCATGGTAGGGGTGGGCTTTGAGACCCTTCTCCTAGCTGTCTTCAGAACAAGATGTAAAACTCTCCGCTCCTCCTGCACCATGCCTTCCTGGATGCTGTCATGCTTCGTGTCTTGACAATAATGGATTGAACATCTGAATCTGTAAGCTAGCTCCAATTAAATGTCTTTTCAAGAGTTGCCTTGGTCATGACGTACCTTTACAGCAATGGAAACCCTAACTAAGACATATATATATATATGTCCTATTATATATATATATATATATATAATAGGATAAATATATAGCATATATGATATGTTTTATATATAAATTATATTTGCATTTATATAATATATATAAATATATGTATTGAATTCTAACTAGCTACGGATTTGGAGGAAATGAGGGACTTGGAATAGTCTTGATGAAAATAGAGCTGTTATTGTGAAACAAGTTTAATATAAATATATATTTATCTAATATGAATATGTTTACATATAAATACATAAGTACTTATATAATATAAATATATTCACATATAAATATATATTTAACTGAGATATATGAAGAGCAACATTCTATCAAACACACAAACACACATGTGTGTGCAGAAAGAGAGAAGTCTACATAGGCACACACAAGCAGACATACACACATAGATACACACAGAACAGACACATATACACACACAGATAGACTCAGACAGATAAACAGACACACACACACACACAGACACTCTCACACAGGTACACAGCTGATGTGCTGAGGTGTGTGCTGTGAGTGAAGAGAGATTTTCTTTCTTGACCTGATTCCTACCATAATGCAGACTGAGTAGCCTCTTGGTGTAAAAGGAGGTAGAGTGCAAGAAACCTGAGAATGCGACCCCACTAGAGCTCTTAGAGTAAGTCATGTGGGTGGCCTAAGAGGCTGGTCCTCTGAAAAGGGAGATCGTCCACTTTAACTCTGGCCTTGCATGAGGCTAACTACTTTCTATTTTTCATTACACTGCAAAGAACCACCTTAGATCCTCCAAGGCCTGTCGTTCTGAAACAAAAGCCAGATGAATCTGGGATCTGTTTGCATTTCACAGATAAGAAGTGAAGAGGCCAGGAACCTGTGGAACTAGGAATCAGAAACTTATAGCACACCCCAGGTCTGACCCTTCCCATCCATAAAAGGGGACTCCCTGGGGAAGCTTGGAGGACCACCAGACGTGGGGAAAGCATGAGAGAATATAGTGGATGGATATGAGCCAAGTACAGCAGCATAAGGTAATAAAATGTGGCATTGATACATATTATTTTGTAAGGTGGCTAAAAGGCTTAAAATGAATAAATAAAAATAATTACTTAAAACTTGCAAAATGGATGACTGTATTTTCACAAATAGATTTCCCAACTCTACAGAGATGTGTTGAGATCTAACTATAAATTTAGAGGAAATGAGGGAATTGGGAAAGTCTTGATGAAAATACAGATCTTGCTGTGAAACAAGCTTTAATAGGAGAAGGTGATATTCACATTAGTGTAAGAGATTTGCTGAGCTGTGCATTCAACTTTTATCAACCCAGAACAACTATATGTAAGTCTAATTAGCGAATTTTAGTAAATAATTGTAGCAATAAGACCAGCTTTCCTGTTAGATCTCAGAATTTCAGTGTGTTAGCTTTCAGCACATCATGCTACAGCTCACAGTGTTTGACATCTTTATCTCTCTTGTAAAGGTTGGATGCAGCAGGTTTTAAAATTTTATTTTAATTTTTATTTTATGTGCATTGGTGTTTTGCCTGCATATATTCTGTGTGAGGGTGGTGGATTCCTGAAACTACAGTTATGACACTTGTGAGCTGTCATTTCAGTGCTTGGAATTGAACTCAGGTCCTCTGAAAGAGCTCTTACCACAGAGCCATCTCTCCAACCTCCAGATGCCGCTGCTCTTTTTTTTTTTTTTTTTTTTTAAGATTTATTTATTTATTATATGTAAGTACACTGTAGCTGTCTTCAGACACTCCAGAAGAGGGCGCCAGATCTCGTTACGGATGGTTGTGAGCCACCATGTGGTTGCTGGGATTTGAACTCTGGACCTTCGGAAGAGCAGTCGGGTGCTCTTACCCACTGAGCCATCTCACCAGCCCCAGATGCCGCTGCTCTTAACTAGTGATTCACTCTAGCAATAGTTCCAAGTTTTCTGAAATTAAGTCATCTTGCTGCTATTGCATGCTGGGTATTCTTGGGGTTCCATCTCCTGCCAGCAATGAGGTCTTCCTAAACAATACAAAAACTTATAATGTTTGGACTCCACATACTTGGTTCCTACCCTCAGTACTACTGTTAGGTCTGTTTTACTTCATGTATGATACAGACCATGGAAAACAGCTAATGCCACAAAAATACGTGGTTTTCTAACATGCCTTTTCTGTGCCCTCACCTTGTCACACATATCCATCCCATTCCTCCTACCCAGGTGTGAACTCCTAATCAGTTCTTTGACTGCTAACATCCCCCACATAGAAACACATTTTCAAGTACATCACTCCACAGAAAGGCAGTCCTACAGGGACAAAAGCTGGAATTCACATCAGCTGAACTTTCTAAGGTAGAGGGACAGTGAAGAAGAACAAGTTAATGGGAAGAGGGCATTTCAAACCCATAACGAGTGTCCAGCAGTGACAACCACTCACGGAGTCATTAGATTTGGAGATTAGGGAGGCAATTCGTGATTTTCCAGAGAACATTTGATTAGAGTCTCTGGGACTGACACCAGATTGCAGGAGAGCACATGAGGCCCGAGGCTGACAATCTAATGGGAGTGGCTTGTGTGAGGCTTATCTCTGAGAAGTTCCATCCCAAGCACTGGTCACCCTCAAAGGCCAAAAGAAGGGATTAGGGTTGAAATGCAGAAAGCCATGCAGACCCCTCAGAGTCATTCAAATGTTCCTTTGAGAGCTCCTGCTGCCCCACAACTTGATGACAGTCTGTCAGCACCTTAGGTATCAACCTCTGTGGCAGGTTCAGGCTGCCCACCTTTCACTAAATAACAGGCAGTACCATAGACAAAGCTTCCTGATGCACAACACTAGTATGTTGTAGCATAATTAGGTTTCATTCTCTCTCTCTCTCTCTCTCTCTCTCTCTCTCTCTCTCTTTCTCTCTCTCTCTTTCTCTCTCTTTTTCACACACACATCACAAATGAAGTGAGTGAAGATCTGAAGTTGTCAGGGCCACACAATTTGTACAACTTAACCTTTGCCTGTATAAGCCCACAGGTGAGGTGGGCATGAGAGGAAACGGTCACAGCAAGACATTACATGTTAGAGGCATAGGGAGATAATGTGGGCGTGTTGTCTGAGAGAACTTCCTGAGATCTCAATGAACAGTCAAGAGCTTGCAGCACAGTTAACTAATGAAGGGCAAAACTGACCAAGGGCATTTGTTAGAAGGTTTTACCAGCTGGTAAGTGAAGGGAGCCCAGAGGAAACAGTCTCTCTGTTCTCCCCCTCACGTACCAAGCCACAGGATGATGTATATATCTTTGCTTAATAATTAAATGAGAAAAATAAAGTATGCTTGTGGTTTCAATAAAGACAGACGTTTTCTACAAGGTTGGCTCGAACTCCAAATTGGAGAATAAGTGCTTAAAATTACACTAATGGTGGTGTAGTCACAGTGTCCTTAGGTCGAGAGTCGCCTGCAGAAAAAGATACCACTTGTCTAAAAGCCAAATCTGAAAATGCCCAGACCTGCAGAGAAAGTTAGGGCCAACCTGATGTGAGAACCCAGGCAATAACATGTTACATACTGGTCCAAGGCCTGTCTTCCTCTAGACTTGGTTCTTAATGAACCCTCAAAAGCAGGGAAATTGTTTCTTCAGCATCGAGAGCTGCTTCATCAAGGTGCTGTGCCAATGTCCTCCCTAATCTTTTTTGATGACAGGTCTGGTGACCTTTGGTGGCACTTGGACCTTTTAAGGGGATGAAAAGAATGATCAAGCACAGAAGCTAAACAATCCAGTGCCCAGGATTAGCAATCCAGGTCTAGCCTTCATATTGAATTCTTCAACCTGTTCAGGTTCTCATTAACATGAGACAAAGTATAAAAGTCCCAACGTCAGAGTGCTAGGGTTTCTTCTCTGTGCATTCCTGTTCCATAATTAAAATGCTCACTTCTCAGCTCCAGCAGCCACAGAGGAACAGTGTCATGAGCGAGCAAGGGATGCTCATGGTATTAACATGTACCTATCTGTTCCCAATTTCCCTTCAGTACCGTGTCAGGGAGCAAAGGTTCCCTATGAGATCTGACAAGCATGGGCTGTTGAGGAAATGGAGGGGAAGCTCTCTGCTCATATGACTAATTAGACAGGCTTCATGCTGGGTTGCTCTTTTTTGATGCTGGTCCTAGTCCCTAATTGTCAGTTTGCTCCTTGAAAAACTGTGGTTGAGTTCAAATGCTTATGTAGCCTGCTTTCTCTTAACACTTGGAGTTGAAAGTGATGTAAGGTGACAGCGAACAGAGGGAAGAGAGACTCGTTGCACCCAGCAAAGCTTTTCAAGTTCCCCAGTATGCTTAGAACTAGAAGCAGCTCCGGAGAATGGGATTTGCCGCTTGCTGTGCCTCACACCAGCCAGGAGCTGCATCCAGGAGATGGCAAGCTTCTGTGATGGGCAGCCAAGGGTCCAAACATGGTGATTACAGGTCAGACCAAAGGCCATCGTGGATGTGTGAACTACACTTGGCTTACATATCTGGGGGAAGGCTGAGAAACAGAATGTGAGATAGATGCTTGATGTGACGGTTGAACTTTCTTACATGACCCTATCACTATGCCTTTTACAATGGAACTTTGCAGCTAGCTATTCCCAGTAGGAAGCGGGAATTGTTCCTTCAAACAAGGCTGAGTTGGTTTTGTATGGACTGGTAGAAAACACTGCATATGATTTTAATGTTAGTTTCAACAACATGAGAATGCAGAGAACATGGATCCTTCCTCGTCAGAGAATACTACATGCACAAACCTGAGGGTGGAGAGTTCAATGTCTCCAAACTGGAGCTTCCTAGCTGAGCTCATCCTAGGTGATTCAGTGAGAAACTAAGCCACCATCGGACTGTGATCCATGGGCAACTCCAGGCAATACTACCTTAGCTTTACTCATATCAGTGGCTGAATTGGGAGTTTGTCTCTGTGAGCTCATAAACACATATGAACAAAAGGATATTGATTGTAGTGATTGAACTTCAGTGTGTGTGTGTTAACTCAGGTCTTCTTAGCAGAATATAAAACATGAAGTTAGGTAAGCAAGAGATTAATTGTATGAAACACCGGTAATGTAAGGAAATAGAGATAGGGACAAACTTCAAACTGAGATATAGATTGGACTTCTATGAAATAACAAAGGAGTGTAGGGCAAAAAAAAAAAAAAAAAGGCTCAGACTATATGATGGTTTTATGAAAGCTCTGACCAGTCTGATGAATATTTCTTGAGCCAAGGGCCACAAGAGCCCCATGCTTCACAGAAGTAGGTCTGTACTAGTAACCTCAATATTTTCAGTCATGGGTTAGGAGCAGCATAAAGGAAATGTCCCACTGTGAACTTGAGGAAGGGTTTAGAAGGACACCAACAGGAGCCTTTCATCACCAATCGAGAGACCTGAGCTGCATTGTGTTTTGTCATGGAGCTCTACTAGGGAGGTAGACCAGATAGCTCCAAAGCATGAAACAGATAGGGTTCTAGCCTCCAGAGATTTTCACTGTGACCTGAGACAGGTATCCTTCACCATATGCGTTGACTCTGATCAAAACTAGAGAAGGAAAAACAAAAACTAGACAAGATGCTTTTTCCTGGAATAACCTCAAAGTTTGTCACTGTTTGTTGTTAACTGCAGCACCAGGAGTGTCCCGAGAAACTGAAACTGAAACTGCATTCCATTCCTTAGAGGACACAGGAGTGTGTATGCTGTTCATCACTTTGGGGGAAAAAAAAAAAGTCACACAGTGCTCTCCCCATGCCAAAAGGAAACTGAGTCCTTGGCCAAGAAGCTTTCAATTACCTAGAATTGAAATTGGCATCAACCTGTGTGATAAAACTTACAGAATATTGTTGTTGGTGGTAAATCATTCTTGCCCCTGTGTGGACTAGGTTAGGATGCCTCATTTCTATTGTTTTTACACAGAAATTTGATTATAAGCATTTGCAATCAGTATTATTAATTAGTTTTTATAGACATCCAGGGAGAAGACACAACCACAGATTCAATTAACATTTATGGATCTCTGTTTATGTGCTAGGCAGTTGGCCAAGGATGTATCTTATTGAATTCTCACCAAAATCATGGGAGGTACTTAATATCTCTATTTGTTTCAAGAATCACGCTGCTATATAGAATGATAAGGTTCCTTAGCTTCTCAAGCCAGGTGCTCACACACTTTTATAAGTATTTAGCAAATTCTATGAGGTAAACTATTTGATAGTCATATTAACAGAATCCCTGCTCTTAAATTCCTCATGGATTAGGAGGTAGAAAGATATCATGATCAAATACTCTAAGAAGTGGTTCTCAACCTTTCTAATACTGTGACCCTTTAATGCAGTCCATTATATTATTCTTTTGCTACCTCATATTATAATCTTGCTACTGTTATAAATCTTCATGTAATTATCTGCTATGCAAGATATCTGACATACTCTATGAGATGCGTCCTGCTCCTGAGAATTCAAGGCTACACTTTGAAAAATAGCTATTGGCTGTTTGCCACCCAATTTGTATGCTGTAGCCTTATGGCTTGATTTGATGGTAGATTTTCAGAGGGATGATCAAAGTCAAACAAGGTCATATGGTTGGTTTCTAATCCAAAATGGCTGGTGTCCTACTGAACAGGAGAGTAGGACACAGACATGTGTATTACAGAGGAGTGGCCATTTGGGGACACAGTAAAAAAGAGGAGGGAAAGGCCTCAAGAGGAAACATCCTTCCTACAAGTTAACTGGGGGCTTCTGGCCTTCTAGCCTGTGAAGAAATAATGCCAGGAACATTTCTGAGTGAGGCAGGCTCTGCAGCTGAAAGAGGACTAGATGAGCAGAGTCACACTATGAGTTGCCTATGCGAGAGTTCACCCAAGGTTCTCCAGCAAGTCGCCTCTTATCTCCGGATCAGGTGATCATTTATTGGTGAAATGAGGGACAAGCCCAGAAGTGTTTCCCGAAGTATGTCTCACGGAACATTGACACCAGAGATATCGTAGGCAAGAGAGTGGGGGAGGTTCTCTATGGCCTGTATATTTTGGGAGCACCATCCACCAGACTCTCTCTGAAGTATTCTGACTTGGAGAAATATGCTAAAAGTTATGAGGAGTACTTCAGTAGGAAAACCTGATGTTATCTAGAACCAATCAACTTGATTAAACCATTTAATCCATGTCCATAGCACACTTAAAAGTCATGCTACAAAGAACTTATATTGGCTGACTCAGACACAAAGACCTGCTGTTTTTATCCCTTAACCCAGATAGTTAGGAACAATAAAATTTACAAGTCAAGTCTGAAATCTCTAAGGTTGAGTGACTCCTATGATTTAATCATGAAGAACGACTCCTAACATGTATAGGATGAGAGGTATTAGTTGGGCCTACGTTCTCTGGTTTGATAATTTATTGTTTGTTACTCATATCTAAAGTTTGTCTTGTCCTTTACCTACTTCTTTGGAAAAAAATTTACTTGCCAGTGTTGAATAACATAGGCAACAGTGTTGATCCTGGGTTTATTTTTGTCTTAAATATACCAACGTGTTTCACCATCAACTTAATGTTAGCTGTTCTCTGAAAAACTGTCTTTTATCATGTTAAGTAAAATTTCATTTCTTATTTTTAAAGAGTTTCAATGGAGATGATTGCTGATTTTTAACAAAATTATTTTTTCTCCAAGAGGGATAGTATTGCTTTGACCTTTGAATTATTAGTGTAATAAATTATGTTAATTGATAAAATGATTCTGATATTGCTAGGATAATAATACATTGGATACGATTTGTTACATTATTAACTCATTTCAGAATTTTAAGTTATTGTAATTACTGGCTTTCAGTTGACTGTAATCAGAAGTATATATTTTTTAAAAAAAACACTTACATAAACCAAGTCTGTGCTTATGAAAATTTCAACCAGCAAGATTTTGCTGAAAGGACCCTGATATAGCTGTCTCCTGTGAGGCTTTGCCAGTGCCTGGTGAATACAGAAGTGGATGCTCACAGTCATCTATAGGATGGAACACAGGGCCCCCAATGGAGGAGCTAGAGAAAGTACCCAAGGAGCTGAAGGAGTCTGCAACCCTATAGGTGGAACAACAATATTAACTAACCAGTACCCCCAGAGCTCGTGTCTCTAGTTGCGTATGTAGCAGAAGATGGCCTAGTCAGCCATCATTGGGAAGAGAGGCCCCTTGGTCTAGCAAACTTTATATGCCCCAGTAGAGGGGAATGCCAGGGCCAAGAAGTGGGAGTGAGTGGGTAGGGGAGCAGGGCAGGGGGAGGGTATAGGGGACTTTTGGGATAGCATTTGAAATGTAAATGAAGAAAAGATCTAATTAAAAAAAGAAAAGGAAGAAGAGAAGAGAAAAAAGAAAAGAAAAGAAAAGAAAAGAAAAGAAAAGGAAAGGAAAGGAAAGGAAAGGAAAGGAAAGAAAAGAAAAGAAAAGAAAAGAAAAGAAAAGAAAAGAAAAGAAAAGAAAAGAAAAGAAAAGAAAAGAAAAGAAAAGAAAGGAAAAGAAAAAATTTCAGGCTGGTCTAGTTCTTATTAGGCAAATAAGCTGTCCAGGTCCAGTTCAAGGCACAATCAGTCAGATTTAACCTCTTTTAATATCCAACAATGAATGTACAGAATTTGACAAAAATATCTCCAGAGAGATAGTTAAAGAAAATTCTGTTTTGATTTGATTTGGTTTGGTTCTCAGCACCCACAATCATCTGTAATGAAAGTTCTGGAGGAGCTGATGCCCTCTTCAGGCCTCTGCTGACATCAGACACACATGTGGTACACAGGCATACATGCAAGTAAAATATGCAATATGCATGTCTTAGTTAGGGTTTTACTGCTGTGAACAGACACCATGACCAAGGCAAGTTTTATAAAGAACAACATTTAACTGGGGCTGGCTTACAGGTTCAGAGGTTCAGTCCATTATCATCAAGGTGGGAGCATGGCAGTATCCAGGCAGGCATGGAGCAGGCAGAGCTGAGAGTTCTATGTCTTCATCCAAAGGCTGCTAGTGGAATACTAACTTCCAGGCACCTAGGGTGAGAGTATTAAGCCCACACCCACAGTGACACCTACTGCAACCAGGTCACACCTCCAAATGGTGCCACTTCCTGGTCCAAGAATAGACAAGCCATCACTATTCATATTTTTTAAATTTAAATTTAAAAACGTTGTCAGCAATTGTCTGTCAGTTCCCACTTCTGATCCTACTCCATAAGTACTGATGCATAAAGGCTGTTTTTCAGAACATAGTTGTAGTTTGGGCTGTAAGAACACCATATCTAATATCTACTAACAAATGTACCTGCAATTCCTTTTTCAATGTAATTTTTTAATTTTTGAGAAATTGGAATGTAAATACTGTATTTACATCATTTCCACCTCTTTACCTCCATCTCCAATGCCCCCTATGTCTCTTTCAAAATCATGATCTTTTCTTCTGCAATTATTCTTGATACACACACACACACACACACACACACGCACGCACACACACGCATACACTATGGAGTCGATTTAGTGTTGCTCATGTGTACGTGTGTTTAGAGTTGAATAACCTATCAGGAAGTTTGTTTCTGGGGGGAAAATACCTGATTGTCCTTCTGTTAGCAACCTGTAGCTGTTCAAGACTATAACATAGATCCACAACTGCCTCCAAATTCAGAGAATTAGTCTGTGTTGGTTCATCTACAGCACCTGCCAATTTCTTGTCACATGGTCCTTGCTGAGAAAATGTGTCTTATCTCCATCTTTTCTCAGACAGAGTAGAATATTTAATCAATACAGCTGGAGTAATTAAGATGATAAAGTGGAAAGATCCTCAAAGCTGATATTTAACTTCTTTTCCTATTAATGTAAAACAAAGACAGAATATACAACACCAGGAAAATTGCATTGGGCTGGTTGATTTGGCTTTTAACCAGGTTATTTTGCATTTATTATTGATTTAAATGCTTATTAGGATCTTGATAAGCATACTCAGATACACATCAGGGGAAGATTATTAATTTATACTCATCTCAATGATGTTTCTCAGCTATAGAAACAATCAAAGTCCATGTAATTGCTGCTGCTGAATCTGTGGAAACTGCTGAGAGGTCTCCAACCCCAAAACTCCTGGACCACTTCTCTGCTAAATGAGGAGCAAGACTCAGTGGATCACAGAATATCAAGGCTTGGAAGGAGCCTGGCTTGTTGTGGACGGCTCATCTGGCTTCATCACTAGTAGTCTTCTGGTCTTCAATGATGAACCTCCCTTCGTGCATGATGATTTCTTTGAATGGTAGTGAAATCAGTGAAGATGGATTCCATATCCAGGAGTTAAAGAAAAGTATTAGATGACGGAAAGTAATAACCCTCTTTTGTTTTAATTTTCTGACCCATGTTGAAGATATAGATGTTCCTTGACTCATGACGTGTTATATTCAAATGAACCTATTATAAGTTGAAATATTTAGTGCAGCTACCTTTTGTTAAAGCAACACAGTGGTCTGTAGAGTTGTCTTCATCCTCATGGATAACTAGGGGGTTGTCTGTGCAGTTGGCCTTTACTCCATGGATGACTAGGGAGTGTGGCTCATTGCTTCTGCCCAGTATCTGAAAATATAATCCAGTATATTACTAGTTCATGAAAATACGCAACTTCACAATTGGAGATGTGGTTTTGATTAAACATGTATCACTTTTAGATCACCTAAAAATCAAAAAATATAAAGTCCACTGTAAGTATGGAAAACTCTAGGCTCCTTAGTGATCACAGGATGCCAGAGCTGGCTGTGAAATTCTACATTCCACCTTGCTCTTTTAACACTGTAAACCATGTGTTAAATAAATGGTTTGGATTTGCTATGACAGGTGACTTAGATCTTCCACTGTTGTGTTTCTTTGCCCTGTGAAATCTGGATTTACAAAATGTGATAAGACTAGCATTAGATGTCTACTGTTGGGAAGTAGGCAAGGCATTGTGGGCCATCCTGAGCATGGTGGACCGACCTGGGCATTGTAGAGCTGCAGATCCTGGTCAGCCTCTTCTGCTATTCGTAAACAGGAAGCCCGTGGCTCAGGGAACACTGAAGGATGATGATACACTGAGATGGAGGAGGGGCATGTGGCTGCAGAGCATGTCTTTATAGCATTAGCCTGACACTTGGCCCTACTGTGCCACAGCAGTTAGGGGACTTACCATGGTACTTGAGGTCATGTAGCAATGGAGCTGAAACCAAGAATCCCAGCACCCAGTCCTCGGTGTCAATGGCAGATCACCCTCTAGTCAGAATTACTCATCTCCACAGAACTCTGGGGATGTTCTTCCTCAGTGAAAACCCTCTAGGGAAATGTCTTTCTGTTACAAGCTGAAATGGCAAGTGATGACTGGTCATACTGGAGCTCTCACTGCAGTGTGTTTTTATTCTCACAGATACAGCTGATGGGTCACTGGGCAATTTAGTGATGTGAAATAAACCACCTTTTTGATAGCTTGGAACACAGGGAGGAACTTAACACTATTTAGGAACCTCTGGAAACTTCTCAGGAATAACGGGAAATGACTAAGTCTTTTGGGGAAGATAGTTTTACACGGCTTTAGTGAGTCTTGTATCTTATCATTTAAAAACCCATAGGTGGGGAATATTACACTTGATACTCACCCTGCCTTATAAATGTATATTGAGCTCATAGTAAATTCTGGATGAGCCATCTACAGAGTTGATGGCTGAACCCAATAACCAACTCACCTTTATGCTCAGGGGGAGGCTGGAGACAATGAGTCTTCCTTCGAACCACTGTGGCTAGACCCACTCACTGATATAGTACTTCACTGTGCTAGAAATACTGAATTGTGTTTCTTAATTGTAAGTACTAAGGCTTTTGCTTGATTTCCTGTGGAATATTTTTCCTTCTCATTTTTTTGTCTGGTAAGTATTTTGGATTTATACGTTGTGCGTGTGTGTGAGTGTGTGTGTGTGTATAAAAAGATGATATTCTTTAGGTCTTCTGATATCATTTGCCATATTGGGAAAGTAAAACTTTTTGGAAAAAAAATAAATTCTTGATGAGTACTTTTTTTTTTTTTTATTTTTATTTTTAGTTCAACTAGCTGGCATGTTGTTCAGTCCCTAGGCTGGTGAGTTGCAAAAGACATTTCCAGAGACTGCAGCATAATTATGGGGTGATGAGGAAGTGGACTGACATAAACCAAATCTACTTCCCAAGTTAGAAAAGGAAAACAAAAATGCATTCCAAAAAGTAAAAAGAAATATATAATGAAGATGAACATAAAGTAGTACATTTAAAAGACATACCCAAAGGCTGGGCAGGTAAGAACAGGTACTGCTTTTGCAGAGAACCCAAGTTCAATTCCTAGGACCCACATCAGACATCTCACAACTGCCTGTAGTTCTAGCTCAGAGGAACACAACATCCTCTTCTGGCCTCCATGAGAATATGTATTCCTGTGCTTGGACCCACATACATACACTTAAAAATAAATAAATAAATAAATAAATAAATAAATAAATCTTTTTGAAAAGACACTACAGTAAAGTACATAAACCAAACCAAACACTTGGTTTTTATCAATTATTATATCAATAATTGGTAAAAATAAATGATTGTCATATTTTCAGTCCCTGTACCTTATTAAAAAATATATATAAGTAACATGACATAAAATATAGAATTTATTTTTAAATACTTGAAAAAAAACCCTCTGCAAATTACTAAATGATCCAAGTGTGATGTGATAGTTATAGACTCTTAATGTAGAACCTGGGAGGCAGATGTGTTTGCAATATAAATATGCATATAATCAATTTACAAACTGATTAAGGGGAACAAGGAAGGCCTCTATTATTTACTAAAATATTACTTTAAGGCTATAACTTTTCCAGTTAAAAACTTATCTGGCTATATCCCACATGGACTAGAAGTTGTTTCTATTTTTTTTTTTTAGTCTCTATGCTTAATTTATTTCACGTGTGTGTGTGTGTGTGTGTGTGTGTGTGTGTGAGAGAGAGAGAGAGAGAGAGAGATAAAGAGAGATAAAGAGAGAGAGAGAGAGAGAAGTGTTTTCCACTGAGCCATCTTGCCAGCCCTAGAACTAGCCCTCATACTGGAATTTCTAACTCCATTATGAGTTCTTGTTTGACCCACAGATTATTGAATATATTCCAAGTATATGGGTATCTTCTAATTTCCTATGTGATTTCAAGTTATAAATTGATAAGACTTTATGACCTAGTTTACATTACTTTATTTTGTAAATATATCATATATATGCAAAAGACATGGAGTTGGTGGTTCTGCCTCCCAGGTGCTACAGCATTTCTGACCCACGTTCTTCTTAATTGTGTCAGAAAGGAGATAAATTTCAGCATAATCACAAATAGCCATCAGTTTCTGAGAGGGATAGTTATCCTGTGTGTGTGTGTCCTAAAGTCTAATTTTTATAAGTAACTTGCATTCATTTGGATTCTGTTTTATAGAATTGTCAAATACTTACATACAACATAGATAGTGTACATAATTGTTTTCCTTTTTTTTTTTAGTTTTAGGAATGTATCCTATGATTAATCAACAATCTTTTTCTACAAATTATAGCACTTAAACCGTCAGGATTGCTTTAATAGAACAATATGGTTGAATTTGTTTTTAAAAGCTTTAAATTGATCTTAACAGCTTGCCTTTGCCATTGTGTGTAGTATGATTTATTTACGTCACTGCTTTGAAAGGCCTCTTGTATCTCCAGGTGATCTGATGGAGTATATGCCTGGCCAGCCAGATCAGTTCCATCCAGCCTACACAGGATGGATGCCAGGACCAGCTTCCCCAACATCCAGAGCACCCTGAGGGGTGTTCCGTTCCTTCTGTGGTTCTCAGGGATGGGCAGCGACGTGGCCATGTGCAGATTTTCAGCATCTGTGTTCAGTAGGGGCTGAGATATGGGGGAGGGTTGCTCCTGTCTTGGGTGTTTATCTGGGGAGGACTTCCTCCTGAAGCATAAGGACACCTTTGTCTTCTCCATTCCAGACTGAAAGTACAGTGACATAATATTGGTCCACGCTGGGGGCCGAGGATGTTTGGGCAGGAAATCCCATACGTACTTCTCACTACACTGTTTACATGAACTGTTCCTCTCGTCGATTTCTTCCTAGCCTAAGATTCCCTCTTGTTCTTCTGTGGTCTCTTCCTCTCCCTGGCATGTGGTGCGCACCCTGCTAACTGGTAGCAATGTGAAAACTAAGGAATGTGGATAACAGCTGATTCACAGAAGAGTAAAGAAACTCAGTAATGAGAGAAGAAGGTTCCCTTCACCTCCCTTGGCAAGCATTCAGAAGTTAGCTCTGTTTAGAGGCGAAGCAGGCTTAATTATTATGGACATCTTCAGATTTAAAGCAATAGCTTCTTTTGGTCAACAATTTATAACGAATGTTCTTATTTCCCACAATCTTCTCCCCATCATCTCTTGGAGTTTCTGTTTCACTTGAGAAGAGTTGAGGATGAAGCCAGCTATCAAACACAACAGATACGTGGCTTAAACTGGTTAGAGTCTAACCCTCTGTGTAACAGCTGAGTTTTATCAGAAGGAGTATTGCCAAGAACTCTTTGCCTGTGGTATCTAAGATATACATTCCTTTAAATCAAGGCTATAGCATCTAAATAATATTTATGTATGTCTAAACAACCGGCTTGTGAACACGAGGCTCTATATCTTCTCCCCAAGTGTACATACTATCAAGTGGACTTATAGCCCTGTGTTCTAATTAGCTTTTTGGTTGCTATCATGACACATTCTAACCAAAAGCAACTTAGAGAGGAAAAGTTTTACTTGGCCCACATTTTTAGGTAACAGTCCATCACAGAAAAATGGAGGAAAGAATTAAAAACAGGAACCTGGAAGCAGAGACCACAGAGGATTCCAGCTTATTGACTAGAGATGGAGCCACCCACAGGGGGCTGGGTCCTCACACATCAATCATCAATCAAATAATCTCTTACAGAGTTGGCCATTGACCAATATGGCCTGATCAATTCCTTAATTAATTTTTTTCTCTCTCCCTAGGTGACTCTAAATTGTGTTAAGAAAAGCTAACCAGCACACTGTTTTCTCAGGACCAAAGCCACCACTGTGTTTTCAGGGACCTGTTCCTGATGCTGACAGCTGTGGGATAAAGGAGGAAGGGCTAGTAGAAAACAAAGGGTAAGAAGGAGTCTAGCTCATAGCCTCTGAGGACAGTGTGCCAGTTTTGATGGTCATTTGGAATGCGCTCTGGGCTTTAGGTATAGGAAATGATTTGTTCCAATTAATGGGGTGCTGGTAGATGAAGAGGTTTGAGACCTAGTGGAATTTTCACAGTAGAAACAAAAATAAATCTGCAATATTCTTTAAAAAGACACAAAAGGTAAGAAAAAAAATACTGTTTGGGCTGGGTGTTGGCCAGAGGACACCAAGAGCATACCCCACCCGAGCCCCATTGCAGGCACCACTACAATGAGCAAAAACATGACAGAGCTGTGGGAAGAGGGGATATGTCATAGAGAGACAGGAGGGAAAGTGAAACCAAGTATTCCCTACACTGTAGAGAGAGATGGAGCTGGAGACATGAGGCAGTGAGGAACAGGCAGATATGAGGGGCTTGTGTGACCATCTGAGGCCATGATGACATCCAGATCCATGCTGGGGTGGCCAAGTCTGAGTCCAGGGTCCCATCTCAGCCAGGGTCTGTGTTGCTGGCCCAGGCTCATGATACCTCCAAAGGCCAAAAGGCAATGCCAATGCCCCTGGTCTGGGCTGCAACCTGAGACTACATCTCGCACTATGCTAGGCTGTCCCTGCCCCTCACCTCAGCAAAGTAGGAAAGTAGATGGACTGACCAATTCAGCTAACACCTAGATCCTGGGATTTGAGCTGGGCCACCCCAACATCTACCCCACCTATGAGCTGCTAAGATCACCATGATTTGATGAAACAGCAGGATGTCTGAGAGGAGTATGAGTTAAGATCCAGTATTGAGAGTGTAGCAGAAATCAAAGGCCTCGAACCTAACCAATGGCTCACTTTAGTGAACATTTGCAAGGAGAGCTGTCTGAGCAACAGGGTGTACTGTGTGACATATCTTGACATAAGATCTTATTCTTTTGTTGAGGGGGACACAATGGTGGAGGGCAGATATGGAAGGACTGAGAAATGAGTGTCATTGGAGTACATGATATGAAATTCACAAGGAATCAATAAAATTTAATAAATATAAATACATAAAATTACCATGGTTGTTTAATGTTTGGGCATGGTTTCAAGGTCTGCTGTAGCTCTGAGAATATTACACACACACACACACACACATGCACACATATACTTTGTCTGGAACTTAAAGGAAGGAAATTCACTCATGTATTGTAGAATGAGTGACATGGATTTGGGGTACTGAGATAGGAGGAGAGTTCACACAGATGATACCAGCAATTTAAGTACTCACGAATGCTGCAAGATAAAATGGCCGTAAATCAAAGTGGTAAAGTGGAGGAGGGTTAACCATGTTTGTTCATGGGAACTGCATTGGCATCACTGGGAAGATAACTCTCCCTGCGGGGACTTCCCTGAACACATGACACGTTTAATTTTCCTGGTCAGTAGAGCAGCGGCACCCCACAGGCATTGTATTGCAATCATAGAAGCTCCCACACACTTCTAAATCCTCACTAGTGGGGTGCCATCATCTCTGTTCTGGGCCAACAGTGCACACTAAGGAATTCTGATTCCAGATTCTTCTTTGGCGGTTGCTTGATGTGTGTCTCTAGACAGCCATTTTCAGGTATGTTGGCGTCTGTTTCCTCATCTAAAATGCTGAAAGGATTGGAAGTTCTGTATGAATTCCCTTGTCCCTTGTGTCTATACACTCTGTAGTCTCCGTGGTAGTAATACTTCTGTTCCTGTCACACAATCCCTGAAGTAATTAACTGATGAAAAGGAAGGGCTTATTCGGCTGATGATTTTCAAAGGGTTCTGCCTGTGGTCACTTTGCTCTAGAACTCTTGCAGCATGGTAAATCACAGTCAGGGTACAAGGCAGAGGAGGCCAGTGGAGAGATTAAATACAGGGAGTGGGAGAGAGGCCCATGGCTCCTGCAGAATTGATGGCACCCTTCTTCCTTTAACCACCCCAGAAAGGAATAGCTTATTTTGTGTTTCTTAAGCCCAGATGCGGACAGAAATCCAGTACAAAGGGAGAGTGAGGTTTGTGATTTTCCCTGTGAGTTTCCACTGGAGGCTCTTTGTCATTGTTTGCCTCCTGTTTGCATCAGTTTGACTTCTCTCCCACCTTAGCCCTCCCTCCAGGAACCAGGCTTTTATCACTGGGGGCATTTGTTAAAAGTCCTGTCTTGCTGTGTAAGATTGCAAAAAGGAGCCATGTACCGAGGAACATTCTCACCATTTCGATGTATCAATTTTTGTCTCACTTGCTTGGTCGAAACGTTCCCCTTGGGGTGCTTTAACTCACTTGAGTGCTTTAAGTCTACATTAATACACTTATTTCAACTAGACCTTTAATTAATATTTCATGGAATGCATTGAGGAGACCCATTTAAACTCTTTCTCGTCTCTTCAGGTGTAGGATTGACAAGCACTGGCCCAGGAAGGCGGCATCACAGGCACAGAGATGAAGATGTTCTTATTAGGAGAAAGCTTGTTGGAATGCTCACACTTGCAATGAATCATTTATAGAAGTGGACAAGGCATTTTGTGTTTTACAAAATGGAAAGTTTTGATCCTTTAATGTCTGAGACCCATTCCTGACAGAGTCAAGGACAACCATCAAATTGACCTTCAAGCAAGAAAGATAGCAAGGAAAATAATTGAATAGTTAGGCCACTTGGAATCACAAATTACTGCATTATTTGTGATATGATAGATTTTAAAGAGATCTCGGGTTTCTGATGTCCATAGATAAGACTCAACGAATGGGAATGTAAGAACAGTCTTGATATGGTAATTCCATTTTGGTACATGCTGGTAAATGGAGTGACTCTTGGTAGGGTTTCTAGTGATATGATAAATACCCATGATTGAAAACTACTTAGGGAGGAAAGGGTTTATTTCATCTTGCAAATTACAGCTCATCATTAAAGAAGTCAGAGAAGGAACCCAAGACAAGAACCTGGAAGCAGGCACTGAAGGTACAGAAGAGCTGCTTACTGGCTTGCTCCCCAGGACTTGCTCAGCCTGCTCTCTTATACCACCCAGGACCACCAGTCCAGAAGTGTCACTGCCCCAGTAGGCTCAGTCACACCAATCAGTCATCACTGAAAATGCTCTACAGACTTTCCTGTAGACAATCTGGTACAGGCATTCTCACAACTGAGGCTCCTCTTCTCAGATAACTATAGTTTGTATCAAGTTGACAAAAGAAACCTGACCAGGACAGACTGAGTTTTGCATTGGATGTAGGTGGGGCATGTAAAATTCTGGCTCTAACACTGGTCCTTATGTGTGTAGACATTTTGCTTTACATCCCTCTGGAGTCAGGACCTAAACCGTGACGTCTTGGCTTAATAGGGAACATGTGTTAAGCTCTTGCGTGCAGGAGGCTCCCCTAAGTCCTTAAGAGACATTACTTTTTAAAATCCCACCAGAACCCTTCAAGGGAAATATCACTGGTTACTGGTAGCTGTGCAGTAAACCTACAAAGGGGTTTCTTCTTACTTTTTGCCTTCAATTTTCAAAATTATGTTAGCAATTCTTTAGTGTTCTTTAAAAATATAAACTTTAGAATAACTTTGTTTAATTGTCTTACTAGGATTTTGAAAGGAATTTGTTTGCTGATCAGTTTAGGGACAATATCTGCTAATTCAGATCTTTGGTTTTACGATGGAATTCTCATCGTATAGATTTGGTAAATGCTGTGTTCCATTTGAGAGTAACTACTACATTTTTGTAGTAATCATAACTGGTGTTCTGGCTTTTTTTTTAATTGCAGTTTAGCAGTTTCTATCTGATTATTTCTCTAGAACATAGAAATATGTTTGTTGATCTCAAATTCTACAACTTTGCTAAATTCACTTTGAGATTTTTTTTTTGAGAACACATGGGATTTTCTATATAGATAATCACTTTATTAGCAAACAGGGGTTTCTCAGCTTATGACGCACTACATTCTGAACTGAAGCCCACACAGAAACCTATCGTGAACAGGGAATCAGTAAATCAAAATGCCCTGTGCTCTGCTCTGCTCTGCTCTGCTCTGCTCTGCTCTGCTCTGCTCTGCTCTGCTCTGCTCTGCTCTGCTCTGCTCTGCTCTGCTCTGCTCTGCTCTGCTCTGCTCTGCTCTGCTCTGCTCTGTCCTTGGAGAGAACCAAGGAAGCACTGTTAAAGTCTGTTCACTGAAGTTGTAGTCATGTCAACATTTCTGGAAGATTCTGACCATCTGCATAGCGCTTCATAGCGGGAACGGATCTTTGAAAGATTCTGTAAGATCTGAGGAGCCATGGAGAGCTCTGGGGAAACCCTTGCCAGCTGCGTTCAAGCTCCCAGCGCTCTGGGGCCTTTATGCTGCCACTTTCTCCATGCATGCTGGATGGAAGAGCTTTGGAAGTGATAACACCTGTGTCAGGAGAAGGTTTTCAGAGATCAAGTGCCCACTGATCTTGAAAAAGACCTTTCGCTGGTAGTGTTAAAGAGGGCACTGAAGAATGCTGCCTGTGAGCCTAGGACAGGAAAACAGAAGTGACAGAAATCAGGGCTGAACCAGGCCATGGGCCAATGAGGAGCTTTGTTTCTGTACTCACTGCTGACTGAGACAGACTCCCGACAGCCTGGCTCTTCAGAAGTAGAAACTGAGTGGCCACAGAATGAACAAGGACACAAAGATGCCAAGGAGGTTGAAATGGCTCTGGACAGTTTGGTGATAACCATGGAGACAGCTTTGGTAGAGACAATGTTTGTGATGGAGGAGATGTCGGTGGTCATGGTGGCCTGGGTGGCAGCTGTGGTGATGAGAATGGTGGTGGAGATGATGACAATGAATTTAGTAACCGTGGAAGTCTAAACTGATGTAAATTACCACAAACAATATTAAACATTTAGACAAACGAAGAGTGAACATTTGGAGGCACTCCAAAATAGGGAGCTCCGTTCCCTATGGTGGAGGAAGCCAGTGAGCGCTCTGTCAAGCACTGGCTTTAAAGTAAATAATAAATGCTCTATGCCAGCAGCAGCACCAGTGGTTATGGCAGTGGCAACAGGCTTTAAACTAGTGATGGGAAGCAAAGCTTAGTAGGAGAGAAGAGCCAGAGGAGTGGGGAGAGGCCACAGGTTACAGTGGAATCATGCACACTGGTAGCAGGATCTTGCTGCATCAAGACTACACCTGCTGGATAGTGCTCTCGGGAATCTGGGCAAAATTCAAGGACCGGCTTTGTGACTGTTTAGATAGCAGGTTGTTTTCAGTTTTTTGTTCTATGGTGACTGAAACATTCTAATACAGAATTTTGCTACAGACAGACTTTTCAATCAGACTGTTGATTGATAAATGACACATTCTAGCCCTGATGTTGAATTAAAAATGTCTTTTAAAAAAACAAAAAACAAAAGCAGTAAATACACATACCTTACCAAACGTCCTAGCAGCTTAGCCTTGCAAACCTTGAACATGCTTAAACCACTTGGCCTATGTAAGGGCCAGAGGAAACCTTGAGTAAGCAAGTCCTCAGTGTCTGTTGTTGGCATAGGCAAGGCCTTGTCCAGGACTCTAAAACCTCAGACTCATGAAGAGATGCTAGGGCCTTCCTGTGGCCCATGTGCATGCTGACAGTGTGAGTAGAAAATGCCCACCGTAGCTCCCATCCCTCGACTGCTTCCCACTTCCTCACCCCCACCCAGAGACAGCTCCTGTTAATCTACTGAGATTAGCTAAACCTGTCCTTTTGATCCAGTTGTATATCCTAAACCCTGCCTCCATGCTTATCTGAGGGTAACAACCGGGCCTCCTGGTTCCTCTATGCAGTAACATGCTTTTCTGTTCAACTCTCCATAATAAACATTCTGAACTTCCCAGCATGCTTCAGTGTAGGTCTTCAGTAGAGCTCCAGACCGCTGGATCCCAGCATTCTATCTGTCTATGCCTGTCATTTCTTCATTCCATATCAATACTTAATTTCCTCACAGTCCCCACTCAGGTCCAAGTCTCTAATGAATGAATATGGCAGCCTGCAGCTGAGCAAAGCCATCTGACCTGAGACCTATTTTATAATAAAGAGTTGAGCATCTCACGTATCCTGATACAGTGCACTGTGGGCTGTGGGTTCTTTGACTTGCATACGAATGACTGGCTGACTAGGGCACAGTAGCTTGCTACCTCTTCTGAGTGAGCCTCATGAGAGTGTGATACCACAATGTGAAACTAGAAAACTGTCTACCAGATGCACGTAGCTTCCACACTATTGTAGTTTTAAAAAGTTGTAACTATAAGCATAAGCACTGCCCACTAGGAATCACGTGTATTGTTTTCTTTCTTTCCATTTTGCATGTCTCTCATCTCACATTTACTGCCTTGTACTGCCTGGGACTTACAGTGTTGTGCTGAATGAGATTTGGGGAAGAAAAAAAAAAGATTCATCTTACTCTATAAATATGTCCCTTGCCTCAAAAATATTCATAAGACCTCTTTAAAATTTACACACAGGACACTCCCCCCCCCCCGGGGGGCCGGGGGAGCTGCTTCCCCCTTGGACCACACCTACTCCAATGTCTTTGCTTACTTTACCTGGCTTTGTTAGAGTTCTGCTCAGCCGCCCCTCCCTCTTCCAGTTATCCCAGGCTTTCACTTTTAAACTTCATTTGAATTTCAGAGCATCCTTTACTTAGGTTGCTTCTTTCCCTATCTCCCTGCCACCCAGCGTCCCAGCCCCCACCCCCACCACCACCACCACCATGTTACCCTTCTCACTCTTTCCCTTAAAGCCTCTTCCTCTGCTTCCTTGATTGAATTCCTTCTTTCAGGAAGCCAGGAAAGGAAGGGTCCTTTTGCCACATTTGTGAATGTTGCTTGACAAGCTAGGAAATGCTTTCTATTGTGTTTTTAAAAGCATAAGTGGGTGATGAATTTTCCATAGTGCATTTTTTGTTCTATTGATATGCTATCATGGGTTGTTGATTTTTTTAAGCCTACCAATATTTCAACCACATTGGTTGGCTTCTGAGCTTGAGCTGCTCTTGAATTTCTCTGAAGCATCTATTTGCTTCCCCATGACTCTGGATGTGTTAACTCTTCTCTTCAGGCTGGTGTCCCTCTCAATAGTTTATTTATTTGAGTACACTGTCACTGTCTCCAGACACACCAAAAGAGGGCATCAGATCCCATTACAGGTGGCTGTGAACCACCATGTGGTTGCTGGGAATTGAACTCAGGACCTCTGGAAGAGCAGCCGGTGCTCTTAATTACTGAGCCATCTCTTCAGCTCCCTCTCAGCATTCTTTATAGAGCTGCCTTAGTGGCATACATTTCTTTATTTATATCAAGGTAGTTATAAACAAATCTCCCTCAATTTTAAATAACAGTTTTTGTGGCTATAACAGTATGGGTTCACAGTTAAGCTCTTTCAGAATGTGAAATACGCCTTTCTTGGGATCCCGTTTTTAAAAGTTTCTGTCAAATACTCAGATGTTATTCTTATGGGCCTTAAAGAACTTATCCTTTCTCTCTCGAAACTCATTTATTTATTTGTTTGTTTGTTTGTTTATTTATTTAGGTTTTTCGAGACAGGGTTTCTCTGTATAGCCCTGGCTGTCCTGGAACCCACTTTGTAGACCAGGCTGGCCTTGAACTCAGAAATCCGCCTTCCTCTGCCTCCGGAGTGCTGGGATTAAAGGCGTGTGTCACCACGCCCGGCTTTCAGTTCACTTTTCATAAAGGAAAAATCCCCCTAAAAGTAACTGAAATGTTATTTAGGGAAAAAATAGTTAAGGCTGTATCTTGTCATCCATCGCTTTCTTCATGTACCATTGTTGGCTGGGGCAACTCAGCTGGGAGCATTGTGTTTCTCAACTGTCAGGGATCTCCAGGCTCCTCCTTACGTTGATGACAGCAGTTTCCTTCCTATGCATATCATGTCCATAAATTCTTTTCCATGAATGGAAGAGATGACTGTGAGTCAGACCTGCTGACAGGTGTGTTTATATCCAAAGAGAAGGTAAGGCAGAATCTAAGAAGCTTGCCAGAGACAGATTTTATCCTGTTACTTAAAAACCTTCTAGACCACTCAACCTTTGGGGGTTGAATCACCCTTTCACAGGGTCACCTAAGACCTTTGGAAAACACAAATATCTACCTTATGATTCATAACAGTAGCAAAATCACAGTTATAAAAGTAGCCATGAAATAATTTTATGGTTGGGGGGAGGTCCCAATAACATGAGGAACTGTATTGAAGAGCCACTGAATGAGGAAGGCTGAGACTGACTGATCTAGGGTTTAATCCCTGAAAATGTAAGCTTTCTTACCTCCCCTTCTGTTCCTCATTTCCTTCCTTTCAAATTGAGAACCCCTCTTTCTCCTCTTCCCTGCAGAGAGATCTGCTACCAAAGGAAGTGTTCTTAGGGAGACTCTAAGAAGTTAGGGCCATGGGCCAGCATGCAGAAATGTACAGAGGCCATAGACCCTGCACTTTCATGGGCTGCTTTCATTGTCTTTTCTCCTGAGGCTGGTCTGTGTGGGGGCTTCCCAGGACCCTGGGTTTGTACTCCAGCCATGGAGGTCCTAGAAAGCTTGGGATCAGCAGTGCTGTTCAATGAATCCTGACCCACTGCTGCTGGTCTGAGAGGTCCTCTTCTCTACTCTACGGTCTTTATTACTTTCATCTTACTCTCTCTTCCAGAAACTCTCTGGAACCCCTCCTCCCCTGTTTCCTAGATCATTACAAGTTTATTATTAGACTATGTGTGTCGTGCCATTTTAAATAAATTAGGGGAGGAGGGGGGTTCTAACTGGAACAGTTCATCTATTTTTGATAGATCGTTAATGCTGTATAGGGCAATCAACTAGAAACTGGGAACAAAATCTGCATTCTTGTTTGAATTCTCTTTAGTTTCTGGATGAAATCTCTATGCCATGAGTTCTCATCCTAGGGTGGATAGGCTGCTAACAATCCAGTACCCTGTGCTCTTCAGTGGGCTCCAATCCATTCTTTAAAGGACTTTTAGGAAAATCACACTAGAATAAATCTTTATATTTTTTTCATAAATGTCTCAAACAAGAGAGATAGCTCAGTGGTTAGGAAAGTTTGCATCTCTTGCAGAGGACTCGGGTTCCATTGGCAGCACTTACAGTAGAGAGCCTCACAGTCGTCTATAACTCCAGTTTTTGGAGATCTGATGCCCTGTTCTGGCTTCACTGGACACCAGGCATGCATACGGTGCACATCCATACATATAGAACTCACATGCATAAAATAAGAATAAATAACTTTTAAAACGGTGTCAGCAGATGATTGTACAAAACTTTCCTGATTTAAATTGTTTATATAAATCAGGAAAGTTTTGTACAATGGGATTTTCCCAGCATTCTATTGGGAAAAGTTTAAAGAATTACACAGAGAATACCCATTGACTTACTTCAGTTTTACAATATGCTTACAGTACTCGCCTTATCTCATTCCTCTCTCTAATTCTTTTCTGTGCATGTCTAGGAAGGCATCAAGTCTTTTTACTATACATTTTCTCTCATTCCACTTCCTGTTTCTCTACCTCCTTTTGTCATTACATTCTCTGAACTTCACACCTCTGCTGGCTTGGCTGCCTAACTGGGGACAAGGGGATGAGATGAGGAGATTAACTGCTTTAAGGGGCAGCTGAAAGGTTGCCTCTTCTGCAAAGCCTTCTTTGACTAAACACATTGGTGATCTCCTGAGATCTCCAAACACTTGAGCAGACATCTGCTTAGCCATTTATCAGATGGGCAATGTGGTTCTTCTTTAACATGGCTGTTCTTCATTGTGACTACAGGATCCTGTGTGTGTGTGTGTGTGTGTGTGTGTGTGTGTGTTTTCCCATGACTGACTATAGGGGACAATGGATTAGAAGATTAGAACCTGGGTTTTACTCATTTCTATGTCTAATAATTGAATCAGCTCATGGAACATACAAAGGAATGAATCAATTGGTTAGCAATGCTGCCTTGATTCAAATAGACAAAGAAGGTTTAGTCTGCTTTTGCTGATCATAGATTTTTTTTTTATGACTTTGGTAGGTCAAATTAGAATGGTTGTTTTGCTTAGGGATGTTTTTAATCTACATGGTTTTAGTGTAATGCTTAAAGAAGGCAGAATAATAGCCATATTAACCTATAAACCACAATTCTATGTTTATATCTCAAAATCAAGGGTGGCTATTACTGTGCAAATATGGAATGCCTGTATCAAGCCTTAATCTGTGACTTACAGCATGCATCACACCATCTGTGTTATTTATTCTTTGATGATGTAGTCAGGACCTTTTCAGATTCTTCATCAGAATTAATAGATTCCATGAAGACATTATTTCTGGTTTTCATTCTTTTTCAAGTTTTCCATGACTAAATTTAGCAATAGATCTACCAATACCCACATCACCAGGTGCAGGGAAACCTTGAGTCTTGGTGGAACTTCTCTCTGTGACAGGCTCTCATTGGTGTGAGTTATTCAGGAACCAGACACACAAGGGAGCTCAAGGCAGGTAGCAAGCAGGAGCCAAGGTTCACCAAAAGGGTACAGTGAATTATACTGATGAGCTAGGCTGTTTCCTTAGGTTGCTTCTGACTTAAATGGCCTCCCAATGAGGGAAAATTGGACTAGCTGACTGATACCACTGGTGTGTGCTTTCTACACAGCTAATAGTCACTGTTTGCTGACTCAAGGGGAAGGAACCAAGCTTCTTTTTCATAAGTAATGATCAAGGGTAATATCAGAGGGCAGAGACACCAAGCAAGGCTACAGGGCAAAGTTAACTCATTATAGTGTTTGCTGTTGAATAAAAAGGCACACTAGCATATTGCCTGGTGCCGGGTAGGATTGGGGTGTCATGTGACTTGCCATAGGCAGGCTGCAGTCCTCTTGCCTCTGTGTGGTAGGAGAGTTTTTTGATCAAACACAAAAATTATGACCAAGAAGGAAGCAGTAGGAAGCAAGTTAGCTAGCTAGGATCTTCCTGGGAGATGCTCACCTGGTGGAAGAGTCCCAGGAGCCTGTCCCTATGGCTCCAACAGGCTTCCCATGGCTGTCCTCCCTGCCTTGCAGCCTTGGGACAATCTGTGTTTGTGGGAACAGATAAGAAATGGGCTTAGAAGGGCCCTTTATCAGCTGCTTGTGTTCACAGAGGCCAGATGATCTTGAAGAAGTTCTTGGGCATTTTAAGCACCAGTGTGACAGGGATGCTTTGATTCCTGTGGTCCAGCCATCCCTCTGAAGACAGTGTTTATACAAACTTGAAAAAGCCTGCCACTACTGCTCACCACCCTCGTTTTTCAACCTTAATGGTAATTGCATTCCAAAGACTGGGAGAGATTTAACCTTCCCTTCAAGGGTTGGATTGAAAACTCCCATTATTGTGGGCCTAGGAGCATTTGGACCTAGTCCTGGAGGACACTGCAGATGTGCAGCCGGCCTCAGGGAAGTCTCTGCCTATGTGTGTTGAGGTTGGACCACGGAAAGCTTCAGCATGTTTTTACATTATTATTGAGAAAGCCAAATTCTGACTATTTTTAGTTCAATGCACCAAAACATGTTAAATTTTTGAATAAAATCAAAATTCAAGAGTCAGACGTGGAAGCCTGCTTGCTGTACTCAGGGGGACTGCAATCTCTGGCTCCCTTTCCAGCAGCTCTTCACTCCCATACCCAAATCCCATTTTCTCTCTGGTCCCTTTTGATGGCAGAAATGGATCTATGAAAGCGACAGAGCACCTTTCAGTCTTCCTTGCCTGCTCTCCACTTCCACAAGGCATTAGATGCCCTTCCCCATCTTATATTGTTCTTCCGCAATCTGGATTTATCCTTATTTTCAATGTCCAAAAGAAAAAAATATTTTGGATAGGTCATTAAATTATGTGTGAGGATAAAGTCGCCCTTCATCTCTTCTTCACTGCCTTTCCCTAGTCAGGCTCTAAAGGATAGAGATGAGGGCTCGGGGAAACAAGCTCCTGGGGTCTTGAACATCCTTGGCCCTCCAGGGATGCCCACTCACATCTTCTTGGCACACTGACTGCCATCAAGCCCTGACCTGGCACCATGCATTGATTTGCCTTGCTTCCAGGCTGACCACTGGAATGGTGCCAGAGGCTCTGGGCACAGCCACCCAGATGAAAGAATCTTGGGTCCTATCCCTAGAATCAAGAGCAAGCGACGCCGATGGGACCTTTCCTTCCATTGCAAATATTCAGTCTCTGGCAGGCTTTTGTTCTCTCTGTCCAGAAAAGCCAGCTTTCAACAGCATCAGTTTTAAGATGCTTCATCACATTCTCCCTCAAGAGCTGCTCTAAGGCAGAGTTCTGAGCTTATTTCAAACCAGCAGCTTGCCTGGCAATATGAATTCCACAGACTTGGTATACCAATCTTACATTTTCCATCTTTCTCATCTTGGGAGAAAGTGCATGGGAAGACAGGATTTTTTAATAACTCTCATGTGATCATGAGTGTGGTGTATTTACGTGCATGCCATGCCATGTGTGTAGAGGTTGTAGGGCAACTTGTGAAACTCATCTCTGTCATTGCACTATGTAGGGTGGAGCTCAGGTCCCAAACTGGACAAGAAGGCTTTCACGGCCAAGACTCTGAAAGGTGTAGGTTTTACGTGGCCTGAAGTCCTATGAAATGGTACAAGTCAACTTTGAGAAAATTATAAAAGTAAAAAAAAACAGCATTGTGTGAGTTTGGTTTATCTTCACTATCCCAAAACACTCAGCAGAAAATAACTTAGAAGAGGCAAGGCCTGTTTGGTCATGGTGTCAGTCCTGTGGCAGCTCATCTTATAGTGGGCTAGAAGCAGGATAGATAGTAAAGAGACAAAGTGGGATGTCCTTCAGCTCCTCAACCCCACACTCCCCGACCCTCACCCCAACTTCCTTCCTTTAGCCAGGCTTCACCTCACACAGTTCCTCTGCCTGCCATGAGAATTCAAATTTGAGTCTGCCAGTGGATTTAAACCAATGGTTTCCTCAGAATGCTCATGAACTAATTGTTTCAATTTCCTTCATAGGTTCCCCAGAAGCTTGCTCTACATCTCCCGAGTGTCTCTCCACCCAACCAGGTTGATAATCAAGATTAGCTAGCACAGGACCTCTGCATGCTGGTGTGGAGAGTGTCTCTTGGAGGCCACTGCACTGAAAGCCTGATCCCCCAGCCTCTAGTGAGGCTGCGAGTTGATGAAAGCTTTAGGGAGGGATGCCTAGTCTGAGGAGCCTGCATGACTGGGATGTGCCTTGTCCCTTCTTGCCTCTCACTACCTTCCAGCTGTCACATTGAGTGCATTCTCCCAACACAGACAGGCACACACACACACACACACACACACACACACACACACATTCACAGACACACAGAGACAGACAGACAGACACACAGACACACAGAAACAGATACACATACAGAGACAGACACACACACAGACAGAAAAAGATAGATACACACATAGACACATACAGAGACAGACAGGCAGGCAGACACAGACACACACACACACATTCACAGACACACCGAGACAGACAGACAGACACACAGACACACAGACACACAGAAACAGATACACATACAGAGACAGACACACACACACAGACAGAAAAAGATAGATACACACATAGACACATACAGAGACAGACAGGCAGGCAGACACAGACACACAGACACACACACATTCACAGACACACCGAGACAGACAGACAGACACACAGACACACAGACACACAGAAACAGATACACATACAGAGACAGACAGACACACAGACAGAAAAAGATAGATACACACATAGACACATACAGAGACAGACAGGCAGGCAGACACAGACACACACACACATTCACAGACACACAGAGACAGACACACAGACACACAGACACACAGAAACAGATACACATACAGAGACAGACACACACACACAGACAGAAAAAGATAGATACACACATAGACACATACAGAGACAGACAGGCAGGCAGACACAGACACACAGACACAGACACACAGACACACAGACACACACACACACACACGATTGTTCAAGCACACATCCATTTATTTCAATGTACAATCTCAACACAAGGCCAAAGCAAATGAGTGAGCTGACCAGAGCTGGGAACCTCTAACAAAGACACCCAAATAAACCTCTGACCCTGTGAGTTTAATTATGGTAGGTACTTTGTCATGGAAAGGCAGTACTACACACTCCCCAAACACCTACGAACATTTCAACACTACTAACCCTGGTGGCAGTACACTGAAGTCGAAAGACCAGGAAGAGGGCTGTGCAAGTGAGAGGCTCTGCAGCGTAGGTCTCAGTAGATGCATGGAAGCTCTGCTGCTGTGGGGATATTCTCCTTCAAATACAGTCTCTCTTCCTCTCAAATCACATTCTGTGTTTCTGAAAATGCTTCTCAGGTGATCTTCAAGAAGACTGCATATATTCTTTATCCCAATAATTTTATTTTGGGAAATATAGTCTAGGAAAAACTGTCTAGATCATGAAAAATTTTTATTCACAAAAATGTCTTTTGAAGAATTCTTTATAATCAATCTCTTGGAAATTCTAATGATTAACAGCTCGAAAATAAGAAAACTAGGACATATTCATCTTGGGGAGTTTTTAAAATATTTTATTATAATGATTTTTTTTTAAATTTTATGTGCATTGGTGTTTTGTCTGCATATATGGTTTCATGAGGCTGTCAGATCCCCTGGAACTGGAGTTACAGACAGTTGTGAACTGCCTTGTGGATGCTGGGAATTGAACTCAGATTCTCTGGAAGACCAGCCAGTGCTGTTAACTGCTGAGTCATCTCTCCAACCCCATCTTGGGAAATGTTATTCCTTTAGTGTGGATGACTTGTGTTTTTAGATGCAAGATCTTGCTTTGTAGCTCAGGATGACTTTAAGCACAGAGTCCCCTAAGGTCTGGAAATATAAGTGTGTACCACCAGTCAAGTATGCCAATGATTTAAAAAAATGCATACAATAAATAATCCAGGAAGAGTGACTATGTGGATGCTCTCTGAAAATACCTGTAGATGGGAGGAGTATGAGACTGAGTGGAAGAAAATTCCATTGGTGGGATGCTTGTCAAGTGTGCCTGAAACCCTGGGATGAGGCTCCAGAACAAGGTAAAATTGGTATGATAGTCCTAGCACTGGAGAGGCTTGATCAACAAGTTCAAGGTCACTTTCTGCTATTTAGAAAGTTCAAGGTCAACCTGTTACATGAGACCTTGTCTCCAAAATGCAAAAGAAAAGAAAACAGCAACAAATCTCAGCAATAGAAAAACAATCAAAAGCATTACAGAAAGCAAAACAAGACCAGATGGGATCTTTCTCCATAAGGAGTACAGCAGTACCCCTAGTCACACCAAGATACTCCACTGAGCTGAGTTCTGCCAGAGAAAACTATTCTAAGGCTGGAGGCATCAAGAGAGCCAAGATGTGGTACAGCTGCACACAGTGTACCCAGAAAGCCAATCGAATCTTGGCGTGGTAACAGGATGTGAGGGTCTGGAGTGGAAAAACTTGCAATGCCTCCATTTCTTCACCTCCTACCATTGCTTTGATTAGCTTCACGTGGAAGAAGTTGGCACAGCACCCTGATGGTAGCAACAAAACCAACCAACCCTGACTGAGGAGAGAGCCACAGAGGACAGTAAGGGAGTATGAACCTGAGCTGTTCTGAATGCCCCCCATTCTTCCACCCTGACCTGAGGACCTACATTCAGACCTACATGCAATCACAGGAAACTTTTGATAGGAACTGTTTTGTTATCCTGAGGTCTGAGACAATGCACAGAACCACAGAAGCCCCAAAGACAGACTGACAGACACACACTTCTCTTCTTTGAATTTTGAAGACCAGCATCCCTTCCCAGTCTTGTGGTGTCTGATTTAAAAGAAAACATAAGAACCCATGGTTTTCTAGCATGAAATCTTGACTGAGATGAGGAAAGGCTATTTTCCATTCCATTTTATTAATTTTTAATGTCAATTAAAAAAGTTTTTGCTTTCTATGTATACTTGGGGGGGGGCTTGGTTTGTTTTTGGTTGGTTGGTTGGTTAGTTGAATTTTGGGTTGCTTGTTTATTTGTTTTGTTGAGACAGATTCTTCCTATGTGGACCAGATCAGCCTCAACCCCACAGAGCTCCACCTGCCTCTGTCTCCCCAGAGCTGGGATTGAAGCTATGCCACTCTGTGGCACACGATTCTATATTTTAATTGTTAGGTTATTCTGTTTTGATTTGTATCTTTCTGGAAATGCTTTTGTATCTATTTTTTTTTCTCTAAACCTAATACCCATTAAGCTCTCTAGTTTCATACCTCTAACTAAGTCTTTCCTTCTCGTTTTTACTATATTATTGTGACCTCTTTTCCTATTGGTTCTTCATTCCATTCACTTCTAACTCCATTGATAACTTCAGTTTTAAAAAAAAGACGTATATACTATATTTTCTTCACCCAGTACACTACTTTTGCTATCTCTGAACATTGATGAAGACACAAGTGAATCACTCAAGCATCTTCACCTGTATCATCATCTGAATCTTCTTCCGAATTTTCTCTTGTAGTTATTACCAGACGGCTGCCAGACCATCATAGTTTTTCCCTATAGTTGATTTTCCCCACATCAAAAGTAAATTTATGTCAAGACAATTTGCCAGGAAGGTTCACATAAAACAGAGCAAGTGAAATTGAAAGATCCTGAGAGAGAAGAGTAAAAAATTATGTAAGCCCCATAGACTTGTGTCCAAAATAGACCTCACTAATGGCAGGGAGTAAAAGTTTAACTCTCTCCATTGTTCCAGGATGTACTAACCAAAAAGTAGAAGTTTAACTTGCTCCATTGTTTTAGGAAATGTTCGTACAGAATATTTCAACCATTTCTTGAACACATTATGCTTGCCAAATGCTATAGCCCCATGCTAGGTGTGTCCAGTTTCTGCCTTTATAAACCCCTTACCCTTTGAGCTTGGGGTCGACTCTTCTACCCCTGCATGGGATAAGAGTTGTCTCCAGCGCACTGGCCTTTCCCGATTAAACTTCTTGCTGTTTGCTTCAAGACCAGTCTCTCATGAGTTGTTGGGCATTGCATCATCCCGGGGCTTGAATGAGGGTCTCTCCCATTTCGGGGGACTTTCAAAATCTACAGAAAATGGAGGTAGGGGGTATAAAAACACACTGATGTTAATATGTGTGTAAATACAACAGATGAAAGCCTACAACAAAACACAGAAATCTATAACACCCACACAAGTGTGTAACTTCTCAATACTGGAAACTAACAACAATGAGATCACTGAATTTACATAAAGACTGCAGAATTCTACCTTTTGTTTTGTTTTCTCAGAGTCTCATGAACCCCAGACCTGCCTTGAACTCCATAGGTAGTAAAAAAATGATGCACTTCTGACTTGTCTGCCTTTCCCTCCCAAGTATTGGGACTGTAGACCTTTCATGCCCAGTTCATTTTATGCTGGAAATCAAACCCAAGGCTCCATGTCTGTTAGGCAAGCTATGTCAACTGTGCAAAACTCTCAAAAGTCTGACTTTTAGAAAGGATCAGTGATGATATAGATAGTCCAAATAAGCAGATCAATGTAGTAAGGAAGTCAGTACAGAACCTAGACAAGAGTTACCAAAGTGGATGATGGAGTCAGACATTAACTTGGAAAAACAAAAACAAAAACCCATGGAGGGAAAACTACTCAGGGAAAGTGAGATACAGAGAAATAACCAAGCATAAGTTTGAAAGTGAAAGAATCAGTCAATCAAATAAAAATACACCAACAGAGAAAGCTGGGTAGAAAATGAATGTCAGAGATTTAGGACACAGCTGAGACAGTAATACTTATAGACACATGAAGAAAAATAAATCATGAACAGGACCCAAGCTTCCAGGATCTCTGGAATTTATTCACCAGACCCAAACAAGAGTATATGAGCTAGAAAAAAAGGCTGACATTGTGAGAATGTGTGATCTTAGAGTACATAAGATGACCTGAAAGACCTTGCTAGAATAGCATGCTAGGGACCTTCCCCTAGAAGGTTGTGATGAATACTCCCTTCCTGGAATGTCCCAGCAAAACAAGCTTTACAAGAAAGCAAGGCAGGTGCAGATAAGGACCAAGAATGTTTCAGTTCCTTTTTCTGGTGACTAAGACCTCGTCTCACCTGGAGCCTTCTGTGCTGCTTAAGGAAGGTCATGAAAAGACACTTGCCTCTCCCAAAGGAAGGGAGAGGCTAATTACCATTTCTAAAGGGGGAATGAAAAGTCATCTTAGGCCAACAATGGCCTTAAACCATACCCTTAAACTGTATGAAAAGTGTGTGCCTAGAAGAGGTCACCTCTGCCCCAATTGCTGGACAGCCTGACAACGCCTCATGCTTATTGCATTGATCTCTGTCTCTGTGTTTCTGTGAGTGGGACATCCTGGATGTAAGGCTCATGGGGTTTTAAACATAACATCTAAAGACTTAGATCACTTATTCAATGAAACTATAGTTGAGAAATTATCAAATCTAGAAGGAAAGAAACCAAAGGACATCAAAACACAAGAGGCCAAACAAAATAGATGTGGCCAAAGAACAACCTCTCCATGTCATGTCATAGTCAAGATGTCAAAATTGCAATACAAAGGCAGAAACATGAGAACATCACATCTTTTCTCAGCAACCCCCAAAAGCTGAAAATTGTGGAATTATACATTTGAAGACTGTTAAGGAAGTAACTTTTGTCAAGATTGTCACACTCAACAGGTTAGTTTTTGTAAAAACATATTCATGTATTTAGTGTGTGTATGAGTGTGTGTGTGTATGTGTGTGTGTGTGTGTATGTGTGTGCATGTGCACATCTATGCTATAAAACATGTGTCAAGGTCAAAGGACTATCCGTACAAATCAGTTCTCTCTTTCTACTTTTTGCGTCCTGAAGATTGAACACAAGACTTTTTCCTACACTGAACTAGCTCTCTTACACTACAAGGTCATCTCTTAAAAGCTCAACAGATAAAGCCGGGCAGTGGTGGCACACACTTTTAATCCCAGCACTGGGGAGGCAGAGGCAGGTGGATTTCTGAGTTCGAGGCCAGCCTGGTCTACAAAGTGAGTTCCAGGACAGCCAGGGCTATACAGAGAAACCCTGTCTCGAAAAAACAAACAAACAAAACAAAAACAAACAAACAAACAAAACTCGACAGATAAATTAAAACATTTCAAGACAAGAAGGCAAAAGGCAGTTCATTATAGTTAGACCAATGCTACAGACAGTTCTGAGGAATTTTATATAATGTACAGATGAAGAAGAAACAGTCTCAACATATGCCAAGAGAAGAACTGATGAACAGAGGGACACAGAGGGAAGACAGGAAGGAGTCAATCTTATCTAACAGAGCAAAGCAGCAAATCCTTACTATCAACAGAGCAGGGAGAAAAGAAATATCAACAACCAGCTAACCAAAACAGCTACCAACAAAATCTCTGGGAAACAGGAAACCAACCATTCTCAGGAACAGTCTTGAATGCAAATAAACTCCACTCACCAACTAAAACCAAAGCAAAATAACAACAAACCAGGGTGATTGCATTTAAAAAGAAAAAGAACCAAAAACAGGGTTCTGGGACTGAAGACCGGTTTAGCAGTTAAGAGCTCACATCTAAGTTTGCAAATGCCCTGAGTTCAGTTCCTAGCAGCCCTGTCTGGAGGCTCACAACTGGCTATAACTCCACCTCCAGGGGTCCGAAGTCTTTCTCAAGATTTTCTGTGCACATGGACACACACCCACCTCCCCCCCCCACACACACACAAATAAGTATTAAGACAAAAAAAAGAAACAATATCCAACTATCTGATATCTCCAGGAAACAAACTTACTTAGCAAAGACACACCAAAGTTGAGAGTCAATGCCTGGAAATAAACTACCAAGCATATAGAAGCTGTCAACAAACTGGTGTAGCAGCTGTCACATGTGATAAAGCAGACTTCAACTAAATCCAATCAGAGTAAATAAAGAGGGCCATTACATATTAATAATGAAAGCAATTCATCAAGAAGACACAAAAATATTTATGTCCTGAATCTTGGGAATCTCAGTTTCATAAAACAAACACTGAAAAGCACAGAGGCCATGTGGGTCTTGACACAGTGGTAGTTAGAGATTTTAACAGCTTATTCTTATATCTAGACAGGTCTTTCAAACAAAAACGAGAAAAGAGACTGCCAATCTACACCATGTATCACCTGCATTTAATAGGGACTTACTGAATATTCCACTCAAGAGACAAGGAAGGCATACTCTTTCAGAAGCACACAGATGGAATATTCTCTAAAACTTATCACTTCTTGGGGTACATAGTTTGTCTCAACAAATACAAAAACAAGCAAACAAACCCCTAACCCCTCCCAACAATTGAAAAAATTCCTTTTATCTTATGCCCCAACACTGGAAAAACTTGAACAGTAAGAGAACTCTCAGCAGCTGCATAAATACTTGAAGATCTAAGAATATACCTTAGAGTGAACAGTAGATCATTGAAGAAATCAGGGAGGAAATTTAAAAGTTCCTGTAGGCAAAAGGAAATGAGAGTAGCAGTCCTTACTATTGATAGCTACATATATTCAAATGAAAAAGTCAGAGAAATCTCAAATAACCAACTAGTGACACACATCAAAGTTTAAGTAGACCAAAAAGCCAAAACCAAACACAGTACACAGCAAGAAATAAAATATGTTAGGGTATAACTTAACTAGAGATTAATATGTACATATATACATATATTAAGTCAAACAACGAGTTGGATCTTTGAAAAGATTAGCTAAACAGAAAAAAAGAGAGAAAAATGGAATTTTAAATTAGAGATGGAAAGGGAATTCTTACAACAGGCATCAATGACATTCAGAAGATCATTAGAAAATATTTTGAAAATGTATATCTTAAAAAACTAAAATCTAGAAGAAATCTAGAAGAAATAGATGTTTCTGAACTCATCTGATTTACAAAAATAAATTTTTCAAGACTGGAATAATTTTAAGTAATCTAAGTGTAAGACTCTGGAGAACCTTAACTGACCAGAGGACTATCCCACCTCCCACTTCCAGTGAACAACACTGAGCTGGGAATGAACGCAAAAGCAAGAGGAATTTCATTGTTCCAGCATACAGGGGTTGCCCTGCACACAAAGGAGAGACAGAGAATGATTGGCGAGTTTTTATACCGTTTTCAGAGCAGCAGCCATTAGGCACAATGTGATTGGCAGAACAGTGTGACTTTTAAACTGATTGGTCTCTAGGGAATGAGGTGGCAAGGACTTCCCTTGTCTGTAGGTGGCCAATGGTGGCAGAATGTGTCTACATGCTCTGAGCCTCCCCAACTTGCTGGTGGCCTATGGTCAGTCCCCCTCACTCCCTGTGGTCTGAGGGATGTAATTAGCTTCTCCCTTCTGGAGAGGAGGGGTGCCTATGTGCTCTATGACAATTCTCTTCCAGGAGAGGCGGGATCTGGAGGAATTTTCCAAAGTTCCTGAGCTGATCTCTTTATAAGCAAGCAAATGAAATTGAAGTGGCAATTTAAAAAGTATCTCAATAAAGAAAAGCACTGGCGAGCCGGGCGTGGTGGCGCACGCCTTTAATCCCAGCACTCGGGAGGCAGAGGCAGGCGGATTTCTGAGTTCGAGGCCAGCCTGGGCTACAGAGTGAGTTCCAGGACAGCCAGGGCTACACAGAGAAACCCTGTCTCGAAAAACCAAAAAAAAAAAAAAGAAAAGAAAAGCACTGGCCCAGATGGACTCAACTCTGAAGTCCACAGGACATCTAAGGAAGCCCTAACAGTACAAACAGTATTACATTAATATAAACTCACTAAATAAGGCAGTATTACTTGATACCAAACCAGATAAAGACACAATAACAATGGAAGAGAGAGAGAGAGCGTTCTAGGTTAATTTTCTTGATGAATATAGATGCAAAAATTCTCAACAATATACTTAGAAATTTTATTCAGGAACCAATTCATTAGATTATAATCAATCCCAATGGATAGAAGTCATATTATCCACTGTTTGCAAATAAATGAATGTAATATAATCTCTAAATAGACTTAAGAACAGAAATCACAGAGTCATCTTGATAGATGTAGAAAAGGTATTTGACAAAGGTCAACATACTGTCATGATGGAAGTCCTGAGGGAATTAGGATGTAGCATCCCTCAACATAATAAGGATTTTATATTGCAAGCCTGGAACCAATAATATTATGCTAAGTGAGGGCATAAAATGGACATCATGCTCTCTAAATTTTGAATGTGCTAAAGGTACCCATTCTCTTCATACTTACTCAATGTAGTGCTTAAAGGTTTAGCTAGAGCCACAGGTAAGAGAAATATATAAAAGGATACAAATAAGACAGAAATCAAATTAACCCTGTATACATATAACAGGTAAATGTAGTTTCTCTACTTAAAAGACATTACAGATCCTACCACAAACTTATAGATCTGGTAAACACATTCAGGAAAGTAGTTAGATTCAAATCAACAGATGAAACTTAGTAACTTTTTAAATATACAGATTTGTTGTAAACAAAATAAGGGGGAAAAAGCACATTAATAATCACATTCACAATAACTTCAAAAATCCATTTAAAAACTCTAACCAGCAAAGTGAAAGACAGCTTTAATAAAAAACCTTAATATGTTCAAAAGGAACCTGAAGGTGACATTGGCTGTTGGAAAAAAAAATTTATGCTCCTGAACTGGCAGAATTAATATTATGAAAATGGCTGTATTACCAAAAGTAATCTACAAATATTTAATGGATTCTTTTCAAAGTTTTGATGACATTAAAAAAAAAAAAAACCTCAAAAACAATCCAAAAATTCCTTCGGAGACAGACCCAGCAATGAATAGCTAAAGTACTGTTAGCTTAAGCAGAGGGAACACTGCTGAGTGTGTCATAACACCACCTGACCTACAGCTATGAACTAGAGTCATACTAACAAAAACAACAGTGTACTGGCACAAAACCAGACATGTATACCAACAGAACATAATAAAAGATCCCCAAATAAACCCACACTATGACCACCAACTTTTTTACAGAAATGTCAGAAACATACACGGGACAAAAAGTAGTTCTTTAAAAAAACCAAAACCAAAACCAAACCAAAACAAAAAACTAGTAAGATTTATTTTAAAAAATACAACTCAGTATTGAAATTTTTTAAAGTCATCAAAATAGTTTTACAATAGTGAAATGCCTCTTAAATATATACAATATCTTCTGAAGCTAAAAGTAATATGCACTCAACCAGTTTTTTAAATCTATTTGGAACATTAAACATGATAGAAGTAGAAAAAAAAATCTCTTATGAAGTCCTCTATGAAAGGAAATTGTGAAAAGTTCCTGATTAGACAAGATGACTCCTAGGGAAAATATGCAGCGTAACTAGGGCATCATAGAATGGATTGGGTAGTATCCCATCTGTTTCTATTTTGTGGAATAGTGTGAAGAGTATTGGCGTTAGATCTTTGAAGGTTTGATAGAATTCTTCACTAAACACAGCTGGTCCCCATTTTGGTTGGGAGACTTTTAATGACTGCTTCTATTTCTTTAGGGGTTATGGGACTGTTTAGATGGTTTATCTGATCCTGATTTAATTTTGATATTTGGTATTTGTCTACAAAATTGTCCACTTCATTCAGATTTTTTCAGTTTTGATGAATATAGGCTTTTGTAGTAGAACCTGATGATTTTTAAAAATTTCTTCAGTTTCTGTTGTTATATCTCCCTTTTCATTTCTGATTTTGTTAATTTGGATACTGTCTCTGTGCCCTCTACTTAGTCTGGCTAAGGGTCTATCTATTTTGTTGATTTTCTCAAAGAACCAACTCCTGGTTTGGTTGATTCTTTGTATATAATTCTTTTTGTTTCCACTTGGTAGTGGGAAAACCAGAGGACTATAAATGCTGGAGCAACTATTAAAACACCAGAACACAAAACAAGCAACTGGAATAATTTTCTTACAAAGATTCAACTTGTGGAAGAAAAACTTTAATTGCCATTGCATAAAGCACTTATATAAAGTAAAAATTGGTTTTGAATAACATTAATAGAGATGATATAGAAAGTGGAAGTAACTGGATGTAAAAGCTTTGGCAGCAATTTAATAGAACAGTCGCAGATGTCAGCTGAGGCTGCATCTAATGGGGATGAAAGCCTTGTCTGTGGGGGATTTTGAACGATGCCTGAAGAAATATTACAGCTGTGCATAAACCAAATTGAATTGTTTTCACAAGTGTCATAAAGATTCCTACAGTCAGAGATCTTTTCTGCATGCACTTGAGTTCCACAGCAAGAGTGGCATAGAACACCTAAACACAGAAGAGAGCATTCATGCAAGATATCTAACTCCTTAATATAATAATGCATATACTTCCAAATGATTACACTATCATTACACCTAGGGCTTTCTGCAACTACAAGGTGGTGGTCATGATCAAGCATGGTCCCCAGGATCAGCATCTAAAAAGCAGCCACCACCTCCTATGTGTCTTCTCTTTTTGTGGTTTTTCTTCCTCATTTTCCTTAATCAACTCTGCTGTTGTTGCTGTTGCTTAGCAAAACTGGTAAAAACAAAATTGTAATCCTTGAACATAGCACTCTGTCAATCAAGACATGAAATCATCTTGGGTGAAGAAAGCACCGTGCGACATTTAGAATTCTGATTAACAAACAAAGAGGTCACAAATTTTCCTGGCTTGAAGACTTCCAAAACTTTCCTGATCAGGTGGACATAGGAAGTCTAACTTAGGTTTGTTTCAAACTTAACATAAGAAAATTCTAGTTCTGGAGTGATGTCAATAGTCCAATATGTTCCATCCGATTTCAATCCATTCGTCGAGTAGCCACAAGGATTGAACTGTGTGGCATCAACGACAGAACCTGGTATCAGGTCATGAATTCCATTCTCATGAGTGTCATCCTTTGCAGTAACACTGCCTTTCATGTAGAACTGGTCCATAACTGCTGGGTTAAGCTCACTCATCAGAACTTCCAGGGTTTGATCTGGCTGATTGGTTACTCCGCTCTCTAGCAAATCTAAAGTATACAAGTACCAACAGTCAGAATTCATATGTCCCGTACAATATGCTGCTCCATTTGGGAAAATTGCATTAAGAAACTCAATTTCTTCCTGGAAATTCTGGTGTGGGTACCCTTGGTGAGAAGACTTCATGAAATTCTTATGAGAATAAAAGAAGCTTTGAATTGAGTCAAACCCACTGTAATCCTAAGCAAGCTTTAACAGGGGAACCAGTACTTTCAATAAAAGGGTGGTAACACATCTTCAAAATGAAATGTCTCTTGGAGACAAACATGCTACTCTCTCTCACTAAGTAGTACATAAGCTTCCTGCTTGTCAGTCTTTGTCACACTTATGATTGAGCACTGCACATCCTTCAAAAGGACATGCCACTCAGATCTTGGGATGGTACGAAGATCCCCACATCCCTGGCTTGCGTTGTACTGCTGTCTGGACCGTGAGACTAGCGAATAACCAACAACCACAGAAAATCAAATAAATTAAATCTCTTCTCCAGCCCTCCTGACACCACTGCGGATTGTTCCAGCTGTGTTATTAAAGTTCAGGTTCTTTTTTTTTTTTCTATAATTTTATATTAACTTTAAAAAAAAAAAGGACTAATAAAAATTTCCCAGCTATTTTCATGAGCTAAAGTTGAATGTCAGTCTGTTGGAAATAGAGGCAGATACAGTTCAGTCTCTTGTAGTCAGCCTACTGCTTTCCCATTAGAGAGAGTTGAGCGAGTAATAGTTAATGTGGCCAGCCATACTGTGTAAGCCTCTCCTGTATTTCTTTAAGGGAGTTATTTATGTCCTTCTTAAAGTTCTCTATCATTATCATGAGATGTGACTTTAAATCAGGATCTAGCTTTTTCGGTGTGTTGGGGTATCTAGGGCTTGCTGTGATGGGAGAACTGGGCTCTGGTGATGCCAAGTAGCCTTGGTTTCTGTTACTTATGTTCTTGCCTTTGCCTCTCACCATCTGGTTATCTCTGGTGTTAGTGAGTCTTGCTGTCTCTGAATGTGGCTTTCCCCTCCTGCAAGCCTGTGTGTCCATACTCCTGGGAGACCAGTTCTTTCGAGGAGGAATTTGGGTATGGAGAGCTGTGGCACAGGGTCAGCTCAGGGGTGCAGACAGAAACCAGAAGGATCCTGTCCCAGGCTGCTCCTTGGTTCCTGTGTCCTGATGGCTCTGGGCAAGTCCATCTTGTGCAAGGAATTTGAGCAGAAGTGTTGGTCTTACCTGTGCTCACAGGCATGTTGGCACTTCTGGGAGACCAGCTCTCTTCTGATGGTATTTGGGTATGGAGTGCTGTGGTACAGGATCTGCTCCCAGAAGGATCCTGTCCCAGGCTGCTCCTTGGTTCCTGTGTCCTGAGGGCTCTGGGCGGGTCCCTCTGAGCAGAAGTGGTGGTCAGGATCAGCTCTGGGTGCAGATAGAAACCAGAAGGCCAAAAAGTAGTTCTAAAAGGACCAAAGACTTTCAAAATGTTAAGTTGCTTAGGAAGCATTTTAAGATATAGACACTGACAAGAACTTTCTTTTTATTTATTAATTATTTTTATTTGTATATGTGTGTGCATGCATACATTTATGTGCATCACATGTATGTAAGAGCTTGTAGAGGCCAGAAGAGGGCATCAGAACCCATCCTCTGAAACTAGACTTCTAGGTGATAGTGACATGCTACAAGCGTGCTGAGAACTGAATCACTCCTTTGCCAAAGCAGTACTGAGCTCTTCGCATTTGAGCCAACCCTCCAGTGCCAGAGAAGAACTTTCTAAATAGGATTTCAACAGCAAAGAAAGTAACCCCAAGAGCTGACAGATGGGAGTACAAGAAAATGAGAGCTTCTACACGGCGAAGGAAACGATCAGAATAAATAGAGAAACATCCTTGCCGGGTGTACTCCAGGAATGAAAGCAAACAACAGATGCTGACAGAGGAGAGTGGACGCTGCTGTAGGCTTGATGGAAGTTAGTAAGATTGCTCAGAGGACCAAAAGTAGAGTAACCATATTGTCCAGACATGCTACTTCTGGGAGTCTGCATCCTACCATACTCCTAGATATGTATGTGTCCATCGCTACTACCCTAGTCACAGTGCAAGGAAATAGAGTCATTCTGGATGTTTATCAATAGGTGGAATAATGAAAACATGGTAAAAATTCATTCAGCCTTAACGGAAATGAAAATTTTAGGATATGGGTATATCTGGGAAGTATTATATGTATGTAATAAGGAAACCTGGGTTCAGAAATATAACTGTCTCACATGGAGATCCTACCTTTGATTTTTATTATATATGTATGTGTGTATATATCTGTGAGTATGGAGATGGATCACAAAACCAGAAGCACACTATGATAGGAAAAGGAGGCTTTCAGAACGAAGAGAGAGGGTGGTAGGATGCAGGTAAAGAGAGAAGGGACCTCCAGGAGGAAAGTTACAAGGGAAACACGGGGTGGAAGGAATGGCATGGGTGCAGGATCAAGCAAAACAGTGTTCAGAACACTACAATGAAACTTGGTGTGTTACTTTCAATAAGAAAATAAGGAAAATAGCAATGCGCAAAAATATATCCACAGTTGGTTTAAATAGCCCACTAACTGCTGTCACTGAGTTGCCTGTGCTTTGGGAGTGTTCTTGTAGTTCACAAGACTCCTTGGGAGAAGAGAAGAAAGTCCTGAATGTCTAGGATCCTTCAAAGTGCCAAGTTGGGAGTGAGCATTCATTCTTTTCAAAGGAAGTTTAGTTTTAAGATAATGCCCTGTTTTGTTTTTAGAAGATAATCCCTCATTAAGGTCTGGACCAATGGTGCCAACTCATCCTAGAGGATGCTTTGACAAGAGGTTTTTAGAGGGATTAGATGGGCACAAAAGGACCTAGTAATGCACAAGGGCTTTCGTTAATGAGATGAGTGAATTCAAGGTGTAACAGATGAATATTGGAAGGGATTCATAAGGAGACCTATCCTTCCCATACAGCTATACTTATACTTCTATTAAGCAAAGCCTGAGATAACAGCTTGTGATAGCCAAGTTCTCAGTTTTGCAGGATCTGGAGTCACCCAGGAGCTGAGCCTTGCTCCTCCTACAAAGGATTATCTTGCTAGGGTAACTGATGTAGAAGACCCATCTTAAATGTGAGCAGGAGCACTCCCAGTCAGAGATCCTAGACCATATAGGTTGAAAAGGAAAGCCTAGAATTAGCATTGGTGTGTTTCCTTTTCTGATTGTAGGTGTGATATGGCCACCTGCTACAAGCCTCTGTTGCTCAGTTTCCCCACCACGATGGACTGAACCATTGAAGTGTGATCCAAACAACCCAGTTCTCCTTTAAGTTGCTGTCGTGGGAACATTTTTTCACAGTAACAGAAAAAAAAGAAAAGAAAAAAAAGAGTAAGACGTGACCTTTGTGTGGTCCTCTTATTTACATTCATAACTTTCTTTAGGAAGTCTAAATAAGGATACAATAGTAACTAACAACAGATAAGAAGATCCAGGTATTTGGCTCAAGCTGAATCCCAGGTATTTTAACCTTTAGCCCAGAGTTCTATACCATAATGAAATGCATTATTATTTTAACATTCTAATCAGTTAATAAAACAAAGGAAGAAAATCATGATTACTTCAAGTATAGAGGAAACATTTTATAAGTTCACTATAGTTTCATGATCAATAACAACAATAAGCATTAGAGAATCTTTTTCTAATCTGAAAACAGAAGAAAACTCCCCTAATCTAATGATTAGCATAGATAAAATTAGAAAATTACATTTAGTGGTGACTGGGAATTGATATTTCCCCTTTGGGATTGGAAAGTGGACACAAATACTACTATTCTCACCTATTTTAATTGTTTTTCTAGAGCAATGAAAAATGAGAAGCTAAGTGCTTTAGATGGCTGCTGCTTACTTGTTCTGTCTTCTCAGGAGGAAGCACAATAGACTCTGCATATAAATTATTTTAATGAAACAGTCTAATATGGAGCCAAGTACAATGTCCGTCCTATAAAACCAGCAGGATAGAAACTTACAAAATGAAAAAAAAAATGTTATTCAGCAAAAGAATGAAATAACAAAGAACTGTCAGAATTATATCCAGTTCAGTGTCCTCACCCGTAAAGCTGTCATGTCATAGCAGTACTTCAAGACCCACATAGGAGAAACATACTATGTTCATGAATTTCACACTGAAATAAAACTAGGGTGCAAGTTCTTCACCCAACTGTCCCACAGAATCAATGAAATCCCAAGCAGAATTCCACGAGCCTTTTCTTTCTTTGTGGAAATGGAGTAGTTGATTTCAAAATGTATACAGGTTTGTAAAAGATAGAAAGACAAGACAATCTTGAAGAAGACAGACTTGGAAGAATTACTCTGTTAAACACCAAAACCAACAGTGCGGTATTATTTGTACTTTATGATTTCATTAAAATGGAAATGAGTCAGATGCTCATTGGTAGATTGATACATAACTTGTGCATTTATGTAATAAAAAATCTGTACAGTTTTATAGTCGTGACAGTGAAGGATGCCACACCACAGGGAAGCATGGCATTGAGCAAGATGGGACAGGTGTGCGATCGTTCTACGTGTTATGATTCCCTGTATGTGAAGTTAACCTACGGTGTGCACAGTCAGGTTAGAAGAGGAGGGAATAATAATAATTATGGTGGGAACTTCTGGGCTGCAGGCTCTGCTCATTATTTGACCCAGGGGAGAGTTATAGTTATAGAAGACTATCTCTTTCAACATTCACATGGAACTATATGACCCAGGCACCCCCTTCAGAACTCACTCTGGGCGATAGCTGCCAAGCACATTAACTTAGCATGTTCCAGAAGGTTTCTTCTACATGCCAATGGAATTGTTGGGTTTATATATAACTAAGCTGTATTTAAACTCTGTTTTTAAAAAATAAAGACGTGATTTGTGTGTGTCTGGGCCACAGAGACTAGTAAAGTGTAAGATCCCCTAGAGCTGGAATTACTGGATGTCGTGAGCTGCCAGTCTGTATCCTCTTCAAGAGCATGAAGTGATCATAACTCCAAGCCATCTGCTCAGCTTCCTTTTTCCTGCTTTACCATCACGTTGCCCATTTGGGTGTTGGGGCAAATTACTATATTGAGAACCGTGTAATCAGATTTCTCGCCTAATGTGGGTTCTTTGAGAGTGAAGGAGCGTGTCTGGGCTTTGAAGGACTTTCTGTGCATGCGCTCATGCTCACGTGTGTGAAGAGGACACAGACTCGTTCTCAGGGACTTGAGGGAGATGTTCTATAAGGTCTCATACAGATATCTGGCGTTCAGACCTCCCTCCTGGCCGAAGATGAAGGCCCAAAACAGGACCTGTCCCAGAAGCTGTGTTGCTTTGGCCTGTCCCAGAAGCTGTTAGCTTCTGTAGTGCACATTCTCACCTGTGCAGATTAAAAAATGGGGCTCAGAGCTGAACAAAGAATTCTCACCTGAGGAATATTGAATGGCAGAAAAGCACCTGAAAAAAAATGTTCAACATCCTTAATCATCAGGGAAATGCAAATCAAAACAACCCTGAGATTCCACCTCACACCAGTCAGAACGGCTAAGATCAAAAATTCAGGTGACAGCAGATGCTGGCGAGGATGTGGAGAAAGAGGAACACTCCTTCATTGTTGGTGGGATTGCAAGCTTGTATAACCACTCTGGAAGTCAGTTTGGTGTTTCCTCAGAAAATTGGACATAGTACTACCGGAGAATCCTGCAATATCTCTCCTGGGCATATATCCAGAAGATGTTCCAACCAGTAAGAAGGACACATGCTCCACTATGTTCATAGCAGCCTTATTTATAATAGCCAGAAGCTGGAAAGAACCCAGATGCCCCTCAACAGAGGAATGGATACAGAAAATGTGGTACATTTACAAAATGGAGTACTACTCAGCTATTAAAAAGAATGAATTTATGAAATTCCCAGGCAAATGGATGGACCTGGAGGGCATCATCCTGAGTGAGGTAGTCCAATCACAAAGGAACTCACACAATATGTACTCACTGATAAGTAGATATTAGCCCAGAAACTTAGGATACCCAAGATATAAGATACAATTTGCTAAACGCATGAAACTCAAGAAAACGAAGACCAAAGTGTAGACACTTTGCCCCTTCTTAGAATTGGGAACAAAACACCCATGGAAGGAGTTACAGAGACAAAGTTTGGAGCTGTGATGAAAGGATGGACCATCTAGAGACTGCCATATCTGGGGACCCATCCCATAATCAGCTTCCAAACGCTGACACCATTGCATACACTAGCAAGATTTTGCTGAAAGGACCCAGATATAGCTGTCTCTTGTGAGACTATGCCACCGCCTAGCAAACACAGAAGTGAATGCTCACAGTCAGCTATTGGGTGGACCCCCAATGGAGGAGCTAGAGAAAGTACCCAAGGAGCTAAAGGGATCTGCAACCCTATAGGTGGAACAACAATCTGAACTAACCAGTAACCCCCTGGAGCTTGTGTCTCTAGCTGCATATGAATCAGAAAATGGCCTAGTCGGCCATCAGTGGAAAGAGAGGCCCATTAGTTGTGCAAACTTTATATACCTTAGTACAGGGGAACAACAGGGCCAAGAAATGGGAGTGGGTGGGTGGGGGAGTTGGTGGGGGAACGTGTGGGGGACTTTTGGGATAGCATTGGAAATGTAAATGAAATAAATACCCAATTAAAAAAAAAGAAAAGAAAAAGAAAAAGGAAAGGAAAAAAAAAAGTTCTCGTACAACACAGAAAAGGAGGTCCAGAAGCACAGCCATGTGGTCTTGGAAAAGCTGTGACCTGGTTGTCATTATCTCAGAATTGTTCAGAAGGGGCTTGTTATAATATGAAGCTCCTTGGTACCTAGGAGAAATTTCAGCTCTTGTCATGAGATATTGACCAAGCAGATCTGTTATTTCTAGAATCCAAGATGACTGCAAGAGAGACTGTCTCCAAAAGGACACATCAGAATGAGACCACAGATGTCAAGTTTTTGTCCCTCTTTAGTTACCTACTGGGCACATGTATTTTAGTGGGTTTAGTAGGGTTTTGCAAAAGCACCTGTACGTGTTTATAAACACACAAAACCAATTTGTTAAACAATGACCATTTCCTTAAGTATCCATTCTCTTCTTTCTTAGTAACCTTGGCTTGTTTGGTATAGAAATAGATCCCTCTAAAAGGCTCAGTGTTGTCTTCTTCCCTGAGCGAGGTGTGGTGGTAAAATAGCTGGTGTGATGAGACCGGAAGGGTGGTGGAGGCCGGACGCCGGCAAGGCTCTCTGGGTTTAAATCTTCCCGGGAGATTCTCTTTTCCTTTGTTCTTTCTTTCTGATCACAGCCCTAGTGGAACAACACCCAAGTACCCCCGACCCTGGCTCCGATGAAAGCCTGAAAGCAGAGTCCATCTTCTAGAACAGCAAAGATTGTATAGTTTCTCAATGCCGGCACTAGGCAGGACTCCTTGCCCTCGAAGAGAGATGGACACCCAGTTTAAGTTAGTTTGATTTATAATCAGAGTCGAGCACTTCTCATACATTAGACACTGTGCTAGTGTGTTGATAGGCTGTTCCTATTTCGATGAGGTGCCTAATTTTCAGAAAGCTGGTAGAATCAGTTTGGGATTCTGAACTTGGGTATCTCAACTTTGTCACTGTAATTGAGTAAAACTCTAATTTTCTAAACATGTAACATGTAAACGTTTAACTTGTGTAAAATGTCCGTGAGTCTGCTGTCTACTTTTGAGTCTCAGAGTTTTGTTTTATGTTAATCCCTCTTTCTAGAATCCCCTGCCTCACTTTTCCATTGGGAAACTCTTCCTCATCCTTTTGAAGACTCTTGGATGGTGACTGTTTTGTCCTGAGCTTTATGAGGCTATGGCTTATGGTGAGTCTTTACATACCAGTCTTGGCTGCACAAGTCCATCTTCTTTAAGACCAAAATCTTCCTATCTCTCAGCTTTAGCTGACTACTTGGACAGAAAAGTCGGCAGGGAGTAATAAAAATGAAATAAATGTATCCAATGACTATCTGAATGAATAAGATTGGGCAATCTAGCTAAATAATTATGATAATCTTCAGAGGGTAACTACAGAGTACCAGGGCTTATCTCCTTGTCTGTCTCCTAAGTCACACACAGGGGAATATGTCAACTAGTAGTCTACTCTAAAGAGAGACCTCTAAGAACTCGTCTCCAGACTCTTAAGACAACTGTGACAGAGTTCCAATTCAACTCCCCCACCCCACCCCACCCCCGTGTAACATGACTGGAAAGTTACATAGAGATGTAGTTTTTCTGCCTTAATTCTTTCCAGAAATTAAATCAACTTTGAGGCTGCATCCCCTTTTCCAGATTCGGAAGATTGCATCCGTCTTAAACAAGACTGTGATCAACAAACCTAAGGGAACATTAGTGAACAGTTAAATACTAATTAGCCAAGCCCTTGCTAATCTCCAGCTGTCAAAGCAGAGATAGAGACAAAAAGCTTCAATTAAACCTAAGTTGGTCCCAGAGGAGGGAGAGGTCAAAGGGGAATGTTCAGTCAACTGTGAGATTATGTGAACCAAGTCCTAGGGAATTAACATGAAGAAGTAAAAAATTCACATGTCCCCACACTCATTTAAAACGACATATATCAACCTGGAAAATCGCCTTTTGCCATTGTCCTTCGCCCAAGCTCTCCATCATTGAAATGGTTCCCAACCATGTTGGGGACCAAGTTCAAAGCCTTTCCTCTAGAGTTGTCCCAATGGAGATTTCCAGTTGCTTGTCACTTCCTCCTCCAAAGCCTCTGATCTGTTCCTTGCTGTGTCTCCTCACAGATAGGATATTCAGACAGAACTGGCTCCAGTCTGCTCTGTACAGTCCAGATCTGAGCCATTTACCTCCAGTCTACCTGTTCTTTATAATTCACTACATTAAAAAGTAATTGATAAAACAATTTCATTATGAAGTCACTTCCAGTCTTCCCCACAGCTTTAACAATCAAGAAAGACATAAAGAGGATGGCAGGAGGGATGCCATTGTTTTGTCTAATGTTATGCAGGTCTGGATGAAGAACTAGGGATGGACACCAGACATCGCTTCCCAGTGTTGCTCCCTCTGCCTGTGACAATTACAGGCAAAAATAAAGTTATTAGGAATTCTTCACCAAGTTAAATTTGGTCAATTTAGTGGATTCCCTGTTATTTTTAAACAATACCTTGGAGGTTAAAAGGTACTTACTTTTCATTAATGACTCATGCATTTTCCCCTTTAAATAATTATTTGGAAAAAAATTTTTAAATGTTAAATTCAGACTTTATGTTTTGAAGTATCAATAATTTGTGAAATTTCAAAGTTTAGAGTATACTAGAGTTGTAGGGTCTAGTGAAGTTTTTCCTAACTATGTTTTTTAACTAAATCACTACTTTTTTGCTCTTCAAAAGTAACAAATTACTCTATCATTTATTTGCTATTAAGGGTAAGTATATATTACATTAATAAACCATTTGATTGTTATCATAAGAAATTCTTTCCTATGACTCCTTACTGACTGAATGTACCATTTCCACTTTTAGTAACTCATGTGATATGGTCACGTGTCAGGTGACTTGTTTTTGGCCATCCTCCTCAAATACAAACTCTTGGAGTGTGAAACCATTACCACAGCACCAGAACAAGTCTCTGTTGATACCTGGCGACCACCAAGAAAAGGAGCTATTCAATTTGCAGAGTCAGCCTGCAGCCCTGGTAATAGTGTGTGGTATTTTTGTGCTTGCTGTTGTATATTCTCCTCTGTGTGGGTTGTCTTATTCAAGATGACATCTGGAAGCAGATCATTTGCAGTTTCAAAAGGAGGCCCGTTTAATCCCAGTATTCAGTTTAATGAAGAAAAAAAAAACGTTTACAAAATAGATCATGTTTATCTTTGAAGATACGTAGGGTAGGGACAAGCCAACAGTATGGTGGAATTAAAAAATAACAACTGGAAAACAGACTTGACTATGGAAATCCCATTCACTCTTTCTAAATTCCACTATTAGAATTTATCTACTCATTTGTTTTTCTCTAAGAACTTCATTCAAAATACAAAGCATCTTGGGAAGGTTTCTATAAGGCATAGGAACAGATGGAGACAGTGTGGCTTTAAGAGGCAGCTGTGGTAATATGGGGAGTATTCTATAGAAAAAGTAGAGAAAGTCTAAAGTGGTCTACAGCAGGACTTTACTTCTGTGAGTTAAATGCCTACAGTTCATGGCTACTTCATTGTCTCCTAGTTGTTTACTATTTTGAACAAACACAACCCAGGATTTTGATTTTGTTCATGTCAAGTCATATGAACACCTGTCCTCTAAGAAATCCTTTGGCACAGTAGAGGCTCTTTCATCCACTTCTTGGTAAGCAGGTGAATTGGGATGTTCATAATTTTCACATGTATGGTAGACATTTTAGAGTTCCAAGGGTTAAGAAACATCAGCCAAGGAGAGAATGAGAGAATTCTAACTGGTTTGTGAAATTATGATCCGTGAAACATGGGTGTTAGGATCATCTTGGGTCCAGTTTTTGGTTTTTGTTTTGTTTTGATTTGATTTTGTGTTTAAAATACAGATTCTAATAATCAAAGTAGAACTTAAAAGTGTAAACAGTTCTTTGTGGCGGTGTCACTGCCAACACAATCATGATCCTATAGCTGCTGTGGCTACCTGCAGTGGCCCTGCCTATGGCTGGACAGGACAGTTGTCACTCTCAGATCCCAGCTGAACCATTGGCTTCTTATGGACTCTGAAGGGGCACACGATGTCTTCAGTGTTCTGCCCACTGAGGAGCCCATCAGGTTCCAACAGACAGCTCCAATCTCACGGCCACACTGACCACTCTGATTAGATTTAATGAAACTCAAAGTAAAACAAAAGACAAGATGTGAGTGTTGGAAAGATACTTACATGGAGGGTGGGAGCATAATGGAGGGAAAGGTATTTTAGGTGGGTGAAAGAGTAGTAGGGGAGGGGAATTAGAGAAGGGGGGTTGCAGTAATCAAATGCTCTATATGTATTATGAAGTTGTCAAAGAACACATTCAATAAAAATTAATTTTTAAAAAATCTGGTAAGATAACCCCCCAGAATCTTATTCTTAAGCCCTGTTAGAAAATGTACTTTAGCTGAGCGGTGGTGGCGCACACCTTTTATCCCAGCACTTGGGAGGCAGAGGCAGGTGAATTTCTGAGTTCGAGGTCAGCCTGGTCTACAGAGTGAATTTCTGAGCTCGAAGCCAGCCTGGTCTACAGAGTGAGTTCCAGGACAGCCATAGCTACACAGAGAAACCTTGTCTCAAAAAACCAAAAAAAAAAAAAAAAAAAAAAAAAAAAAAAGAAAAAGGAAAATGTACTTGAAAATTTTAAAACTACTTACCATAAGTTGATTCAGGTTTGGTTTGATTTGCTTAATAATTACCCATTTGCTGGAACCCTAAGACTGAAGTAGTTAATTCCTCCGGTTTTTCTAAAAGATAATCATATCTTGAAAATAATGGTAACTTTTAGTTTTGTCAAAGTTTCTGATTATTACGCCTTTCTCTTATCTTATCGTTCTGGCCATTCTGTAGAACAGGGTCTGTTAAAGCACAGACTACGTCATCTTCACATTTCAAGATGTTTATACCTATTTACTATGTGAAAGTTTACTTTAAAAGCATGATTCAGAAATGTGCCATCCAGAGCCTGGCTTTGAGGAGCCTCTTCTAAGGCTGGCCTCAGCTGCAGGAAACCAGCTGCCTGACAGAAATCCTTCCACAGCAACCTAAAGGGATATGGAAACAAAGTAGGAAAGAAGGTCGAAGCTATGTCAGCTCTGGGCAGACATTGGATGGATGGGTTTTGCTACAGAACTACCATAGGTTAGCCATGCCCCTTGGACCCAAGTCAACAGTAGGCTATGTCCCTTTCGAATTCCTCTTTCCCATGCCTTACCAACATCATATTGACTGACTTTTCAAATACCTTATGTCCAAAGTGCTGTGTCAACATCTGCTTTGAGAGATCCAACCTTTAACAGGCTGGAATTTAGAGTAAAATATTAATAATACTAATAAAAAGTGAGTGTTCTATTCTGTTTCTAACTTGAGAAATGCACCTCTTATTCATTGCTATTAAGGATAATTGGTACCTATTACAAATGAATATTTGATATGTCTTTTAGGAAGTCTGTAAATAGGTCAAATAACCACACTTCTATTTATTATGGAATTTATTGGAAACAAATTTTAGATCTTACCACAAACATTTTTAGCAATTTCCAGTTATTTTGTTACATCTTAGAGATTTAGTACTAACATCCTGTATTATAGATTAAATGGGGTAATGTTTTTTTTTAATTTAATTTGTGTGCATAGCATCTGAAACTTTCTACTTTAACATTTAAAATTGAAGTCCTATGGAAATGAACGCGTGGTCCTTAGTTAATACAACAACATCACACATCCAGTTGCAGCACTCCCATGTCCTCCAGTTTTTCCTCACTGATTTTCTGCCTTCCTGTGATGTTTGCCTTTTAATCCATATCCCATGCAATCAATGCTTTCGGAACAGCTTCTTCAGTGCAGCACTTTCATCTGAGATTTTCCCACATGCTGCTGCGTGTATTCTTCCTGGTTTCAATGTCCTTGCTTCATTGCTCAGCAGTCAAAATCACAGAGATGCATCCATTATTTGCCTATTGATTCATTGAAGATGTTCCTTTCCAGTTTGGGGCTCTTATGGACGCAGCTCCTATATACACTCATGATCAGGTTTTGGATGCTCCGAGTTTGCATTTCTAGAGGGTAAACAGTAAATAATGCAATTTCTAATGACCTAAATCCCAAACAGCTTCCCCATCTTGCTTTGCAGCTGTCTATAAATGAGGAGTCTTGTTATCTTGCATTCTTCCTGGCGTTAATTTATTTTTATTTAGCCTTACTTTACTAATCTAACAGGTGGCTAAAAGTATCGTTATGATTCTAATTTGCATTTGCCTAATGATTAGTGATTTCAAATATTTTAGCTAGTGCTTTTGTATTTATTCTTTGGAATATTTAAAACATTGGACATGTTTTCTTACGGATGGGTTTTTCAGGTTTTTCAAAATATGTATTATAGCTCTTTGTCAAAAACATGATTTACAAGTATTTTTTTCAATCTTAACAATCTTTTAGACAGAGTACAAGTTTTTTTTTTTTAATTATTTTCTCCCCTGAGGGCTAGAGAGGTGGCTTTCTGAATAAGAGCAGTTACTTATCTTGCAGAAGATCCAGGTCAATTCCCTGCACTCTATCAGGTGACTCACAAACACCTGTAACTCCAGATCTAGGAGATCTAATGCCCTGTGGCCTATGTGGGCACCTGTTCACAAACATTGCACATAATACACATGAGCACATGTGCATACATACAGAATAAAACACCTTTTCTGTATTATATATATATATATATATATATATATATATATATATTTATTTATTTTTTTTTTTTTTTTCGAGACAGGGTTTCTCTGTAGCCCTGGCTGTCCTGTTACTTTGTAGACCAGGCTGGCCTTGAACTCAGAGATCCACCTGCCTCTGCCTCCCGAGTGCTGGGATTAAAGGCGTGTGCTACCACTCCCGGCTGTATTATATTATTAACATCACAGAAAACAAAACCCACACTACCTCAAGGCCACACAGATTTTCTTCTGTGCTTGCTTCTTACGCACATGACTTCACATGTTTGATTTGGAGGAAATCATATTTGCATGTTGTGGAAAATCAAGATTGTTATTCTTTCATTTTCATATGTGTGTTTAATTGTTTTGAAACATTCGCTAAAAAGACTATGCAAAATTTAACCTAGTTATGTGGGTTTATGTCTTCCCCCGCTGAAAAAAATTTTTCTCTCCTTTTTTCAAAATTGTTTTTGCGGTTCTAGTTCATTACCCTGTCCCACAAATCTTGGAGCCAGGCTTCTGTGTTGACACAAGTCTCAGTGAGATTTCGATTGCAACCAAGTTAAACCTATGGATCAGTTTAATGAGAATAGAAATCTTGATTCTGTATTGTTGAACTCATGTGCACCACTGTAGCATAGCTCCCTTATTCAAACCCCAGGACATTTCATGAGAGTGTCAACACACAGAAAATGCTGCCCTTCCACGGTCTGTCAGCCTCTTTGCTAAGTGTTTTGCTCTCCATCTGAGCTATTAAAATGATAAAGGTTTTTTTTTCTTGAAGTTTCCAATATTGTTAATTGATAATAAAGAGAAATACCACCGATTTTTATGTGTTGATTTGTGTCTTGCAATCTTGCTAACTTCCTTTTTAGGCGATGAGCTCCACTGTCAATTTTGCAAGTCCTTTTACTGTACCAGTCAATTATGGCCCTGTGGATTTTCTTCTTCATGATGTTTGCATAATAGAATGGATTGATATTTCCATGTTAAACTTGTCTTGTATTTGGACATAGCCCTGCTTGCTGTGTTTGTCCTTTTATACATTTATTCAGTTCATTTGATAATGTTTGGTTGAGGCTTTTCGTATCCTTTTTCTTGAGGAATCAATATCTTTCATTTTCACTTCATATCTTTGTCCAGCTTGGGATCTAGTGAATGCTAGTTGTTTGAGATGACTTTGGATATGTCTCTTTATCTTTTAAAAGAAATTACATAGACTTTCTTATTTCATTTTTAAATGATTGAATTTACAAGCAAAGCCAGAGGGAGGTAGAACTCCTTGAGGGCAAGATTTCAATGATTCATTCAACTTGGAATAATCAGGTGATTGATTTGTGGATGGGTTTGGTAGCTGTGGCTTTCCAGGAATGTGAGCATTTTATTGACAGGATTATTGTGATGCTCTTAGTTATCTTTCTAAAATGATTTTCTTTACAGTTATATGAGTATGAATATTTTACCTGCAAGTATGTGCAGCATGTGTGTGACTGGTGCCCACACAGGCCAGAGAGGAGGGCACCAGATTCCACAGAGCTGAAGTTACAGATGGTTGTGAATCACTGCACTTTCTAGAGATAGAACCCCAATTCTCTGCAAGAAAAGCAAGCGCTCTTAACTTGTGAGTCAATTCAACCCAGCTAGCTAGTTGGTTGTTTTTTGGTTTGGTTTTTTTCGAGACAGGGTGTGTAGCCCTGGCTGTCCTGGAACTCACTTTGTAGACCAGGCTGGCCTCAAACTCAGAAATCTGCCTGCCTCTGCCTCCCAAGTGCTGGGATTAAAGGCGTGCGCCACCACCGCCCAGGTCTAGTTGATTGTTTTTTAATTCTGACTTTTCCATCATATCTCAGTAATTAACCACCTAATTTTCTTTCAACTCTTAAAAGATAGTTTAATTATTCTTTCTACCAAATATACATGTAAGATTTCTTTTAAGTCTTGCCAATTTGAAAAGTTTCCTTTGCTGGGCACACATGAAAAACAACTTAAGTTGGTGTGAAGTTTCCTTGACTTTAAGATTTTCCCTGAAGAGAATGTGTAAATGTGAGGTTATTATCATTTAAAGTTTAGTATACAAAAATATTTGTTGTCAGATCTGGGTTTTGTTCCATAATAGGAAATGTGTTTTCCATCCTGAGATGGAATTCAAAGGCTTTCTAATTCAAAGCCTAAGACCATGTTTACAAGTGTGAGTCAATTTTCAGTCATTTTTATTTGGAATCCAGTGCGTTCATTTAATCTCTAGGTCAGTCAGATAATGTCTCAGGCTGTCTGTCATGCCCAGCCTCTTCCTTGTAAATGCCAACCTGCAGTGCTGGTTTGTCACACTCATTCTGTATGCAGATCTGCTTCTGTCTGTCTTTTCTCCCTTTGATTCTCTGTGATCTCTTATGCCTTCTCAGTTCCGTACCTTCTATCTCATCTTAGGCTCTTGAATTTAGGTGCTTCGACCCTTATCTATTGAATCTGTTTTTTATCTGCACTCTTCTGAATGTCAACTAGTTTATGAAATTTTATCTTAATTTTTGCAGTAGATATCAACCTCCTAGGTTTACACATTTAATTGATCTTTGCCTCACTGTTCTTTTTCCTTTATTTTCCAGGACTTAAAACAAACTTACATTGGTTTTCTTGTTTTTACTTCGTACTGCCTAACACAATATATAATAGTGTTTGTTTGTTGATTTTTGTTTTTCAAGACAAAGTTTCTCTGTGTAGTCCTGGTTGTCCTGAAACTCATTATGTAGATCAGGCAGAGCTCGAACTCTGAGGTCTTTTTGCCTCTGCCTCCCAAGTGCTGGGATAAGGTATCCACCACTATCCCTCCCCATCATACAATAATTTAATAGACACTTGTTTAATCAATGACTGGTAACAAAAGTTAACTACAACTGGCTTTGCTTTCACATTACTTATGTAATAATTGAATCCTCTTCTCAGGTAGCTATGTGTGTGTAAGCTAATTCACACACATAATCTGCAACCAAATTCCTGGTTTTCAAATAATGTGTCTTTTGACTTCTCTACCTTTCTAGTATGTGAATTAATAGATTTCATGGACTAGCAGAGTCCTCTGGCTACAACTTCTTCCTGTGCTTGCTCAGCTGCAGCAGCTTCTCATGGTACTTAAAGAGCCCATACACAACCAAATCATTGTCTGCATATTCTCTCTGTCCAGCTGATCAATGGCATTAGTTCTTTGACTGTAGGAAGATGTTACAAAGATCAGAGAGTGTTGTAGGCAGATGTATTCATTCTTGGAGGACAAGCAGACGCCTAATTTTCTTTTTCTCTCTCTCTTTGGTTTTATTTGTTTTTGTTTTTCAAGATAGTGTTTCTCTGTGTAGCCCTGACTGTCCTGCAACTTACTCTGTAGACCAAGTTGACTTTGAACTCAGAGACCTGCCTGTCCCTGCCTTCATGATGCTGTGATGAAAGGTGTAAACCACCACTACACTGCTGCAGACACCTAATTTTCTGAGTGGTTCTGGCTGAACTTTCTGAGTCTGTGGAGGGAGAAAGTACGCCATGATTTTACTTTCCATTTCCTCTTTTGTGGGCTTCTTTAATTTATTTGGAACTTAGGAAATATTAAATGCAGATCTATAAGACAACCTAATTTTAACCTAATTTACCTAATTTTTTGAACCAGACCTTCACCTCTGGTGTTAGGATTTCACACACACACACACACACACACACACACACACACACACACACACACAAAAGCATTTATTCCAAATGCAGATAAACCACTGATTTCTCTAGCCACACCCATCTCCTCCTTCATGGTCTTATCAAGAAATTCACCAAAATTAAATGTTCATGTTTCACAGTCATCCCAGAAAGGGATGTTTGAAATCTGTGACAAACATTTATCAGGGTAGAATATCAGCACCTGTGGCCAAAACTAGCATCTCACTTCAGATTATTCATAGCTGAAGATCTCCAAAGTCTTCTATTATCACCTCATAGCTAACTTTACTATAACGCAGACAGTATACTCACAGTTCAGAGTTATCAACTCTTCTTCCTCAGGAATTCCCGGTCCGATGAGCAAACTCTTACGTATTTGGTTATACTAGCTCTCACAGAGTCTTCAGAAGGTCTATTTCTAGAACAATCTGGTTTTAGTGTGTGGTTCTAAGGATAGGAAATCTTTATAATACATGTTATTTTACTTTAAGCTGTTTTTACTTTACTTTTAGCTAACCAAAAGTAGGGTTCATCGTGGCATTTTTACACACACACACACACACTACAGCCTTTTCACACCCCATTCCCCTCAGTCGCCATTACCTCAGGAATTTACTTTCCCCAACCAGAATCACCAAAAATTTTAATTTCAAATTAAGAATTGAAAAACAAGTTATTTTAAAAAGTGTTTTTTTTTTCCACTCAAGCGATTATAAATGTAGGAAAGCCCAGGTGCCTCTTTATTGCCTTGCACTGCTCTTTTCTCAGGCTAGAAAGCATGGCTACAGTAGGCACCTGCTCGAGAATGACATGGCTAGGGTGTGTATCAGCTACAGAACCAAAGGCTTTGAGACACAACCAACAAAACTTCATGGGCTGGAGAAGGTGGACTGAACATATATGGACATGCATTTATTATTATTTAAAACATTTTTGGAGGCAATTTTTCTGATCAACTTTTACCAGTCTCCTATTGACTTTTTTTTTTTTTTTTGTTAAATAAACCCATGGAAGCAGTTAGTACAGTCCAAACTGCTCCATTTATTCTTCTCAGATCTGGTGTTTTCCTTTGCACAATGGCTGTAATCATGTTTTCCCAGGTCTCTCGGCAGTTAACACTAATAAGAAGTAGCAGACAGGTTCTGTCCTGTGCATTTCAAGAGCAGATTTCTCATATGGCAAGACAAGAAAGGGAAAGAAATCATTGAACATAAAATGAGGCCTGTATCTGAGGCCCTGTGAGGTCATGTCTGTGTGACAGATTAGAGTCCTGCTCAAGTTTTTCTACTGCAGACATGAGGGCCTTGATTACAGAGAGATTTTGCTTTGTCAAGATTTAGTTAGATGACAAGACCAGTTAAAAAAATTCAGCTATCACTAGCGTCTTACCCAGACCAAAAAAAGGGGTTAAAAATTCTCTAAATCACCTCCATGATTTTTACCAATCTCCTTAAAAATAGGTATTGCTGTATTCAGAGTCTGTAGCTCTTCCCAACATAGGGGACAAAGCATAAGATTTGCTTTGCAGTTTATTTCCAGCCAAACCCAACTGTAATTGTGCCTATAATACCTGATTCATTCCATAGACATTAGAAAGATATAGATACCTGCATGTGTGTGTTGGTAGGCAAACAGAAGGAGTAATTCTAAAACTAGCAGACATATTTGTCAGGATACAACCTGTCTTGTCCCATGCACAGACTCAGCATGATATTTGGTGGATAACCACAGCACATGGATCCTCCATTAAATCATTTGATATAGCAAACTCAAATGAGTTTGCTGGTGGGTTTCTGGAAGGACTGGACTAGAGAATAGTGAGTGGGGAAGATGAAGTGAAGAAAGATAAGCCAGAGAAGTAGCTGGAGCCTGAAGCTAAAGTCTTGCAGTGTTCCCCATGACAAATGAAATGAAGACACTGTTGGTAATAACATTGTTTAAAATCTAGCCTGAATTTAAGTGTTATATGGTTGATTCTCTTTATTCAACAGAGTTGAGTCCTGTAAAACTGCTACAACTACTTACTGGGAAAAACCTGAGCCCTGCTCCAAGGAGCAGGGAAATCAGGTTCCCATGAGAGCTTGCTCACACGTTCTATTAACTGCTTAGTACAACCTGCTTTCTGTATTCTGCTTAGGGATGCCTGGTGTCATGTGCATTGCTGCTTCATTAACATTGACCTCACTTCACCAGCACTCATGTTTCAATGCAACTTAGTCAATGGAAAGCATTTCACTTCAGCACTGTGGTAGTTAAGACTACTTATTATCTATTAATTATTCTTGAGGTTTCCCAGGCTGATCTTGAACTCAGTGTGCAGCCCAAGCAGGGCTGGAACTTAAGACCTTCCTGCTTTATTCAACTCCCAAGATCACTGGGATCACAGACATACACCACCATGCCTGTCTTGGTGTCCATTTTAAATAAAAGAAATACAAACAAGAAGCACAAAATGTAGGACAAACTCGCACTAAACAGATCCAGAAAGGGTATCCGTTTTACCCAAGCTGGGCTCTTCCCACATAGAAAGGACATTGCCCATGGCCTGTTGGTAGCCATTTCTGCCTACAATGACCTTCACACAGCAGTGGCCATCGTCTCCTCTCCACTTCCAAATACTGCCCATTTTCATCTTTGGGTACTTCTAACTCAGGACAACATGGAAGAATGTTCTGGAGGACACAGTTCAAACTTCACTGGAAACACTACAAGCAACTGTGCTTGAGAAATCCAGATAGATTGGTTTACTGAGAAGCTACTGAAATCACTAACAGAATCTGAAGATACCATGGAAACAGGCTGACAGCTTTCTTATACACCACCAATCACGAGTTAGACAATTTATTGAGGGGAAGTTTGGCAAGCTAAGTATAAAATACATAGGAATAATGTAACAATTGAGGTGTGCCTGTGTGCAATACACTTCAAAACTTTATGAAGAAACATAAAAGCACGGCTTTGAGTTCAAGTCCCTGGACATATCAACCATGCTCTTACATGGAACTCTGTACTACTGAGAAGCAAAATCTTCTTTATTTGTTAATGTGTTTAATGTGTCTGGTAGTTTAAATGAGAAGAATTCTGATAGGCTCTTACACTTGAATATTTGGTTCCCAGCTTCTGGACCATTTCGGAAGGATTAAGACCTTGTTGGAGGAGGGGTGCCACTGTAGACGGGCTTTGAGTTTCAAAAGACCACAGCTAGGCCTAGTGTGATTGCTCTCTGCTCTGGGTTGTGGATGACATGGAAGCTCTCAGTTATTGTTCCACCTTTTTTTTTTTTTTTTTTTTTTTTTTTAAATAAGTTGCTCTGGTCATGGTGTCTCCTCACAGCAATAGAGCAGTAACTAAGACAATGTGATACAGTTCCAATGGCATCATTTTTAGAGATCATGAAAATTATTAAAACGTAATCAGGAGGTATCAAAAAGGGAAGATTAATTAAGATCATGTAAAAAGGAATAATGGGAGAGGCTCCACCCAGCTAAGATGGTGTATAAAATTCCAATCTGTGAAAGAGCTTGATGCACCAGTCACTGGGATGAAATGTCAAGATAAAAAGCACCAACACAAAAAACTCTGATAAAGCCGGGCGTGGTGGCGCACGCCTTTAATCCCAGCACTCGGGAGGCAGAGGCAGGCGGATTTCTGAGTTCGAGGCCAGCCTGGTCTACAAAGTGAGTTCCAGGACAGCCAGAGCTATACAGAGAAACCCTGTCTCGAAAAACAAAACAAAACAAAACAAAAAAAAAAAAAAAAAAAAAAACTCTGATAAAAAGCAACATTGAAAGCACAGAATCAGGAAGAGATTGTTCAATTAATTATATTGAGTACAAAAGAATGAAGATACAGTACAAAGAAACCTAACCAAAGTAACTTCCAGATGACTTCGGCATGTATACTGCTATAAAATGTAGATGAAATATTTGAATGTGACTTTTAAAATTAGGGTGGAAAAGGTCCTTTTCTTTCATAAACCATAAAGAAATCATATGCAGAAATCAGAAAGAAACAAGTTAATTTATTCCATGAGCATTTAGAACTATGTAGCATAAAAGAAAGAGAGAGAAATAGGAAACAGGAAAAATTACCCCCAAACAAAATAATAAACTGAAACCAATTATAATCTTTAATATTCTTAGTACCTACAGTTCTCTAAAAAGGATCAACATGTGAAAGTACATGAAGTTGGGCTGTGAACTAAATGTTTGTATTACCTAAATCTGTAGGCTGAACCCTGAGTGTTCAATGGGGGTTGGAGGTAAATGGATCCTGAGAGCGGAGCCTACAGGACAAGATTCAGGCTCTCCTAAGAAGACAGGGAGGGAAGCATTCGCTTTGCTTTCTAGTGAATGTGGACTTAGCGTTCTTGCCCTAGAGCTAAACTATGCACACACGGAATCATACAGCACACAAGTAATGAAGAACAGGCATGAAGTATCAAGAGCAGTTGCTTCTCAGTACCTGCGACTCATTCGTTCTATTTAATTCTCGGTTCCAAACATTGCATGACGAGCTCCCTCCTCTTGCATCTTGTCTCTTGCATCTTCTAAGCCATTGTCATGTTCTCTCCCACATATTTTGATCAGGATTCAAAATAAGAAAATCAGTTTCACCTCAGACATTTCTGGCAGCCCAAGGCTGAAGTTGAGGCAGAGGAGCATCACTGGCAAAGAATGTCAAGTGTGGCATAGCACCTTTCTGTTTGTATAGGGAGGAGAAGGGTGTATGGTTAGTTTTTCAGAGATTCGACAGGGCGTCTTCTGAGCACGAACTCCCGTCTATGCCCTCTGCTGCTTCCCAGTTCCCTGGGCTGGCTCTTGCTACTTCCAGTTGTTCCTGTGTCCAATACCCTCCACTGCTGTATGACAAAAGTCCAGGTCCTCAGCCCAACATTAAAGGCCTTACAGTCTAGTATTTGCCTTCTTGTTCCTGATGATCTCCATTATACCTTGCAATGCAACCTTACCAAAGGAGTTCCCATTCCTACAGACTGATCTCTTTTGCTCTGGCTTCTGCTCATGCTTGGCCTGGTCAAGCCAGCCCATGTGCATTCTCTCTCTCTCTCTCTCTCTCTCTCTCTCTCTCTCTCTCTCACACACACACACACACACACACACACACACACACACACACACACAGAGAGAGAGAGAGAGAGAGAGAGAGAGAGAGAGAGAGAGACTTTCCCACTATACTTCAGGCTTTCCCTGTGACTATAAATCTGAAGCTTTATCTCGGCTCACGTCTCTGATTGACATCACAGTTCTCAAAACATAAGCTAATCTTTTTGTGTTATCCAAAGTGCACATTTGTTCAACTGAACTTGTCATACTAAACAGGAACCAGCAAAATTGTGCTTGCCACTCTAAACATTGTATTTTTAAACAAAATAGTGAGATACTTATACATTGTTCTACTGGGGTTTTCTTTCTATGAGTTCTCCTGTTCGTTAAGAACTGGTAAGGGAAGATATTTTTAAATTGCATGTTCCCTGGGAAACCAATTTATATAACATTTTATGTAGTCATGATGCAGAGTTGAGCAATAAAATCTGATTCCTTCTTCGTGCTTCCTGCTTTCCTTTAAACAACAAGGTTCCGTTTATAAGGACTGTAAGTCTCAGTATATAAGAGTTACAGTTTTTAAATCCATCACCATTGTGGAGATGATGGTAGAAGATCCTGGTTATTTTGAGATTGAATAGATCAGAGGTCTTTGTGATGACTTTGTCAGCATCAGAGCTGCTCAGTTGGCCTGCATTCATTTGCATCCTGAGCTGTGGAGTGGCTTCCAGGTAGGGCATGGCCACTCGGACCCATCTAATGTTGTGGACTTGCCTTGAGGCCATGGGACCTGTGTGTTTCCTACAAAGGCATCTGGTGTTCAGTCCCAGAGTGAATGAGAGGCAAGTTAGTCCATAGGGCCTGCTTGTTCACAGAGGCCTTATCAGTTGTTGATGAGACCCTGTCTAGGCTCACAGACAGGCCGTTTCCTCCAGTCCCAACCCTGAGCCTGCTGTGGAGCCAGAAGAAGGTGATAAGCCCCCGAGAAGATTTTTTAGGAGCCTTGCCTATCTTTCACACCAAGTCGCCAGTGTACATTTTCCATGGTCGCCATTTACAGATAGGGTGGCTGCTCTGGATAAGGCTGGGGCCGGAGGTAGGCGGAGGTCATTAAAGGAGCAAATGGCTTTCCAATTAATGTCCCCTAGGACTTCTTCAGGATCTTGAAAGCTTTATTGACAATTCTTCCTTCTTTCTTTCTTTCTTTCTTTCTTTCTTTCTTTCTTTCTTTCTTTCTTTCTTTCTTTCTTTCTTTCTTTCTTTCTTCCTTTCTCTCTCTCTCTCTCTCTCTCTCTCTCTCTCTCTCTCTCTTTCTCTCTCTCTCTCGTGAAAAAAACCTCCTAGGTCCAGACCAGGAATTTTTAGTGCTAACTCTAAAGCAAACAGACAGGACAGGCCTCGTGTAAAAAGTGGGAGTCTCACTGGGTCTCAGCTGTGGGGAACGTTCTGTTTGAGTCTGCCAGGCAGGAAGGCTGAGGCAACAGAACTGGTCTGGATGCCACAGAATAGCTCTAAGGAAAGGCTAGTGTCAGCGAGCATGGGAGTAGGAGCTGGGTTTGTGGACCTAATTGCTGACTTCTTAAAGTTTCCCAACATGCATTGCCAACATTGTCTAAACCAGAGAGAGCTGGGCCAGAAGGTAGGCTCCTGTTCCAGGGCCCTGAAAACCCACCTTCTCTTTGGACTCTAGGCACTGGCAGTAACTGATGGAGAGGTTCCACTCGGCTGATGAACAGCATACTCAGGAGGTTGGCTGAGAGCTGCAAGGCAGATTTTAAAGGTATGAGTTCTAGAGCAAGAGTGAGACCAGAGTACAGAAACACAGCAAACAGAGAGACTGGATATTTACCATCTCAGTGGCCATGGAAGCGGTGGACTGTCTCAGCAAACGGTTCTTACAACTGTTTCCGAAGTTAAGCCACGTGCCCATGTCCCACAGCTAGAGCAGGGGGGCAGCATTGGATGTTCAGTTGATTGTCTGTTTTGTTCTGCTTCAGGTTTTCACACTGTTTGGATGTGCCCACTGCCCCAGTGAGCAAACTTTAGGAGGATGTGAAGCTAGAGAAAAGCTTTGGTGAGAAGATGCTGGTGGGTACAAGGTTCTGTGAGTCTGACGGTTCTGAGGCTTAGATGAGGATATTTTATGTCTGCCATCTGAAAGCTCACTCCCGCCTTTGAATGGAGTTTTCCAGGTGACACATCAAACTGTTGAGCATGCTTTGAAGCACGTGCTGACTGTTGTCACTTACACCGTAATATTGCTGCATTCCTCAGAACCACGGTGCAGAGAGCAGCTTGCATGTAGTGCATGTATCTGGGTGAGGTGATGTTCTCATTGTCCTCAGGCATGCAGAGAGGGGACAGTGAGTAGTAGCTGGGATGCTCATCACTGTCACCATTGTTAGTGGGAAACAGTAGTGGCATGAGAGTTGACTAAACCACTCTCTGCATGGAGAAATATAGCAGGAGAGTGGGGCATGGAGAGCACAAAGGACAGGGATTCATCTAATCCCCCCAGCCAGTCTTAAGAAGCAGTGCTCTCAACCGGGAGCACTCTCTGCAGTTGGAGGCAACTCTCCCATTCTTTACCTCTGAAAAGTTGGCACTTCTTCATGGATGCTATTTATCCTAAGAAACTTAGAATTTGGAGAGGCACATTAGGTGTAAATGCCATTCTACTCAAAGAATTGTTGATCTGGACAGGAGGGACCCAGCACTAATATTTACTGTCTGGCCCTTTGTTTTGGAATCTATAAGTCAAGACCACACCAGGCAAGGCTACCAGCTACTCACTCTGTAGACAGAACTCCATGCACAAAGTGCCTTGCTTGCTTGGCTGACTCTGAAGGTGGAAAGCAGGGGGCCTGGCCACGGCTCCAGATGTCAGTGCTATCATCTGTCAGACTCCCAGAATCATCATAGCCATTTTTTTTTCTAGCGACAATTTTGGGCCCAGCTGAAATACTCATCACATTACTTGGAGAACCCACAAACCCATTTAAACTTTGGGGACAGACTGCCACAAAGGGTGTCTCAAAAATCATTTTCTGACATCTGTGGTTTTACTTATCAAAACAGTGCTGGCAGTGCCATTAGGGACTTCTGTGTTGGTGGGAGATGCCGAGACCTTGGCAAATGTGATTCATGTAGACTAATAACCAGGCCTGGCTGGAGGTGATGTGTTTATGGTATGGGAGAGGAAAGAGAACAAAGGATGCTTTATAGCATTCTAGGAAGCTAAGTCCTAGAAGAGCTGAGACCACACTGCCAGGGCTCCTCTGGCCGTGCATCCCCCACATTGTGCTCTGTGGTGTGGAGTTTGCCTTATGGGGACAGTAAGACACCGCTAAGTGTTCTCAGGGACCATCTGTCTGTGACTCAATAGCCTCTTCTGAGCACTGATACTGACCATGTGGCTGTCACCTGCTCTTCCTGATGGTGCAACACTAGTCCCAGGTCTCTCTCTCACCGAGATGGAATGTGGCTGATGACCCCCGGGAGAGCCCCATTACTCGAGTTACTATGTGTCCTAGCATTTACAAGCCTTCCTTCTCCAATATTTTTTGTCAATAAAACCAAGATATAAAAATTATCCATCAGAAACATAACAAAATGTGTAATTTTGTTTTTCCTTAAATGAAAGCAATCGCATGATCTTCCATGATAAAGGCCCCTGTAGTCACCATCGAACCAACTAGAAATGCTTAGTGGGCTACCCAAGATTTTCAAAATCCACTGATTTTTAAAAGTGAGAGAAATAATAACAGTGTAAGCAAGTCTTTACCAGAAAAATATTTCAAAAGTAAATTTCAGAGTCCAAAGAAGTAGGTCCACAGGACCCCCAATGGAGAAGCTAGAGAAAGCACCCAAGGAGCTGAAGGGGTCTGCAACCCTATAGGTGGAACAACAATATGAACTAACCTGTACTCCCAGAGCTCGTGTCTCTAGCTGCATATGTAGCATAAGATGGCCTAGTCAGCCATCACTGGGAAGAGAGGCCCCTTGGTATTGCAAAGATTATATGCCCCAGTACAGGGGAACGCCTGGGTCAAGAAGCGGGAATGGGTGGGTAGGGGAGCAGGGTGGAGGGAGGGTATAGGGAACTTTCAGGATAGCATTTAATATGTATATAAAGAAAATATCTGAAAGAAAGAAAGAAAGAAAGAAAGAAAGAAAGAAAGAAAGAAAGAAAGGAAGGAAGGAAGGAAGGAAGGAAGGAAGGAAGGAAGGAAGGAAGAAAGGAAGGAAGAAAGAAAGAAGTAGGTCCAGTTTCTAAATGTTACCCCCACCCAAACTAAGGTTCCCTGCAGCTGTGCCCAGGAGCCATCCCCAGGCCCTGCATTCACCAGCCAAACTTTCCAGAGCTCTTTAGAGACCTCCAGGGGTGATTCTTTGTTAACAAAAATCGCATCTAAGCCCTGCAGCCTAAGCTCAGACACAGCGTGTGCCTTCAGGCAGTGAGGACTATTCTGGTGGGAGTAGCCATGAACTCTTTTCAGGTATCCTGGAGCTCTTGGTCTTCTTGTCCTGGAAAGGCTGTGAAGGATGAAGGGGACTTGCTTTGTTTTGCCTTTCCTGAGTCGCTCTTAGTGGGCGTCAGCTTTCTTTTGCTAGGGTCACAGAGAGTTGCCCTTCCTTTTGCCAAAGTGGTTTCAGACATCAAACAATTATCACTGAAGTCCATGGAATCTTGGCCCAGTAATGTGCACCTTTAGCCCAAGCACTTGGGAGGTAAAGGCAGGTGCATATCTGTGGGTAAACCAAGCAATCTAAATTTCATCAATAAATTAGCAAATAAACGCAGAGACAAGATGTAAAAGATGTACATAGTAGAATATCATACAGCCTTAAAGAAAGATGGGCGTTCCAAGACATAGGGTCACAGAGAAGATTGTACTAAGTGAAATAAACCAGGCTCAAAGGGACCAAACCCGTGTTACTCCACTTCACTTAGGTGCTTAACGTAGTCAAACTCATGGAGTCAGAAAGTTGGATGATGGCTTACAAGCCTATGCGGAGGGGAAGGAGTGGGTGTTTAATGTATTTGGAGTGTTTGTTAGCATAAGAAGATTCTGGAGGTAGATGGTGGTAATGGTTGCTCAACAGTGGGAATGAACTTAATGCCCCAAACTGAACACTTAAAATGACCCATACACGTATGTATGTTACCACACCATAAGCACAGCTGTGTCATGTAGATGTCACATCTGTGTTGTGTAGATATGTGCCATCCTTTGACTACAGCTTGTCAGATCTTCAGCAGAAATGCCCAACCTCTGTCCAACCCCAGGGGCAGCACCATAGCTTTCAGGTCCTCTTCGCACTGAGGCCAGGCATGCTGTGAGGCCAATGGCAGAGTTCAGCAGCGTGCTGATGTCTGAGACACTCAGCAGAGCCTTTTTCCTGGGTTCATGTTCTTGGCAATGTGATAATGTTCTTAATTAGCACAGTGACCCATGTGCAGACATCCTGGCAAGCCAGGCTCTCATGCTGGGATAGAGTTGGAGGCAGGACGAGAGCTTCCAGCAGCCGGCCATGGTGTGTGGGGGGGTGTCTTCACTTAAAACAGCTCCTAAGACATGGTGTGGGGGGGGGGGGATGGAAGGAAGAGGGCCCCAGATACAGAGAGCAGGACGAGAATGTTTTGCTGACAGAAAGGAGATTTGAGACCAACTTCTAATGGTAGTGATGTCTTAATCTCATTGCTAGAGAACAGTGAGGGGGATTAATTTAGAGACTTCTGTGTGTTCCCTGTCCACTGAGGGCTAGAGCATAGTCTCTCTTTCATTCCCTCCTGTCTTCTCCCTAACTCTTTCCTCCCCTCCCTTCCTCTCTTCTCTCATTCTTTCCCTTCCATCTTCCGAGAAAGACTTTATCAAACAATTGAAAGTAACTAGAGAGACCATCATCTCTAACAATGTGGTATCCAGTCCTTTCTCTTTCCAGGGACAGGCCCACTAATGACAAATGTAATGTTGGAGTGAATTCAATGGTGGTTTCCCAAAAACATACAAATACCTAAACCTTAACTGCAAAATGGGTCATGCAAACGTATTGAAAAATTCCAGGACAAGATCATCTTGGATGTGCAAGTGATCCCTAAACTGGGGTTCATATAAAAGAAAGGTAAGAGTGACAAAAATGCAGGCAAGGCCCAAGGAAGATAGACACGGATGCAGCCACACCCCAAGAACTCTTAAAGCCACTAGTAGCTGCTACAGGAGGTCTTGAAGTATTCATGATTCAGGAGTCAATTTGGGGGGATAAAATGAACTCTTTTTGTTCACAGCAGCAGCTAGAAGATACAAATAAAAATCGCACACTCAGAACCAGTATGCCAGTCTACTCCAATGCTGTCACACCAGGTGAGCCTTGGGCATTCTTTCTTTAAAATCCATGTCTGGGCTGGGCTGGAGCAGGGTTTCGGGAACTCTCCTGTATACATTCACCACCTGGGAACTTGGCTGCAGGGCAAGCAGAGTCACAGTGAGTCGATACTTGGGTCCAAGACGCAGCACTGCTGAAATGCATCTTGTGACACAGATGTTGCTAATGGTATGCCACACTCTGAGCTCACAGAGTTAAGTAGGACACAGACTTTCCAACAGCAGTAGCACAGAGCATAGGAATGTGAGCTGTGTAGTGCCGGAAGGTCCTAGCTAGCCTCCAGGCTTTGTTCCCCTAGGCCCCTTGACCACACTAGCTACATTTTGCAGGTTTATTTACTGTGGTTGTTTGTCCTGTAACAGCGAGAGGGGCAGGAATTAGACTCATACAGTCCTCTGTGACTTGTCTTCCTCATCTGCTAAATGGGGGACTAGGGCTACCTAAGTTTCTTCCGTTCACTGTTTCTCTCACATGACAGAAGATTCTGTCATGGGTCTTTGTTTCCATCTTTCACCTTCTACTTGAAGCCTTTCCCCAATTTCCTCCATGCTAAATACATAAAATACCCTGAAAGTAACCACAATCTAGTCCCCCTTTACACTTCCATTTCTGAGTTTGTTTGTTTGTTCGGTTGGTTGGTTGGTTGGTTGGTTGGTTGGTTGGTTGGTTGGTTTTGCGACTGGTCTGAGAATTAAATCTAAGGCCTTAAGCATGCCAGGCAAGCGCTCTGCCCCTCAGCTACACCCCTGGTGCTGGGAATGGCTGATTCTCATGAAAGACTTGTTGCTGAGGCTTTCTGGTCTGTCCTCTGTTTTCAAGGAGAGCGTGTACCCCATGTCTCTGTGTGTATCTGTACAGCAGTTAACCTTGCTGTCCTCATTCCTGGGTTTGGTTCATGCTGAACGGGCTTCATTCAAACTTGGTGTGAAGATCAGTGCAGGCGCCTGCAGTGTGTTCCCTCAGCACAATGGGGCTGCTGCTCTGTGGGCATGAGGTACCCACTGCCTTTATCAGGATGGCACTCTCGCAATCACTGGCTCTTACCAAAAGCACTTTAAGGGACGACACCACAGGGTTTTGTGACTATGATGGAGAGTGTCCAATAATCTCAGCTTCACAGCCATCGCAGAAAAGCCATCTTCAGAAATCATCTGTAAATTCCTCTGCTCTCTTACTGCATGGCCACGCTCACCAAAATAAGTACTCATAGGGCTTAGTTTTAAAAGTGAAGCAAACCCAAGCCAACCGACAACCGCTGAGGCAGAGCCGATGCTCCGACCCCACAGACCTGCCTGCCTCTTGCTGAAAGCTCAGCCGCTTTCTTCACCGACCAATGCTCCACTCTTCACTTGGCTCCCAGAGCTGGACTGGGACAGTGCTGCCAACAAGAGACCAGACAATGACTGTAACCTCCTCCTTAACTTGGCTGGACTTCATTTTGCTTTTCCTCACGGTCTCTTCTCATTTTTCTTCTCTCCCCAACTCTCTCAGTGAAATTTGTTTGGTGACAAAAGCAAAATACCTCATAGTTATGGACACTGATAATAGGAATGCACCTAGGACAGAGGCATGTCTAGTATGTTCTCACATGTCTCACATGTCCAAGTTCTCACATCTCTATGTTCTCACATGCTCTCACATGCCCTCACATGTCTCAAATGTCTCAAATGTCTCAAATGTCTCAAATGTCTACATGTCTATGTTCTTACATGCCCTCACATGTTCTCACATGTTTATGTTCTCCCATCTCCCATGCCCTCACATGTCTCACATGTCTATGTTCCCACATGTCTATGTTCTCCCATGCTCTCCCATGCCCTCACATGTCTCACATGTCTCATGTTTTCACATGTTCTCACAGGCACCTCTTTGTCCATCTGCATCAGATCTGTGCTAACAGTTTCACCTCTGTCGCTCAAGCTCATACAGGGCTCTTTTCAGTCACCTGGCTTTTGCCATCCTTCAGCCCTCACTACGTATTAACAGAACACTTTTCCATAGGGCCCTTGGAAGATTGCTAACTAGTCTCTGAAGTTTTCAGGTCATGTGACACTGGTCATATCTGGCAATGGCCTGGTTTCCAGGGCACACACCTTCATCACTGACCTCTGACTTTTGCACATAAAATCGAAGGGAATCTTTATTCAGGGGACTGTGGATCTTGGACCACAGAGCACTGTGGTAAGCATCAGCTCCTTCCCTGGTTTTGGTGTTCATAGGCCAAGAAGGGTGAAGCCAGAGAGAGGGACAACAGAAGTATGTTTAGGAGCCAAACATGAGCTAGTGTCCTTGTAGGACTCAGCCCAACATGTACAAACATTGGGAAGGACAGGCTGAGGATGTGCTGGGAGGTGTGTGCAGGGGCAGGGGAGGCAAGTTCTCAGCTGTGCGTGTGTGTTGTGCACTTGGGAGGGAGTCCGCTGCATCCTGCCACACTATACTCCAAGGGTCATGGCACTGTGTGAATTCCATTTGCAAGTCCCCTTTTAAAAGGCCGAACTGGCCTTCCTTAATGGAGAAGAGCCACTCTGAGCTCACAGCAGAGAGAAGGCAGCTCCCCAGGCACATGGGAGACACTGATGTCACCCACTTCACTTCTGCTGTCCTCCATGCCCTGGACCTCCCACCTCCTTTTTTTTTTTTTTTAAGTGTTTTTCTGTTTTCTTTTTTCTTTTTAAGATTTATTTATTTATTTTATGTATATGAGTACACTGTAGCTGTACAGATATGGTTGTGAGCCTTTATGTGGTTGTTGGGAATTGAATTTAGGACCTCTGCTCGCTCCAGTCAACCCTGCTCATTCTAGCTCAAAGATTTATTTATTATTATACATGAGTACACTGTAGCTATCTTCAGACGTACCAGAAGACGGTATCAGGTCTCATTACAGGTGGTTGTAAGCAACCATGTGGTTGCTGGGATTTGAACTCAGGACCTTTGGAAGAGATCTTTGCTCTTACCTGCTGAGCTATCTCGCCAGCCCCCTCCTCCCACCTCCTTTTCTGCCCTGCAGTCACCATATCCTGTGCACATATACTAGAGGCTTCTTATGTATAAGCATCAGTGTGTGAGACTCAGAGTGGTGTATCAAATAGTTGGTCCAGTAAAGCTCTTGGGAGAAAATAAAGTTTACCTTCGCCACTAGGCACACATGACATTTCTGTAAGACATAAAGACCACTGGATGTAGAAAAAGAAGGAGGAGGAAGAGGAGGGGGAGCAGGAGGAGAGAAGGAAGAAGGAAGGAAAAGATGAAAGAGACAATGTGGAATTCAACAAAGATAACATTTCTACTCACTTAAAGTTATTCTTACAAAAACAAAAGAGCCAAAGACTGAGAAAAACATTCTAATGTGTATAGGTACACAAGACATATCAGAATAAATAAATAACCTAATCAAAACACGGTAAGAGCATAAACCAGAATAAAATTAGCTAAAGGCTTGAACAGCCACTCTCCAGACACATAAATAATCTATAAATATATGTAACGTGCAGACATGGCTATAATTACAAAGATTGTGTTGAAAATATGCCAAATGAATGTATAAAAGCAGGAGTTGCCCATATTTCTGGGAGCAGAGTGTCTTAGTTGGTGTCCTACTGCAGTGGTAAAGCACAATGACTAAAAGCAGTGTGGGGGGAGTTGGTTTGCCTTCCTCCCTCATCACACTCCATCACCCAGGGAAGTAAGGGCAGAAACTCAATCAAAACAGAAACCTGGAGGCAGGAGCTGAAGCAGAAACATGGAGGACTCTGCTGCTTACTGACTTGTTCTTCATGATGTCCTCTCTGCTTTCTTATACTACCTATCAGGTAATCTAAGACTACCTGCCCATGGATGGCACTGTCCACCGTGGTCTGGTCACTCCCAAATCAACCTTCAATCAAGAAAATGCTCCCACAGGCTTATCCCAAGCTAGTGTGATGAAGGCATTTTCTCAATTGAGGTTTTCTCTTCCCAGATGATATTAGCTTGTGTTAAGTTGACAACAACAACAATAGAGAAAATGATATAACTACTTGGGACAACTGTTATCAATTAACTTCTGAGAAAACAACTACCTTATGGCCCACAAAGTCTATTTCTAGTTATTTATCTGAAGAAAATAAAAATATGTGACATACCAAGACTCATCCAAGAATGTTCACAAACATCAAAGCAATGAGCCCAAAACAATCTAATTGTTCATCAGTTTTGGAGATAAATGAGCGGACAACAAAACAAACATGTCGATTGATCTGTACTGGGAGAGCGTGTGGCAGCTGTGGGGATGCTGTTAGTGCATGCACTGGTTGTGAATGCATGGACAGTTCATGGTACAGTGATTTATAGAATGATACCAACAGCTTAAATCCTTATATACACAAAGATATAACTGGATCTAGAAAGTACATATAAGAGACATGAGTAATTTTTTGTATGTGATTCTATTTACATAAAGTTGTAGAGATTGCAAAAATAATCTCTAGTTACAGGATTAAAATAATCGTTTCCTCTTGATCATGGTGGTGGGATGCTGAAGGGCCTGAAGAACTGTCTGAAGAGGTGGAAATATTGTTGGTCTTAAGTGGATGTTGGCTATAGAACACACTGGATTAACGTGGTTCTGTGTCACTTCTGGACTAAGATGTCCTTGTTCTACCTGATGGGACCATCAGCCAGGACACACCACATCTGCTTTCCCCACTGGGGGCTGCCTCTGGCTTCAGGGAACTATTCTGTTTGGTCACGTTCCTTACAAAACAAGAGCTGATTAATGATGTTCCAGTATAGAGAGTCCAAGTCTCATGCCTCACTGAGAGTCTCAGAAAGCCACACCATCTCCAAAGCCCCTGTAGTGTTACCCAAGGTCTCATGTGAGGATGCTTCTGTCTCTCCCCAGTTTAGCCTTTGTCTCTTCATATGTGGACCATTCAGAGCACATGTAGGAAACTTTCTGCATATATTTTTTTTTCCAGAAACTAGAACCAGAAGTGGTCCCAAATCATGGGCTTTTAAATGGAATTTTGGAGAAAAATGGGTGGCCACAGGATGGGAATGAAGACTCATCTGTGGAAGGATGGAGAGTGTGACTAGACCATGGCTGTAGGGATTGATGTGTTATGTGTACTGGAGGCAGATGTGGCTGGGACATCAATGACCCACTGAAATGAACGGAAGGAAGTCCTGATTGCAAGGACTTTGGCACTGAGTGGCTGCTGCTGCGTGTAAAGACCCACTGAGGAAAGACAGTGATTGGCTTTGGATGCTCCTCACCATTTTTAGGCAAAATATGAAATGTTTTATAGTGTTGAAGAAATTAATTGTAGCTGAAGGAGAGAGAGTAGTATAAAGAATTTATAGGAGGGACTGGAGAGATGGCTCAGTGGATAAGAACACGTGCTGTTCTCGCAGAACATCCCAGTCCAATAACTAGCACTTTTATCATCCTGCTCACAACCACATGTAATTACAGATCTGGTGGACTAACACCACTGGATTTTGTGGGTACCTGCATTCATGTGCATATAGCCCCACACAGATATGCATGCATACATATAACTTTAAATCATATATTTTATAAAAGATACAGGTATAGAACTCAAAGGATAGTTGTGATAGTCTTCTTTCTGTTGCTGTGACTAAACACCTAAGATGAACAGCTTTAAGGAAGGGAGGGTTTATTTAGGCTCAGTTTCAGAGTTTTAGCCCAGACTGACCTGGCTCTTGTTTGGAGACCTAGCTGTAGCCAGGGAGCATGTGGTGGAGCAGAGCTGCTCACCTTATGGAAACCACAAAGGAGTGGGAGAGGAAGATGAGATGGAGAAGAGGGAAGGATATGAGGAGAGAAGGAGAGAAGGGGGTGGAAGAGTAGAGGGGCAGGAAAGACCCAGGGTTCTATTCTCAGCTCCAAAGGCTTTTCTCCACTGACCTAACCTCCTTCTAAAGAGTTCAACCAGTGAAATCTTCCAATATCTCCCTATAGTGTCATAGGCTAATGATAAAGACTAAAGTCTTTCAAAGTTGGTCCACTCCTCATACTGACAAATCTCCAACTTCAAGGCAAGAACTCTAGCTTGGAATAAAAAGAACTATGAAGATTGTGGTAGTTTACAAAGTAGAGAATTTGGAGAATCTCAAAGTCCTATGTAACTCCAAAGTAACTTGCCTGCAAATGACTCTCTTCTACTAACTATAAAACTGCTGTACCTGTTTGCTTAGTGGTGATATGTAGAAATAGTGAAATAGTGCCGTGTGAGGCAATGTTTGTCTTCACTCTGGATCTCCCTACTTCCCACACCATCCTTCTACAGGCAGTAAGACTGATAACAAAGGAGAAAGTTCCACACAGCCTGACTGCAGAGGTCCTGGGCCTCCCAAGACCTGGCAGGGACTGTTTACAAATGTGTAGGTAGGATTGAAGACCCAGGAGATGGGTGGTGGAGCCCTTGCCCTTGGACACAGCCACTCCAACTCTACCCCCAGCCTGGATCATCATTGCTCAGAAACAACGTGGCTTTGTATCTGCTAGCTCTCCCAGTCTTGTCTGTTTAGAGTAATTGTTCAGTCAGTGTAGCTATGGTCCTGAGACCCCAACCCTGACCCTGATCTGCTGGACCTACCTGCCCAAATTAAAGACTGCACACTGTTTGACCCAACAATACAACAATACAAACTTCCTTCCTGTTTAAAGATAACCCAGATCTGGCTTGTGCATCTTCCAGTTTTTGCTTCAAGGGATATTTGTCAAAATGTGAGAAATTATGTTGTACCCTAACATCAAGTTTGAAGGCAGAGGAAGTAAGTTGTAGGCTAATGATGCATGCAACAACAACAAAAACAAACAAAAAAACTAAAACAAACAAATAAACAAAAAACATTTCTTCCACACAAAACACTGGGCTGTCTGGTTATTTGGAAACAGAACAGAGAATTCTTATGGACAAGCAACACTAGCTATGACTTGTCAGACAATTTTGATGTACCCTTTCGGGTCCAAATGTTTGTCCTTCTATCTAGTCTAATGATAATCTGTGAGGCAAGTTGTATCCCCTCTTATAAAGTAAACAAGACTCAGAGAACTGAAGCGAATGAGACTCAGAGAATGGAGGGGAATGACCTGAAGTGATAAAGCTGGTGAGCGGCAGGCTAAATCCCACTTGGGTCGGCTGATTGTGGTGCCCGTGCAGTTTCTGTCACACAATCCTGCATCCTGGCTGTGGAGCTCTAGAGCTGGAGGGCCTCAGAGACTGCCTGACTGCTAGCCACTGGGCTTAAGAAAAGACATCATTTTTTTTCATGGTTTTGTAGACAGAGTCCGTCATAAAGGGCATTCCTTGAAGACCTTCTGTTTTGAAGTGATAAAAGCAAGATTGAGAAAAGGCTCCCAGGCCCCTGATCTGGTCTCACCCCTGCCCTCGGAGCCAGGAAATGTGATTTCTCCCATCAGCCCTCACTTACAGCGCATGCTCTGCTTCTTGTGTCTGCAACGAATTTTTTTTTTTCCTTAAGAAAAGAAGATAGCGTGGGTTAATTTCCAGTTCTCCACAATTTATCTGTACCGAGCTGGAAGAGTGTTGAGTGGGAAAGGGTTTCATTGTCCACCAGGGCCTCACAGCTCTTCAACACCCACCACTTCTGCCTCATGTCAGGGGAAAGCAAATAAGTTTATTAAATGGCTGTCAAACTGAATGAGCAAGCACCAAGAACACACAGAGGGAGATTGGATTAGAGGCAGAGGACATGCCACGCTAAACAAGAGCACAGATTTATGGCCTCGGCCACGTAGCTTTCAAAATGATGCCCGAGGTAGATTTGAGTACAGGGAGGCCAAGCTGAGAAAGTGCGTAGTGATGAATAGATGGACAGACCAGGGTCAGGCACCTTCCTGTGCCCAGCACTCGGGTCATTTGTTGCTGTTGTTGTTGTTGTTGTTGAATTTTAAAATTATGTGTATATATGTATGTCCAAGTATCTGTGCACGTGAGTGAGTAGAGTATCCACAGAAGCCAAAAGAAGTCAAATTCTCTGGAGCTAGAACCACGGGCAGCTCTGAGCCTCATCCCCTCCCCACCTCCACTCTCTCAGTCAGGAGAGAGCAAGCTCTCTCATCTGCTGAGCCATCTCTCCAGCGGTGCTCAGAGCATTCGGAAGTACATGCGTAATGACCCATGCTTAGAAGACTACTAACTCTTATCCTCACCGGGGTATAAGTGTCCAGGGAACAGACGAGATGACTTTGTGAACGAAGGACTAAAGTCTTTTGTCTCAGGATGCAATTGGAATACCCATTCACCACAGCTATTGGCTCACTGTCGTCACGTGATCCATTGTAGCCAAAGGGAAAGCCGAGATGAGATTGGTTGGGATTCTACCCTTCTCTGGAAGATGCCAAGGTTGACACAGTTGACCTGGAACTACACAGCGCATTTGGTAAGTTAGGGAACCCTGGCCTTCTGCCAGTGAGAAATTGGCATTGCAAGAAGCTGTAAGAGTCTCAACGAGGAGTCCGATGAATGGTGGGGAGGCCAGGATCTATGTCTGTGAACTGTGAGGTGTCTTGTCATGTGCCTAGGCACCAGCGTTGAGTAGTGTGGGCTGCTCTGGGATCCGGGATATCAGATGTCTCATCTGGCAATTAGACTGTCATAGTTCATCCCCTTCCTCCACCACCCGCATAGACAGTAGCTGTCTCAGTGAGCCATTTAGCCACTCCAGCCTGAATGTAACCAAGGAAAATAGATTAGTGAACAACAGCAAAAACTAGAGAGAAGTAGGCTCATTAAATCTGTTTTAGGCATCCGTTGCTGCAAGGGCTAGTGATATCAGGGACGACAGAGCCATTGTGGTGTAGTTCCATAATCACTAACCAGGCACTTGATTGCCACAGAAAACAGTTACCTATAATGAATAAAAGCAGGGGAAGAGCCCAGAAGACTTAAATGGTTCCTTTTGGGGAACTTCAGATCCAGGACTGAACTACAAACGAGAAACCACTGGGGAGAGCACTGCTCAGCAGGTGGGTACTGCTTATGGCGACACTGATAACCGGAAGCGCCGGTGTTATTGATACCATTCAGAGATAAACATGTGTTTTAAATTGTTTATCCTCCACAGAAGCCCTAGATGGTAAGCACTATTATTATTCCCAATTTTCAGATACTAAAATGGAGGCCTGGAAACTCCACACCACTTGTGTTTAAGTTGTATGATTAGTAGATGAGAGATGCCCTACAAGCAAAAGCACTTGGTACCAGAAGCTCCCAGCTTTGAAGGCCAAACATTTCTGGTTCCATCATGCATGCCACCCCTTCTCTCAGATATGAACATATCATTCTTGTATCTGGACCACAGATCTAGAGCTGTGTACCAACTTCCACCTCCCCAACCTCCTTAGGGCCCTCCTTGTTCAACACATTTATTTATATGTGTCCAAGTATAAGCATCTATGCCCATCTCCTGGAAAAGACAGTGGTCACAGACACTTGAAGGGTACATCTGAAATCTGTCCAGGCCCAACAAGGCACCTGTTTGTGGCACCCTACCTATAGCTTCTGAAGAATCCCTGAAGAGATGGGTCACTCTTTTTTTTTTTTTTTTTTGGTTTTTTGAGACAGGGTTTCTCTGTGTACCCCTGGCTGGCCTGGAACTGACTCTGTAGACCAGGCTGGCCTCAAACTCAGAAATCCGTCTGCCTCTGCCTCCCAAGTGCTGGGATTAAAGACGTGCGCCACCATGCCCGGTGAGATTGATCACTCTTGTTCATTCATCTCTTTGATTACTCACTGCAACATAACAAATCACCACACTTATTTTTTTAAAAAGTACACACACACATACACACACAAAACATGGACATGCACACACCCACACCCACAATTTTATATACATATATATATATAATATATATATATTTATAAATACACACACACACACACATACACACACACACACACACACACACATATATATATATATTCTTGGCCTCTGTATAAAGTCTAGGTTATGAAACTAGACTGTACGGTATCAAGAACTTTACAGCCACTGGTGTTGACTTACCAGTGTCATAGCTGCAGGTAAGAATTATGAGATTGCCTGGCTTACTTAGAGACATCAGACTTTATTACTCATAATAATAGCAGTAATTTGAACACAGTAGAGTGTGTTGTTTCCTCTTTTTTATCTCTGTCTTAGGGTTCTATTGCTGCGAACAGATACTATGACCAAGGCAACTCTTTTTTTTTTTTAAACAATTTTTATTAGATATTTTCTTCATTTACAATTCAAATGCTATGCCAAAAGTCCCTTATACCCTACCCCTGCCCTGTTCCCCAACCCACCCACTCCTGCTTCCTGGCCCTGGCTTTCCCCTGTATTGGGGCATATAATCTTTGCAAGACCAAGGGCTTCTCCTCCCAATGATGGCTAATTAGGCCATCTTCTGCTACATATGCAGCTAGAGACACGAGCTCAGGAGGTATTGGTTAGTTCATATTGCTGTTCCTCCTATAGGGTTGCAGACCCCTTCAGCTCCTTGGGTGTTTTCTCTAGCTCCTCTATTGGGGGCCCTGTGTTTCATCCTGTAGATGCCTGTGAGCATCCACTTCTGTATTTGCCAGGCACTGGCATAGCCTCACAAGAGACAGCTATATCAAGGTCATGTCAGCAAAATCTTGCTGGCATATGAAATAGTGTCTGGGTTTGGTGGTTGATTATGGTATGGTTCCCCAGATGGGGCAGTCTCTACATAGTCCTTCCTTCCGTCTCAGCTCCAAACGTTGTCTTTGTAACTCCTTACATGGGTATTTTGTTCCCCATTCTAAGGAGGGACGAAGTATCCACACTTTGGTCTTCCTTCTTGAGTTTCTTTCATGTGTTTTGCAACTTGTATCTTGGGTATTCTAAGTTTCTGGGCTAATATCCACTTATCAGTGAGTGCATATCATGTGAGTTCTTTTGTGATTGGGTTACCTCACTCAGGATGATGCCCTCCAGATCCATCCATTTGCCTAAAAATTTCATAAATTCATTGTTTTTAATAGCTGAGTAGTACTCCATTGTGTAAATGTACCACATTTTCTGTATCTATTCCTCTTTGAGGGACATCTGGGTTCTTTCTAACTTCTGGCTCTTATAAATAAAATTGCTATGAACATACTGAAGCATGTGTCCTTATTACCAGTTGGAACATCTTCTGGGTATATGCCCAGGAGAGGTATTGCTAGATCCTCCGATAGTACTATGTCCAATTTTCTGAGGAACCGCCAGACTGATTTCCAGAGTGGTTGTACAAGCTTGCAATCCCACAAGCAATGGAGGAGTGTTCCTCTTTCTTCACATCCTCACCAGCATCTGCTGTCATCTGAAATTCTAATCTTAGCCATTCTGACTGGTGTGAGATGGAATCTCAGGGTTGTTTTGATTTGCATTTCCCTGATGATTAAGGGTGTTGAACATTTTTTTCAGGTGCTTCTCAGCCATTTGGTATTCCTCAGTTGAGAATTCTTTGTTTAGCTCTGTGCCCCATTTTAAGGGGGTTATTTTATTTTCTGGAATCCAGCTTCTTGAGTTCTTTGTACATATTGGAAATTAGTCCCCTATCGGATTTAGGAAATCCTTTCCCAATCTGTTGGTGGCCTTTTTGTTTTATTGACAGTGTCTTTTACCTTAGAGAAGCTTTGCAATTTTATGAAGTCCCATTTGTCGATTCTCGATCTTACAGCACAAGCCATTGCTGTTCTGTTCAGGAATTTTCCCCCTGTGCCCATATCTTTGAGGCTTTCCCCACTTTCTCCTCTATAAGTTTCAGAGTCTCTGGTTTTATGTGGAGTTCCTTGATCCACTTAGACTTGAGCTTTGTACAAGGAGTTAAGAATGGATCAATTCGCATTCTTCTACATGATAACCACCAGTTAAGCCAGCACCATTTGTTGAACCAAGGCAACTCTTATAAAGGCAAATAGTTCATTGGGGCTGGTTTACAGTTTCAGTGGTTCAGTCCATTATCATCATGGCAGGAAGCATGGCAGCATGCAGGCAGATATGGTTCTAAAGAAGAAGCTAAGAGTTCTATATCTTGATCCAAAGGCTGCCAGGAGGAGGCTCTTTCCAGAACTTTCTGGGCAGAACCTGATCACCAGCAGACCTCAAAGCCCACCTACACAGTGACACACTTTCTCCAACAAGGCTACACCTAATCCAACAATCCCACTGCTTTTAATAGTGCCACTTTCCATCTGCCAAGCATATTCAAACCACCACAACCTCCTTCTCTCCTTTCCATTTTCCTCCACTCTCTTTCCTTCCTCTCTTCTTTGTTTCCCCTCCCCTCCCCACCCTTTCTCTTCCCTTGTTTATGGTGCTGGGATGAAACTCAGAACTTAACACAGAAAAGGCAAGCACTCCATCTCTGCAACTCTTGGGGTTTGACTGTTCCTTCAGATGTGATAAAAAGAAAGCAACACCTGTATGCACGCCTCGGGGATGACACAGCAAGAAAGGAACCTTGAAATTTGGGGGTACAAATCCTTTACATTATTAAGAAGTGAGCACACTAGCTATATACCAGAAGAGTACATTCTTCATTAAACAGGAGCTAACCTCCTAAACTGTAAGCAAACCTGCTTTTTGCTTCAGAAGTACGATCTCTGATCTCTGTTCTTTGATGTTGACACTATCAGCATCTTTTCAATGATAATTCAGAGCAGAGGCAATCAGTGGCCTTTGCTCATAAGGTGGGCAGAAATGTGAGAGGCAGGTGGAGAACTGTTTCACACGTTGATAGTTTTGTTCCCCAAATGTCTAAAGTCAAAGCTTGGACAACTCACATGGTAGCTGAGGTTGGAATTGGTTTCTTTATTTGTATATCTGGTGGTGAGGCAGACCTAAAGGCTGTGCTCTCCTGTACAGTCACTTGGAACCACCTTTCTGCGATTCTTACACCAGCAGGATAGTCAAGAGTTCACATATAAAAACAACTAAACTCAAGGAGACTGAGTCCTGCAGCACACTCAGCCTCTTCTGCTGGCAGCCAGATTGTAAACAGAAAGGGATTAGACTTAGCCTCTTGCTGTGGTACAACAGCTAGGTCAAAGGTCATACGAGAGAAGATCAAGGGAACAAAGTAGGGTGATGCTATTTGGAAAGCATGTTCATGGAGGGCAGGACTGACTAAGTTTGTTGTCAAAGTATGCATACAAAGAATCACCGTGCATAGGCTGACATTGGATAGTGTGGTGGGAGCTGAGACTGGGCCAGAGATGGCTCGGCAAGTAAGAGAGCTCTCCACCAAGCCGGATGACTCAGGTTCAATTCCTGGAACCAGCATGGTGAAAGGAGAGCAAGTTGTTCTCTAATTACATACATGACCAGAAAATGAGATATATTTCAATAGAAAGATTTTAAAGTTAAGCTACACATAGGGCTGTGTTGTAGGGCTGTGCTTCCAACTCATATGAAACTGCTGTGTGGTAAACTTGGGCAGTTCACTCACCTGTTTGAACCTCCATGTCCTTGTTGCCTTGGAAAAGCATCTGAAACACAGAAATGTGTCCTTGTCACTTCACAGACAACACGGAATGAGCGTCTTGGTCTTGAGGTGTACCTGACTGATGTGAGACTATCCAGGATGTGTAACATCTATCTGCACTGGAGTCTCTTCTTGTTCTCAGGGTAGATGTGACCAGTCTTTTACCTCTTGTAACTGAGGGGCCCAGGACGAGTCATGGGAACATTTAGATTTATGTCTTCTAAGGCTTAGACAACAAAGGAACTCAAGGTGTGTTAAACTGCTTCTGATAGAAAGGAGGTGGACCTGGAAGGAATCAGGAGGAAGAGGGGGATTAATAAGATTAAAACTTATTATATCAGATTTGCAAAAACTTAATAAAATATTATTTTAAAAAGTCTGGGTATAGTAGCCTGAGCTGGCATTTGTGTTCTCTTAGTGTCTGTATAACATCTTTCCAGGATCTTCTGGCTTTCATAGTCTCTGATGAGAAGTCTGGAGTAATTCTAATAGACCTGCCTTTATTGATCTTTTTCCCTTGCTGTTTTTAATATTTTGTCTTTATTTAGTGTATTTGTTGTTCTGATTGTTACGTATCAGGAGGAATTTCTTTTCTGGTCCAGTCTATTTGGAGTTCTGTAGGCTTCTTGTATGTTCATGGGCATCTCTTTCTTTATGTATGGAAAGTTTTCTTCTATAATTTTGTTGAAGATATTTGCTGGCCTTTTAAGTTGAAAATCTTCATTCTCATCTACCCCTATCATCCATACGTAGGTTTGGTCTTCTCATTGTGTCCTGGATTTTCTGGATGTTTTGAGTTAGGATCTTTTTGCATTTTCTTTTATTGTTGTGTCCATGTTCCCTATAGAAATTTTTGCACCTGAGATTCTCTCTTCAATCTCTTGTATTCTGTTGCTGATGCTCACATCTATGGTTCCTGATTTCTTTCCTAGGGTTTCTATCTCCAGAGTTGTCTCCCTTTGGGTTTTCTTTATGGTTTCTATTTCCCTTTTTAGATTCTGGATGGTTTTGTTCAATTCCATCTTCGAGGATGTGGAGAAAGAGGAACACTTGTTAGTGGGATTGCAAGCTGGTACAACCACTCTGAAAATCAGTCTGGCGGTTCCTCAGAAAATTGGACATATAGTACTACCGGAGGATCCTGCAATACCTCTCCTGGGCATATATCCAGAAGATGTTCCAACTGGTAATAAGGACGCATGCTCTACTATGTTCATAGCAGCCTTATTTATAATAGCCAGAAGCTGGAAAGAACCCAGGTGTCCCTCAACAGAGTAATGGATACAGAAAATATGGTACATTTACACAATGGAGTACTACTCAGCTATTAAAAAGAATGAATTGATGAAATTCCTAGGAAAATGGATGGACCTGGAGGGTATCATCCTGAGTGAGGTAACCCAATCACAAAAGAACTCACATGATATGTACTCACTGATAAGTGGATATTAGCCCAGAAACTTAGAATACCCAAGATACAAGTTGCAAAACACATGAAACTCAAGAAGAACAAAGACCAAAGTGTGGTCACTTTGCCCCTTCTTAGAATTGGGAACAAAACACCCATGGAAGGAGTTACAGAGACAAAGTTTGGAGCTGAGACAAAAGGATGGACCATCTAGAGACTGCCATATCCCGGGGATCCATCCCATAATGAGCCTCCAAACGTAGACACCATTGCATATGCCAGCAAGATTTTGCTGAAAGGACCCTGATATAGCTGTCTCTTGTGAGGCTATGCCGGTGCCTGGCAAATACGGAAGTGGATGCTCACATTCATCTATTGGATAGAACACAGGGCCCCCAATGGAGGAGCTAGAGAAAGTACCCAAGGAGCTAAAGGGGTCTGCAACCCTATTGGTGGAACAACAATATGAACTAACCAGTACCCCAGAGCTCATGTCTCTAGCTGCATATGTAGCAGTCGACAATCATTGGGAAGAGAGTCCCCTTGGTCTTGCAAACTTTATATGCCTCAGTATAGGGGAACACCAGGGCCAAGAAGTGGGAGTGGGTGGGTAGGGGAGTGGGTGGGGGTGGGTATGGGGGACTTTTGGAATAGCATTTGAAATGTAAAATAAAAAAAATACCTAATAAAAAATCTGGGAACAGTAAAAAAAAAAAAAAGTCTCCTGGGCTTTTTCTAATCATGGGACTCTTTGACCTAGTAAAAAGGAAATGAGGAAACTGGATTGGAGGGTAGAAGAGACAAGAAGATTGTGAAGGGAGAAGTAAAGAGCAAAAGAGACAATGAGCCCTGAAGGGCTGAACCATATCTTCCTGGCAACTATAACGTGACGGCTACAAAGGAATTCAGGAATGGAAGCACACTGCCTTCTGTGTGCTTCTGGGAACTAACTGGCAATATAGAAACAAGAGCCTGAAATATAGAGATGTGAAGCAAACTGCCTAGGAGTTGGTATCCAGAAGGGACAGAGCAAGTCAGAATCTAAGGGCTGCTTGGCTCCCAAGCCCACTTCCTCCACGGTTGCATTTCCTCTCCTTTCTACCTTAGGGTGGAGGGAGGACAGGTACAAAGTGGGAGAGATAGGCTGGGGTAGAAGCAAAAGTAAGAAAGGCTGTCCCAGATTGGCTCCTGAAAACTGACTACCATGAGATATTCTGCTGTGCTCTGGAGTAAGGCTGACAGAGGAAGAAGGAAGGACAGACAGAGGGAACACTCAAGCCCTGTTCACTCATGCTACAGTAGGTACACTAGGTATGAATGTTTATAGCTATTACACTTTTAGAGACCAAGAATGATCTGTTCAGGGCAACACACTCTCCTGAGTCTGTTCTCAAGCCCCTCTTTCTGATACACACCAAGACACTCTGTCGAGAAATTAGTTGCTGTATGCTTTTTGGGTACAAAACACTTGTCTGCCTCTGGGGTTGATGATTAATCAGGACAGGTCACTGCCCTGAATCCAATCTGTTTGACTTTAAAATATTTCTGTGCAGATTTTAAGGAGTACTAGGAAAACATCCAGGTTCATTGGGACCGGATTGGTCAGAGAATGCTTCTTCGAGGAAGAGACAGCTTAGTAAACTCTTGAAGAACAGTAGGTGAAAAGTGAAGGAGAGACTGGTACAGGAGCATGAGTTTGTGTCTGCCATAAGAGCACATGCTACATCTTCCTATTTACTTGCCTCTGTGAGTTAGAATGCCTTTAGTTTTGAGTTGCATACAACCCAAGTCAACAGCTTTCAACAAGAAATGGACAACTATTATACATGGCAATGAGAAGAGGCCATACTTAAAGAAAGGGCAAAGACATTTAAAATCTTGAGATAAACTGAAGCTTGATGGGTTTTTTTGTTTGTTTTTAAAGATTTATTTATTTATTTATTTATTTATTTATTTATTTATTTATTATATGTAAGTACACTGTAGCTGTCTTCAGACACTCCAGAAGAGGGCGTCAGATCTTGTTACGGATGGTTGTGAGCCACTATGTGGTTGCTGGGATTATAACTCCAGACCTTCGGAAGAGCAGTTGGGTACTCTTACCCACTGAGCCATCTCACCAGCCTGAAGCTTGATGTTTTAGAAAGTAAAATGACAGATGCTCTAGTTTTAGGATGCTGTCATAGCCCAATGAATCCATCATGAATTGAAAATACTATGAACTGAGGTTGAATTCAGTCCAGTTAAACTATTGGCTGTCCTGAGTAAGCCACACAGCCCTCTGTTTTCATTGTTCCTGGTGGCTCCTAATTGTTACTCAGCATGGAAAGAACATCTTGCTACCTATCAACGGCACAAGAAACAGTCAGAACTCAAAAATTAGTTTCTAGCGGAGTATGGTGCCCCACACCTGTAATCTCAGCACTTGAGACATGGAAGCAGAAGAATCATGCGTTCAAAATTGTCCTCCCTGCACAGCCAGTTTGAGGCCAGACTCAACTACATGAGGCCAAGCCTAAAAACCTTGTTGAATGGGCTTTAGTTTTACGATATCACTAACCCCATCCTGTCAAGAATAGCCTGTGAGAAAAATGGGCAAAATTCATTAACCACTAAAGAAAACCAGCAGAAAATACTTCTAGCATGAAGAAAATTGGACTCTGTGGACTGAAAGTTTCACAAACAACAAGGTTTTACAAAAAACAAAGAATCACTATTTTTTATATAAACTTTAATTTAAAAAAGAATCTGGGGAGAAAGATGACTAGTTTTACAATCTTCTCACCAAAATTGGACAAGGAAAATACCAAGAAATAATTATAGATCAACAATGGACAGACAGGAATTTGTAAAACTAAAATGCTTTTATATAGATAAGGAGACAATCAAGTGAAGAAGGAACCCACAGAATTATAGAGAATTCTTGCTAGATCTATATTTGACTGAACATTATTATTAAAAACTCAAAGAGCAAATAGTCAAGGAAGCAAATGACACAGTTGAAAAAAATAACCAGGGATCTAAACAGAGTTCTTAATAGAAGAAATAAAAATGGATAAGAACTACTCCGCAAAGTGTTCATCGTCAATTAGAGAATGCATGCAAAGACAACTCTGAGGGTACATCTCACCCCAGGTAGAATGGCCAAGAGCTAAAAACCCATAAAAAATAAAATGCCAAGGAACATGTGGGTAAAGGGGCCCCTCATGCACTGTTGGTAGGTCTGCAAACTGGCAGAGCCACTCTGAAAATCCATGTAGAAATTTCTCAAAAGGCTAACAATAAAATTTACCATATGATCCAGAGGTACCACTCCTTGGCATATGCCCAAAAGACTCTTCGTTCGTCTTCACAGATACTTGCTGAACCATCTTCATTATCACCCTGTCCTCAGTAGGAAATGGAAACAACCTAAATGCTCTTAAACTGATGATTGCATAGTGAAAATGTGGAGCATATTCACAATGGAATATTCAGTTGTAAAGAAAAATGACCCCTGATTCTTACACTTGACTGACATCTTGGCAGTGTCTCTGTCTCTCTGTCCTACACTTCTCAGGCTGAGACCTTCTCCTCACAGCAATGGTAATTCTCCTTTTCCCTTCATTCCTTTCCTGGAAACCTCAAAGTCCTGCCTTTGTTTCCCTACTCAGCCTTTAGCTGCTGGCAACTTTACCAATTAGAACCAGCTGGGTGCAGGGACCATCTGCTTCTCACATGCAGACGTGTGAATTCTTGTGTAATTTTGGAACCCAATTAACATAATATAAGCAATAAACCAAATCCAAAACACTCCCCCACCCCCCTACTTCAGCAATGGTCCCTAGTTCTAGTGGTTACTCCAGGATATATACTCACCTCTGAAGATTTGGAACTAGAAGCCTCCAATGAGAGAGAACATGGGATGTTTGTCTTTTGGGGTCTGGGTTTGTTCACTCAATATGATCTTCTCTGGTTTCATCTATTTCCCTACTAAGTTCGTGATCTCATTTTTATTTACAGCTGAATAGTATTCTATTGTCTCTATGTATCACACTTTCATTATCTATTCTTCATCTGAAGGACATTTGGATTGTCTCTGTCTCCTAACTATTGTGATTAAAACAGCAACGACTGAACAACTATTTATGGAGAAGGATGTCAAATTGTGTGTTGCTTTGACGCTGTTTTTAAATTCTTTATATATCCTGAATATTAATCCTTTGTCAGATGTATTGCTGGCAAAGATTCTCCTGCTGTGAGCTTCCTTTTCACCCAACTGATTGTTCTTTCAAGCCAGGATATCTCTGTGTAGCCCTCGCTGACCTGGCTGTCTCATGGAGGTAACTTCTCAGTTGATAGTCTCTCTTTTCCAATGTCTAAATTTGTGTCAAACTGGTAAAACCTAAGCAGCCTTCATGGTAATCTCTGTGCCACTGTCTGCCTCTATGTCTCTGTGTCTCTGTCTGACTCTCTCTCTCTCTCTCTCTCTCTCTCTCTCTCTCTCTCTCTCTCTCTCTCTGTGTGTGTGTATGTGTGTGTATGGATTTGGTTGTATCCTCCTAAAGGTCACATACTGATTTCCTAGCCCTAGGTACTTCAGAATGGTACTGTAGGCATAAATTTTTCTCAACCTACTTTAATACCCATTCAACCGACACTCTAACCCTCCTCAAGCAGGCCTCAGCAACGAAATATAAGATGAACCAATACATGCATGCTGTCAGCAAACAATAGCGAGGCAGAGTGAAGTGAACCACTGCTCAAGCTGTGTGTGTGTGTGTGTGTGTGTGTGTGTGTGTGTGCTTCTGAACATCATGTGTCCTTTCATGTGCTTGCTATAAACATCCTTTTACTTGTGTCTACCTCAGGAAAACATTCTTTCACATGTCTGCTTTAGCAAAATATTCCGTGTGCCTCAGCAAAACATCATTTGATACAACTGACTTTCCAACAAAATCAGAAGTTTCCACTTCATAGTACCCTCTTTGGAAATAGGATCACAGTAAATGTAAAATAAGGGTTTTCACTTAGGTGGGCCTCATCCAATAAAATGAATGGAAAAAAAAAAAACTGTAGCAGACTGTTCTACCAGTCTCTTGTTTTGGGACTTTTAGATTGCAGAACTGTGAGACATTGTGTATTTGTTGTTTAAACCACCTACTTTTTATTTTTATTCTAGGAGCTCTATCCAATGAATCCACCCCACACATCAGCATTCTCCCTATATGTATGTACATAGAGCTATGTTCACAGGATTGCATCACAGATGTGTGTGTACACTAAAGTACAGTAACAACAAAATTCTGGGTATTCATCAATGTCTCACCAGCCCCAGTTTGACTTATTTGAGGGTTGGCTCAGTGGCTAAGGTTGCTTGCTCATACAAACATGAGGACTGGAGTTCAGGTGGCAGTCTCAGGAACAAGGCTTTCCCATAATGCTTGTGCTTACAGCTCTAAGATACCCACCACTTTCTTCTGGCCTCCATTGGCATAGAGCATACATGATGCACACACACACACAGACACACACACTCATCACATACACATATACACACACACAAATAAATGAGCCAAATATGTTTTAGAAACATAAAACATTTAAAACTCTCTAAAATATCCAAACCATTTGACGTTACAATATGCATATATTTTAAATACAGCAAGAAAATACATCAAGGACACATCACGCATGTTTATAATCACTGGACAGTTTTAATGGCAAAACAAATAAGATACAAAAACTATGATTAGTTTTTTCCTAAGTATATACTAGTGTAACCTAAATGTATGCTATTCAGCATTAATGATGATTGGCATCAAGAAACTCATTTCTGTTTTTAAAAGGAAGTAGACAAGCTATTGCTGCTTTGCATATTTATGCTGGTGCTTATGTTTATGTATATGTAGTAGTAGTAGACAGTGGAGCCTGTTTAGAACATTGGCCATAGACAACTCTAACAATTACTGTGAGGGAAGACCCCTGTGTCTCCTAGACAATAAAACAAGAGAGCTGCCCCTCCCTCCATCAGTAGGATAGGGAGAATGACTCCCTTAGTTTGCCTCAGATGGGTTCTTTGGCCTGGCAGAGACGGCCTGCACGGACAAGGAGTTCAAGTTAAACCAATTTATTTGGGTTGGATTTTAAATATTTTATAACTTAAACATTTTAAAGAACTTAGAGCTGGGGGTTTCAATTCAAAACAGCAACCAGAAACTTCAAAAGCCAACTAATAAACTTAATGTGCAAGATCGCAATGAAGAAAACCAGAACACCTACCAGGGAGCTTAAAAGAAGACTGTTAAAATGCAATTGTATGCTGACGCTCCATACATGAAATAGATGCTAATGTTTGTTGAGCAAACAGATAACAGGCTCCATTTATCAAGCCCTATGCCAAACGCCCAGCGAAGCTTCATTCCGTGCACATGGTCTCATTCCATCTTCAAACACAGCAGAGGAGGAGGGATTACCATAACTTTTGCTTTGTAAGGGTATCATCTAAGACTGAGATTTTTCTCTGTTTAGCATCTGGAGTGAGACTTTGACGGAAGAATGCCTAGCCTAAGAATGCAGGCCTGGCCTTAGAAGCTAGGCTCCTTGCTGCATTTACATGGGGTGCAGCCCTGGAGCCCTGGTCTTCAATACCACATTACTTTCCAGGACTACAGAATTAGTCTTGCTAATCTGGCAACTATACAGCTCCACACTCAAGCACACTTGGGTGGCTCCTACTCCTGTATTCTCTTCTGCTTCATTTTGATTGTGGTTTTTAAGTTATGACTTTGTCTTGACACTAAGCATCATGGAGATGTTAAAAAGAAACAAGATGAAGGTGGTCCCAGGGGCAGACGATGTGGGCGCCACACTTCATCAGGAACATAGTCTTTGTGGTCTCTGTAGTAAGTGGACAAGCAAGTCTAGAATCCAATACTTCAGATTTAAACCCCAGCACCTCCCCTCAGGTGTGTGTTGACCTAGGAAGTTCTTGAGTTTCAGTTTCTTTACCTAAAATTGAGTTGCCCAGGCTGACTGAGGTAGTGAGGTAGTGCACGAGCATCACATGATACAAGCACAAACTACATCCTACCTATGCTGACTTTGTTTTTGTAGCCATTGTTACGGTCACTCTCAAAACCCAGAGGCCATCTTCAGCATCTTGGGGACTGAATCTTTCTGCTGCTCTGGCCCAGCTAACCAAGTTCCCCTCAGAGGAGCCGACTCCTTGCTCATTTTCTGAGACTCATGATAGACCACAGCCCTGAGAGATGCTTGGACCATCAGCCCCTTGTACAGATCTCACAATTGAGTTGTTTGTGGAAGGCTGAATGAGAGACTGATGACTCGAGATAAGATAGGAAATCAGCGCAGCCTCGCCACTGCAGACTTCTGGTCTACTTGTAGAATGGGTCTTGTCATTTATTTGACAGTCCCCAGGATCTCACGGGGCAGGGGGGCAGGGGGGATGAATCAAGCCAAGCACTCAGCAGCCTGTTCCTGATAGGCTTAAGTGTGGAGTTAGCTGTTCGTGGGGTCCCAGGACAAGGATGAACTTTTCAACATCGTGGCTGTCCCCAATCTCTTGTCATTCATCCCAGTCAATGCTAGTTAAGAGTCTACGCTGAGAGAAGAGGTTCAGGTGAACTTCCTCTTCAGGACCCCAACACGTTTCCTATTCAGTTAATTTGGTCCAGCTCCAAAACTTTATCTGAAACAAGAATGTGCATTCTGTGCTGCCAGCCTGCAGCTGTCCTCCACCCTCTGTATGTTACAAAGGCAGGAGGACATTTTCTAGTGAGACCATGTGCAGAGGCAGACGTGCCTACACTCTCATTTCTTTCCTCATCTTGCTACCGATTCTATAGGATCATGACAGACTGGCGAGATGGCATGTATAAAATAATTGGGAATGGCAGCTAGAAACATGGAAGAGTTAGTAAAGCACTGGTAAGCATGAGGATCTGAGTTCAACCCTTAGATGGAATAATATAAGTAAGTTAAAAAGCTGGCCATGGTGGTGAACATTTATAATTGCAGGGCTGGGAAGGTAGTGAGGCAGATCCCTGGGTGATGGCTGGCCAGCTACCCTAGCCTACCTGGTGAGACCCAAGCCAGTAAGAGACATGGTCACAAAAAAATTAGGTGGATGGTGTCCACTGAGGAATGACACCCAAGGTTTCTCTTCGGCCTCCAAATGCATGCAGTTGTACATATGTGCACACATATACACAAATAACATATTCACAATCTTGAGAGCCTCATTAAATGATTTCCAAGAAGCAAATGGCATAGGACAAAGGCCCCTTTATCACTTGACTTGGTTTATATGGAACGCTTTCATGCATTAGGTGACTTTAGAATTCGGTTGTTCCAAACCTCAGTGATGATAGGAAGGGACCATTTAGTCATGGTAGGGGAACGCTTCTGCCAGGTATCACCAAGGTCTCTCCTAAACCTTCCTCTAACTTGATGGCTGCTTAGCAGTGAATGCATCCCCTACATTTCAGTTCTAGCTAGTCTGGCTTTCCTTTGTATCCTCAGTGGTCAGAACAGGAGCTGGCACACAACTGGCCATGTCATGGATACCTGCAGAAAGCGGAACTGAAATGATGGAACAGAATCAAGCAGAGTGGGAACCCACAGAGTCACTGTGCAACCACAGCAGCTACTTACACAGGGTCACTGTGCAAATGTGGCAGCTACTTACAGGCTGAGAGCTGAACAACAAGGTCTTTCTGTAAGTATCCTGTTCCTTTCCCTTAGTCCCACTGCACATGCACCCCTTGTCCTTTATGTCCCCTTTCTCCTCAACACCCCCCCTCCCTCACAGTCCAACGGAGTCCTCTTTGTCTCTTAAGAGAATATAAAGGCAGTGGCACCCATAGGTCATGGTAAGAAAACCAGGGTAAGTACAGAGGCATTGTGGATGAGATCCACTGGGTGTGGACGACAGAGGCTTCTTCCGGTAAAAGGGTCACGGTAGCAGAGTAGGGCAGGAGAGCACACCTGAGATGCAAGCTTACAGATGAAGGGTAAACAATAGTTACAGTCATATGAGGAGAAGCAGAGAGAAAGGATGTGGCAGAAAGGCTGCTGGGAAGGGCCAACAAGTCAGAGCATGAACAGCAAGGTGGCACTCTGGCCAGGTGTCTCTCCAGCTGTGCTGTGCACAAGGACCACCTAAGCTTCTTGCTGCAATCAGATTCAGCTGTAGCAGATCTGAGGAGACAAGTTCCTACTGAGCTCTCAGGTAACCAGATGGTCCTGGTTTGGGACTCACACTTTGGCGAGCAACGTTGCAAAAAGAACCTCCAAAGGTTCAGGTGGTTGAGTGCTTGGCTAGAATGCACAAAGGCCCCGATTCCTTCAGAAACTGAAAAAAAAATGTGAATAGGAAAACTTGACAGAAGGAGGGGCTCTGCTCATTTCAGTGGTCAAAGGGGTCCTTTTGCCACAAGTCTTCTCATCTTAGATACCTGGAGACCACCCCCCTCCCCCGGCTGATAGCAAGTAAGAATCCCTAAAAACTCAGTTTTAAACCTCTGACTGGGCCTCTCAGAGCATCAGTCCTAGTAGCAATAACAAGATATTCCAGAGAACATTTAAGCTCACCAAATTAAATTTCTCTAGCTGTTGTGCCTCTTCAGGAGATGCAGAAATGTGTCTACAAATGTCTTACCTCTCGCCTGCCTCACCAAAGCACACACCAACACCACTAGACACACCCTGAAGAACCTACAGTAAGCACACCACAGTGCAGTTAGCCTATGACAGAGTAGATATTTGGTGTTTGCTGAATTAAGTAACAAGAAGTTTGACTTTCTGACTGCTTTGACAAATCAAATGTGACTCTCTAAAGAAAACAGATTTCAAGTGTGGGGAGCGTAGGTGGATGAGAGGAAAAAGGAAGCCATCTTGCAGCTCACGGAAGGAAATGTAAAACTGGTTGCCCATAGTGTGAGGTGCACACGAGTGGATTTTCCTTTCCATTAAAAATCACAGCAAAGGAGACACAGAGAAGTCCCTCACTGGAAAGTATCTTAAGCCTCCCCTATATCCCAGAGGACAAATATCTGGCTTGAAGAGTCATTTCTCCCCACTCCTGTGTCTGTGGTAGACACATCTAATCAATCACAGCCCTTTCCCTGATAAGCCCAGATGTGACTTTAGAAATCCTCAGGTTTGAATGAGGTGTTGGGTAACTCAGCCCGTCCACTGGTGAACCCTCGTGCCTGACAGGATTTGGCATGAATACATGGACATACACTTTCCAGATTATCACTTGCTCTGTAGCTGTCTTGTAAAATGCACACCCAAGGTTCCTTTGTGCCCTGTGCATTGCAGCTCAGCCTGTACTGAATTGCCGTAGGGAGGAGAGGCAGCATGCTTGTATACACGTGGAGCAAGGCCTAGGAAGCAAGCTTCACACTCCCATGCCAATGACAGCTTCTAACTCATCTGCCATTTACTAACAAAGCATTTTTAAGAATCAGGCATTGATTCGCTCTCTGTTTATATCCATACCATATTCCTCTCATAAATACTGCTTGGTACGAGAGAGATGTGTGCTGAGTCACATATCTTAAGGTGGTGTGGAAGTATAGTTTTCTGCCTAACTTCATGACTTCAATTATATTGAGCACTCTCTGCAAGCAGCCTCACCTTTAAGCAGTCACTAGGCATGATAGGAACTTTGTCTGGAAGCCCTTCTAGAAGGTCTGTAAGCAACCACACTGATTTCTCTATCATCCAGGCTCTCTGCCACCAGTCAGTGGTTCTGTTGAACATTCAGTACACATTCAGTCAGTCATGGTGAGCTGAGGTCCTTGTTTCTGAAGTTTGTGACTGTCAGCTTACAAAGGGAGTCATCATCCCCAAAGATGCTGAAAGATTGTCACTTAGCTTTTCCCACTGCTGCCAAATATAAGCAAGACATGGAAGGGCCTTTGAGGTTCTCATTCTTCCAAACTTCCTCTGCATGCCTCTAAACCCCCTGAGTAAAAAGGCCTGCTGAGTTGACAGGTGCCACGCCCCCCTCCACAAAGGAAGAGGAAATTCTTTTCAGTCTCCATCCACTTAGGGATGTCTTGTGATAAAGCAAGTACTGGCAGGCAGCGTTAGGGTAGCACCCATCCCTGTCTCACCCTCCTCACCTCATCCCTGCCTTCATCCCCAGAAAAAGTAGCTTCAGTACTATAGCCAGTCCAGCCATGACGGTGAGCCAAGGGACCAACCTAGGCACTGCATATCACTGCCTTGGAATTATCCCTGTTGTCGCCTCTACCAGTTCTAGCTGGCCCCAGAAAGTGACAGCTACCAAAGCACTCCCATTCTGTGTCATGGCTTAATTATCATGTCAATGTGCATTCATTAGCATGGCAGCTGTCATTGTAAATGGGGGAGCCAGGGGCTCCCAGAGCCCCTGGGGTCAGCCTAATTGATGTAATGAACAGAATACTGTATTTACTCAACAATGGTTGGGGTTTCTCTCCTGACCCGGGGAGGGCATCAGGGCTTACCCAATCGATAGCAGCTGAATTTTCATCAGCAGAGATGGGACATGATCCCTGGGCCTGACCCCTCCAGGCCAGCCAAGAGAGCTGCAGGTGTGCTGTTACAATAAGAGACTGTGCATATCTAAGTCGCCCAGGGACAGACAACAGCACTGAATCTCTGAATCACTGAATCTCTGAAATATATTCATTAATCTATGGTAAGTATAAAGCTAGTTTCTACTTACCCCTGGTTTCAATAAAGTCATATAACTTTAACCATGTGCATTGCTGGGACTCTCTTCCGGCTGGATCATAGTTTGAAACAACTGAGTGTTAAATGTGCAGTGAACACTGACTGCCATATGCTGCTCTAAACAGTGTATTAGGGCACTTAATTCTTCCAGCTTCCAGTCTTCTTCCAATTAACTATTGCTATATCACCAATTGCTCTCAGTGTCTAAAACCAATCCCTTCTTGCTAGTGTTTCTCACAATTCTGAGGGTTTGGTACTAGAATAATATTTCTCTTTGCTCTATAAAGTCTGGAGACAACAGTCATGATGATTCCTAGGGCTAGCACAGCTGGAAGCTGCCTCTCCCCAAACACACAGCCTCAAGTCTAACTTAGACTTCAATGCCATAAGGTGGCTTCAGGCAGTTTAATTTTGTGGCACTTTAAGGCTTCACAAAACAAAACAAAACAAAACAAAAGCTGATCACTCCTTGAAGACTATATATGGAATAGTGAGATACATTGGAGATGCACCCTGACACAGTTTGCAGCCAATTGGAAGTCTTTATTACAGCTGGCCATGACAGGGTCCAGAGCTTGGGGTTTTTGAAGGTTAAAAACCACATCCTGGCATCTCAGCAGCTGCCTGCAGAGTTGAGGGGAGCGTCATAGAAGCAAGCCGGTTAACAGAAGCTAAGATAAGCAGTTAGTTGGAATGGGTTTTATAAAAGCAGGCAGCTTAACAGAAATTGAGATAAGTTAGATGGGACATTCTGACCTCAGGTCCTAGAATAGAGTTTGGAAATTTTCCATGGGATTCTCCATCAAGAAGATCAAATTCTAGTTAAATCTCAAATGATCTTAACAAGAATACAAGATGGTGGAACCTCTGCACTGTCCTGCTGGGCCACACAGTGATACTTGCCTAGACCTGTTTGGTAAAATCGATCCTAACCCAGTTCATATTTAAGGAGTCAGAGAGAATTGGGGCCTCTTGAATAGAGAAGTATTGGAGACTTTGAAGATATCTCTGATGCACAACAGGCACTAGGGTTGTTCACATATACATACCAAGGCCCCAGGGAACAAATGTGGACTGGCTGGCATTGCTCAATTGGAGAGCATGGTGTACTATGCTTTGGACTCACATAGCCTAGCTCTTGAACACTTAACTGCTTACCTTGAATAATTTGTTTTCTTCTTAGACTTATATAATATGAGAGTCTTAGTCCATGTTCTTCAAAACTCTCTTATAAGTGCCTCAACTTCTGTAAGCCTTTGATTTCCTGCCTTGAAGCAGTGGTGGAAACCTTCCTTGGACATGTCTAGGGTCTGAGAAGGGGCCAGCACTAACTCAAGACGTCATGCAGAGAGGAATTGCCTTGACAGCATTAAGTTGCCCCAAATCTCAAGTCGATCTGCCCTCTGGAGAAAGAGTTTGTGGGACCTTCAGGGGAAATCATTCTATTAGGCAAACCAAGAACTTAATGCAGTCTTGGCCGACAAGGAACAATCACCCTTTGTGACCCAGGGCAGAGTATTTAACTTCCTGAAGCACAGTGTCCTCATCTACAAATAAATGAAGTTGACTAAGTTTAAGAGCAAAAGGCTTCACTTTTTTTTTTTTTTTTAAGTAGTTGGAAGTTGCTTCCCAGGGTGACCACAGTATGGGCTCCTCAGAATTCGATGGAAGCTTCCAGGACATGGTGTTTATAACAGTTACATGGATTTAGATTCCACTCCTCCACTTAGATCCTTAAAACTCCACCTGCATTTTCTGAAGCCACATTCAAACTTATAAAGTCTGGGGCCATGGACTTCAAGTTCAAGGAATTGATAGGTGGTTTAAATGACACTATGTGGGCAGACCTGCCATCCCAGAACCAGCCACAGGGTGTACTAAATCAGGATCACTGAATCTGAATGCCTCAGCACAATTGGGACACAGAGTGACATCAAGAAAGAGCTGTAGTTTTCTGGGTAATCATGTGAAAAGAAGCAGATTACATGTTTTAACAGTCTGTGACAACAAAGATAAACTTTCAAGTTATATTTAATGTTATAGGTGAGATAAAATATAAAAATATAAAGTAAATGCACTATTATCATGTTAAAAATAGAAGTCACAGCTGGGCATGGTGGCGCACGCCTTTAGTTCCAGCACTCGGGAGACAGAGGCAGACAGATTTCTGAGTTCGAGGCCAGCCTGGTCTACAAAGTGAGTTCCAGGACAGCCAAGGCTACACAGAGAAACCCTGTCTCAAAAAACAACAACAACAACAGAAATGGAAGTCACATCTACCTACAAAAAGATGTATCAGGGCAGAAGTTCATTTTTTACTAAATCCAGTAAGGTAAACATTGCTGACATGGCAGGTGTTGAGCTACATCACTCTTATTCTGTGTGGGAAATGTAAGCTCGGGAAAGGAAAAGAACCAACGACCAGAAGCAAGACAGGAATACCAACACGTCCATTCTTCTCCAGCCGAGAATGCATTTCTGAGATGATTCTGTGAATGGGAACAAGGCCTGGCAAGGGAACCCACCCATCACAGCCCCACACTGAACTTCATATTTAGACCATCCAGTCTGCAAGTGGCTGGAACTCATATTGCTGCTACATGCTAGGCACCACAAGGCAGTCTCTGAACATTCACCTCCTCCCTTAATCCTCACTGTAAATCCATGGGGCAATTCCTCACAGGAAGGGTCTGTGAGGGAAAATGGCTCAACCTAAAATTTTTCAGTTTTTCTTTTATGTTCCAGGAAGATTTACTTTTATTTTTAAGTGAGTGTGTGTGTGGGGGGGTGGGGTGGGGGGGTGTGGTGTGTGTGTGTGTGTGTGTGTGTGTGTGTGGTGTGTGTGTGGTGTGTGTAGTGTGTGTGTGTGTGTGTGTGTGTGGTATGTGTGTGTGTGTGTTTCTATGTATGAGTATGTGCATATGACTGCAGATGCCCTGTGAGGCCAGAGACACCTGATCTCTCTGGGTCTATGATTACAAAGAATTGTGCCACCTGATAGGGTGCTGGATATTGAAGTCTGGTTCTCTGTAAAGGCAGTAAAGCTCTTAATGCTGAGCCAGTCCCTCAGCCCATATTTTTCAATTTTATGATGAAAAAAATCACATCCAAGCATCATGTGTTTTTCCCTTTCAGTAAAGTATTCAATAACTTGCATGAGCTGTCCCCCAGTTTATTATAAAGTAAGCTTTGTTATAGATGACTGAAATCTGTATCATCTTGGAAGTGACAGAAGTCTTGTAAGCATGCTTAAGGTATAGTACATTAGATACCTTAATAGATTTGTGACCATATTTTAACTTATTATGGGATTAGCAGAACGTCACAGCATTGGTGGGTTAAGGAGCATCTACACATGCTGCCATTTTCCAGGAAGGAGATTCAGAAATCCCCAAGGTCCCAAATCTAGGACCAAATTCAACTAACCCTAGGACCTTCTTTTTTAACCACATTGTCTGTGAGCAACAGACATTGCCAGTGTGACATTTTAAGGGAAAACCATCATCTTCTAAGCCACAGGGGCCTGAGAAGTGTTGGAACCAGGAAGTCCTTCAAATCCCAAACCCAGTTTTTTTCTGTCCCTGTAACCCTGGGCAAGAGACTGACTAACCCACACGGTCTTAAATCTCATCAGGAAAGTGTAAAGTTCAAAAGTAATATCACATATTATGTTTCATAGCTGTTTGGTATAAGCTGATAATTGCTCATTTTCTGTTCTTTAAAACAGAATTTAACACAACAAGACTTCATCCTTCTCAACTTCATTAAGAGTCTTAGAATAGACCAAAGAACAAGAAACCTTTTTTTTGTTTGTTTGTTTGTTTTTGTTTTTGTTTTTTGAGACAGGGTTTCTCTGTGTAGCCCTGGTAGTCCTGGAACTCACTTTGTAGACCAGGCTGGCCTCGAACTCAGAAATCCGCCTGCCTCTGCCTCCCAAGTGCTGGGATTAAAGGCGTGCGCCACCACCGCCCGGCGGAACAAGAAACCTTAGAGATCTAACCCATACTCTGCAATTCACAGGAACCTCTCTCTGACCAACAGCTGGCTCCTTTATCCATAGAGTCAGCAGACTGCAGATAAAATAATCACAAAGGAAGAGCTATGTCTGCACTGATCATGCTTTTTTCTTGTCATTGTTCCTCAAACAATATAGTGTGATGATCATCTATATATGGGGCTACTATTATCAGACACTGGAATTACCCTAGACCAGATTTATAGAACCCTGGAAGATGGATGTAGGTCATCTGTAAACACTTCACGGTTTTATATAAAGCACTTGAACATTTTTGCATTTTGATATCTGGAAACTTTCCTTTGCAAATATTTTACTTGGTTATATGTACCCTCTTGTGCTTGAGATTTGTTAAGGCTAAAAGAGATGGAGGAGGAGAAATAGAGGGAGAGGACAGAGAGGAAGAGGAAGAGGAGGAAGAAGAAGAAACTAAAAATTCAGGATGTGAAAGGAACATACAAATATATCAATAATGTCTTTTCCTCATAGCAGGTGGGCTCATCTATGAATCTCTTTAAACTGCCATTTCTTTTGAGTGGGCAACACTCCCTGCAGATTCTTCATAACTTTTGTGGCTTTGCTGACTTTCACTGGCTGATATCCCTTTCTTCTCTAACACCCACTTTGCATCATAACCAGATGCAGACTGCCATCGCCTCCCCTATCTTCCACTGGGAATGATCTCTTTATCAATAATTTGATCCGGGAGCCCAGTGGGTGACTTTTTAGTGCCCTCAACACCAGTACAGATGGGGGCTTTGGATCCCCAGTGTAATTCTGGCCTGAAATGTTACCAGGAGCCCCATGGCTCTTCAATTACCTCCCTTGGCCTGTCAAGACCACAGCATCTCAAATTCAGTTAGCTGGTCTTTGGGTCTCAGCCAAGGCCCAGCCTCTGTTCCTAATGACAGCCAGCTGAGGGGACACTGAGAGGGGCTAAATTCAATTTGCAGCCCTTCTAATGAGATTAGAGGAGCAGGGTTTTTTATTTTCTCCAAAGTTTGCCATGGGTAGAATGAATGATGGCCCAGGGATGAGCTGTCAACGTCAACAAAGGCTGTGAGTTTTGAGTGGGGGATGGGAGGCAGCAGAGAGAGAGAAAGAGAGAAGAGGAGGAGGAAGAAGAGAAGGAGGAGGAAGAGGAGAAGGAGGAAGAAGAGCTTTCAGACAACCAAGAAGCCTGAATGATTTGCTCAGCAGATGACAACATGTGGTTGATACACTATCACTCTGAGGACAGGCTACTGAGTCAGGAGCGAATCCTAAGGATAGGCAAGCGTCAATCATAAATAATAATACTTTCAAGTGAATCTTTGCTTTTCTCTATTTCTAAATTCTTTCCCACCATTTTTTAAAAATTAATGTTCTAGAACTCAGTAAGCAAACTATGGTATTTAATTGGTCAACACAGAAACATCTCAAAAGAACAAGTTTCCCCATTACTCTGATGCCTGGAACGGCATCTCAGTCTGGATCATCTCTTGGCCAGATAGACCTGTGGGTCTCCCGTAAAAGAGCTTCTATTAAGCACAAGTCTGGAGACAGCTGGCATCTCAGAGGCACATGCTTTGCTGTGGGTGGCAGTGGGGAGGGAGGGAGGAAGGACTTCACAGGGTGTGGAATGGCTTTTGGTGAGGCCTTTGGCACAGTCACTTGGTGAGTGTTACCTTTAGCACCTAGCTGTTTTGGCAGTGTCCCTGTTCTGAATGCCAGGTCAGCTCAGACACACCAAAATTGAAGAGGGGTGGGTATTCTTCAAGGCGAAGAGTAAGGAAAGTCAGTAGGAAATCAAAACAACATGGTTTTGAGGATGGCCTTGAACGGTACCTAGGAAGAGAATGGCATAGAGAGAATAGAGAGACCCAGAGACTCAGACAGTGCCCTTGGCTGGAAGTGTCAGAGCCATTCTTAGTGGGGACTACAGTATTTCTGCCTGTGTGCTCTGAGTATGGATTTGCCCCCTGTCCTGTCTCAAAGCTCTTCAGAGATGATTCATCCACAGACTGCATTGAAATCATCTATTGACATTGTAACCCCACACTGGGTCCTGTTGTAGCCTGGAAATCTAGGATAGCCTGCGCTCAAAAATTCATCTCCATAGTATGAGCAGGACCTCATGTGCCTTGTCTCCTGTTTCTCTAGTCTTTTCTTAAAGTCTAGCACCTAGCACAACCGTGAAAACCAAGGAGCATGGGTTACAATGGTCTTATTGCATTTCCTTTAAATGTGGAATCCCAGTGAAACTAAGATCATTTCTTAGCTAGAACAAATCAACTTCAGCCTAGACTTATGTAAATGTATCCTGGGTACTCATTAACTATTAGCTAAAATGAGTTCATGAGATTCGATGTAGGAAACGTGGTTAAGGTTTGAGCATGGGTCCTTTTAGATACATATACTGAAATGGAATGGTAGTTTTCATAAAACGGGAAGCTCACATTCAAGGTCTTGTTGTTTTTTGTTTAATTCACTTGTGATAGATAAATTTCAACCCACCGCAGGATCAAGGTCAGATCTTCAAGGTCTTTGGGGACCCAGGATGCCCTAAAGCCACATGAACTCATCTGCCTGCCTGCTTATTGGTGGAGGCTGTTAATGGTTACAAGCCAGGAGGGAGAGCATGCTAGTTCCACAGTCTGATCTTGACCTGCCTACAAATCTCCAAACCAGGATATCTGAGGAAATATTATTGACCAGAAGTCTCAGAGAACATTCTCCACACAAAACAGAACACAATAATACCCAGCTATGAAGGATCATGTTGAATTTGGAGCATGGATTAAACTTAAACTAGAAGTGAGACCATAAACTGGATTAAGAATTGAGTCGTTACAAGTCCAATGTTGCTGAAAAATGACTTCATCTATCAGGACTACAAAGCCAGAGGAGCTCTGTGCTCTGTCAGTGTTGGACTACTTTGTAAGTTTGCCTTTGTTTTTGTTAATAGTTGCTTCTGTAATTTTTTCTGATTTTATTGAATCCAATTTAAATTCCTTATTAAAACAAACAAACAAACAAACACCCCACCATGGCACACACCTTTAATCTCGGAATTTGGGAGGCAAAGGCAGTCAGGTGGATCTCCATAATCAGCCTGGTATACATAATGAGTTCCATGCTGAGGCTACATAGTGAGATCTATGTAACAAAACAAGCAGAAACAATAACAAACACCACCAATCTGTCTGTCTCTTCTGCTTAGTTTTTACTGTCAAGTTGATTCAAGCTGAAGTCACATGAGAAAAGGGAACTTCAGTTGAAGAGTTGCCCATAGTCTATGTCTTCGAAAGAATGTCTTGATTAATGACTAATGTGGGAGGGCCCAGACCACTGTAGGTGGTGTCATTCCCTAGGCAGGTAGTTCAGGGCTATATAAGAAAACTAGTTGAGTCCAATCCTGGGAATGAGCCACTAAGTAGTGTTCTTTCACAATTTCTGCTTTAGTTCTGCCTTGAGCTTCTTCTATGACTTCTCTCTTTTTTTTTTTTTTTTTTTTTTTTTTTTTGAGACAGGGTTTCTCTGTATAGCCCTGGCTGTCCTAGCACTCACTTTGTAGACCAGGCTGGCCTCGAACTCAGAAATCCACCTGCCTCTGCCTCCCGAGTGCTGGGATTAAAGGCGTGTGCCACCACGCCCGGCCTTCTATGACTTCTCTGTGATGAATTGTGACCTAGAAGTATAAGCCAAATAATCCCTTTCCTCCCATAAGTTCCTTTTGGCCAGGATGTTTTATCACAACAAGAAAAAGAAAAAAACAAAAAAACAAAACAAAACAAAAACAAAAACAAAAACAACAACCAATCAACCAACCAACCAAAAAGTCCCAGGGGTAATTGTACCATTGAGTTAGATGGAGACATCAGAAGTTCAAGCCATAGCCCTCTGGCTTCTGGAATGCTCTAACATACTTTTGAAAACAGGCTGTTTATGGACCAATAAGGAAGACTTGTTCCTGTAGAGTACTGCCTAGGGGCGTGTAGCATTGGTCTGTGAACCAGCATCTGTGGCAGGCAAAAGACACAGGACTAGCCAGCCTCATTAATCAGTTCTGCCCTAGGAAACCTCAGCTCATGTGCCACATTCCTATCTTAGGCTGACAGAAGTGGAGAAATGATCTCTGGAGGTAGAAGATACGGAGGACAAAAATATACAATGACCAGCTATCAATTCATGGTGCTCATTAGTGCAAAATCAGCTCCTTGGGGATGAAGGCTTCATTTTAGGTTGTTTTGTAATCAAGAGTGGCTTTATGGCTATTCTCTTGTAGAAGTCTTGCAGGTTTATGAAGAAAGTGATAATCTTAGAATACCCAGGTCACAAAGCCATATAGACTGAGCAGCCAACAAATAACAGAAGCTTACTTCTCCCACTTCTGAAAGATTCAGCATCTGGTAAGGTCTCTCTCATCCCGACTTACAGACAGCATCTTCCTGTATCTTCCTATGGTAGAAGGGACAGGCAGCTCTCTGGGGCATCCTTATGGTAGACATGAATCCCATTTTCAAGAACAACACAGTCTCCTAGTCAAAGGTTTCCAGCCCAAAGATCATTTCATTACTCATCATGTTTCAATGTGTGAATTTTAAAGGAACACAAGCACAGGTACCTTATACCAGTTCAAGGTGAGGAAATAGAATGCCCAGGCCTGAGTTGCTTACTTTTAAGCAAAAGCTAGCCTAGGATGTAGCTGCATATCTTACTGTTGTCAGAAGCAATGCCTGTCCACTCTATCACTTTTGACCTTAGCATCCATCCTTTCTTCACAGAATGACTTGTTCTCTCCTTCTGTGGTCCTCCACCCCCCACCCCAGCTCAGTAGAGAGCTCCAGATTTATCCATCCATTTTCTGATGGAAACCTTCATGGCCACTAGGTCAAAGTCTCAGAGGCTCTTGAATGGCAGCTTTGTACAGCCTGGGAAAACACTTAACATGGGGCATATACCCATGGTCCTTCTGTTGCTGGTCCTCGTGGGCCAGGAACTTGCTCTTTCTATCCCAGAATCCTCTTATACACTAATGAATTCTCACACCCAGGTTCTAATTCTCTAGTGTCCACATCTCAGGCTTGTTCTCTGATGTTTTGCTTTCCTTTACACGTTGCATTTCCCTTTTGTTCCTCTCTCGTTGCTGTACAATGGAGTTGCACTCTGGTGTGATGACTAGTTTTTTTCCAATGTGAAAGCTCACCCGTGCCTGCTGGGTTTGCTAAGACTCGCCCCTCCCAAGGCGATGCCAGACTAGAGGATGGAGCCCTGGGTCTCTTCACTTTGCGCCACATTATCACAGAAAGGTGGATTAGAAGTTATCTCCGCTCTGCTTTCTCTCAGCTCCTTGGCAACCCAGCCACTTCGATATAAATACACACCAGAAACGTGCATTGCCTCATACTTCAGCCAGAGCCTTCAGAGGCCCAGTGCAGATACCACCATGAAGCAAGAACATCAGGAGATCCCCAGGACCAAGAGTGCCAGCCTTGTGCTTCAAGGTCAAACATGGCACCCATCAAATAAAATGCCTGTGAGCTTTGATAATTCCCTGATACCCATCCCACATGCTGAAGCCCTTTAATCTCTCTGGATAACCAAATACTTCACAGCCGATACATATGCTGTTTGCATTCTTTATAGGTAAACAAAGAGCCAGATGACCGTTCCTATCTGTTTTTAGGGCCTTTTCGTCTCCTCCTCACTGCAGCTAATGCAGCACTTTCAAGCTGAACTTTCACTGGTTCTGGTGCTGGCTGTATGAAAACCTAAAAGAACAGAGTGAGGTTTTCAAAGGTGTTCCAATTGATGAAACACATAACAAAGCTGGATTCATGGCTGAGTAACCATATGTAAGATTCTATATCTAGTGAGAGGAATCGTACACCAGAGCGCTCAAAAAGCCATATTAGCTCTGTTGTCCTGAGTCATTTTAAATATGCAGGAGGCTGATGCAAATCTGGCAGTAGTGTGGATTTACTAGCTTGCTGATTCCTTCTCTAAGCACTGTTCTAGGTAAGATCATACATCACCCATGACTTTGCCTTAGGCCTAAGGATACAGATATCAACTCTATAGGAAAAGATCTCTTGCTTGGGGGCCCAAGCATCAAATTCCCCAAATGTCCACCTATATAATCATTTTCTTCTGACTCAGCCACGAGGCACCATCACACATTTTCAAAACTCCAAGGGACCCAGAAAGAAGTTACAATCTAGAGATGAGGGGCCTGAAATGCCAGACCTAAGAGAAGAACCAGAAGAAGTGCGATATGTTCATTGTAAATATTTTAAAGCTACATCCTTATCTCGCTTTAGTGCTGTGTGCTGTCTTTTCTCTGATATTTATAAATATTTAATATGCTGAAGCTCCATCCCTTTACTGACACAGGAAACAAGAATAAATTCATGCAGGCAGGGCCTGTGTTTCCAGAGCTGTACACACTGCTAAGAGCAGCCCTCAAGGAGCAGCTAGCAATGGCTGCCCAGTTCATGGATCATGGAAGGGCCTGAGTCCTTCAGGGTCTGGCAGGAGAGACCATTGTCCATTCTGAGCAAAAGTCTCCTTTTGTGGTTAGCTAGGACTGATGTGCACATTCATGTACACGTGTGAGTGAGTGTAGGTATTTGAAAAACAATCCACAAATATTTTCAATATCAATATATTTTTTCAAACAAAAGCATAAGAATTTTCACTTTGTTTCCCATTTTCCATTCCCTCATCACCCTAAACTTCATCTGGGGACCGTATTTTCCTTGCAAGCTGACCAAAAAAAGCTTCCAGAAACAACTATTTACCACAAGGGTGAGGAAGGTCAAAGTACACAGGACAAAGGCAGCTACAGATGCGCTGACTCTGTGGAGACCTCCTGACTCGTGACCAGGTCTTCAGTCAACCTTCCCACTCCATTTTAGCTTGGTTCCTCATAGATGATGACAAACGGGGGCAGAGGTTCTGTTCAGAGTGGACAGTGACCACACTGGTGTCTGAGATTTTCCTTGGAAAGGTAGAAGTTAGAACCCAGCCCTAGTCTCAGGCACTTGACTTACATCTCTAGGCCATTAGAAATAAAGAAAGCATTTTGAGTTCCTTAGAGAAGCATGTGGAGATAGGCTGCCAATAGGACAGGAAAGATGCTCTGGGTGGCCTGGATGGCCTCAGTCTCAGTATAGGTCCCTTGGGTAAACAGGGATCTGAGCTCAGGCTTTGCTCTCTCCAGAAGCATGCTGCTTTGGAGAAGCTTAGAGGCAACTGGCTTTCTAAACTTGGTAGCTGACATTTTTAGATAATGTATTAGGAATTCATTAGTGACTCTTCATATGTGTAAGAGAACAAAAGGCTCGCAGATATTCACTCAAGCACACATAATCACACGCACACACATGTGCATACATTCATAACTTCAGTCACAGCCTAGGGCAGAACACACAGCCAAGGTTCTATCTGGATTTGCCTGCTGAGGTGCCATGCCACACCTTACAGACCATACTGGTACTTAGTTTGCATGGGCTCTGCAGTAGGATAGCATTCAGAGGGGCCCTGCAGATGCATGGTAGTTTGTCAAGGCCTTGAGTTATCATGTCGCATAGAGCTTTAAGAATGGCAGCCTTTTCCCCTTCCCCCTTCCTCTTTCCCCATAGAATTTGCAGGGGTTCTGTGGACTCACATTGAGAGCCTCAGTCAGAAGGTTCTCAACCTTTGGTTTCTGTACATGGGGCAGGTGTGACGTCATGGCTGACTCTCAGTTCTCCAGAGTCAGTGTAGCAATGCCAGTGTACCTGACCCGGAACAAAGTGACTGCTCACAAGGTATATCACTGAATTCCAACTTAGCTATTGATTGCCTTGGGAAAGTCACATGCCTTCTTCACTATTTTAGCTTCCTTAAGAATGAAACAGGAGTCAAACAACATGACAGGACATTGTGAGGACTAGACACTTGACACACAGTGAGGGCTTCCCTTCTGAAGGGCAGAGTTCCCAAAGGCAGTGTAAGCAAGGGCTACCGAAGGTTTCATTGGGATAAATTTTCATATATATATTTTTTTAAATGTGGAGCTAGGAAGAATGGTGTCTGAAGGGGCATGGTAGGAAAGGCCTTCTGCCCATTGCCTTGTAGGGAAGGACACAATACAGGAGGCTCAGAGTCATTTCAAAGCTCTGGTCTCCCAGCCTATACAGGTATGCTCTGCAGGAAGCTGGGCCTCCCCTCAGCCTTTTCATGGATGTACCACCTATTCTCATTGAGTTGGTCTTTGGGGAAGAGGAGATGGGCCTGAAGCCAAAAGGCACAGGCCAAGAGCAGCTGATCAAAGGGACCAGCTCTGCAAACAGGACAGAAGACAGTGACGCTAACCTGAGTCTCTTGATAGCTTGTCTAATTAAAAATATGGGACAGGCTCCCACAGTCTGATTGTCCAGATGCTATTATCCAAATAGCATAAAATATTGAAGTATGTTGAGAAACATCTTTATCTGTATTATTCATTTAGATTCACTATAATAAATATACATGCAACGTGGGAGGGTTTACTGGGGTGGGGTAGGTGGTCCCTCAGGAAATCACAAGAACATGCTGCGTCCAAGGAAAGTACAAATCACACCATCAGACAACTATTTAAGTCCCTCCTTGGATTTGAGGGTCATAAATATTCTTCCCATGATTTGCAGCTGTATTACTCAAAAGAAATGCGGAGGATTCCTCTCTGCTATCTGATTTGCCTTTGCATGTGTATGTGGATTTAAGGCTAACTTACAGCTTTCTTGTACCTCATTTCTTGGATCTCTCCTCACTACAATCCTCTTTCTGCCTTTTGCCTCCACCTTGTGTATATCTGAAGATGTGTCCCCAATTAATTCAGCTAATTCCTAGTAACTTTACAGGAACTGTGATGTACAGTTTAAACTCCAAGAACAATGGTTCCCACCCTTCCCTAATAATTCAACCCTTTAATACAGCTCCTCGTGTTACGGTGACCCCAACTGTAAAATTATTTTTCTTGCTACTTCATGAATGTAACTTTGCTATTGTTATAAATCATAATGCAAATATCTGTGTTTTCCTATGTGAAAGGATCATTCAATGACCTCCTAAAGGGGTCGTGGCCCACAGATTGAGAAACTCGGCCCAAGGAGCTCACAGTCTAATGGGAAAACAGTGTGCAAACTCTCCACCAGTAAGGAGAGGTTGTGGTGTAGATGCTGTGATGTGCCTCCTAGTTCTCCCTTAGAGATGGAAGGAAACCATCCCATGGCTGCTGGAAGTTCTGCAGAGCCCTTTCTGAGACCGGTCCACGTCCAGTGCCATCTCCCCTTCACTCGGCACAGCTCTGAGGGAATCTCTCCACCCCTGAGCTTTTCAGATGTGCAATGCAGCTTGGCCTCACTCTCACTCTCCTGGGTACCCACTGACCCGTGAAGTGCCAGCATTCTGCTCCCAACCATGCCTCTTCTTCCGCCGACGCTAAAACAGAAAAGAGGACTGTCTGGGAGATGACAGCCGCAGAAGTAGGGATTGCTGGGAGGGTGATGGTGAGAACCTAGGATATATTCTTGGAGCTGTGATTTTTCCTATTCCTCCTGGTATCACAGAGTTGGCAAGAAAAGAATGCCCCAAAAGGAAAATGACACCCTGATAAGGGGCTGGGAAACACTGATTGAAAGCTGTGAATATCAGTCCAACTTTGAACAGCACATCTGAGAACAGGACTGAGCCACCAGAGAGAGCAGATAGGCACGGTCATACACAGATGAGCTGCTGCCAGCCCAGAGCTCATGCACAGCCGTTTTGAAATGAGCAGTGCTTGCCAACAGCTTGATGGCCATAGCTGTTGGAGCTGAAGACAGAGACATCTTCCTTACAGAGTCATGGGACATGAGGGAAGTATAAAAACTAGAAATCATAAAAAATTAAGGCAGATTTAAGATGAAATACAAATTATAATAATTAAGTAGTTAAAATTTTTTAATAAGTAGCTTTATGTGAAGTAGAAAAACCAACTAAAACTCAGTTTTAACTCGCAAATGCATTAAAATAAAACTTTCATAAAAAGCATAGCACATGGAGTGTAGCAGCCGGGACTGTAGGGCAAAAAGCAGAGAAATCCCAGCAGAGGAAATGAGTCCTCACTCCCGCATTAACTCAGTTTCTTCCCACTCGTTGCTTTCTAAAGATGAATAACAACTTTATGAACATATTTAATCAGGGGAAAAATCAGATTTAAAGCACTACATTCCCTGTGGCATGGAACACAGCAAAACCTGGTAATATCAAGAATGCTATGTGTGTTATGTTGGAGAACTGCAGCATACATACATACTGGACTACTACACAGCACTGAAAAGGAAAGAAGTCCTGTCAGCTTTGAGCGTGGTTGAGCTTGGCATGATGGTTCTCTTCATATTAAATCATAGAAGCAAAAATCTTCTGATTTCTAATTCACATTTTTTTGTGGTTACCAAGGGCTTAAAGTAGTGTTTAGAAAAAGAAGAAAACAAAATGACAACAACAAGGAAAAATTGCCATTGTAAGATGAGGAGAAATCCTGAGATGTGCTGCCCCAAAACTAGTGAGCTATGCACTTAAAGTAGCTGAAATTATATATTTAATGTAGGTTTTTAAACAAAAGAAAAGGAGGGCAGAGAAGAGACACCAAGACAAGAGGAGAAGGACATGGTGTCTGAGAGAGGTGGTGGGGAAGGAGAGTCCATGCTTTTAACAGATGCAGAAAAGGCTAAGCCCTTAATCTAAAACTATACACACACACACACACACACACACACACACACACACACTCACTCACACGCATGCACACACGTGTGTGTGCACACACAGAGACACACACACATTCACACCCTTTTTTTCGAGTAAACTACAAATTAGGGACAAAACTTCTTAAATGTAAAGTTTCTCCAAAGTAAACGTAAGCCAGTCAGTCCTACAGGTCATGTTCTCAACCAAACTGTGTCAACACAGAGTTAAAACTAACTATAAATTAAACCCACTCTGCCTATGAACACTAAAGAAAAAGGCCATATTCTTACAAATACTACTTAGCCATTTACTTTGAATATATCATTCAACATTTTTGGGATTTGGTCAAGGCTATAACAGAGTAATTGCCCCATTAAAAATAATTAGAGAATTACAATAACAGTGAATTCAAACCGAAAAAAAAATGATAAAGAATTAAAATGTAAGAACAGAAAGTTAGTAAAGGCAGGAGTAGAAACTATTTCCAAAAGAATAATAGTAAGACACAAAATCTGCTTTCTTGAAAAGATGTACATGGACAAACATCTAGCATCTACAGCTTAGCCAGAGTGACGTAAAGAATGCTGGTAACAGGGAGCATGGCCTGTGTAGAGGAGTTTGCAGTGCCGTACCTTGTCAACCTCTGACTGGACAATCCACACTCACTCCAAACATCAAATGAATTTCACTCAAAACGAAGTGTAAGAGTAAAATTTAGATTAACTTAGAGCAAAGCGGTACAATATAAATCCAATTAATTGTATCATGTTAAAAAAACAAACAAACTTCTATATACAAGGGGAATGGAAAATGACATATTAGGAAGCAGTTCTTCAACCAAATAAATGTCCCTGAGTCTTATATATAACATGTATGATGATATCAATAGAAGCAAATTTAATAAGACTGCTACTGCAAAAGCCTATGAACAGAATCTAAGTATCTGGACTCCTTAGCTGGACTTGGTGTGTCCACTTAATAATGATACACTTTTAACTTAATGAATTGAGAAACTCCTGGCCTCAGCAACCTTCATTGTCTGTAATCCTTTGTGTGGGGTGGAGTCTCATTGCCGAGCTTTCCCCAGCCCCCTCCCAGGTCCCCTCCCAGGCCCCCACCCCGGGCCCAGTCCCCTTGGGCATGTCTGTTGTTCTCTTTGCTCAGGTCACGGTTAGGCATTTATGTCAGTGTGATGTAGTTATACTATAATCTCAATAAGTGAAATAAATCATTTTTGAAAATGCTTATAGCATTAAAACTAAGAATACTATGCCCAATTAAAAAAAAAGTTCTTGAGGTAACAACTTAAGAGCATGCTTAAAAGAGGTAAAAAGAATCATATTTAAAGCTGTATATTCCATGTGGCACAGGAGACCTGATTTGTTAGGACTGTGTAGTATGTGTCTCACGTAGCAGTTGAGGTTAGCTATAAAATATTTTCTTAAAATTAACGCATGATTCTACTATAATTTTAGAAATTTATACCAAGGAAATTACCTGACAAATGTGCAAATATTTTTGTATAACAATTAGTTAAGTTTTTGTTTTGTTTTTAATTTAAATCCTGTCCTCAGCACCTGACTGAGGGACCCTGGGGGAAACTGCCTTCCTGACCCTATCCCTATTCCCCTCTCTCCCACCCTCTCTCTCTCTCCCTCCTTCCCTCTCTCCCTCTCTCTCTCTCCCTACTTCTTCTCTCCCACCCTTCTCCCTCTCCTCTCCCTCTTCCCTTTTTTCTCCCTGCCTCCTGACTGCAGACTCTTATAGCAAGTCTCAGCAGTGCCTTGCTAAAATGCTCTCCCACCATGGCAGAGTGTATCCCCCAAACTGTGAGCCAGCATAAACCATTGCCTACTTGCTTCTGTCAGAAACTTTGTCATAACAATGACAAAAGTAGTTGATTAATAGTAAACTCTCATCTGTTGTTAAATATGTAGATGTTCACTGGGTGGGTGTTTGCATAATTTTACATGTACACATGTATTTCCCTGTCAGTACTTTTGTTACTAGTTGGTGATATTTGGGTAAGTTACTTGGTTGACATTCTGAATTTCTATGCTGCAATTTGATGTGCTATTTTCAAAAAGAGGAGAAAGTAAATAAAATCAGAGACAACCTTTTTATAAAGTATATGCCCTGGTCACGTCTGAACTCCATGTTTCTATAACATTCTATCTCGAGTGTTGGCACATTCACTTTTGCTTCTCTTGCTTTGATTCCTTTTAGGAGAAGACACTGCTGATGTCTTAGCTCCTTGTGCAGAGATTTTTACATTGTGAACACCATGAGCTATGATTGTTCCAAGGAAGACAAGATGAAACAAGGAAGAGAGTGAGAAAGGGATGTGAAATGGGAGGGAGGGAGGAAAGAGAAAAGAGGCAGAAAGGGGGAAATGATGAGAAGGGACAAAGAGAAAAATGGAATGGAGGGAAAGGGAGAAATAAGGAGAAAGACAAGGAGAAAATATAGGCAGTGGGGAAGAGAAGGGACATTCTGTCAGAGCCATCACTTCTGCCCAAGTCTAGGATTAGAAACCAAAGGCACAGCCGCGGTTGCCATCTCTATTCTGTCCACATCTCTGCCTTTGGCTCTCTTCCTGATACCTTTGATGCTGTTGGGTGAACCAGACGTTTAGGGCTCCAACCGCTAGAGCCCAGTCCAAGAAAAGCTTTTCCAGAAAGGTACTGTGTGCTCTTTGCAGATGTTTGCTAACACATCAACAGCTGGAACACTACACAACACACTCCGTCAATCATTAGCAGACATTACCTAATTGATAAGGCTGTCCCTCCGAATAGCCCCGTTCCCAGTTCTGTGTGACACACAATCACATTCTATCCCCTTTCCCTGTGACGTCAAGATTTTTTGGCTTGGCTCTTGGAAGGGAACTTTTCTACCCAAGATAAGTTGAAATCTGGGGACAGAACCATTCCCACAGGATCTCCACAGCCACATTCTCCCACCAGCTCCATCTTCCTGTCCATGGTGTGCTCTGTTTTAACAGTGAGGCTCCTCCATGGGCCTCTCTGATGCTGATGGTGGTGCAGCTGCAGCTCCTCACCAGCTCCCCGTGACAACGGGAAGCAGATTGGAGGCACCAGGCCCTCGGTGTCAATGGATGTGTACACATGAACTCCAAGGCTGGGACCGTTTCTCCCTCTCTTCCTCTGGGGCTCCCCCTACACAGTTTTACAGCAACACTGAAAATATCCATCTGGATTTTTTTGCTGGCAATAAGCATCTCATGATAGCATTTCACTGACAGCACTTGGAGGCAGCCCCTGGATCCAAGGAATAGTCCAGCTACCCTGGACACTCACTGTCAGCTCTGGCAAAAGCATGGAGAAGCTGAACCGAGTTGAGTGCAGGGAGACCTACAGCCACTGGCTGCAAGCGGCTGCTGAGGGAGCTTTGATTCAAAGTTTGTCCCTAACCCTGGAGTTTAAGGGAAGCACACATAATAGCAGGAACAAGAACATGTTTTATTTTAATTAAACAAAAACTTCACCTGTGTTATCTATGTCTTGAACTTAATGAGACCAAGAGAGGGCCCTTCAGAGGTGCAAGCTTTAGTTTGTCTATATTTTGCTCTGCAGGCACAAGGGATTTAGAGACCACATCTGGGTTGCATGTTTGGATGGCCCCCGTGTTTTCATTTGGTAGACACTAATTCTGTCCCTCGTTAAGGCCTGTGGATTTAAGCAGAGCTGTCTGAGATGCAAAGCCATACTGAGTGCCCAGTGTTCTAAAAATCTGCTTTAGGGGCAAAACTCAGGGTCATCTAACTAGCCCTGGGCTTTCTTTAGGAGCCAGAAGCTTCAGGAGGGGAATTGAGGATGTAGGAGGCTGCCAGCAGTCTTGATCCAAAGGCTAGCCGTTTGTGACAGAAGCATACCCGTTGTAGGTCTGTGTCAAGAAAGGGAACATTGGCCTGCTTTCAGCTCTAGATCAAGAAGGCCATAAAGGTGACTTCACCCTCTAGACCCCCCTATTCAAGTCTTCTCACCTATGCTGACCCTCCTGAGACTTCAGAAAAATTCTCCATGAAGACTACATCTCTGCCAGAAGGTTTCTGCTAAAATATCCCTCTGTGGATAGATATGGCTCTAGACTAGATATCACACCCTCTGACTTACAGACGGTGGCTCTGATTGTTGAACAGGACCAGCACTTGCTCCACAGTTGCTCCACAAGAGTCACTCCCTTTGGTGGCCAAAGGGTAATTTTTTAGTTAGGGTTTCTATGGCTGTGATGAAAAAACATGACCAAACAGCAAGCTGGGGAGGAAAGGGTTCTTTTGGTGTCTTGAAGAGACACTACGACCACAGCAACTCTTATAAAGAAAGACATTTCATTGGTGCTGGCTTAAAATATAGAGTTTAGTTAGTTCATCATCATCACAGTGGGAAACATTGTAGCCTATAGGCAGACATGGTGTGGGCCAGGAATCTGAGAGTTCTACAGCCAGGTTGCCAGGCAGCAGGAAAAGACTGAGACACTCGGCCTGGCTTGAACATCTGAGTCCTCAAAGCCCCATGTCCTGTGACATACTTCCTCCAACAAGACTATACCTCTAATAATGCCACTCCCTGTGAGTCTGTGGGTGCCATACGACTACAGTCAGCTCACACTTCCACATCACCGTTTATCATCTAAGGAAGTCAAGACAGGAACTCAAACAGGGCAGGAACCTGGAGCCAGAAGCTGATGCAGAGCCCATGCAGGAAGCCTCTCGTGCTTGCTGGCTTGTTCAGCCTCTTATAGAAGCCAGAACCACCAGTCCAGGGATGGTACAACCTACAAAGGGCTGGATCCTCCTTGATCAATCATTAATCTTCATTACCTAATTGCCTGGTCTTATGAGGACTCTTTTAATTGAAGGTTTCTTCCTCTCAGATGACTCTAACTTGTGTCAAGTTGACATAAAATTATCTAACACAAGTATCCCTCCTCAATGCACTGCATGGTGATAGAGGAGGCCTGGAAGGATCCATCTTGTCTTAGCTCTTCTATCTCCTGCCTCCTCCACCATGCATCTCCAGGTTTGAGGCCTTGGACAAACTCGAATCCTCTCTAGATCGATGGCTTTCTCTAATAAAACCTTGAGTTGGTGGCTTTCTCTGGACATGGCCTGTTTTGAAAGCTTTCCACCCGTGCCATCTTCCAGCCCTAGCTATATATCAAAGCAGAACACACAGAGCCTTCTTCTCCTCTTCAAAAATTTCACTTCTGGGGTCAGTGTGGGGGTGGGAAGAGAACACCCTGCAGTTGTACTTGCAGTCACCTGGGCACAGGAGCAAAATTGTTGGAATCTTTCATTTCACAGGATCCAGTGGAGACGGAACTGAGCAAACCTCTACTTTCATATCTCATTTTCTTGAAGAGAACACAGCCCTAACTCCACAGAAAATAAACACACACAGCTAATCTCCCTCAGTGCTGGGACAGTTTGTTGAAATTGGTGAAATGATGCAGACCTTACTTTGTGGCATGATAAGAGTTCTAAGTCCAGCTTTCTGGTTATGAAACAGAGAGTGGGTGACTGCACAGCTTCTGATAATTTAAAATGAATCCTTGTTCTCTGACACACATACTTTCCTATTGTGTGCTGTGCTGTCCACAGGCAGAGCTCACTTGTTGACCATGTTTTGTACACACACACACACACACACACACACACACACACTACTTCCTTCTTTGGGGACCTATGACTCTAAAGAAAGATAAAATCCTACCCCAGTTTTATAGTCCTTCGTTGGGTCTTCAGTGACAACAGGAAAGAGAAACCAAAGTTTTAATGAGTCATCCTATCAAGGCTTAGACAGAAATAAAACAGCCTGGGAACTTTCCTGATGCACGAGGTTAGTAAGCTATAGACCACAAGCTAAGCCTTCCCTGGATCCAGTGGGATCCAGTGGGATCCAGTGGGAAGCTCTGTGTTTGCATTCATGTGTAAAATGGTTGCAAAATTGATGTTTCACAACAAACATCTGAACAATTATATGAAATTCTGCTTTCAGTTGTTCAGTGTCCACAAAGAAAAGATTTTTTTTTTTTTTTGTAATTTTTGTTTTTGTTTTTAACACTGTCTCTGCTTCTTTACTGACTTCAAAACAGTGGCTTTCTCGGAAGGTTGAACCTGCATCCAAACATAGTTACCATCTAACCTTTCACAAGAATCTTTTTCTTTTCTTAACCCAAACATGATTTTCTCGCGTTTCACAGCTGGCCAGGGAACCTGGGAAAGAACTGGACTTTAGGCAGTGGTCTCCCTACTCCCTACAACTGAGGGCACATGGTCAAGCTCCTTTCGAATGCTTACCATGAGCCTTGAAACCATAACCCTCTAAGGGCTGTTGAAATGCCCATTAAGAAATATTGATTCTGAAGTGTGACTTCATGTTCTTGAAGATACATGGTATCATGACATGACATGATATAATATCCTGCGCAAATGTAAATTGCATTTTCAGAGTCCCCGTTGCCCCAGGAAGAAGAAGGTAGCTGTAAAATATAAGAATTAATGACATTCTAATGCTGGTGGTGGGAACTCTCGGCTCTGAACCAAACCCATTTCATGTGAGGTGTGCCATGACAAGTTGCTCGCCACCTTGCTCCATTACTTAACAATACCTTACAGGAGCCAGTTGCCTGCTTTCCTTCCTGCTTTTACTGTCAGGCAATAGAGTGTCTCAGGAAGGACACCTTCTCAGGTTCTCACATGCCATGGGAGCCGGACACCAGGTGAAACTGCCAGGATTTTGATCTGTGGTTAAAACACTAAAGAGAAAATAGTGTTCACCTGCCTCTACCCACACATCAGAGTGGAGGCAGACCCAGAACAGAACACGAGAGAGATTGATTGCCTCTGTATAGACTGAAGTGTGGAAATTCTACTGTGCCTTGTCAACGAAGCCCTGGCCAAATTACTAGGAAGTACTGTTTTCATAGACATGGCACGCAAATACTGATCCCAGGTGTCATTCCCAACCCAGAGTAAGTCAGAAGAAAACAGGGCAAAACAACAACGACAACAACAACTGCAAAACAAATGAACAAACACACACAAGGGAAGTCAGAGCACCCGAGCTCTGAGGAAAACAAATGAACAAACACACACAAGGTCTCCTCTGAGGACCTTGGGCACCAGTGCCTAGGACAAGAGCAGGGCACACACACTCAATAAGGGACAAGGGACCCTGGGGCTCCGGATCTTTGTGAGTTGCAGGGAAGTAAGAATGGGTCTGCCAGGCTAAAGGCAGGGTGCTCTCAGTCCCTCCCCTCATCTCAGCCATATAAAGACATAGCAGGAGAATAGACAGTGGAAATGGAGTGACATCAAGAGGAAAGATGGAAGCCTTGCCCTGCATCTGAGCATCAGCTAACCCAGCATGATCAAAGCCCACACTACACATACATGGATAAGGCCAGTGCTGTGTAAATGTCCTATAGGGTCATGTGCCACATGGCCCAACATGTGTAAGGATTTACCCTCAGCTGACTGTCTCCTTCCCACTATTGGGAATGGTTTATTTTTTTTCTCTCATAATAATTTCTAATTTCTATCTTTCTATTTTATTATTTCTATTTCTATCCATGAGCCTCTAGTTCAGCTCATGCCCTTGGACAAAAGAACTTGACATAGTTTTTAAGAGCTGGCATAGTGGCTCATGTCTTTAATCCCAGCACTCAGGAGGCTGAGTCAGGGGAACCTCTGTAATTTTAAGGCCAGCCTGGTATACATGATGAGTTCAGTCTATCCTCAGACTCCACAGTGAGACCCTATCTTAAAAAATAAAAAATAAAACTTTTTAAAGGAAAGAACTTTGATATTTCAACAGGTGCTGCTAGAACATTCTGGCAGGAACCCTAGATTTCACCTGCACCTACTGCAATACACCTTAAAACCATCTCCTACCCTTCCATGCATCTCACATCTAATTTCATGTAAATTGATACTGAAGAGTCAGAAAGAGACTTCTGCTAAGAGGTCCCTTGATATCTGCCCTAACAGACACTGCAGGCTGCATTTGAATTTACCTTTTTTTCTTATAACATCCCCAAGTGACAGCCACTACTATCTGTTTCACAGATTAACTATTTTGTCTCAAACAAGCACAGATCCAGGAGTCATGTCTATCCATGTTGGTGTATCTTCCCCCTCCCCAACCTTTCAGTAACTGGTTTCTTTAATGTAATAACACAGGCCGAAGCAGCACTGGGGTGAGCATGAGGGACACTATTCTAAAGGCCAATGGAGTTGAGCATAAGGGCGGCCCATGGGACACCCCAGCAGACTCCAGAAGGACCTGCACTGACTGGTTTTCCACGGTGGGCCAACTACAACTCTTGACCTGGGTATTACATTCTTGAAGTTCAGACTTAAAACTGTAAAGTTTTGGCAACACTGGCAAAGTTGTGACCTGATTCAGAACTTCTAGGCTCTCCTATCTTGTTATCCATCCAATTCATGCTGGCCCGATTGTCCTGCCCCAGGTGCTCCATGGAAGAATTTGCACATTGGGCTGAACCACTGAACCCTGCTCAGCATCCCACTTCACACGCCTCTCTCTCTCTCTCCTCTCAGATGTTAATGGCTCATTTCCCCATGGTTCTCTTTTCACCTTTTAACCATGTGTCTGTCACCTCGGCTTGTTAATGGCTTTCTGGCACTCTGTGGTACAGCCCAGTGGTCCTGCTGCCTACTCCACAGAGACTTTCTCCAGGGAAGCCACTCTCCTTGGCTAGGGGTTGCTGGGTTACTTATAACTTGTGAGTTGCAGTATTAGTCACGGTTAGGCATTTACCTGTTACTTTATAAAAAGCCTGAGAGCTTGGGTTCCAGCAGAGATAGGGTGCCCTGTGAGCCAAGTGGAGTCAGTCCCACTGAAGCATGGTAGGATACCATCTGCAAGTGATGGTGATTTATCCCAAAGACATCCTCAGACAATGATTCTTGGAAACCCTTCTCCTTTAGAGAACAGGGATGCTGTATCCTCTTACAAGAGAATCCTGTCCCCACCTGACACAGTCTCCCGAAGGCAAAGGGCTCAAGTGTACCCTGAACTACCATGGCATCCTGGAGAAATACAGGCTGGTTCTATCCAGGCTTCAGTTTTTACAAGGCGACTTTCTCAGACTTTGGGGTCTTGGCCCTGGTGTTATGAACCATCAACTCCACATGCTTGCTGAAGAGCACTGTAGGGCTCAGGAAAGAGACATAGTGGTCACAGGCCACTCCTTACAGTCTGGTTTGTGCTAATATTCTATTTTAAAAGAAAGACACAAGTACACACACACCCCTCCCTCACCACACACACCCTCATAAGATCAGATTTGATATAACTTCCATATGCTGCGGGCCTCAGATAGAGTCACAGGAAGATTACCCTCACTTATACACCATCCACCTTGTCATTTGGGAAAAGCAGAACACAACAGTATTGAACAGTCAGGGGAGAGGGCTGGTTCCCAAGGAGAACAATCAGCTGCTGTGGTGAGGCAGCTTCCCACCCTCAGAGATGAAGGAAAGGCCTTTCCAGTCGTAAGTCTCCTTGTCTATTTGTTGTTGCTAACAAAACCAGTCCCCAGATTTGTAACACAACATTTAAGAGTCCCACCCTATCTTATTACTAACTGCTTATTACGAGCAGGCATTGCAAACATGCCCTCTCTGATGCTCGGATGTGCCCACAGCCCACACACACAGCTGAGTGGAAGAGCAGGCATTCTCTCTTATGCAGAAATGATTTATTTCGGACTTCTGGAATGTTGGGAATTTGCACTTTTCAAAAGTGGACTGTGGCAGCATGCTGCTATGCTGAATCCACTGTCTGTACAGCAGCTTCCACCACTCTGCTTGCCTGAAATGAGGAAGAAGTTGGGTGTCCAACTGCTGGACTCTGGGATAAAACATACCTATTATGGGATATGAATGTGAAAGACAGCGCTTCTCACCGTAATACTGGGCTAACAAGTGTGAGTGGTTCTGTCCCTGAGACGTGGGATATTCAGCTACTCCTGTCAGAACCCACTTACCTCCTGGCTGTCACACATCAGCCATAGGAAAGTAAATTACCCAACCAGAAAAAGATCTTCATTACTCATTGTCCCTGACTCTAGTTTTAAAGAAGACACTGTGGCCAGACAGTTTAAGAGATTTCACCTGATGCCTTACTGCTCAGGTCAGAAGCCAGATCTTCCATTCCTAGTCAAGAGCTCTAGGCTCTTTCATCGAACTCTAAGATCCTGTAAGGGAGTGAGGCCAAAGAAAAGGGTCAGTCACCATGCACTCCAACTTTGTGTCACAGCAAACATACAATGATTGCTGGGGACAGTTTGTGCCACTAACATCCTGTGTGATTTTGAGTAAAGTATGGATCCTCCTGCATCCTATTTCTTAATTTGGAAAACCTGAACAGATAGCTGGCCACTGACGGCTACTCAGTGTTATATTAGTACCATATATAGGAGGAAATGAGCTGTAAAGTCAAAGACAGGAAGAATGTTGTAGGGAGGGTTGCTGCATACATACTTATAAAGTAAGAGGCGTTAGCACACTGCACAGCTAGACCAGTACTGATGGACCAGCTTCAGTAGTATTGAGTCCTAAGAGTGGCAAAGAGCCTAAAGTAACTAAAATGGAATGACAGCCATCAGTTGAGGAGAAGAATGTGAATGGAGACCTGAGAAGGGAACACTCATGGTAAGGAGGAGACTCATTTGATGCATCCATGAGTCAGCCCCCTTAGTCAACTGATGAGGAAAGAAGGACCAGGATTTCATTTCCAAACATTTTTTGGGGGAAATTTAACATGTTCTTACAATGCCCTCAAACCCCAGTGCTATGGCTTTACCCAGCTGGAAATAAGAAAATCTCACTGAGTTGAAGTCACTGGGCTGCATTTAGTATTTACTGTGGTTTGGCCATGGCTTGAATATGTCTCCCAAAGATTCATGTGCTAGAAGGGTTCATGTGCTCTCCCTGTAGCAGAGTTGCAGTGATGCAAACTTAGTAATAAGTGGTGTCACTTGCTGTCCTCAGAAGGCATTAATTCTAATCTCCTGAATGAGCTAGTTATTGTTTGAGTGCTGGTATGAGTCCAGGCGTCCCTCATCTTGGCCTCTTTCTCATGCGCCATTTCTCTTGTGTTTCTCCATCATGTGGTGATGTATCCAAAAGGCCCTCAGCAGAAGTGGAGCAAAAGGACTGTCTCAACCTTGAACTTCAGCCTCCAAAAGTGTGAGGTAATTAGAAGTGTTTCCTTTATAAAATACCAAGCCTTTAGGTATTTTGTTATAACAATAGAAAATATACTAAAGGTACTGGCAACAAGTATTGGGATGACTATGTCAATGTAGGTCAATTTTCTTATACTTGATAACTTAATAATCAGCTGTCAGGAGTCAAATGTGATGAAATATTATTCAAGTGCAGATAGAATTTGCTTCTCAAATTGGAGGTCTGGTTCCTGCTTTCTGATTGATGGGTTCCAGGGAGGGAAAACTCCCTGTGGACTTTCTAAGAACTGTTACGTGTGAAGTCTGAGCAGCTTTCAGAGTGGAGCTTTTGTGTAGATGGCTCCTAAATCCTGGCATCTCAGAGATTTCAGCTAGGGGATCATACCTGAAGAAGTTTAGTATAAGATGCATGGTTGGGTTGATTCAGGTGCTTAATGTCTGTGACATTTCATGAGTCTCTCATGTGCATATGAAACATTTCTCAAGTGGCGTGTGCATGTGAGAATCTGACACAGAGAGAAACAGGGGTCACAGATAAGACCGACACTGCTAGCAGATAAGACCGACACTGGTTCCGATCATCAGTAGAGTCTGATATGCAGAGTTGGAGGGTGTGTGATCTTGGCCACAGGAGCCACCCAGGAGCCGGCTATTTGCCCTGCTGCTCAGGTGCCCTTTGTATGACCAAGGAAGAAGGTAGCCTGCTTGCTGTATGTCTCCTTTATCAAAATCCAAAACTCCAAAACACAGGAGCAACATCTCTTGGGCTACCTGGGACATTTATGAACAAAGTCAACTCATTTGGGAAGTGAAACACAACAATGCCTAACATGAAATGTTTGACTCAACAAGAAATCTTATGCCCTCATGGGCATCAGAGACAGGACCATTGTTAAACCCATGCAAATTAAAGATGTAAAGAGTGGGTTATTTTTTTCTCATTAGGAGGGGCTTGGGTAGGAATAAACAGAATTGAAGGGTGTCTTGAGACCGGCATGTCTTGCTAATCAGGCTAGATGTATGGGGAGCTGGGAAGGGTGCTCACATTAAGTAAATGGATGTTTAAGAATGATTTTAATAGGTTTAAGGGGTTCCTTGAAATGCTCCCACAGGAAAAGAGCAAAGAGCTCAACAAAAGCACCTGGAATAAACAGAGTCCTCTTGTGGGAAAAACTCTTGTGTTGTTAACTGTGGAAGGTGAAAGGCCCAGTGAACTTGGAAGGGCAGGAACCCCCAGAGGCCCATGCCAATGTGGCTAATCAATTAGGAATTATCACACTCATTCCTAGAGAAGATGTTACAAAAATTCAGAAAGAAACACCTCCTGTGGGAGTCAGGGAGTCTGAGGCAGGAGAAGGGGAAGCCTTTGAAGAGGCACAGGAGAGAAGTAAAGAAGGAGGCTGTCTCTTTATTAGGTAAAGGAGAAGGAATAAGAAATAAATTCTGTCCGTCCCTCTCCAAAGTGCAGGGTCTGGAAGGTTCATTTAGTGTGGAAATGCAATTCTACCTCATGAGAACTAAGAATAGCCTTCACTTGAAAACCATCTTACCCTTTTCAAATTACTATGATGTGAATTTCTTTAAGCTACCTCAGGCCACCAAGAAGATGTGAACCTTTGCTACAGCATGAGAGGCAGTGCAGGGATATTGCAGTCCACCTGCTCCAGCCACAGGCCTTCCTGCGCACAGTCTAAGGGTGGGCTACAAAGGCAGCCAAGACAGCCCAGAGACCTGCCCTGTGGGGAACACAGGAAACCTCAGTAGGTTATGGAAGGAATCTTAATAAAATAGAGTCCCTATGCCAGAAAGCTCCTGCCAAGGGGAAGACTATTGCTAAATTGCTTTGTACGTACTTGGAAGCAATCTAAGACTGGCATAGCATTTACTTATCCATTCAACAAGTGTTTAGTGCAAACAATACCAGAAGACAATGGGGACAACTGAGCATGTCATGAAGTAAACAGTATGGCTAGCCTTCTCAAAGTTCATGGGCCTGTCTTGTCAGTTGGGTTGGATTCATTCTTGCAATCTGCCTTGACTTTAAAACTTTCTATTTTGTCTCACATACAGCCCTCAACAAATGAAAAAGTACTATGTGAAGGCAAAGGGAGCAGTTGCTGTTGTGCTCCAGGCACTAGGAGTCCTGTCCCCTTGGACACTTATCCTCCACACCGTGGGGGACACTGGGCTCAGGTATGGGGCTTGCTTTTCACCAGCATCCACCTGGAGATCCAGCAGTCCCTGGAAGTAAGGCCAAAGGCATAAGAGGTAAGAAAGCAAGCCAAGATGATTTCTGAGTGTGTATGCTGGTAGGGAGAGACAGAAGAACACAGACTGGCTACTCTTCTACTGTTCACAGCCTCCATGACCCAAAGCCAAGGAACTCCTAAATCTTAGCACTTCCGAGGCCCTTGCTAACCCACCATGCTACTCCAAATCCCCATATACAAAGTGAATCCACTTTCATTTCACTGCTGGCTTCATGGTTGGAGTAGGGAGAAGGGAGGGAGAGTACATTCAAGTCAGAGCCATCACAAGGCCAACCCCCTCCCACCCCACGAGTCTGCCCACCACTCTCTCTAAAAAGCTTTTTGCATGAGCAATCCATACAAATTCAATTTGAGACTCTCAATAGAATGGCCACACAGACCCAAATGGACAGTCAGGTTAGGAAGTAAATGTATGGATCAACTTTTGTCAACAACATTGCTTTCATAGCCAAGGGTGGAAAGCCAGAGGGAAGATAGCCCCACATGCTTCAATGGTGCTCTGACTGTACCCTACAAATGATAGCCTTGTCCTAGAAGGAGGTAAGCTTACCAGCAGTCTGGAGACAGGAATGAACTTGTCACACTATGTCACCCTAAACACAATGAGACATCCAAGAAGCCCATCCAATGAGGACGTCTGATCTGGGCCCACCCAGGGTTTTTATTAAAAATCAAGTCATTGGTCTATGTTGCCTTAGGTTCACAGTTTAGTAGTCTTTGTTAGTAAGAGCTTGCTGTGTGATATGTGTTGTGGGTACAACTTCAGCTGATTCTCAGGACACCAGAACTTTCTCTCTTGTCTGCCTGACACATCCTAGAAAGCAGGAGGGAGGTTCTGTCACTTCATGTGAATCTTGGCTCGAGCAGCACCTCTTCAGAAAGGCCTCTCTGGGTAGCCTTGCAGGAATGAACATCCTACCCCATCACCTTCTGTTCCTTTGTGGTTTCATCTTTATTCATTGTACCTCTTTTATATATGAGGGATCAGACTGAGACAGCATTGGGGTGAGTCTGAAAAGGAGAGATCGGCCAAAAATAGCCCAAAAAGAAAGACACAGGTATGAGAGGGATGGGGAGAATGGAGAGGGAGGGAGAGGAGGAGAAAAGGAGGGGAAGGAAAGGAGACAGGAGAGAAGAGAGGGGAGGGGAAGGAGAAGGGGAAAGGGGTACATCTCAGTGTGTTTGAGGACAGCTCTGGTCCACCCAGCTTGCCCTGGTCAGAGCTGGCCTATAAACAAACACTCGGAAGATGTTTGCACTCCTTTCTCTAACGCAAACAGTAGCTCACAACTTACAAAGGAATTCAGTGTTCCCAGGTGATTTTAACATTATCTCCCCTTTGTGTTCCTTTCATAGGACAGTTTGGTTAGCTTGTCAGGTGATTTGAGGTCAGTTGAAATGAGGCAAGTGCCCCAGTAACTCTGATTTTCACAAAGCTGGGGGAAGCTCTGACTCTGAAAGTACAACCCGTGTGGCCCTGAGCTTGCTCATCTGTCCCCCCGAGCTGCAGTCTTCTACCTTGTCAGTAGAATTGGTGAATTTCTCCTTCAGAGCTTGGTGTTCAGCTGGCTCAAGATGACAATTCAGAGTGCCTAACATAGAACCTGACCTGTTACTCAACACAGTCAAAAGCCCACAGTCTGTTGCTAAGCAACCTTCCTATGGCAAAGGAAAATCCAATTGCCTGGCTTCTCTGAGAAGTGCTTTGAATATGGAATCACAGTTTTCTTAGGTTCTGAAACTCAAGGAAAATCTCTCCTTGCAAGTGTCCCCTGTGGCAGCATCTCTGCTTTCTGGGTCTCAGTAAGGAAGTTTAGAACTGGGCAGGCTGCTGTGCATTTCACACAGGACTGGGTTAGGCTGGATCTCTTGATGTAGCCCTCACCACACCTTGCTCAGCAACCCCTCCTACATGGGCTTGTTCCTCTTCCTACACAACCAACCATTCCCATCTCTGCTGGGCTTCAAGTTCTCCTTATATAACTGCAAGCAGTCCTATCAGATATCTCTACCAACCCTTGACAATGACAAATGCACACTCAAGCTACATGTGACCATACCTGGGCCTCTGCATGAGGCTGTCATACAGGTTTTCCTTATTGGGAACTCCAGCACCTCCTTTTAGTCTAGCAATCCAGTCTCCCCTAAAGTAAAAGACAGGCAAGTTGGAGGCCATGCCAGGGCACGACAATGCCTTTGTTGTAACTGGATTGGGAATTGATTTATGCATGTATATCTAATGCTGCTCATGAATATTCAGTAGTTCATGGCAGCTTTGCAATTTCATGCACTCAGTTCTGCTGGAGCATGTCACATATGTTTCTGAAATTCACCATGTTATTCAGGAACCCACAACAAAAACAGGGATCTTGGGAAAAATACATTTAGGACACAACACTCAAGACAGCATGGATTTCTTCCCAGCTCCTTTCCTCTGTCTCAATTCCTAAAATCATAAAAGAAAATTAGAAAAACACTTGTTTTGTCCAATGCACCCACTGACAGGTGGAAAAGTTGAAGCTATAAAATATATCTTGGAGCTGGAAAGGTGGCTCAGAAGCGAAAAGTACTAGCTGCGCTTCCAGAGAACCTGGGCTCAAGTCCCAGCACCCATATAACAGCTTACAACTACCTGTAACTCCAGTTCCAAGAGGTCTGCCCTCTTCTGGCCTCCATGGGCACACCCATGTTGCAGACATAAATGCAGGCAAAATACACACAGAAGGATAAATCTTAACAGAAATGCATTTTGGTTGTTTAAGGCAAAATGTCACTGTATAGCCCAGGATGGCCTCAACTTCCTTCGGTAAGCCCTGGCTGGCCTTAGGAAGCTCCTGCTCATGCCCACCCAGAAGGACACCCAGCAGAACCAGGAGCTGCAGGCTGCAACCTTAGTAATCATGGTCAGGGACTTCCAGCCACCAGCCACCCTAGTCAGAAATCCATTTCTGCTTTCTATAAGCCAAATGGTCTGAGCACACAGTGACCGCTAAGCAACAAAGGGCCTTCCCTATTAAGAAAATCCTCAGGCCTCTGATAAATCACAAGTGGAAGCCCTTAGCTTTGAACAGCTTTCCTAATCGGCAGAGGTTTGGGGGGTATGAAAAACAGGAGGAATGTGTGAGGATTTATTCCCATTTTCTGACCCGTGTATTCCTAAGGAGAAGGCACACCCTGCTTATGCAGACTGTACCCCACTATCTGTCTGTTACCCTCTTCATAAGGCCAGCACCGAGCAGGTGGAGCAAGGTTAAGAGAGGAGATTACTCGGCATTTTCACTATCAGGATACTGTGCCAGTGCGAAAGAAGTCCAGGGATTGGTGGAGGAGACACACAGGGAGGGGCCACTGTGTTGTTAGGCGACAGAACCCAAAGTCCTGAATAACATGAGACAGGAAAGAGGTAGAGAGTGATACACATGCATTCATATGTAACACACACACACACACACACACACACCTTGTCTCTCTCCTTGTCTCTCTTCCTGTTTTTGTCCTTTCCTGTAGGATGATACAGTCAGTAAAGCACATGTGCTAGTTCTTTGATCTTGCACATCGATCCACAGGATAATAAATTTCTGTAATTTTTAAGTCACCCAGTTACAGGTATTCTGTCATCGAAGCAGAAAATAGACTATGACCCAGGTCCTGAAGGAAGGAGCCTGAGCTGGACAACACACAGGTTAGTGTCCATCTTTCACAAGTAACACTCACTGAATGCAAACTGACTGATACTCAGTTGATAACCACATCCTTTCTCTCTGGCTCTCCCCTCCATGCCTGATTCCCACTCTCCTGAGTGACTAATAGCCCCAGACTGCCCTACACCCTGTGTAATCAGCAGCACTGTGCACAGCTGGAGTCCACAGCTCTGCTTTACCTCTTGAGGCAAAGCTTCAGGCTTCCCAAGGGAAGAGGGGACATTTTCTAACCAGGAACTTCATCCGAGTGATTGATCAGACTTGAGTGCCGAGCTGTGCTGACTGACACTCTGCACTGGTTCTCTGGCCCTCGGGCCCCTGCACTGGTTCTGTGGTCCTTAGGCGCTTGCAGCCACAAATGCTCTGAAAATTACAGAGCAGTTTGAGGGAATAAGGGGAGCTGGAAAGGGTCCTGCTGTGTTCTTATTTCTACCCAAGAGTCAATGGAAACTCACTTCAACTGGCCTTAAGCAAAAAGTTTGACTTTGAAGTGGCCTGGTCCAGGGATAAATGGCTCCAGAGAATAGACTCACAAATGAGCCTTACCCGGAGCATCACATGAGGACCACGGCAGCAGCATCTTAGCAGCCCGGTAAAGATTGGCTGACACGGCCGGCTGAGCAGCGGTCATCTCCAACCTGAGAGAGAACCGCTGTGCACACTTCTTGAGGTGCACCATTTAGAATATAGGTCACTAATCAATCACATTAAAATCAGCAAGCTTCCTGCCATCTCTGCCTTTGGAAGCCTGACAGAAAACCTCTTACTGCCTGCCATTTACCATCAGACGGGAGTGCCCACCACGCATCTGTGTGTGATGCCAGCAGATCTGAGTTCCAGATGAAGAGTCATCATCACTTGGCCATCCTTGTCCCCAAATAATTACATAAATGAAGAGAGGATGCGGGGCCAAAACTTAACTAAAAGGACTATCAACACCATCACATTTTAAAAATGTGTTTGGCGTCAAATATTTTCTGTTCTCTCTGTCAGTCCTTTCCACACTCCTCAATCACCAGCCCAGTACTGCTCTTGTCTAAACAAGCCACAAAGGAATAGTCCTTCCCGGGATAATGCAGTAGGGACAATTTGATCAACGTTGCCATTCACTGTTCAGCTCACAACAGGCTGTAGCTCTGGGCAGCATTAGGCAAATTGCTTCTCCTCTTCCATTCCATTAATTGGGAATTAAATACAGCTTTTTAAGATATATACACAAAATTTAAAAGTGATTAATTCAAAGCTGTATTTTTTTAGACCCATGCGCACACACACACACACACACACACACAAAATGTATAAATATGGAGAATACTTCCTAAGTTATAATGGATTCAGAAAGTACACTTCTGGTTAAAGATTTCCCATTACTGAGTAATGTAATTTAATTTAACACATTATTGAATACTCATATGCACTGGGTGCCATTAATAAGAAGGAAATAAAATATGGCCAACGATGCTACTCCAGCTTTCCAATAAAGCAAACTGAACATCTATCTTAAACTAGAAGCAAAAAGATTATGCTAAGTATTAATGTTCAACAATTTTGGAGAAGGTATTTTTGAAGACTTTGAAATTTTAAAACATTTCAATAATTTATATTAAATAGATGAAATAGTACTGTGGTTGATGTACAGTAGTTGGCTCGTAATTACTGGAGTTTCTCTGGTCACCTCTGTTAACAATGCTACTGGGGTTTAGCTTCTGATTGCTCTCTCACCTGCAGAGAGTCGGTGCCTCAAACTCAGGTCTGCTCAAGAAACATTTTCCCTGGGACTCATTGGTGGGTTCTTCTTAGCACTTCTGTCTAAGATCCCCACATACAGTAGCTAAGTAACTCTGTGGTGGGCTGGAGAGCAGAAATATTACCACATCTCTAACCTACCATCATGAAAAAGAGAATCATTGGTCATTTAGGGCTTTTAATAATTAGACCCTAGTGAAAAATAACACAATTCCAAGTTGCTAAGTAAAATACACGTCGTCCGGGTTTACCCAGAGGCCCAATATGTTGCAACACATGTTGAAAAGCATGAGTGAGGCTTGCCTGGAAGCTCTAGACTATAGGTCTTGCCGATCTATGCTGACCATTGAATAGCTTGAAGCTTCCCTGGAGCTGCTCCACATATCCACAGGCAGAGCAGGCAGGACTAGTGACACATGCCCTCTTGTATGTCAGCACATTGGTCCATTCTATTCATCTTGGCCAAGCATCGTTCACAGTGAGGAGTGAGGTTAGCCTGCATGGCCCCAGTTCTGTTCTCCTTTCCCCCATTTGAAAGTGACAACTAATGCAAATCTCCAGTCTCCAAATGTAGCCCAGGATAGCCCTAGACGTGTGATCCTACTGCCTCAGGCTCCAGAGGGCTGGGATTAAAAGCAAGTGACACCATTCCTGGGTCATGAAAATAGTAAGTTAGGCTGGGAAATAATCTATAGAGGACCTTGCAAGTCAGATACATCTTTATAATCCTAGTAAAGAAATTAATAGAAGAAGATGAATATCCACTACAAGAGACATTGGCCATCCTGTTCAACAGGAAGAACCAAATGGATGTAATAGCACCAAGGAAAAGTTTACATCCGAACAACTCCTTGTTTCATATTAGTGTCTCTCCTGAAACTTCACACTTTAAAACTGAGGAAGACAATTCCAGAAAATAGGAAGCCTCGTTGACATCCTTTAACAGGAAATGAAGCCCTGGGGAAGTGTAATTATTAGTTAACACGTGGTGAGTTTCTGGTGTTAGCCTGTGAGAGATTCAAGCATTCCACATGTAGTCTTATTCCCTGCCTTACAAATGAGGAGACTGAGGCACAGTGGCCAAATAATCTCATTCTACGGCACTCGAATTGTAAGCAATGGATTGAAAGTTATAGTCATCTCTGAAACCAACATATGAAGCCAGGTTGGAAGTGTTCTCTCCCCCGCTGCCCAGTACATCCATCCTCCTCATACAGAGCCTAGGGAGATGGTGGGGCTGGGCCTCACAGCCACTCTTGCTGTGAGGAAGCTAGCCTCACCGTGAGAGGCACCAATGAAGCACTCATATTCTAGCTTCTGGGAGCCAGTTATTCAGAGAATTAAAGATGGCTCAGTGGGTAAGAGCACTGACTGCTCTTCTGAAGGTCCTGAGTTCAAATCCCAGCAACCACATGGTGGCTCAAAAAACCACCTGTAATGAGATCTGATGCCCTCTTCTGGTGTGTCTGAACACAGCTACAGTGTACTTATGCATAATAATAAATAAATCTTAAAAAAAAAAAAAAGAAAAAAGGAAAGACTTAAAAATACTTGGATTGTTGCTCCCCGGCTGACTTCTTGTATGAGAAGAATATGGGTTTTGTTCATTTTTATTATCTAATACTGTTTGTGGCCATGGGATTAAAATAATGCTTGGAAAGAAAAATAACAAAAACTTCTTTAATTATGTCCCAAAACGCTAAAGGGAAGTGTCTAAACTAAGATTTGAAACAGCCTTGTATTTTGCCAGATTAGACAAAGCAGCACTTAGCAAGAATACTGGTTTTCGTTTGCTGGAAAGTGTTCAAAAGAGAAAGATCTCATACAATCAATTTCAGTTTATTTCTGATTTGCTTACAAATAAATGAATCTCAGACTGTGGCTATTTTATTTGGCCTTGACGATTACTGAGGGGTGGGGGGGGACCCCTAATCTACTTTTTAAACTGCTGGCCTGGCTACCTTCCTAGTGCTGTTCCCGAGACTCCAGCTGTTTCTCCTGGCCACCTGCTCATGGTACATCTCCTCTCATGGCGCCTTCTCTTCTCTCCCTTGTTCTCCATCACTCAACTGTCTCCTCCTTAGACCACCTCTCCCCCCACCTCCCTGTCCCTAAAGCTCAACCAGGTAGCTCAAAAACCTGCCTACCTCTAATCCCTCCAGTAGTTGGCTAGAGTCATTTTTATTTATTTATTTTTTTAATATTTTTATTACATATTTTCCTCAATTACATTTCCAATACTATCCCAAAAGTCCCCCATAGCGCCCCCCACTTCCCTACCCACCCATTCCCATTCTTTTGGCCCTGGCATTCCCCTATATTGGGGCATATAAAGTTTGCAAGTCCAATGGGCCTCTCTTTCCATTGATGGCCGACTAGGCCATCTTTCGAGTCATTTTTATTTAACCAGTGCTTTTAAATTAAGGAACAAGGTTTATGCAACCAAAGCTGGCAAACCTGAGAATTCACTCACAGGCCTAGACCTCAGGGTACAAAATTTAGCATTATACTATATAGCAACAGAACAAACCCTAACAGAGACAGTAGGGATGTGGAGAAATTGATTGGGACGCTATAATTGAAGCAAGGATTAGGAAAAGTTGGGCTTAATACATCTGCCTTAGTGCTGATGAAGACAGAAGGGATTTATTTGGAGACAGAAATGGAAGCTGATAGGACTTGGGAGATGTTTGCATAACTCAAGGAGAAAAGACATAGGGGCAGGGCTGTGTGCATATTGATTGGATAGAGGCAGTGCTAGAAAAGTGGCCAAGATCAACAGGGAGGATGACATCTGAGACATAAGGTCTTGGAGGAGACCAGGAATCAATGAGAATACCGTCTAGAGCGGTTATGGTTGGAGAAGAGACATAGAACAAGAGTCAGAGCTATTCTTACCACTAAAACACTTGTGGAAACTGAAGGCTAGAGTCACAGTGGTATGCATAGGAAAAGAGCTCTCCACCCCTGATCTCTTAGCATGAGTATGGGGGGTTGGGATCTAAACTTGTTTTAATGGGAGAATGTGGTAAAGATGAGTGTGGGGAATTGCAGGCTGGTATCCAGTTGAGCTGAGGTCTGAACCCCAATGGTCATAATTCACCTTCATGACATGGTAGGCGTTCCCTCATGTTCCTGGAACTCTGGCCCCTGCCTAAGTTACCACCTCCCACAGCCCCCACAAGAGAAGCATGGTCAGTAGTCAAGTAAGCAATGGCCCAAGCTTCTGACCTTCAGGCTAAACTCCTCTCTAGTTACCTAGCAACAGTAAAGTCCATAAAAAGGGGTGTTCAGTCCCCACCTCACTCTCTTACTCTCACACTGTTACCCTTCATTCTCACCCTCTCACCCTCTCTCTCCCCCCCCCTCTTCTCTCCTTTTTTTTCTCTTTGTCCTCTCTCTCTCTCTCTCTCTCTCTCTCTCTCTCTCTCTCTCTCTCTCTTTCTCTCTTTCTCCTTTCTCCCTTCTCTCTTTCTCCATGCATTTCTATAATAAAGCTCTTAAACCATAGAGAGTCTCTGCTCCATCAAGATCCGCTGCTCACTTTGGTCAGTGTTGGGAACCTCTTCCCTTATCCCTCTCTCCTGTGTCGCCTCGGGGTCCCCAGTGGGGGAGGGACCTGCCCCTTCTCCACCCCCACGCCCCCTGCTGAGTGGGGTCAGAGGCCTAGATGCCCACCCAGGGTCGAGTGGAAAGTGTCTAGCAGCTCTGCCTGTGTCTGCCTTCCCAGAGCACAGAAACTCTGGCTGGACATTGGGCCCCTTTTCCCTTCCCCTTCATCCCCAGGGCCTTCCCAGGTCCCCTCTTTTTTTGTTCCCAACAGGTGATGAAGTGCCCTAGCCAAGATGCCATTACTAAGGTTTTTCACACATCTATACCTGAAACACTCCTTGCTGGTGTGATGAGGTAAGCGGTCATGGTGAGAAGCCCCGTGGCAAGGAGTTCTCAGTGGTTTCTAAGCTGAAGGCAGTCTCTGCCTAAGAGCCCTAAACAGTTAGTTCCTTAGTCCTATAGCTCCAAGAAAACAAACTGCCAACAATCTAAAGGAGCCTGGCAGTGAATTCTTCCCAGCCCGTCCGGCCGCTGGGTTAGAAATGCATCCCACATGAGCCTTTGATTGTACCCTTGGTGCCCGCTAAGTAGAAGATCCAAAAACCCCACCTGGAATTTTGACTTACGATAACTACGAAGCAGCGATGTGTTTTTGTAAACAGTTAAGCTTATGGGATTTATTACAGGAGCGCCGGGATACTGATAGAACCACAGGGAGATGTTCTCGAATGAAAATTGCGTTTAGGTTTTGGGAACTAAGAAGAAATGGGGGAGGAAGAGAATGCAGAAATCTCCTGCTGTGGTGACATGGAAGGCAGCTCTGTGCACTGCCTATATCTGGGCTGAAAGGGACCCATGCTGTTGCTCTTTCTACCCACTTCCTTCCTGGCTCCCAGTGGACGACAATCTCAATCTCCCTAAAATGTTTGCACTTGGCATGCATGGGTCAACATGGCCTTAGAATGAGGAGTCTGTTCCTCAGGAGAAGCCCCACAACCAAGCTCCAACCTTCAGAAGTGTTTCTGCCTACAGCAATTCAAGTCTGTAACCATTCTTAACCAGATACAAGTTACAGGCTCTGTTTTTGGTCCCAAAACTGGTTCATTGCCTCCTAAAACCATGTTTCTAACATCTACTTTGGAAGAAAACCTTTCGGTTCCTTCCTTTCCTATTTTTTTTTCTTGTACTAAAACAAATATTTTTCTATTCAATTAAGATACAATTTAATGCTATTTATACTAAGGGGAATTAAAGTTAAGGGGAAGTTAGCCTTATCTATACACACACACACACACACAGAGAGAGAGAGAGAGAGAGAGAGAGAGAGAGAGAGAGAGAGAGAGAGAGAGAGAGAGAGAATAATCCACTAGAGTAATTAAGGTCCCCTCAGTAAGTTATGTGAAGGATGGAATTAGTTTGCTTCAAACATGCCTTGATTGCTACTTATCATTTGAAAAGCAAGAAAGCATTGTTCCAGCCCACTCAGGTTTAATAAGAATAAGCCAGAGGCTTATAAGGCAACAAGGCTAAGCACTGGTGAAAGTCTCACAATAACAATGGAAAGAATGAAAACAGTTGACCCCCAGGCTCTGAGGGACATGGACCTCAGGACTCCCTTACTGTAAGATGATGTAATATTTGCATATGGCTTACAAACATCTTCCCACACACTTTAAATCCTCTCTAGATTATTCATAATACTGAATACAATGCGAGTGTTATATGAATAGCTGTGCTGCTGCAGCCTTTAGGACAATATGACAACAGAAAGTTTTGTACATACTTAGTACAAAACTTAAGGCACCATTTGTTTTCTAATAAAAGTTTTCCTTTTAAATAAGAGGTTAATTGAATCCCTGGATAAAAAACCCACTGCTTCAGGGAGCTGACTGTGTTATCATTTGCAATGTAGCAAAAGAGAAGCAAGGGCTTTGGAAATCAGAGGAAGGGCCCAGCCTAACAACTCTAAGTGGCTGCCTCTACAGAAAAAGATAGTCAGGCCAAGAAGATTCAAGCTAAGTTTTTCCTCCAGCTTTGGTATATAAATCTCTTTTTTTTAGATTTATTTATATATTTTATGTATATGAATACACTGTAGCTGTCCTCAAACACACCAGAAGAGGGCAGGATCCCATTACAGATGGGATATACCTAACATGTAATTGTTGGGAATTGAACTCAGGACCTCTGGAAGAATTGTCAGTGCTCTTAACCACTGAGACATCTCTCTAGCCTGGTATATAAATCTTAAAGATCAAGTAAAAAGTTCCTGGCTATATAAGAATAATTTCCTCAGCTTTTAAATGAGAGCAGAAACTCTGAATTGGGTTTTATTGTATTCAATCTACTTTGTTGTCTCTCTATTCTTTCTTATGCCAGTTTGTCCATCCTCTGTCTATCTGTTTGTATAGGGTAATCAGGGTGTATATCTATAGGTGTATTCTGGCTACAAGGTAGCCCACTTATGAGCATCCACCCACAGAGATGGCCACATACACTCTTCACCCACCCATTCCCAATGTAGACTTGCAAAGGTGGAGATGAGATCTGCCCAACTCACCATGGCAATCTCAGTTACCATGACAACCTCAGAATATGGCACAGAAGAGACCTCAGTTAGGTGAAAGCTTAGATATTAGTTGCATAGATAAATAGGTAACTAGATAGTCAAACAGACATAAAAAAGAAAAGATAAAGAGATGAAGGGACTTAACAGCCCAACTCAGCAAAACTACCTTTAGCTTCTTACAATACTATTTCTTCATATCTGGCACCTACAAGTAGGAGAGGCAAAATGTCAGGAGAAATTACTTTTTCCATATTTAATCTAAGCTACATACTTCACTAACCCACAGCAAATGTTGAAAGACAGACCTTAATCCTACAATGTGGGCCTTTGTATACTCCATCTGAGAATGGAGATGTATAAGCCTGGAAAAACACATTTCAAAAGGAAATAGGGCCTTATCAAATCCCTGTAGAAATATAAATAAATTAATAAGTTAAGTCAAGCCAAGCCTGCGAAACGCCTCTCTGGACATTCCATACGATGGCTCCAAGCTTCTCAACGCTATCTACATTCTTGAAGTTTCACAAGAGCCACTGGCGAGCTGGCTCCCAACAGCTAAATTCTTGATAGCTATATGGCAAACAGTAACAGCTTCTGGTCCGCACCCTGGATGGAAGACATGCAGTTCCAGCCACAAACGAAGATACCATTTCCCTATCCTCTTTCGTGGAGCCATGACCTAATCCCAGCCTCAACTCATGTCTCCAAAATGCATCCTTCAGAAGCCAAAGAAGGCAGACAAGGAAGCGGGGGATGTAACTGGTGAGAAAAGAGGCTTTGTTGAGAAGTCCCTTTGGGAGGGAACATCTGCCAAATTGACCCTGTGAAGATGAGAACCAGGCCAAGGAGAAATCTAGACGGAAACAACAGATATGGAACTTTTTCTAGTATTCTCGAGCCTCAGAGGAAGCTGTCTCCAGATGAGGCCTTTCATCGACTTCCTACTGGGAGACCACGAGGCGCCCTGGCCACATGCTCTGTACAGATCATCCAACACAAACGGCATCTAAGGCTACCAACTCCCAATTAGCTGGTAGCAATCAGCTTCTAACCTAGTTCAGAGGGGTTCCCCTGCCCCTCCCATCACCTGCCTTTCCTCCAGAGGAGACCCTGAGAGGCTCATCCTGGCTGCTTTTCTGTTGACATCTATCTGTAGGAATCCAAGAATCTCTGTGTCAGGATAGATCACAACCTGCATCCATTCCAAGCCCTTTATTTTACACATGAGAAAGACTAGACGCTGATAGGGGAAGTGCTTGGCTGAATGGATCTCAAGTATAAGCTTTAGGATCTCCAGCATTTGGTTCTGCCCTTGACTCTGAGCCCCTGCTTAAAGCATAATTATAGTAATAATAGTTGAAATCAACAGTAAGTGGCAGTTTGGGGTTTTGTGCCCTCTTCTTTCATGTCTTCATCCCTCAGAATCCCCTAGTTCCATACATATCAATCCTAAACAAGGTGGATGGGAAGAGAAAAGACCTAATTTGAAGGTTGGATCTGCCCAGTAAGCAGTAGTAAGCAGTAGATTTCCACACAGAGAAGAAGACAATTGTCACAGTTCGTTAGTGATGACAGTCTTGGACAAAAGGATAAAGGAGTGTGGCCACTCTACCATTGAACTTGAAAGCCACTCCATCCTCACCTTCCTATTCAGCTTCATTTCCTATTCCCCAAACAAGAGTGTTTTGCCAGAGTCAGAGCCTTGCAGTGACCCTTGAATGTGGCTTGCTTCTCTGACCAGTTTCTTCTCTTAGTTCTGTCTGGAATGCCACCCAGGACTCTCTACCCATCTAATCAGGTCACAATACCAAGTCACTGCATAGTATTCCTGTCTCCCATAGTCCTCACGGACAGCAGCCAAGCTGCAGTCAGACGAAACAGGCTACCACTGCAGGACAGGGTCTTACTCCATGCCACAGGGAGTTCATCTGTCCTAGGCTTTTCTCCCAGCTAGGAAAGGCTTCTTGCTGTGCCCACAAGAACATCCAGGAACCAGTAAACCAATGACCTGCAGCAGATTCCATGCTAGTGTACCTAACCCCATGATACACCACACAGCTTTCCCAAAGGAGTACTTCTGAACTGAAAAGACCTGGAGAAGTGGAGACGAAGAACAGATCTTACAAGGCTGATTTTTCTTTTCCAGAGGAAAAAAAGGAATTTCTGAAAATAAAGCTTAATACCACTTACTAAGGAGTGTGTTTAGCAATGCAGATTCATTGATTTTTGTTTTGAAAAGTTTGACAGACTTTCAGAAACATTTTTGGAATCAAGGAAAGCTTCCTAATGTGCCAGAGAAGAGCTTTCCAAACTCACAAATCACCAACCCAGACTACTATCTATCTACCCACCTAGCTATTTATCTCTATCTCATCTCTATTCTCTCTCTCTCTCTCTCTCTCTCTCTCTCTCTCTCTCTCTCTCTCTCTCTCTCTCTCTCTCTCTCTCTCTCTCTCTCTCCAGAGAAGGGGGTAGTAATGGGAGAAAGATACTTCCTCTCATTTCTAAAATGGAAACATTTACTCTCAAATGCCTAGGGCAGGTGTGAGATCGGAAGATCACAGAAGGGATCCATAGAACATGGCCTTATTCTCATTTTGTCCTGGGCAGGTAACATGGTCCCTGGGATTTGGCCTTTGGATGCAGGGAACTCCCAGAGGAAGGAGTCTGATCACAAGTTTCCAAATATTTCTCAGGCTGCTTGTCTCCTTCCTGGAGGACCCTGAGTGTCTAGATGTCTGGAGCCTTGCTCACTGGTTCTGTCAAGTCTGGCTGGAGACTGGGAGCCAGTGTGGCACTGTTTGTGGAGCCAAAGTGCAGATTAAGTCATGTTTTAGAGGTGACCTCTGTCCACCCCTCCCCTCCAGGCCTCCTTCCTCAGCAGATCCTACCTACAAGCTTCTGCCTTTACTGAGCCCACTCCTACCCCTCAAGACCTAACAGGGCCTCATCTACTCAACAGTAAGCCCCCACCCCCATCTACCCCATGTCACTTTCTTCTCAAATGGACCTGGTCTTTGTTGTTCTAATTAGATTATCTCTGCCTTGGGGACCTAAAGGACAGTCCCTACCAGCCTTGGCTGGAAAGGCAGGTCATATAATCCCTGTTATCAAGAGCCTTGTCATTTAGCATGTAGATCAACTAATTCTTTCGATACCAGGGGACCAATTGTGCATCTTAATATTGATTTTTTTCCCTGAGATACAATCGTCCGCATTCCTGAGTCAGACTCACTTACTGAAGCTAAAAGGCTCCGCTGACTATATAATGAAGCCACCCCTCCCCCATCACACTTGCCACTCGGATTTAATGGTACAAAGCTGGACAAACCCTTTGTGTTTTTCCACTTGGTCTAATTTCAGAATAAGCTCCCAGTTGACAAGAAACAGGAAAACAGGGGTGGCTATTTTAGAAGCAAGTGCATGAAGTGCATGTCTTGGAGATGGGCTCTCTACCACCCACCAAACCTGCCCCCCTCCCCACCCATGCCACAGGATGTAGAGTGGAATCCGGACTCCTGATGGAATGAGACCAGCCTACAAGCTTTGTAAATTTCATGATAAATGAGTAGCTTGGGCTTTCAAATCAGGCCAGGGCCATTTTGTTATCAAATATGCTTAATGGGAGTGGGAGGCAGTAGAGTAAACATTTGAACTATGGCATAAGAAAAAAAAAAGGGGGATGAGATTCAGAGTAAAAATGCATTGAGTTTTGGGCCAGGCAAAAGTGTTGGTTCTGTAAGATGCAGGCAGCGAGACAAGGGCCAGGGGCATCGGAGGGCCTAATAAGCACCCATTCTCCTCCTTTTCCTTTCTGCTAGCCAATGTAACCATGTCCACTCTTTTTTGAGCATCTGCCTCTGTTTGACACTAGGGAAGAGCATGTGTCCAGTCCTTTACACGCATGTGCTCCTCGGGCACTAAGAGCAATGCTTTGTTCATGATTCCCCACATGACAGACAAAATCACAAGGATCCAGAGAGATGATATGTTTGCTATCATCTCAAACAAGGAAGTGACAGAGCTGGGGGGGGGGGGTCAATCCCATGTGACTCGAACCACCCCTAAACAGTAGCCATGACTAACAAAGCCTGCTCTTCCCTCTCCGTTGTCTCAGCCTGTTTGTTTTATTTTATGTATTTCAGTGTGCCTGTATGCATTCTGAGATGACTGAGCAGTTCCCGGTGTCTAGGTGCCCAAGATAGAGAAACATGTAGAGTGCAGGGCAGAAAAGTAAATAAATGCTACTCACTTTCTACGGCCTAGAGAGGGGTATGTGAATACAGCAGGAACACTGGGTGTGGATCTGAATGCCAGTCCAGCTTCTGCCTCTACAAGAATTCTAAGTGGTTAGATACATATGAGAAAAGGACTGAGTTAAAGGAAATTTTCATTAAAAATCTAGTTGTATAAAACTGGAGGAAACTCTTACCCTGTCTGGTATTCATGTGACCTCTTCTCTGTTCCAGGCTCTGCATAGAAGCTGAAGTTTTACCGCTTTACAAAGTCAAGTCTCATACCAGAAGGACAGACAGAAGGACAGATGACCTGAACTTCAAAGTGCCTAGGGGTGGGGGGTGTTAGTACTTGCTGAGAATACTAATTAGTACATGCGTGTTGTAGTTATTCCTTATATTCAATAAGAGAAGAGTAACATGGACTCTTTATCATCTCATTATCATTTAGTGTGTAGCTGAGCAAACTTCCCAGATTCTCTAAACTCCACGGTTTGCTAATTCCTCTGTCATTGCAATTGAACTCAAGGGATTAATTCTGTGTTTGGCAGACAGGAGGTGCTTAAGAGATGTTTGTTAAAAAGGGGAGGTGAATTTTTATACTAATGGATGCTTTATACACACACTGTGCCATGTGATGGTGAATCTCTATTATAAACCTGACTGGATTTTAATCACCTAGAAAACTGATGAGAAACAGTATTGTGTATGTTTGCAGGGTAGATAAACTGAGTAAGGAAGACCTGAATGTGGGGGACACCATTGCAAGGGCTGGGGTCCTAGACAGAATAAAGTAGGGACAAAGCAGAAAGCCAACTATGCGCCAGTATTGCCTAGGTCCACCATGAAGAAATTCTTTTGCTGGGCGGTGGTGGTGCACGCCTTTAATCCCAGCACTTGGGAGGCAGAGGCAGGTGGATTTCTGAGTTCGAGGCTAGCTTGGTCTACAAAGTGAGTTCCAGGACAGCCAGGGCTATACAGAGAAACCCTGTCTCAATAAACAAAACAAACAAACAAACAAACAAAGAAATTCTTTTGTCAAATTCTCTCCATGAACATCCAACACAGCAGCTATGGGCAGATGCCTTAATTATAAATACTTCTTTCTCATTGCTTTTGCTAATTATTTAGTTACAGTAACAAAAACATAACAAAAAAGGAGAATGTACCCTGGCATATCGTACTTTATGGAGTAGTTCTGACTATTCCAGTTCTCCTGTCTCACAAAAATCATAAAAACAAAACAACAATAACAACAACAACAAAACCGTCAGTGTCTGAGTTCTTGCTGCTCCTCTCCTCCCCCATTGTATTGTTTGAGAACTTCTTGTACCATAACAATCCCTTTAAAGGTCTTCTCTGGATACAGTCACATTCTGAAGCAGCAAGGGAATGGGTCTTTAAAATATAAAGGAGGAGAGAGCACACAACTCAGCGCTCAACACCTGGGTTCATCAAAGTTGTTTAAATTTTGATTTTGAGAAGCCAGTTTTAAAAGCCACCATGCTTCTGTCTCATTTGGCATAAACCTTAGTAACAAAATTCTACTTGTTATCACATAGGAATGCTGAGCCTGACATGGTGACACATACCTGTAATCACAGGACAGAATGAAGCAGGGTTCTTATAAGTTCAACTGAGCCTGGGTTACATAATGATTTCCAGGCCATTATGTAGGCTACAGTGTAACAATGTGAAGACCAGTCTGGAAAAATCAAAACAAAACAAAACAGAAACAGCACTCCATACTAGCCAGGAAAGCAGATAGGCCAACTACAGATCTCAAACTACACCTCTTTTCCTTCAGATCCAATCCCCCAATGTCACTCACTCTCAGCTTTGTAGCAGATCACCTGCTGACTCTCCTCCTTTCCTGCCTCCATCTCCCTTGGATCACACAAGTGTTCTCCTCCAAACGCATCCAGTTGTTGCAGACCCCAACTCCAGCAGGCATTCCCTGGGAACCTGCCAGGCAAGGTTGTCAGAGAAACAAGTAGACCATCAAAGCAGGTAGGCGAGCTTCAGATTTATCTCTCTCATGGCCTCCAGATCCAATTCCCCAGTTTCATGGCCAGATCCTTAGTGGGCTGCCTGTTGTGACTCTGGCCTCATCCCCAGAGAACTAAATAAATCCTGGTGGAACAATCTGTGCCCCCACCCCCACCCCACAACGGACACCCTCAGCCCTCCCTCTTCTAGCCCATCCCCATTTCTAAGTGTTTGCCTCTAATACCTATAAACATTTTCTACTTGGAACCCCCAATGGCCACATCTGGAAGGAACCCAGAAGAATTCCTTACCAAGCAACAAACAGCCACCATACCATCTTAAGAACCAGAGAGGCCAACAGAAACCAAGGAACAAGACACCCATCCAACAAAGGAAAGATAAGTACCTCGAATGACAGTCATCCCAAACCCAGGTGCCTAGATGCCAGCATAAAAACAAAATCGATACCAGCCAAGGAAACATGTCTCCACTAGAACCCACAAGCAGCACTACGTGGTCCTGAGAATTGCAACATAGCAGAGCACATGACAAGGACCTTAACATAGCTTTTTATAAATATGATAGACAGACTGGTGAGATGGCTCAGCCGGAAAGAGAACTGACTGCTCTTCCAAAGGTCCTGAGTTCAAATCCCAGAAACCACACGGTGGTTCACAACCACCCATAATGAGACCTGACACCCTCTTCTGGCATGTCTGAAGACAGCTACAATGTACTTATGTATAATAATAAATAAATCTTTGGGCCAGAGCAGTCAGAGACTGAGCAAGCAGAATTGACCAGAGTGAGCAGATGTCCTAAAAAAAAAATTCAATTCCCAACAACCACATGAAGGCTCACAACCATCTGTACAGCTACAGTGTACTCACATAAATAAATAAATAAATACATCTTTTAAAAACTGAATATGATAGACATGTTAAAGAGGAAATGAATAGGTCCCGTAAAGAAATCTATGAAAATAGAAACAATCAATGGACGGAAATGAACAAAACAGTATAAGACCTGAAAGTGGAAATAGAATCAATAAAGAAAACCCAAACTGAGTGAAGTCTGGATGTGAAAAATTTAGGAACTCAAACAGGAACCTCAGAGGGAAGCCTCATCAGCAGAATACAAGAAATGGGAGAGAGAAACTCAAGCATTGAAGATAACACGGAAGAAAAATGGATACCTGGTCAAAAAGTTGAACCTAAGAAACCCTAGGCAAAAACATACAGGAAATCTGGGAGACCAGGAAAATGCTAAATCAATGAATAACAGGGGAAAAGGAAGGAGAAGAAACCCAGCTCAAAGGCAAAGACAATATTTTCAATAAAATAACAGAAGAAAAATTTTAACCTAAAGAAGGAGGTGCTTATAAGGAGACAAGAAGTATAAAGAACACCAAATCGATTGGACCAGAAAAGAACTTCTGCTCAATACAGAATAATAAAAATACCAAAAATACAGAACAAAGAAGGGATATTGAAAGTTTCAAGGAGAAAAGACCAAGTAACATATAAAGGCAGACCTATTAGAATAACACCCAACTTCTCAATGGAGACCTTAATGACAGAAGGGCCTAGACAGATGTTTCACAAACTCTAAGAGACCATAGATACCAATTCAGACTATCATACCCAGTAAAACTCTCAGTCACAAAAGATGGAGCAAAAATATATATTCCATGATAAAATGGATTTTAAGCAGTATCTATCTACAAATCCAGCTCTACAGAAGGGAATAGAAGAAAAACCAGACTGAAGAGGTTAACTGCATCCAAGAAAACATAGGAAATAAATAATCTCTGACCTCCCAAGACAAAAGGGGGAAGACATCCCACACTACCACAGCAAAGTAACAGGAACAAACAGTGCTCATTGATAACTCTCAAAGGCTATGGTCTCAATTCCCCAATAAAAAGACAGGAACAGATTGAATTTGAAAACAGGATAGATCCTTCTGCAGCATCTAAGAAACGTAACTAAACATGAAGAATAGACATCAGCCCAGGGTAAAAGGATGAAAATGGACACTCCAAGTGAATGGACCTAAGAAACAAGCTAGTGTAGCCATTTTAGTATCTGACAAAATAAACTTCAAGCCAAAACTAATCAGAAGAAATGGGAAGGGCATTGTCTTAGTCAGGGTTTCTATTCCTGCACAAACACCATAACCAAGAAGCAGTTGGGGAGGAAAGGGTTTATTCAGCTTACACTTCCATACTGCTGTTCATCACCAAAGGAAGGCAGGACTGGAACTCAAGCAGGTCAGGAAGCAGGAGCTGATGCAGAGGCCATAGAGGGATGTTCCTTACTGGCTTGCTTCCCCGGCTTGTTCAGCCTGCTCTCTTATAGAACCCAAGACTACCAGCCCAGAGATGGCACCACCCAAAAAGGGCCTTTCCCCCTTGATCACTAATTGAGAAAATTCCTTACAGCTGGATATCATGGAGGCATTTCCCCAACTGAAGCTCTTTTCTCAGTGATAACTCCAACCTGTGTCAAGTTGACATGCAAAACCAGCTGGTACAGGCACTATATAGTCATCAAAAGAAAAATATGCCAAGAAAATATTACAATTCTTAACATTTGTATACCAAACCAAGGGCATCCAAGTTTATAAAAGATATACTACTAGAGTTAAAATTATATATTGACCCTCACACTATGATAGAGGGTGATTTTCAATACCCTACTCTCACTAACAAACAGGTTATCTAAACTAAACAGAGAAATTCTGGAGATAACTAATATCATAAACTTAATGGACCTAACAGATATTTACAAGAGTATATACTTCTTTTTAATACAAAGAACAAAGCAAAGTCTCAACAGATATAAGAAAACTAAAATAATATCCTGCTAACTCTCTGATCAGCACAGATTAAAGCTTGGTATATACAACAACAGAAAGCTTAAAATTTCATGGAAACTGAACATCTCATTACTGAATGAAAAATACATCTAGAGAGAAATTAGTAAAGAAATCAAAGATTTTCTAGAATTAAATGAAAATGAAAACAGCATACCCAAACTTATAGAACACATTGAAGGCAGTTCTAAGAGGGACGTTCATTCATAGCACTAAGTGCCTACTTAAAAAACAAACAAACAAACAAACAAACAAACTGTAGAGAACTCATGCTAGTCACTTAAGGGCATACCTTTAAAGTCTAGAACATCAAGAAGAAATGACACCAAAAAGGAGTAGAGGGAAAGAAATGATCAAGCTCAGGTCTTGAAAGTAGAAATAAAGGGGGAAACTCACCAAAAAGTCAATGAAACAAAGATTTGGTTCTCTGAGAAAATCAATAAGATTGACAAATCCTTAACCAAATTAACTGAAAGGCAGAGAAAGAAGATGCAAATTACTAAAATTATAGATTAAAGAGGGGGACATAGCGACAGATATTGAGAAAACTTTGAAAACCTGTACTCTACCAAATTGGAAATTCTAAGAAGAATGCATAGTTTTCTCAATAAATTTCACCTACCAAAGTTAATCAAGATCAGATAAGCAATGTAAACAGACCTTTACTTCTAGCGAAATAGAGGCATTAATTAAAAGTCTTCTTACCAAAAAGAGTTCAGGGCCAGATGGGGTTAGTACAAAATTTTACCAGAGAACTTATGCCAATACTTCTCAAATTATTCCACTGACCAAGCCTGCTCAGTCAGTTAATAGGTTCTCCAGCAAGGATTGAAAAAAAAAAAAAAGACAATTAGAATCAACATTGTAGCATGACCCCAGCCAGTTCTGAGGCTGAGGCAGGCTTATTTTTTTCCCAATCTGCACTTATACCTTTTTAATTCCATGCAAATAATAAGGGCAATAAACACAAATAGTAAAGGAACAAGCAAGGCAATAAGGAAATCCCTGTGATCACTCCTGTGATCGCTGTTTCTAAGGGCTTATCAGGATGACCAAAATATCTGAGCCTACTTCCTTGACCAAGCCCAAAATCAGATTCTTGCCTGAAGCCTACTTCTTTTGTTCCACCCTAAAATTAAGATTCCTGTCCTAACTTACTTCCCTGTTCTAGACTAAAATTAGATTTCTGCCTATGCTTACTTCCTCGTCACGGCCAAATATCAGATTCCTGCCTGAAGCCCATTTCCTTGTCCTTGCCCAATGTCAGATCCCTGCTCAGTGGCCCCCAAAGCTCTCCACAATATCACAAAGTAGAAACCGAGGAACACTCTCCATTTTGATTTATGAGGCTACAGTTACTCTGATACCAGAACCACATAAAGACACAACAGACCAATTTCCCTTATGAACATAGAAGTGAAAAATCTTAACAAAATACTTGCAAACTGAATCTAAACATTATCAAAAAGATAATGCACCGTGATCAAGTCAGCTTCATCCCAGAAACTCAGGGATGGTTGAACATATGTAAACTGGTAAACAGATCCCCATAGAAACAAAATAAAGGTAAATAGTCAAATGATTATTTCATTTGAAAAAGAAAAGGCCTCTGACAGAAGCAACATTTACACAATGGGACAGTAATCAGCTGTTCAAAAATGAAATCATAAAATTCTCAGGTGAATGTAAGGAACTAAGAAAAAAAAAATCCTGAATAGGGTAGCTCAGACCCATAAAGACATTAAATATGCTTTGCAATTGCTTCTATGTTTATTATCTGGTAAGTCAATTATAAGCAAGACACAATCCCTAGAACCACAGATGTTAGTTATCAAGTTAGTGACCAGGGGTGGGATCCACCAGATAGACAGCCTTAGGAAAGGGAAATAGAGTAGATAGTTATGGATGAACAAGGGGGCAGGGACTGGAATGAGAGAATCAAGTAGAGTAGGGGAAGATGATGAGGGTAAGGGAGGGAATATGAGGAGAAAACTCTAAAATTAAGGGTCATGTGAACCTGAGGAAACCTAATACACTAAAATCTTCCTAAAATATAGACATCTATGAAGGTGATCTCAATAAAATTGCCAAATATTAGGAAAGCAGAACCCTAACTGGATGTCTTTTGTCACTCAGTGAAGCTTCCTGTGCCCAAATGTGGTTACATGTAATTGAGTGTTTGACCAGAGGGGTTCCACGGGAACCCCCAAACAACCCAGGCTGTTGTTGACATGATAGGATGGACACTCTCCACTACCTGACAATAAATCCCTATTGCTGAGCACAACACCTACAGAACTCATTGACCAGGGAGAACTAGAACTGGTGCCCAGCTAGAGCTTTCCTTTCTACAGGCTAGTGTTCTTGGTACCATAAAGGACTCTGCACACTACCAAAGGAGAGACATAAACACCAACCTAGACACAAACCCTTCAATCTACAATCCTGTCCTGCCTGTCAGATATGCTAGAGCATACAAGCTTGTGGGAGTGACCAACCAATATCTGATTAAGGCCTACTCCATGAGAGGAAATCCATCCTGCTTGGCTAATGAAGCCCAGGATAGATAGCCCAGGAACCTAGGGTCAAATCAAATACTTATGTTCTACCAAAGGAAAATAGTAGGACAATGACTTCCAGTGATATTTTTCTATAATCATAGACCAGGGCCTTGCTCAGCCATCATCAAAGAGGCTTCCTACTGTAGCAGATGGGAAAAATACAAAGAACTGTAGTCAGACTATATAGAGAGTGAGAGATCTCAGAACATTAACTTCTAACAGGATATGCCATCAAGTCTTTCTTCCCAAAGCTCAGGGAGCCCTGCAAAAGAGGAGGCAGAGAGAATGTAAGAGCCAGAGTTAGTGGAGGACACCTAGAAAACAAGGTCCCCTAATCAACAGGACTGATACATATATGAACTCACAGAGACTGAGACAGTATGCACTGGGCCTGCACCGGTCTGCACCAAGTGGTGTCCTACAGCTAAAAGGAGAAGTGGACATATGTTCCCATCCCTAACCCAGAAGCAACCTCCAATTGATAGGCACTTGCAAATGATAATTAGTTTTCTTCATGGGATCCTCACTGGGAAAACTAACTATTGTTAAGTGTAAACCATATGCCCAGAAGTAGATGGTCAACAGAAAATGAACTCAACGTCATCTGCTGGGCTTTTTCTTCTCTTTTCTATTTTTCTTTCTTTCTGCAAGGGCAGAAGGCAGGTATGAAGGGACAGGGAGATGAGTGGGATTGGGATGCATGATGTGAAATTCACAAAGAACCAATAAGAAGTTAAGATATATAAGAAAAGATATATAATATATGAATTCATTACAGTGGTATTTATTCATAATAACCAAAATGTGGGAGCAAACTATATTTCTGTAAATTAATGAATTAGTCAAAAAGAAAAATTGTTACACATACACAATGATTATTAACATTAAGTATCAACTTGAAAGGACCAAGGCTCACTAGATCAGTTCTGCGAAGGCCCTGGAGGAATTTTTTAGATTAATTAAGATGGAAAGATCCAAGACATCCGGCACCCTCCCAGTCGGAGGACAGTGACCTGCCCTGCAGGGAACGCCATCTTGGCTCCGGGACTCCGCCGAGCTTAGTCTCTACAGGTCAGAGTGGGGACCACGGGGGCAGACGGCTTCTGGGACAGGCGGGAGCCACAGAGCTGCTGAGGCAGCACCCTTTAGGGGCCGCAGACATCCGGCACCCTCCCAGCCGGAGGACAGAGACCTGCCCTGCAGAGAGCGCCATCTTGGCTCCGGGACTCCGCCGAACTTAGTCTACAGGTTAGAGTGAGGACCACAGAGGCAGACAGCTTCTGGGACAGGCGGGAGCCACAGAGCCGCTGAGGCAGCACCCTTTTGGGGCCGCAGACATCCGGCACCCTCCCAGTCGGAGGACAGTGACCTGCCCTGCAGGGAGCGCCATCTTGGCTCCGGGACTCCGCCGAGCTTAGTCTCTACAGGTCAGAGTGGGGACCACGGGGGCAGACGGCTTCTGGGACAGGCAGGAGCCACAGAGCCGCTGAGGCAGCACCCTTTTGGGGCCGCAGACTTCCGGCACCCTCCCAGCCAGAGGACAGAGACCTGCCCTGCAGAGAGTGCCATCTTGGCTCCGGGACTCCGCCGAACTTAGTCTACAGGTTAGAGTGAGGACCACAGAGGCAGAAAGCTTCTGGGACAGGCGGGAGCCACAGAGCCGCTGAGGCAGCACCCTTTTGGGGCCGCAGACATCCGGCACCCTCCCAGTCGGAGGACAGTGACCTGCCCTGCAGGGAGCGCCATCTTGGCTCCGGGACTCCGCCGAGCTTAGTCTCTACAGGTCAGAGTGGGGACCACGGGGGCAGACGGCTTCTGGGACAGGCGGGAGCCACAGAGCTGCTGAGGCAGCACCCTTTAGGGGCCGCAGACATCCGGCACCCTCCCAGTCGGAGGACAGTGACCTGCCCTGCAGGGAGTGCCATCTTGGCTCCGGGACTCCGCCGAACTTAGTCTGTACAGGTCAGAGTGAGGACCACAGAGGCAGACAGCTTCTGGGACAGGCGGGAGCCACAGAACCGCTGAGGCAGCACCCTTTTGGGGCCGCAGACATCCGACACCCTCCCAGCCGGAGAACAGTGACCTGCCCTGCAGGGAGCGCCATCTTGGCTCCGGGACTCCGCCGAACTTAGTCTGTACAGGTCTGCTGACAGAGGATACTCAGAATCCCCAGAAGAACAACCTCTGAACAGAGACAACTATAACAACTCCAGAGATTACCAGATGGCGAGAGGTAAAGGTAAGAATCTTACTAACAGAAACCAAGACCACTCACCATCATCAGGACCCAGCACTCCCACTTCACCCAGTCCAGGGCACCCCAACACACCTGAAAAACTAGACCTGGATTTAAAAGCATATCTCATGATGATGGTAGAGGACATCAAGAAGGACTTTAAAGAACTACAGGAGAATATGGCTAAAGAGTTACAAGTCCTTAAAGAAAAACAGGAAAACACAACCAAACTGGTAGAAGTCCTTAAAGAGAAACAGGAAAACACATCCAATCAGATGATGGAAATGAACAAAACCATACTAGACCTAAAAAGGGAAGTAGACACAATAAAGAAAACCCAAAATGAGGCAACACTGGAGATAGAAACCCTAGGAAAGAAATCTGGAACCATAGATGCAAGCATCAGCAACAGAATACAAGAGATGGAAGAGAGAATCTCAGGTGCAGAAGATTCCATAGAGAACATCGGCACAACAATCAAGGAAAATGGAAAATGCAAAAAGATCCTAACTCAAAACATCCAGGAAATACAGGACACAATGAGAAGACCAAACCTACGGATAATAGGAGTGGATGAGAATGAAGATTTTCAACTCAAAGGACCAGCAAACATCTTCAACAAAATTATAGAAGACAACTTCCCAAATCTAAAGAAAGAGATGCCCATGAACATACAAGAAGCCTACAGAACTCCAAATAGGCTGGACCAGAAAAGAAATACCTCCCGACACATAATAATCAGAACAACAAATGCACTAAATAAAGATAGAATACTAAAAGCAGTAAGAGAAAAAGGCCAAGTAACATATAAAGGCAAGCCTATCAGAATTACACCAGATTTTTCACCAGAGACTATGAAAGCTAGAAGATCCTGGACAGATGTTATACAGACACTAAAAGAACACAAATTCCAGCCCAAGCTACTATACCCAGCCAAACTCTCAATTAACATAGATGGAGAAACCAAAGTATTCCACGACAAAGCCAAATTCACACATTATCTCTCCACGAATCCAGCCCTTCAAAGGATAATAACAGAAAAAAACCAATACAAGGACAGGAACCACGCCCTAGAAACAACAAGAAGGTAATCCCTCAACAAACCTAAAAGAAGACAGCCACAAGAACAGAATGCCAACTTTAACAACAAAAATAACAGGAAACAACAATTACTTTTCCTTAATATCTCTTAATATCAATGGACTCAACTCCCCGATAAAAAGACATAGACTAACAAACTGGCTACACAAACAAGACCCAACATTTTGCTGCTTACAAGAAACTCATCTCAGAGAAAAAGATAGACACTACCTCAGAATGAAAGGCTGGAAAACAATTTTCCAAGCAAATGGTCTGAAGAAACAAGCTGGAGTAGCCATTCTAATATCAGATAAGATTGACTTCCAACCCAAAGTCATCAAAAAAGACAGGGAGGGGCACTTCATACTCATCAAAGGTAAAATCCTCCAAGAGGAACTATCAATCCTGAATATCTATGCTCCAAATACAAAGGCAGCCTCATTCATTAAAGAAACTTTAGTAAATCTCAAAGCACACATTGCACCTCATACAATAATAGTGGGAGACTTCAACACACCACTTTCACCAATGGACAGATCATGGAAACAGAAACTAAACAGGGACACAGTGAAACTAACAGAAGTTATGGATCAAATGGATCTGGCAGATATCTACAGAACATTTTACCCTAAAACAAAAGGATACACCTTCTTCTCAGCACCTCATGGTACCTTCTCCAAAATTGACCACGTAATTGGGCACAAAACAGGACTCAACAGATACAAAAACATTGAAATTGTCCCATGCATCCTATCAGATCACCATGGACTAAGGCTGATCTTCAATAACAAAATAAATAATAGAAAGCCAACCTTCACGTGGAAACTGAACAACACTCTTCTCAATGATACCTTGGTCAAGGAAGGAATAAAGAAAGAAATTAAGGACTTTTTAGAGTTCAATGAAAATGAAGCCACAACATACCCAAACTTATGGGACGCAATGAAAGCATTTCTAAGAGGAAAACTCATAGCTCTGAGTGCCTCCAAAAGGAAACTAGAAAGAGCACACATTAGCAGCTTGACAACACACCTAAAAGCACTAGAACAAAAGGAAGCAAATTCACCCAAGAGGAGTAGACGGCAGGAAATAATCAAACTCAGGGGTGAAATCAACCAAGTGGAAACAAGAAAAACTATTCAAAGAATCAACCAATCAAGGAGCTGGTTCTTTGAGAAAATCAACAAGATAGATAAACCCTTAGCCAGACTCACTAGAGGGCACAGGGAAAGCATCCTAATTAACAAAATCAGAAATGAAAAAGGAGACATAACAACAGATCCTGAAGACATCCAAAACACCATCAGATCCTTCTACCAAAGGCTATACTCAACAAAACTGGAGAACCTGGATGAAATGGAGAAGTTCCTAGACAGATACCAGGTACCAAAGTTGAATCAAGATCAGGTTAATGATCTAAACAGCCCTATATCCCCCAAAGAAATAGAAGCAGTCATTAATAGTCTCCCAACCAAAAAAAGCCCAGGACCAGATGGGTTTAGTGCAGAGTTCTATCAGACCTTCAAAGAAGATCTAATCCCAGTTCTTCACAAACTATTCCACAAAATAGAAACAGAAGGTACTCTACCCAACTCATTCTATGAAGCCACAATTACTCTGATACCTAAACCACAAAAAGACCCAACAAAGATAGAAAACTTCAGACCAATATCCCTTATGAATATTGATGCAAAAATCCTCAATAAAATTCTTGCTTACCGAATCCAAGAACACATCAAAAAATCATCTATCCTGACCAAGTAGGTTTCATCCCAGGGATGCAGGGTTGGTTCAATATACGGAAATCCATCAACGTAATCCAGTATATAAACAAACTCAAAGACAAAAACCACATGGTCATCTCGTTAGATGCGGAAAAAGCATTTGACAAGATCCAACACCCATTCATGATAAAAGTCTTGGAAAGATCAGGAATTCAAGGCCCATACCTAAACATGATAAAAGCAATCTACAGCAAACCAGTAGCCAACATCAAAGTAAATGGTCAGAAGCTTGAAGCAATCCCTCTAAAATCAGGGACTAGACAAGGCTGTCCACTTTCTCCATACCTATTCAACATTGTACTTGAAGTCCTAGCCAGAGCAATTCGACAACAAAAGGAGATCAAAGGGATACAAATTGGAAAAGATGAAGTCAAAATATCACTTTTTGCAGATGATATGATAGTATATATAAGTGACCCTAAAAATTCCACCAGAGAACTCCTAAGCCTGATAAACAGCTTCGGTGAAGTAGCTGGATATAAAATTAACTCAAACAAATCAATGGCCTTTCTCTACACAAAGAATAAACAGGCTGAGAAAGAAATTAAGGAAACAACACCCTTCTCAATAGTCACAAATAATATAAAATATCTTGGCGTGACTCTAACTAAGGAAGTGAAAGATCTGTATAATAAAAACTTCAAGTCTCTGAAGAAAGAAATTATAGAAGATCTCAGAAGATGGAAAGATCTCCCATGCTCATGGATTGGCAGGATCAACATTGTAAAAATGGCTATCTTGCCAAAAGCAATCTACAGATTCAATGCAATCCCCATCAAAATTCCAAATCAATTCTTCAACGAATTAGAAAGTGCAATCTGCAAATTCATCTGGAATAACAAAAAACCTAGGATAGCAAAAACTCTTCTCAAGGATAAAAGAACCTCTGGTGGAATCACCATGCCGGACCTAAAGCTCTACTACAGAGCAATTGTGATAAAAACTGCATGGTACTGGTATAGTGACAGACAAATAGACCAATGGAATAGAATTGAAGACCCAGAAATGAACCCACACACCTATGGTCACTTGATCTTCGACAAGGGAGCTAAAAACATCCAGTGGAAGAAAGACAGCATTTTCAACAAATGGTGCTGGCACAACTGGTTGTTAACATGTAGAAGAATGCGAATCGATCCATTCCTATCTCCTTGTACTAAGGTCAAGTCTAAGTGGATCAAGGAACTTCACATAAAACCAGAGACACTGAAACTTATAGAGGAGAAAGTGGGGAAAAGCCTTGAAGATATGGGCACAGGGGAAAAATTCCTGAATAGAACAGCAATGGCTTGTGCTGTAAGATCGAGAATTGACAAGTGGGACCTCATGAAACTACAAAGCTTCTGCAAGGCTAAAGACACCATCAATAAGACAAAAAAACCACCAACAGATTGGGAAAGGATCTTCACCTATCCTAAATCAGATAAGGGACTAATATCCAACATATATAAAGAACTCAAGAAGGTGGACTCCAGAAAGTCAAATAACCCCATTAAAAAATGGGGCTCAGAACTGAACAAAGAATTCTCGCCTGAGGAATACCGAATGGCAGAGAAACACCTGAAAAAATGTTCAACATCCTTAATCATCAGGGAAATGCAAATCAAAACAACCCTGAGATTCCACCTCACACCAGTCAGAATGGCTAAGATCAAAAATTCAGGTGACAGCAGTTGCTGGCGAGGATGTGGAGAAAGAGGAACACTCCTCCATTGTTGGTGGGATTGCAAGCTTGTACAACCACTCTGGAAATCAGTCTGGCGGTTCCTCAGAAAATTGGACATAGTACTACCGGAGGATCCAGCAATACCTCTCCTGGGCATATATCCAGAAGATGTCCCAACCGGTAAAAAGGACACATGTTCCACTATGTTCATAGCAGCCCTATTTATAATAGCCAGAAGCTGGAAAGAACCCAGATGTCCCTCAACAGAGGAATGGATACAGAAATTATGGTACATTTACACAATGGAGTACTACTCAGCTATTAAAAAGAATGAATTTATGAAATTCCTAGCCAAATGGATGGACCTGGAGGGCATCATCTTGAGTGAAGTAACACAATCACAAAAGAACTCACACAATATGTATTCACTGATAAGTGGATATTAGCCCAAAACTTAGGATACCCAAGATTTAAGATACAATTTGCTAAACGCATGAAACTCAAGAAGAATGAAGACCAAAGTGTGGACACTGTGCACCTTCTCAGAATTGGGAACAAAACACCCAGGGAAGGAGTTACAGAGACAAAGTTCGTAGCGGTGATGAAAGGATGGACCATTTAGAGACTGCCGTATCCAGGGATCCATCCCATAATCAACTTCTAAACGCTGACACCATTGCATACACTAGCAAGATTTTGCTGAAAGGACCCAAATATAGCTGTCTCTTGTGAGACGATGCTGGGGCCTAGCAAACACAGGAGTGGATGTTCACAGTCAGCTATTGGATGTATCACAGGGCTCCCAATGGAGAAGCTAGAGTAAGTACCCAAGGAGCTAAAGGGATCTGCAACCCTATTGTTGGAACAACATGATGTACTAACTAGAACCCCGGAGCTCTTGTCTCTAGCTGCATATGTATCGAAAGATGGCCTAGTCAGCCATCAATGGAAAGAGAGGCCCATTGGACTTGCAAACTTTATATGCCCCAATATAGGGGAATGCCAGGGCCAAAAGAATGGGAATGGGTGGGTAGGGAAGTGGGGGGCGCTATGGGGGACTTATGGGATTGCATTGGAAACGTAATTGAGGAAAATATGTAATAAAAATATTAAAAAAAAAAAAAAAAAGAACCAGGGGAATGCCAGGACCAAGAAGTGGGAGTGGGTGGATAGGGGAGTGGGAGGGGGGTCTGGGGGACTTTGGGGATAGCATTTGAAATGTAAATGAAGAAAATACCTAATTAAAAAAAATAAATTGGAAAAAAAAAAAAAAAAAGATGGAAAGATCCAGCCTAACTGTAAACAATACCATTCCATGCAGCTCGAGCCTGTATAAAAATGGGAAAGGGAGCTGAGCATTCACTGGGAGCTATCTCTGTCCTCCCTGTATTAGTTTGGTTTCCATTGCTGTGATAAAATCCTGAGCCAACTTGGGTAAACAAAACAAAACAAAAAAAGTTTTCTTGGCTTAGCTTTCCATCTTACAGTTCAGTGAGAAAGGAAGCCAAGGCAGGAGCTCAAGGCAGGAATCTGGAAGCAGGAACTGAAGCAGAAACCGTGGAAGAACGCTACTTACTGGCTTGCTATCCAGGGATTTCTCAGTTTGTTGTCTTAGTCAACACATAACCACCTGTCCAGGAGTGGGCTGGGTTTTCACAGATCAAGCATTAATTAATCAAGAAGATGCTCTACAGACATGCCCATAAGCCAATCTGATGAAGACAATTCCCCAGTTGAGGTTTTCTTTTTCAGTAACTTGGTTTATGTCCAGTTAACAAAACTAACCAGCATGCTGATTAAAGTCACAATATGTGACTAGTTGCCGTGTGCCACTGCCACCATGCCTTGCCTGTGATGGTAGATTGTGGCCTCAAACTGTGAGCTAAAATAAACCATCTGTTCCTTAGGTTACTTTCATCAGGGTTTGTCAAAGTAACAAGAAAACTAATATGCATAAAAAGAAATATTGTTCAACCTCAAAAAGAAGGAAATAATGGCACATTCTTAGACGAATATGAACCAGTAGGACATTTTGTTGAATGAAATAAGATAGTTACAGAAGGCTAACTACGACATTATTATTCTCATAGGAGCTACCTAAGAACCAAATTTTTGGCAACCAAAAGCAGGATGACAGATGTCATGCTCAGAGATGCAGGGCATCAAAGGAGCTTCTGCTTAACTAGTACTCCATATAGCAGGTAAGATGCACACGTGTGCAGAGCAGCTGAGCAACGCTGTGTCTGTAGCTAATAAGCCTACACCATGCACTTAAAGCTCCATAAAGAGGGTGAATCTCATGTAGATGTCCTGCTAGGTAGCAGGGTGGGGCATAGCTGGGCCCACACAGCAGAGGGCAGTACAGCACACCCAGCAGCTGCTGCTGGATCATGTCCACAGGAGACCTGAGTGAGACAAGAGAGGCAACCGATTTTATTCAGATCTATTCGGTTTTCATTTCATAACCCTGCTTTGTTGAAGTCCTTTTTTTTTTTCCTTAAAAATTCTTGACTAGCAAGAGAAGTGATATTTTCTCTCTTGCTGTGGAGGAAGACAAAAGCACATTAGATACAGTCCGAATGCTAAGAGTATATACCCACAGGCCAAGCTGTTCTGTTAAGAGGTCTTCAATGTTTACCCTTTTAGGAGTAAAATAGACAACATTCAAGCTCACCTGCTCCATGTCCTATGAAAAGAGAGTCCACAGATGCCACACTACAGGGTAAGCCGTACACTATTCCCCAACAAATATAGAAAAAATAACTTGCACCTCTAAGGTGTCCAAGGAAGGGCTGGAGAGATGGCTCAGTGGTTAAGAGCACTGACTGTTCTTCTGGAGGTCCTGAGTTCAAATTCCAGCAACCACATGCTGGCTCACTACCATCTGTAATGAGATCTGATGCCCTCTTCTGGTGTATCTGAAGACAGCTATAGTGTACTTATATATAATAAATCAATAAAATCTTTTTTTAAAAGGTGTCTAAGGAAAGATAACTAACATTTCACAGAAATTGGTACATCTAATCCCTCCTATATTTGCTACTAAGGGAACTTGATTAGACACTTTCAAAAAGCCTCAGAAATACTGAATTCATATAAATTCTTTATAAGGATCCACTTGAAATAACTCAAAAGCTTCCAGAAGAAAACAAAAATTTTTTTCTTACTGTGTTTTTTAAAGTGAAAATCACACTTCTCAAGCATATCCAGAGAAATTACCTAAGCAGGATGATGGACATGCAGTGTCTTAAATAGGAACTGTGGCCTTTTGTAAGTGCTTACTCCACTGCAATAGTTCCCAATGGATCTGAGTTTCTTGTGCTGATCTGTGGTGCAGAGAGCTCTCTAGAAACTAGCTGTGGTCGGTTGGAGGACAGAGTGGGGAACAAAGTCCTTGGAGGAGAAGGAACTAAGAGTGAAGGGGAAGAAAACAGCATCTGGCACTCCCCACCCCTCCAATGATTTGATCTCTGGAAGGGATGCACCTGGTAACAAGAGTAAGCACTGGATAGGACCTGTTTACAGCTTTGATGATGTGGCTGTCTCTAGAAGAAAAGACTGTCCTTGATTTCAGTTTCTTTAATACTCTTTCAGGTTCTCTCAGTATTTCACATGCAGCCCTGATGAAATTCAAATAGTTAAAACATTTAGATTAGCAATCTTTGCTGACCACATATTAATGTGTCCAGTTGGAACTGTTACCTCAGAAAGGTTACTGAGTTTGGGGTATGTGGGAAGGTGGATCATGAAAGGTAGACTGATCCTCGGTTTAGCTAAAGGGACCGTGGGAACTTTACCTGCTCCCAGGCACCAGGCCCCTGTCACACAGCCACAGCACCCCAAAGATGTGTGGCCATCAGCCACTAAGGGCAATGACTCAAGCTCTTTCACATGTAGATGAGGCATCTGTAACATCTCAGACTAAGACAACAGGAGAAGAGACCTCTGTCCTATGGTCACATAGGCTCAAGACAGAGATCTCCATGCTAATGAGGTACCTAGAGGCCTGGAGGGGGAGCCAATAAGCTTTCCTTCCCAGACATTTCTCACTGCAAAAGGTATTTAATCTCAGGCCCACCCTGAGAAGTGGGGTATGGTTTTACACACCTACTTTCTACCATGACAATAATTTGGAACCATGGACTGTCTTTTTTCATTAGGATCCGCTGTGGGGAGCCATGGAGAAGACCTTGGACTAGAGAGCTGCAGTCTAGTCTCCCATAGAAGGCAGCTAGCTCTGTGCTCCCAGCCACAACTGCCATCAAGCCAGCTGTCAAGCCAAGGACTCTCCCCTTCCTCCCCCCACCCCCGACCCCAGGCTAGACCCAGCCCTTGGACCCAGACTCTGTTCTTAGCTCTTCTGTGACTTCAAGTGGTGCCTGGGTCTGAGAACCCCATGGCTCTGGGCTCATCACATAACAGGGGTGGAGGAGTCTGTCATGAAGGAGTGACTTCAGAAGCTCACCCTGTGGCAGTAGAAACCTGTAGTATCTACTCATCACTAAGACTGAGAGGAAGAAGAGAACAAAGGACCAGAAGCAGGACTGGGCTATAATCCACAAGGTCTGTCCCGACAACACACCTTTTCCACCACCACCCAAAACAGCTTTACCTAGGGACTAAGAGTTCAAACACCTTGTTTTGCGCAGGACACTTCAAAATCAATTCATAACACGTAGCAAAATTCAGGTCATTTTATCTCATCTTTGTCCCACTGTTTTCTGCTTTACAGTAGTTTACCAAATAACAACCAATGATCAATATGGAAATTAGCGCTGGCTAATTGTCATGAAGACAGGTGATTTTTCAAAGCATGATTTGCAAAGAACAGTTATAAATAGACCTGTGTAGCAGATCAAACTATCAGATGAAAGAGTCAGAACATCTGGAGATAAAGCCAACTGAAATTACCCAATCTGAAGAACAGAAAAAAAAAAAAAAGAAAAAGAAAAAGGAAAATACACAGAGCTTCAGAGATGTAATCTAGTAAGCCAATATATACCCCAGGGAAAAGAGAGAAAAGGATGGTAAAGTATATTTGGATTAAATAATGGCTAAATACTTCCTAAAATTGATAAGACATTAATAAACACATGTAGGAATCTCAGTGAGCACCAGATAGGGCAAACACAAAGGCCCATATCTGGAAAATTGCAATCACTACTAACAGACAAAGAAAATCCTGAAAGAAACGAAGCAGAAAGGACTCATCATAGACAAGGGACCCTTGATCAGGCTAAGTGTGGATAGTTCTTCAGAAGCCATGGAGTCCAAAAGTCAGTGGAACAATTAATTCTTAGCTTTTAAAGAGTGAGACTGCCAAAAAAGAACTTAATCTTCAGAAATCATCTTTTCAAAAGTAAAGAGGAAACTGAAAGACTTTCGGGTGAATTAAAAACTAAGAGACTTGGCATCATTCAAATTGTACGGAAAAGGACAATAGAGAGTAACTCCAACCTACATTAAAAAATAGAAACGAATTCTATTCGTTTGGTGGCAGATCTGCAATCACAGGACTGTGGAGCTTGAGGAAAGGGCCAGGGACAGTCCAAGGACATTCTGATCTGCACCGCAAGTTCAAAGTCAGCCTAGCATACCTGAGCTTCTGTCTCAAAAGCAAAATAAAATATAGAATACAAATGAAGACAACAACATGGTGACCAAACAGGGCTCATTTGGGAAGCAGAATGTGTGTGAGTAATACAAGGTAAGAAGTGTCTTAAAGGAGTCAGGCTACTACATGGAGACTAGGAAGCCTCCTAATGTCATAGAAATAGTCTTTATTCCACAACTAAGCACTAGAATCCTGTGCACAATTTGACTTGGAGAACTGAGACTCTACACTCTTCATCTTAGCTCTTAACACATCCATCTCACACCACAAGATTCAACCAACTACAGACTTAAAATATATTATTTTTTGCACAATAATAAAATTATTGAAAATAAATTGTTAAAAATTTATATATACTGAACACGTATAGATTTCTTTCTTATTATAGTTCCCAAAACCAATACACTATAATAACCACTTCCACATTCTTTACATTGCTGTAGGTAATGTCTAGAGGTTAGAGTGTCTGGAAAACAACTCTTGAATTATAAGCAAATATTACATTGTTTTATGTAAGCAACATGAGCATCCATAGATGTTAGTATGTTTGGGTGGGCCTGGCAGCATCCCCACACACTATGGGACAATGATATTGATTTTAAATTTTTAATTAATTAATTTAATTTCGATTTCAGCATCCATGCCTAGTGTTCATCTGCTATATCAGACAACACAGCATTAGATTTTTCTCTGTGGTGAGGGCTGGTGAAGAAGTCAGCACATGGCTCAAAATAGGGTGATTAGGCAGTGGGAAAGATGAAGGATAATTTGAAACCTGTAAGGAAAAACAAGGACTCATGTCCATCTCTCAGTACTTCTGACTTTGATGACACAGGGGAACTGCAGAAGATACTGTTGTTTGTCTCAGCAATGCACACATCCCTGGATAAGACCTAGAGAAGCTGAAGCTGAATCAGAAGCTGGAGGCTTTGCCATACTGAATGTTGCCCTGATCCAACAAGATAAGACAACCCATCACCAGCAAACTGATGCCTTTAAAGCAGCAAAGTGCTATGTCTTCTTGGTACATCTGAACTCAGATGCACACTGGGAAAGGAATTAAACAGAGAAAAGAAAAGACAAGACATTATTGTTAGACTAATCCTGCTGATTAAGGACATTGAGTTCCTTGGGGCAAGTTTGATCTTTACCATCAGGATATCTAATTTCTGTTTGTTCTTTCTTCTTTGTGCACTATTACTTAACAAACCACAACCAACAGCAGCCAACAGGCAACAACCAACAACCCATCTTTCTTCTCCGGCCCCAGCATTTATACACCCTCTGAAAAGTCCCCAGAATTCCCAACATCACACAATCACAGAAACTGTCTGCCACTGGCAAAATCAAGCTCCTTTTAGAGCACGTGGCAAATCATAGTCAGCTGTTGTGGACAACCTGAAGCTGACCCACATGCCACACATGAGATTAAAACAAAAATGTATTCTTTTACTATTTCCGTGTTTTTAAAAAGAAACTAAAATTCTAAAATGGTCACTACAGGAATCCTTGGTAATTTTGTATGGAATCGACTGGTCTACTAGGCTCACAAAAGAAGCATACCAACTTTTATTCATGCCTTCCCAAGGTTTCCCTCAACCCTAAGAAAGGCAGCATGGTTTCACAAGTTTGTATTTCAGTTAGGAATGCAAAGCTAAAACTTAATGTTACGCAGAGAACTTATAACCTTTTGTTCATCCAAAGAAGCAATGTAGGTCTTAACCAGATAAGTAAATACCAGATGAGTGAATCAAACATGTCTGGCCTGACTTCCGTCCCTGCTGTCTCCGCACCTGTCATCCGTGTATGGAGGAAGACTGGCAAAGTTCAAGTGACAGGTTGTCCTTTGAAGAGGAGTCACAGTACACCAAGAATTTATCTCCCCAAAACTGTCCAAATTGTTCAGCATTAGAAACAACCTAATACTCACAGGAAAAAAAATCATTAATCCCATTTCCATGTCTTATCAGAAGCCTGTGCATGGGTGTGAGCCAAGACAAAGTGCTTTTATTAATGCCACAACCGGACACATGAGATGATAATATATGTTTACTTTGCAAGAGGTCATGGATTTCACACTTCCACTTTGTTGTGAGGGTCTAGATTTATCCATGTCTAACAAGAGCTGGATAAACTCAGGTTCTTCCTAAAATAACAATGATTATTCTTCACAAAGGGGCCACAAACATAGCCTACACTTCAGAATGGGCAAATGGATTAATTCCCATCCTGTGGGCTTATGCAATGCACCGTTTTTAGACCTGGTAGATTAACATCATCAAACATGTTGACCCGTTAGAACAAGCTTATCAATCTTTTGAAAGTCTAGGAAAAAAAATATGAACGAATCAAAGATTCAGTCCAGTCTACTGTGGCCTGCTGGATCACAAAGCTGAGAGAAAATAAGTTGCAGAAAAGTAAAAATATGAATTTAAAAAAAATGTGATTCCAATCTCTGCTTGGCGACTGTTTTCCCTCAAGCCACCAAGGTTTGGTGCCATCAGATGCATTAATGCTGAGACAGTGGTCAATGGGAGGAGTGGATGAGTAGATCCAGAGGGGAACAAGCTATGAGCCTGAGACTCATTCAGTGAATGCTTCAGGCACCAGTTGCTGAAAATGCAGAGCAATAAACTTCCTTTAGCATTGGCCTGACTAGAGGGGATAAACATAGCAACACGCTGAGTCACTTAAACAAAGCAGAACAGCATGATGTCAGAATTCCACAGGGCTGCCCTGTGGTCCTGGGCTCTGGCTGGGTTTCCATGAGACTGTCTTCAGGCATTGGAGCTTCTGAATGAACGTCCAAGAGAAGCAGACCTCTGCAACTCTTACTGAGGCTGTTCATTGTTAAGAACAGAAGTAATGGGGAATGATGATGGATGACCCTCAACGATCACTAGAGCTGGTGTCACAGGCAGTCAGAAGGCAGAGCAAGCGTGGACAGGAACTGAGAAGGCATCCCTTCCACAAAACAGCTCCTGATACAATTGTTGACACAGAAGAATCTAGTGCTCTGGATGGAGAAAGACATAGGGATGCACGTCTGAAATATAGGACTCCATGCCCTGTACTTGGATTTGGAGCTCTTCTAAGAGCCGTGGATTACAGAGCCCATGATTAGGACCTGGAACACTAATGTTGCAAACAATCAGATGCTCACTTGCCCCTCAAATGGACTTATAATCTTATTAAAGGTGATTAAGTTTCTCCACGTATCAATTTCCCCATCTACAAAATAGTAGTTATCAGTATGAAGATAAATTAAGACTAAGTCGGTCTGTAACCTTTAAAATTTTAAGATAACTGATTTTTATTTATATAGAAAATTATTTCTCTCTCCTGTAAACATCAATCCAGACCTGGCATCGTACTTTCGTATCAGGAAGAGCTGCCTTCTGCCGTTTACCTGTGCTTTTCTTGTGGTCTAACTTAGTCCCATCATCGGCTGCAGTCCTTACACACAGCCCACACAAAGGACATAGACTTGACTCCAAGTTGCCAAATACCTTTCTCCTTTGCCTTGAGCTCAATCCACGGCCACATGTAGCTGCAAAAGAGACAAGCTGCATCTATTCCCCAGCTGCCACTGGTGAAGACTGTGGAGAAGAAAAGATGACATTACAGGACTCTCACAGTGATCAGCTAGAGACATCCTGTCTGTCTACTGAGGCTGGGATCATAGCTAGAGCACTTGTCTGCTTGGCTTTTGTGATGGTTAGTGAGCTAAGAGAGACTTAATACCTATCTTAGGGCCAGTTGGAAGACACTCTCCATGGGTGCCTGGGATGCTGCCCTCCCTGAGCCTACAGGGCAAATGTTTGTGTATATGTTGTCAGGAAAGAACTACTACCACCTACCCCCAAACCCCCACCCCCACCCTCACCCCCACTAACCAGGCAGCAGAAGCAGAACATACAGATATAATACTTTCTGTGGAGTGTGGAATGTTTGGAATCCTGTGAGGGAGCAGGGACTGGTGGAGATAAGCATTTGACATAGGCACAAATTTTAAGAGGTTCCCAAAAAAACACGGTTCTTTTTTTTTTTCTTCTTTTTTTTAGTTTGTTTTTTCGAGACAGGGTTTCTCTGTATAGCCCTGGCTGTCCTGGAACTCACTCTGTAGACCAGGCTGGCCTCGAACTCAGAAATCCACCTGCCTCTGCCTCCCGAGTGCTGGGATTACAGGCGTGCGCCACCACTACCTGGCAAAAACCACAGTTCTTTAGAAAAGTAGTTTAATGTATTTAAAAACCAAGATTAATGAAAAACCTAGGATGAACAATGCTTTATATAATGACAGTTTCTGATCCTGTTTTGCAGGATGCACCTCCTTCTCCATCCCTAACCTATTCTGGGCCCTCAAACGTCCTTCCTGTCTTGACAGCTTTTTCTCAGGCCTGAGGGATTTAATGCAGTGTTGAAAGGGTTAGCCTAAGAATCTGATAATAATAATCAATAATACATCAAAACTCAAGAAAATATGAGCTCTATAAGGCACACGAACATCCTCCAGTTGGATATCAACTTTAATGAGAACAGCAGTGGTGGCGCATGCCTTTAATCCTAGCACTTGGGAGGCAGAGGCAGGCGGGTTTCTGAGTTTGAGGCCAGCCTGGTCTACAGAGTGAGTTCCAGGACAGTCAGGGCTACACAGAGAAACCCTGTCTCAAAAAAAAAAAACAAAACAAAAGAAAAAGTACAAAATCTACATTATCTAAATCACAAGGAAGAAATGAAAAGCTTCTACAACTACCACAAGACCAAGCCTTCTTTGATATTTTAGCTTCTGTCTTTCTCATATTTTATGTAAACACTGTGTATTTTAAAAATGAATTCATCTGTGTAAAGTGCAAATTGCACTTTCATTTAACGCATGTCTCTGTTCCTCAACATTCTCCTGTAATTCCCCAAGTGTTGCTACTTGTGTGTGTTTCAAGCCACTGTGACAGACAAATACCCTTTAGATATGTTGTTCTATAATCAGCTGTTTGTTTGATTCTCACAAGTTACGATAGGAGAATCACTAGGCACTGACTCCTCTCCCTGAGGCTGGCTGTAAACAGCCTTCTGGAAAGTTCTCCTAATTAAACAGATAAATACCTTCGCATTCTCTTGACAATAATCAGCATAATCAAGTTTTTAAAAACCGATTTAGATAATGAAGATTATGTTCACCCATATTTGATTGCTAATGAAGATCAGTATTTGTCTTAGTTCCTTTTCCAGTTACTGAAATAAAATATCCCAAAAAGCAATTGAAGGGAGAAAAACTTTTAGCTCTTAGTGCAGGGTGCTGAACTTTGTTGGAAAGGAAATAAAGGAAAGGAGAGCCTGAAGCAATTGGTCGTATCCTAGTATCCTAAGGGGATCAGAAACAGAAAGTGAAGGCTGCATGCCACAACCAACCTTTCTGTCTCCACAGTCCAAGATCCCAGTTGGGGATAGTGCAAGCACAGAGGGCGGGGTTTCAGGTAGTACAGTGAGGGTTATCCCCCACGGGCTTAGCCAGAGGCCCGTCTTCAAGGTGATTCTAGAGTCTGTTAGTTTGCAGTTAACACTAACCATCACACTATTTTTTTTTTATTTTTATTAGTATTTGCATGTGTGCATGGTGTGTACATACGTACGCATGCAGCTAAGTGAAGTGGGGAAGCTGGAGGTCAACACTGAATGCATTTCCATTTTAGTTTTAGACACAGGATCTTTCACTGAACATGAAGTTCACCAACTGGCTAGACTATCTGGCCAACAAGCCCCAGGTCTGTCTTGTCTCTACCTGCAGTGTTGGGTGCACGCACATGACTCCACATGTGACTTTTTATGTGGGCTCTGGGGATCTGAACTCAGGTCTTTGTGCTTGCACACCAGGTACTCTTGCCCAGCTTCCCAGTCGATATTTGCTGTTCTAAAACCAGTCTGCCCAAGGTACTCAGCTCCATGGTGGGTGTGATTCCTACCTATCTGGTCATTGGAAACTCCAGGACCTCAGCACAGCCTGGCAAAGTGCCCAATGAGTCCTGAATGAGTAAAATTGCTCAGCCACTGGGGAAAGGTCTTCCTATATCACAGAGATTAATAGTTTTCAAGGATTTCGTTTTTTCTTAGTTTATCGTGTATCTTTGTTTCACTTAACTATCTTCTCACACAGGATTAAGACATTAAACTGGTGTTTTCCTTTGCATTAGAACTAAAAATGTTATATACATCCACACACACATGTGTGTGTCTCTCCATGTGTCTGATTTTCTGTGTATGTGTGTGCACAAGTGCACTTGCCTATGTGTTTGTGTCTCTTTGTGTGTCTAAATATGTGTCTGTATATGTGTGTGCCTGTGTATGTGTGTCTTTGTGTGTGTCTCTCTGTGTTGGTGTATGTCTCTGTCTGTTTTGTGTATCTCTCTGTGTCTGTGTGTGCACTGGTGTATGTGTCTGTCTGTGTTTATGTGGGTATGTGTTTTGTGTATCTCTGTGTCTGTGTGAACTTTTTTGCTTGTACAGTGCACTCATTTTATATGTATACATCCTTCTTAAGTCTTTTGCACTTTTTAGAAAAATATGATTTTACAAATCATATTAACTCTAAATGCAAACTAGAGAACATTTACTTTTCAATATAGTTGATAATAGTTGCATAAAAGAATTCATGATCCCCTAGGAGGAACAACAATATGAACTAACCAGTAACCCCAGAGCTCCCTGGGACTAAACAAACAATCAAAGAAAACACACCGAGAGACTCATAGCTCTAGCTGCATATGTAGCTGAGGATGGCCTAGTTGGTCAACAATGGGAGGAAAGGCCCTTGAGCCTGTGAAGGTTCTATGCCCCAGAATAGGGGAATGCCTGGGCCAGGAAGCAGGAGTGGGTGGGTTGGGGAGCAGGGGGAGGGAGGAAAGGATAGGGGATTTTTGGAGGGGAAACTAGGAAAGGGGATAACATTTGAAATGTAAATAAAGAAAATATCTAATAAAAAAGAAATGTAAATAAAGAAAGTATCCAACAAAAAACAAAAACAAAAACAAACAAACAAAAAGATTTCATGGAATTACTTACCCTTTCTCAACTGAAATTTTCTTATACTAGAAATGTGTCACTTTTATCTCAACATGGATCCATTCTGAATGTCCTACTGTCTTGATCAGGTCCATCTGTCTCTTTCCATTACTGCAATGCTTCTGTAAGGAATATTTAGACAGTGGAATTAGTAATTCATTTCTCATTACACATTTTTAAAAAAGTCTCAGCTGGGGAAGGAGAGATGGCTCAGCCAGTAAGGCATTTGCTGCCAATCCTGAAGAGCTGAGTTTGAACCCTGGGATACACATGGTGGAAAGAAAGAGCCAACTTCCACATTGACCTCTAACCAAAAATACACCAAGACACCCACCCCACAAAACACTTAACTCTCAATACACTAAGACACCCACCCCATTCAATACACTTAGACACTTACCCCATACCATACACTAAGACACCCACCCCATATAATACACTAAGACATACACCCATTCAATGCACTAAAACATCCACCCCATTCAATACAGTAAGGTATCTACCCCATTTAATACATTAAGATACCCACCCCATTCAATACACCAAGACACCCACCCCATACAATACACTAAAACATCCACCCCATTCAATACAGTAAGGTATCTACCCCATTTAATACATTAAGACACCCACCCCATTCAATACACCAAGACTCCCACCCCATGAAAACACTTAATTCTCAGTTAATCTACAACTTTACCATTTCAAGAATGACTGCACATCAAATGATCTCTTAAGAATCCTATTATGGGTTTTGTCACTGTGTAGCTTTGTTAACCCAGTATAATTCTTAATAAAAATTATCTCTACAAGGATGTCATGTCTCTAGAACTAAAGAAGTAACAGATTATTGAAGATAATTTGAATGCTTACCACTGAATTTATTTTGGGGTACTTCATATTTTAAGTTATCACTGAAAATATTTTTAAATTTTTTATCCCTGCCCTGTACCTTTAATTTTTCATATCCTATTTTTAATGATGGTTCTTAAATACTTTAACCTCCCTTGTAGCCCACTACCTATCAGAGATAGTGGAAAAGAAAGGACATGGGGGAAGTAGACCTGTTTAGAAAGGTTTCCTGTAACAACTCCCATCTGTGTTGTCTGGAAATCCGCAGTTCAGTTTCTAAGTTAGCAGGCAATGGCAGCTCCACCTACTCGAAAACACTTCAAGGCTACACTAGCAGTCCAGTTCGGTAGAGTTAGGATAGCAACCATGAATCAGCAGTGATGACACTACCTAGGAGACAGCCAGGGCTCACTCTCAGCCTCAGCACCAGTCAGCAGGAGGGACCAGGAGGAAGGCCAGGAAAAGTTCTTTGCTGTGCCTCTCTCAGGGACCCCAAGTGTTGCACAGCTAACTCTATAAGCAAGCCTAGCTTGGGGCCTCCACCCCTGTCTGCTGAGTCCTCTTTATACCCTCTAAACATCATGTATCCTCCACAGGTCTTGTCTCAGCACATATGTCTGTCTCAGCTGATATCACTCTGCCAATCAGCCCAAGTCCAAGGAATCTGTAAGAAACTGCAGCACACTACCAGAAGTTTTTTGGTGCATTTCTTTCTATGGAGTCCTGACAAATGGCGCTCAACTACATAATGTAAGCTGAACCAATACATGTGTGTTGTGAGCATCATGTGTCCTCTTACTTGATTGCTTTAGCAGAACATCCTTTCTCCTGTGTCTGCTTCAGCTAACTGTTCCTTCATGTGTTTGCCCCAGCAAAACACCATCCAAGCGACTTTCCAAAGAACCCTTAAGTTTCCACTTCAACTGAAGTGGGATAGAGCTTTCTCTCTCTTTGTTTTCTTAATTGTTACTGTTTAAACATGGAAAAGATATGCTGTGTATTTTGCTTTTCTTAATATTTTTGGATCAAATCTCTTCTGTTAAAATTTTATGTTTTATTAATTTTTATACCTGTGATTTTGCCTCCTTACCTCACTGCAGTTCTTTAAGCCTCTCAGACATCAGTCAGTAGCCATGTTTACTCTAAGTGTTCTTATCTTAGAGGAAAATACTTCTGTTTTGTGCTATTCATTTTAAGATATTAATTTAGGTATTCTTTTTAAATTTTATTTTATTTTTAATTTATTTTTTACACTCCATATTACATTCCCTCCCTCTCCACCCTCCGACTGCTCTACATCCCACACCTCCTCCCCACCCCACCTCATCTCCACATGGATGCCCCCCCCCTCCTCCACCCCACCTGACCTCTAAACTCCCTGGGACCTCCAGTATCTTGAGGGTTAGGTGCATTATCTCTGAATGAACACAGACCTGGCAGTCCTTTACTGTATGTGTGTTGAGGGCCTCATATCAGCTGGTATATGCTGTATGTTTGGTGTTCCAGTGTTTGAGAGATCTCGGAGGTCCAGATTAATTGAGACTGCTCCTCCTCCTACAGGACCGCCCTTCTCCTCAGCTTCTTTCAGCCTTCCCTAATTCAACAACAGGGGTCAGCTGCTTCTGTTCATTGGTTGGGTGCAAATACCTGCATCTGACTCTTTCAGTTCCTTGTTCGGTCTTTCGGAGGGCAGTCATGATAGGTCCCTTTCTGTGGGTGCTCCATAGCCTCAGTAATAGTGTCAGGCCTTGGACCTCCCCTTGAGCTGGATCTCACTCCCCTTGAGCTAGATCTCACTTTGGGCCTGTTGCTGGACCTTCTTTTCCTCAGGTTCTCCATTTCCATCCCTGTAATTCTTTCAGACAGGAACAATTAAGGGTCAGAGATGTGACTGTGAGATGGGAACCTCATCCCTCACTTGATGTCCTGTCTTCCGGCTGGAGGTGGGCTCTATAAGTTCCCTCTCCCTACTGTCAGGTCTAAAGTCCCTCCTTTTGAGTCCTGGGAGTCTCTGACCTCCCAGGACTCTAGTGCATTTTGGGGGGATCCCCCCAACCTCCTATTTCCTTAAGGTGCCTGTTTACATTCTTTCTTCTGGGCTTCAGTCCTTTTCCCTCAATTTTAACTAGATAAACTATATATTTCTCTCAGAGGAATAAAAGTAGAGACTAGATATTAAAATTTTATTTGCTAAAATCTTTTACCTCATCCTAGTGATATGATTGAGCACACTAATAATTGCCTGATTAAATTCATCACATATTTCTGTAATTATCTAATTTGATCATAGGTTATAGCTTTTAGTCCACAAAAGCAGGAGCTATGATTTACCTATGTATTACATAGGATGCTTACGTTTACATAGCTTTTCATTTTATCTATAGCTGTCTCATTTTTGGATTGCAATGTGCAAAGTTTTAGCATCAGGCTTATAAACTGAATTGTTAAGGTGTTTGTTCCTTTTTCTGCGTGATAACGAAGCATCTCAGTCACACAGGAATCGTGTGTTTCTTCACCATGCAGAGTAATCTCTCTATAAACTTCTCAGCATGCAGAGCCATTAGCAAGAGATCTCCAACTGCATTTACTCCATTTCTTGTTTCTATTCTCTTTATTCAACTTCTTTTTTTTAATTTATTAGGTATTTTCCTCATTTACATTTCCAATGTTATCCCAAAAGTCCCCCATACCTCCCCCACTCCCCTACCCACACACTCCCACTTTTTGGCCATGGCGTTCCCCTGTAGTGGGGCATATAAAGTTTGCAAGTCCAATGGGCCTCTCTTTCCAGTGATGGCCGACTAGGCCATCTTTTGATACATATGCAGCTAGAGTCAAGAGCTCCGGGGTACTGGTTGTTCCACCTATAGGGTTGCACATCCCTTTAGCTCCTTGGGTATTTTCTCTAGCTCCTCCATTGGGGGCCCTGTGATCCATCCAATAGCTGACTGTGAGCATCCACTTATGTGTTTGCTAGGCCCTGGCGTAGTCTCACTAGAGACAGCTATATCAGGGTCCTATCAGCAAAATCTTGCTAGTGTATGCAATGGTGTCAGCATTTGGAGGCTGATTATGGGATGGATCCCTGGATATGGCAGTCTCTAGATGGTCCATTCTTTCGTCACAGTTCCAAACTTTGTCTCTGTAACTCCTTCCATGGGTGTTTTGTTCCCAATTCTAAGAAGGGGCAAAGTGTCCACACTTTGGTCTTCGTTCTTCTTGAGTTTCATGTGTTTTGCAAATTGTAGCTTATATCTTGGGTATTCTAAGTTTCTGGGCTAATATCCAATTATCAGTGAGTACATATCATTTGAGTTCTTTTGTGATTGGGTTACCTCACTCAGGAAAATGCCCTCCAGGTCCAACCATTTGCCTAGGAATTTCATAAATTCATTCTTTTTAATAGCTGAGTAGTACTCCATTGTATAAATGTACCACATTTTTGTATCCATTCCTCTTTTGAGGGGTATCTGGGTTCTTTCCAGCTTCTGGCTATTATTTTATTCAACTTCTTTCATGGAATTGACCACTAACTTGTTAGTTGTGTTATGTTCTTGATTTACTTGAAGTATTAAAATGCATCTAGAAAAATTCACTGAAGTTTCTTCGTATCTTTACAATTTTTGTCGAATTACTTAAATCTACTTCTCATTATTGATGTTTTCCTTAAAATGTTTTGGTTTTGAATTTATTGTGATTACATTTGTGGAGCTTGCCAATATAATTGGCTCTTTTCAAAGAATTATTTGGATTTAATGTGATGTCTCCAATTTTTAATTTAATTATTTCTGTTTGGAAAGAAATTTCCTCATTGACCCTTAGTGGACAAGGATATGAGGGAAACTGAAGACACATGGATATGGGGGCTGAAGATGCATGGATATGGGGGGCTGAGGACATGGAAATGGGGGCCTGAAGACACATATGTATGAGGACTGAAGACATTGATATGGGGGTGGTGGCTAAAGGCACATAGATATAGAGGGTCCCTATTGCAAAAAAAGGAGCAAATCACAGAAAGAATAGTGAAATCTCCCTTAAGACTTCGGTAACACTGTTTTTGTTTGTTTTAAAAGACAATACTTATACTGACATTGAAAAATTGTCTGCTACTATGATTCTTTTTGTTTATTTTTGATATTATAACTTAATTATACTTATTTCTTCCCTTTCATCTCTCCAAACCCTCCCCTCTCTCCATCAAATTCATAGTCTCTTTTTTTACCAATTGTTATTGCATGCATATATATATATATATATACATTATATATATATATATGTATAGACACACCATCTTACCATCTTATGTTTAGAAATATATATGCAACTATGCTTTTTGACATTTTTATTTAGCTATTTTGGGAATTTACTTTTGAAACTTTGATTTGAAACATTGCTCATGTAATTTCTTCTCTTTGGTATGAGCGTCATGGGGTTCAGTGTGTTTGTATGTGTGTTGATAAATGATTAGGTTTTAAAAATATTCTTTTGACATGAAAAGTAATTATTTACTCTTAAATTTTCCAATAGATTTATTAAGCAAAGATTATTAATCATATTCTACAGGTTCTCTTTGTCCTTATTTCTTTCTGTCGCCTTGTTTGGTTGACAGCTAAGCTGAAGGTACTGACGTTGTCGTATAATAAACACTCTACTCTTCCCAAGCGCCTCTCTGCAGTCTTTACTTAGAGGTTTTGATAATGCTCAAAATTTACAAGTCAAGAAACGACTCCAGGTGTGGTTATCACACAGTTGGCAGTCACACTGTGATGGTAACACTTGCCTACCGGAGATGGGTCTACAGGATACATCTCAGCCTTCACAACAGCAACATGGCATCATTTTTAATATTATATGAATTAAGTCACTGCTTGACCCAATTTCTCCATGGAACTTCTTTGCCTAATATTAGTATTGCCAATACTATTTATTCTCTTTGTGTATATAGTTATCATGTCAAACATTCTGTGTCATTTCAAATATATCATGAGCAAAGTAATACTATTTCTAACTAAATATGACTATCTTTGTGTTTTGTAATAATTTTAAAATCATAAGTATCTGTGAATTTAACATTGTTTGTCTTGGTATATTGTGTGCGTGTGTGTGTGTGTATATAATACTTTCTGTCCCATGTCTTTTAAGAAGTCATCTTACAAATATTGAAATCTTGCTATTTGTAGATAGACATGCCTGGCCACAAATGTATAAATTAAGTAAGCTTGCTCAGCTTTGGAGATGTATTTCGGGAAACTAATTCCACCTGAAATGCCAATTCTTCACACGAATGAGAAAGCTATTACTGGTGTTAAACCACGCTTATATATGAAAAATAGAAAGCTATAACTTTTTTTGTTTGTTTGGTTTTTGTTTTGTTTTGTTTTGTTTTGTTTTTCGAGACAGGGTTTCTCTGTGTAGCCCTGGCTGTCCTGGAACTCACTCTGTAGACCAGGCTGGCCTCGAACTCAGAAATCTGCCTGCCTCTTCCTCCGGAGTGCTGGGATTAAAGGCGTGCACCACCACCGCCCTGCTACTATAACTTTTGAAAATATGTAAGAGACATTCCCTCTGAGACTTAGCTTAATAGGAAAGAGATGGGGACTGGCAAGGCAGAGCTGGGTCCATGCAGGAATCTGAACTAGATTCACAAGTTCCGGCCTTGTGAAGTGGTCACTTGGAAGCTTAGCCACATCTCCTCTCCTTCTCTCTACAAACCATGGTTGCATGGGTCTTGGGCCCACCGAGAGTCAGGAGACTTGTATTTGGTGGTTTGAAGAAAGAAACAGCCCACTTGGAGGGATTATGAAATGGCAGGTGGGCTATTCAAAACCTTCCCACCTGTTCCTTGAATTTGTCTCATGCCCCATTGGGAATATATCATCTGGCACTTAACCATGAGCAGACTTGGCAGTAGAGTGTGTTCTGCCTGCTGCTTCCTGGTGCCTCTCCTCATGTTGTCTTTGTTTGGATTCTCACTGCTTTCAGTGGATGTGTCTGCCGTTAGGCAGGACAAGTGAGTCCTGGACAGGGAAGATGCTGTATGACGCTACGGAATGAAGATGAGCCAGACCTAACGGTGAGAAATGGCCTCCTGCTAGAAAGAACAGCCTGGAAGGCTGATCTGAAAGGATCAGAGGACGTTCCAGGGCTGGGTGAAAATGGAGAGCCCTTCAACTGTCTGATAAAATGCCACACCAAAATTTATTATGAAAACATTTAGTTACCAAACTGCACAAAACTGGTTACTGTCTGAAAGGAAAATCAATTGTGATGGTAAGAGCAACCTGTTCTATATCCACTGCAGGAAACAACCTGATCTACTCTAGTCAACAGTTATTTGTACTATTATTAAGGTTTTCTTCCACTTGGCTTCTACCCCTGTGCTTGTGAAATAGCTTAGTCAATAAAAAGCCAATCAAAAGATACCCATTCTGGACAATACCCAGCCTGTCACTGAGAACGCACCAATGATCTTTTCTGCCCAGTTTCAAGTTTTAAACCAATTTTCCTAACTCTTTTTCAAATTGTGAAAAAATATTAGTTTTAATATCAGTTTCCAACAAAGTAATTAATTATATTGAGTTGATCAAATACTTGTGAGTTTATTCCAAGACTTTAAATACACATCCTGATGTCCTTGTCTAGATTCAGGTCTGGCCCATATTCTTTTAATAATCTCTTCTGTGTGTCCCAGGAAGGTCACTCGGGTTTACTCTGGCTATCGAGGGTAACACATTCAGCAAATTCTTAAGTTCTTGTCATCTCCCTAGCAGCCTTTTGTGGCCCTTTTAACAGTCTACTGGGCCGTGCAGAAAGAGACAGGTTGCCCTGGGCAGTGTTTGACAGCACAGCTCTTTGTCTCTTGTTGTCAGCCAGTCCTGTCACTACATTGTTCTTCTGGCGGGTGCCTTTGATGGACTATCTACTGCCCTGTCTCAACACTTCCAGCAGCATTGGGAGAAATAGCAGTCACCGCTGCTCTTCATTCTGGTAGACAGTTACCCATTACTGCACACATTCGATGTGCACACCATGCAGGAAACCCCAGGGATACAGCACACTCTCCTTCCCTAGAAGAGCTAGGCAAATGGTGCTAGCCAAGCTGTGGGTCTGAAGCTAATGTTTGCTCTGCTATTGCTTCAATAACACTATGAACAAAAGCAACTTGGGAGAGAAGAGGGTTTAATTAATTTTACTGGTTGCAGTTCTCTATCCAGGAAAGCTGAGGCAAGAACTCAAGGGAGGAACCTGAAATGGAAAACACTGAGGACCACTGCTTACTGGCTGGTTCAAAGACTTATGCTCCCCTGTCTGTTCTTCCTAAAAGATTACTTATCAATGCGTGGTTGAATAATCAATAAAATTGTTGAAGTTCTGAACTTTGTTGTTACTTGTCTGTTTTGCGTTTATATTTACTATGTTATATACTATGTTATATACTATATATATACTATATTACTATGTTATATACTATGTTATATACTATATATATACACTATATTACTATGTTATATACTAGACAAAAGGGGCAGAGTTACTTCTTGCTCTTTGACCAGAGCCTGAGTCCTTACTACAAAAAAGTCTGTTCTGCTGAGCTGCCCTCTGCTGAACCCTTGGTTAATCTTCAGATTTTCCTATGTGTTCTTCTACTTCAAGAACCCTTCGACAAACCTCTATCTCCAAAAATATTTACATTGCAATTCATAACAGTAACAATAGTACGGGTATGGAATAGTAACAAAAATAATTTTATGGTTGGGGCCATTAGGAAGGTTGAGCACCACTGACTAAGAATAGTGATGTAAGCCATGAAACACTCCAAATACTGCCTGAAGTAGAGGAACATCAATGCTGCCATCCCAGTTTAACAAGGGAGTAAGCAATGGAGTCTAACTCTTCCTCTTGGAGACAGTGGAGCAGAGCTATATGTGACCATCAAACACCCATTTTCATAAGACTCCAAAGCACCAGGGTAAGAAAGACCTCATACTAAGACAACCAGTGAACCTAGAAGACAGTTTTCCTTGCTTGCTACCTGAGTGCAAAGAGCCTGTAAGCAACAACTGTAGAGGAAAAGGCAAGTGTAGTCAAGAATCCATAAGTCTTCAAAGCTATGTACTGAACTTTCAAACTGTTTCTGAAAATGAAGTTTGCCAGTAATCCAAACAAACCCACAGTTGTTGCAAAGAATATGTTCCATGTGTATTAAGTTTTTTTCTAAAACATTCAAAATCTTTTTCTATGATTTCAGTGACCATTGGTCTTCTGAATTTTGCATCTACTAGAGAAGGAATTAGCTGACCATGTTGCTACCTTGCTGTCTTGGGATGCTTCTCTATCCCACACCCATGCCACAGCGGCGTCTCTCAATTCCTTCCAAGCCTCTTGCTCTTGCATTGCCATCTTGGTCAAAGGTTTTGATCTTTGAATACTGTGTTAACTTTTACTTCCTTTACATTATTCCTTTTTTGTGATTATAACTACATTATTCCCACCTTCCCTTTCCTCCCACCAAAGCCTTCCATATACCCTTCCCTTCTCTCTTTGAAATTCATAGCCTTTTTACATTCATTGCTATTACATATATATATATATATACATATACATATACATATACATATACATATACATATACATATACATATACATATATATTCCTAAATACAGCCTGATCAGCCTATATAATGTTACTGATATGCATGTTTTCAGGAATGACAATTTGGTATCGATAATCAATTGGTGTCTTCTTTCCCACCTGTTCAGAATCAATACTGCTCACTGTGACTTGGGCCCTACCACATCAATCAGCAATCAAGACAATTCCCCACAGACATGCCCATGAGCTAATCTGATGGAGGCAACTCTTCAGTTGAGGCTCCCTCTTCTATGGTGTGTCAAGTTTTCCTTCATAGCCAGCTAGAAAGTACCAAAGGGGAACTGAGCCCAGTTCTATTCTGGTACCTCTGTCATCTCACATGGTTATTATTAAATACCATTGCATGTAGCTTGTTTATTTATGTATGGCTGAGGATCATACCTAGGATCTCATGCCTGCTAGCCAGGCATTCTAACACTAAAGCTACATCCAAAAACAACAATTGAAGTTGTTAGCTTCAGTATCTAATTTTTATAACCCATGAAATCTGCCCATTGTAATCACACAGTTATTTCAGTAAAATTAGTTTTAGTCAACTTATAGAGTTGTGCAGACATCACCTCAACCCAGTCTTATGTAATGTCCATCACCCTAAAAGCACCCCCTCAAGAACATGTCCAGGAAGTCCTCATCTTACTTCACCTCCTTGCAACTGCTGACCTGCTTTTTGGGTCTATGGGTTTACCTTTTTTTAGTCACTTGGTATAATTTTCCTTAGCAAGGTAGTTCTGAACCTTCTTTCATGTTGTAACATGTGTTAGCATGCACTTATTCCTTTAGATGACTGAATCATACGATGGATGCTTAGAGTATTTTAGCTTTAGCCTACCATGGTATTTCAAGCACATTAATATATAAATATTTGTGTTGACATGTTTTCATGTATCTTGTGTAGCTATCTGTTTAGAAGATAGTAAGTATCAACCATATTTTAAAGAAACTGGCAAATGCTTTTTGTGCATAGTTTACCCATTCACCACTCCCACCAGCAATGCGTGGTCTCCACTATCTTTATCAATTTCATTCGTCAATCCTATGAATTGATATCTCATTGTAGTTCTCAATTGCATTTTCTTAATGGCTGATGATGCTGGGCATAATTTCATTGCTAGTATCTCCTTGGGCAAAATGTTAATTCAAATCTGTCCCATCTTAAGCTACCATATCTGTTTCCTTACTATTGACATATAAGAGTTGTTAGTTTTTCAGTTAAGTTCCATATTAGAAATGTGTTTTGTGAACATTTTCTCCTGTGTGGCATGTCTTTTCATTCTATAAAAGGACAAGTTATTTAGCATAAATAACTTCTGTTACATATGCAGTGTGGGAAAGTTTTAATATTTACTTTCAACATTATTGTATAAGAATTGTATTGCATTATTGAAAGCTATACCTATGAGAAGTACTTTTAAAAACCCTGGAAATTAGGTTTATTGAAGAATCAGAACTTAAGAAAGTGCATGAAAAGTACTTCCTTTAGTCAGGGAAGAGAAAAAAAAAAACCCAGCCATGAACTAGAGTTCCAGAATGGGAGTAAAACATGGAGACATGAAAGAAGAGCGAAAACACTGGGCATGGAAAGGTGGCCAGGGGCAAGAGGCAGCCCAGCTTGTGGGGGCAGCAGAGGAAACCAGGTTGAAAGCAGGATTATCCACATGTATGTGTTTCCTTCTAAGCCAAACATCTAAGCCCACAGTAGAGAGAACATGTAGCAACAGCCATTTTGTTATATGATGTGGAGAAGCCAAAGGAATAATGAAGGACTATTGATTATGTAATATGCCACCAATACTGAAGAAAACTGCACGTATGTTTGCTGTGTGGACATGAGGGTTGCCTGTGCAAGTGCATGGTCATGTATGTGAGAACACATGTATGTGCTGGTATGTGTGCTTCTAGAGGTCAGAGGTCAATTCTGAGTGTCATTCTTCAGATATCCATCTTGGTTTTTCAGACAGAATGAACTGGGGCTTGTGGATTTGACGTGGGTGGCTGGTCAGCAAGCCCTGGGATTCCTTCTGTCCCTGCCTCCCTGGTACTGGGGTCACAGATGGCTGACATGAAACTTGGCTTTGGACATAGATTCTGGGTCTTGAACTCAAGCCTCCTGCTTGCACAGCAAACACTTTTCTAACTGAGATATCTTCCCTGCCTGAAAACTGTAAATTTACTGGAGATAGGTATGCCTGATAGGTATTGGGAGTGCAGCTACCCCCAGAGTCCAGAAGAGGCTCTTAGATACCCCGAATCTGGACTTACAGGTGGTTATGACCCACCCAGTGCAGATGCTGTGAACGTAGCTCCAGTCCTCAAGAGCAGTGGTCTTAAACACTCAGCCATCTTTCCAGCCCCTATTACAAACTCATAACCTGTAATCAGTTTTAAATTAAGGTCATTTTGTCTGGAATCAACGTAAAAACAGATTCAAGGGCTAGTTATACTAAATGAGGAAAACTACTGGCTATTAAGAATAGAAGGGAAACCCCAGACGGCAGAACATTTTAGCAACCGATATTTAGCTTCAACACGGGAGGAGTTAGGTGGGCTTTTGCATGAAATGTCTCACACAGTTTTGCTATTCCCAGTTAATCAGGTTGTATACAGAAGAGGGAAGCCCCAAGACTCCAAATGATTAAGCTGCTTGGCAGAGCTGGAAGTTGCTCTGGATGAGGCTTGGCTCTTAATCACTGTAGTGTGTTGGATGTGGTCCCAGCCTGGATCATCTTAATGGATGGAACCATGACCTTTACCCTCAAGAGCCAGCACAGGGTCTGAAAGAGGGATAGTTAATGACAGTGTGACAAGCAGGCATGGCAGGAACCAAAGTGTAACAATACAGAATGGAGCCCTATCTGCATAAAGAATGATGAGGATACAAACACACCATGGCCAAGCAAGAAATGGAATGGAATAATAGGTGGCTAGGAAAAAGAAAGAGTTCTAAAGTTTCAAAGTCGTGTACTTTGAAATGCAGTTCCAAGCTTTTCTCTCTGGAGTAGAAACTTCAGCTCATATCTCCTTATGTTGCTATTTGTTGGGGTCCTTCGTTAGTCCTTGGCACTGATGCATGGCCCAGTATCCACTGCAGGAAAGGCCTCAACAAACAAGCATCACACTTGCGACTCCAACACTTAGGGCAGGGAGAAGTTGCACCTTCAAGCCTTCAGGTCGAGGTTGAGCTCTCTGGCCTTAGTGACATCCTCTATAGTGTATAAATGCTAATCGTTTTTATGCCAGAAGTCCAAGTAAGGCAACAGGGAGACTTAAATAAAATAATGTTAAAACTCACAAGCCCAGGGACCAGCATTTATAAGTTGAAAATATGGTAGCCAAGTGATTTTTACTGGCTTGGCTGCTTGCTCTGATGCCCATATCAAATAGAAATGTCTCATTCCAAAGGTACCACAACACCCTTGCATGGTCTAATGCCAAGCTGATATGCAACTTGGCTGATTCGCTCCCTTCTTATCCTGGCTTAACTCTTTGAAGATAAAAACAACTAATTCCCATCCTTCCTCAACCACTCAACCATCTCTACCCTCTTCCCACAGCCTTCATTCAGCTAGTAGATGAGAGAGAGAGAGAGAGAGAGAGAGAGAGAGAGAGAGAGAGAGAGAGACAGAAGTCCTGGCAACTCAACAAACTTAGCAGGAAGTTATAAATGAGGATTTCACAGGACACTTGGCTCTCAAGTGAGACAGGTCTTGAATTAATCCTAAAGAATGGGGCAATGATGCCAGGGAACATAGAGTCACAAGACTACCAATCGCTGTCTATCATGGACTGATAGGAAAGCAATAGCCTCTTCCACTGAAGACATGAGTCTAATAATTTATTAAATGTAAATTATTAGACATGGGATGACTGAGATCAACCCCTGGGAACATCCATGGTGATCAGAAGCTGCATCTGGTGCCTCACATGGGGCTGAGATCCCTACATGAGTCTGAGGAACGTTGTAGCAAGTGTTGAAGAGTTGGTTGATGCCCACCAGTACATAGCCAACCAGAGATGTTTTAAAGTGTCAGTGCCTAAGGGACTTAGTTATTTAACTGTCCTTGTTAGAATCCTATGAAACATCAAAAGGGCATTAAAGAAAAGAGGTACTGGCTTCAAAGACTACAGAATATACAAAGGAGTATGTTGTCTCTTTGTGAAGCTCCATTCCCACTATGACCTTACCATAGCTTCCACAGTAGTTTTGTTTTATCTGTGTGTCTGTATGTTTGCTGGACCATGGATGGGGCTTATTGTGACCATTTTCTATGATTGATAATACAAATCTAAAAGGGCAATATCAATCAGGGTACAATACAGCTTCATGATGACACATCTGCTATGACAGCACTTGACTACTTAGGCAGAGTTCTCGGCATTTAGTACCAGGTAGAAGGTCTAAGGTTGGACCCTGTGGCTAGCCAAGACACTAATTAATGCCTCTGGGAAGCCCTAACAAATTTAAATTAAGCTAAATAATCGTTTAAGCCTGTTATGCCCATCAGGCCTGTGTAGCAAACATGGATGAGTTGGTTGCCAATGTTTCTTCAGTGATTATTTAAAACTCAAGGAGTCTACCTGCTAATTCTGTGAGAACCAACGATCCTCACTTCAAAGAAAGAGCATTGGAGACTCAGGGTATCAAAAGTGGGACAGTTTACTTCCCAAATAAAGTTGAACATTAATGTGAAGAAAAGACAAAAAGAAGGCTGGTGTGCTGACCTGGCAGGAAAGAGTGGTTTTAGTATCCCTAACCTTATCTCCTGGCTTCCCGGGCTCTTCAGGGAGGTAGAACCTTCCTAATGTCCAGTGTTCTCCCTTCCTGGGATTCTCCATTCTACCTAGTTCGAGATGTAAAAAGGATTACCTAATGTGTACTCTAGGGCTCGGGACTCCCTCGTTTTCTGATAGTGAGCTCAGGCATGTAGGAGACTTGACTGTAACTTTTCAACCCTAGGCTGAACTGACAGTACCTAGACAAGTAGCTGCCAGCTAAGAAAGACAGGGGCCTGGTGCCCCTGCTTATCTGTGATTCTCTGAACTCTAAATGTACTTCATGCTAAAAATAGATCATGATTTATTTCTTACACTGATCTAGCAGAGAAACATTTCCTGAATCTTTCCCGTATGTCAGGAACTAAGATTGTTTGATCTCATTTAACAAACAGGAAAGCCAGGTAAGGCAGGGTTTAGTACTTTCTGTCCTTCAATGGCAAAATAAAAGTTCAGAGAGCTGACATGGTCTACTCAAGACCACAAGGTGAATAAGCGACTGATCCAGGATTTGAACCTGGGTCATACAAGTCCAGAGCATAGACATTTAATCTCTACTTTCTATCAGTCTATAGTTGCTTTGGTCTATATACAGTTTGAATGCCTTGCCCAAGGTTTCATGTGCTGAAATTGGATGGCAATCATGAGCTATTAAGATGGAAAGTGTGACCTGGAAAGTTGTGCCAGGGGTTACAAGCACTTACTGCTCTTGCAAAGGACCCTGGTTCAGTTCTCAGCATATGCATGGAGCCTCACAACTATCTGTATCTCCAGTTCCAGGGACTCAGATACCCAATTCTGACATATATGGGCACTACATGAATGCGGTACACACACATACAGTAAGGCACATACATATACAAAAAAAATTTTTTTAAAATTTTTTTAAAACTCAGAAAGTGATTTCTACCACAGTATTTAAAAGTGGGGAGCTTTGAGAGGTGATCAGGGTGGAGCAAAATAATGATGCTGGAGCCCCAGGACTGAATCCTGCTGTCTGTATAAAATGAGGGAGAGTTTTCAGAAAGGCAGATATACACGTGTGTGTTTCCTGTCCCCGGCTGTGCAATGTCCTTCTTCCTCTCAGGACTCTACAGTAGCGAAGTCATCACCAGATTCATCCTCTAAATCTTTCCCTTCCAGAATCAGGAACCAAAACAATTTTTTTCCTTTATAAAGTATCTTCTCTCAATTATTTCATTATGGAAACAAAAATGAAACCATATAGGAGTTAACACAGAGTTTTCACAGTCCCTTAAGAATACGATAAAACCCATGGCACCCAAAAGGAACCTTGGCTGACTGTGTCCCAGTTACTGATATTGCAGGGAAAGGATGCTGGGACACATGTTCCCCAAGTTTGAGAGCATCCATTCTGACCCCTCCAAAGCCTGGAGCTTTTCTACACTCATGGTTTTCTCTGCCAACCTTATAACAATGTAGTGTTTTCTGGAAGCTACAGAAATCAACGGCAGGCAGGCAACAGCTCTATGAACAGGATTGCCAGTTGATCTCTGCCAGGTGCCCTCAGAAGTCCTCAGAAGACTCACCTGGCAAGCACATTGAAGAACATATCTGAAGACTCAATGACCACAGTCAAGTGGAAACCACACAGCTAGCATCCAATTCTGAAGGTCTAGGCAGGAGCAGGAATGGAGCCACCAGATGGAACCAGGGCTACAGGCAGGAGACATGAGTGAGTGAGATATTCAAGCCTTGGATAGAACACCATGGAATGCTCTAGGGTTCTCAGCTGAAAGCTGGCAGCTGTGACAGTCTTATCCTCCAGCTTACCACTTTTATTCAACACCAGTTGTACCACAGTCCCCTGAACAGCAGGCCTCCCAACAGGTAATCTGGGTTTTAGTCCATGGAACTGGTTGCATGTTCCTGTTGACACTTCAGACACTGTCTAGGCCAGGCATTATCAAACAGTACCCCCAAAGTGCTGGACAGCCATATTCAAATCATCCCGGGGTACTTCTGTCTCCTAAATAGACAGACAATATGGGATTAGAATGTAATAAATAGTGCTTCATGTGTCTGCTCCAAAAATTTCTGAAATAATTTATAGACATCATCAAAAACAATGCTGTTCATGATTACATATAGGACATGTTATTTCCAGTTTGTATAAACTTGATATTTTCATTCTAAGAGGCAAAATTGAGAGTAACATCAAAATTCCAATTTTGCTGCATAATACATTTTGCTTATAACTTATTCCGAAGTTTTCTATTTCATATATTACATGGCTTGAGAAGAATCTCCAAGGTTGCATTGCTTGCTCAGGACAAAATTAGCACATGGGCTAAGGACATGGACACGCTAAGTGTCTTCCAGGCCATGATTAGGTTTGGTCTAAGGATCTGAGATACAGAGTATCTGGTCTGGGACTCACTATGTAGCACAGGTTAGCCTGTTAGGGACCCACCTAAGCTAGCCAATATGAGGAAAATGGTTTATATTCTACAGTCTGGATCTCCTAAAGGCTGGTGGGGTAAAGATTTGGCTACAATCTTGTAGAGTCTTTAAGCAATGAGGCCCAGTAGGAATCTCTTTAGATCACTGATGGATCACCCTTGAAAAGTACTGTGGTACTCTGTTCTCTTCTCTTCCTATCTTTTACTTCTAAAACATGGTGTACTACCTCACCAGGAATAAAAACAATGGAGCCAGTAAGCACTGCTAGTACAACTGTAACTTATGGTTAGTCACTCCATGTATTTGTTAAAGTAATGGCCAGCTAACCAGCACATGTCTTCTCCAGAAACTAGACTCTATAATCGCCAGTGGCAAGGAACCATGGGTGAGAGAGAGGAGCCCAAGCCAGACCTAGAGACTGAATATTACGTCCTGTTATGTCTTCATTGGACTCAATTCAGTTTTTGGTGTGTGTGTGTGTGTGTTTAAAGTTTGTCCTTCTATGTAAATTGCAGTTTATATGAATGACTGGTATGGCAATATATGCCCATGGGTGTAATAGTCATCTAAATGTTAAGGAATTAACCAACTGTTTTCTGGTCAAATTAAGGCTTCTCTACAGGAAGAAATATGTCCTTGTTTCTTATACTATAAGTATACACATCTTATATTATAAATATAGCTAAGAGCTCAAAGCTGAGGAGATCACAGATCCCAGGTTTGAACCCACTACCATGACACTGCCAAACAGACATAGAATCAACCTGCCCCAAACTTTGTGTCTTTGTATTAATTAGTGCAGCAATTCTCAGACTCTATCAGAGCAGCTTCTCTGTGGTGGACAACAGTTAACGCAGAAACTCACCCTGGTTAAATGCCGAGAATAAGTGTAAATGGAATTCAACCACAGACATAACCATCACAGATGGGTAGGGAGTGCAAAGATTGTAGAAGCCAGAGGTGGGGGTGGAACAAAGCAAAACCATGGTTTCTGGACATGACGAGACTGTTACACACACGAGCTTATAGTAGCTGAGGCTACCACCACAAGACGAGCACTGTAGCATAGCTCAGGGATAGGCTCACAAGCCATCGTTCCTAAGGCGCAGACATTGACAGTTGATGGCTCCTAGGAGAAGGATAGTTTCTTTAAGAGTGTAGCCCCTGGCATGTGGACCATGCTCCAGTAGATGCCCCCACATCCGTGAGTGTGCGAGCATCATGACTTGGATGATAATAATAATAATAATAACAATAACAATAAAGAGGATAGGAAGTTGGGAGCAGGTGGGAGGTGGGAAGTTAGATCTGAGAGGGTCTATGGGAAGATGTGGTAGGGTGGTAAATATAATCAGAATACATTACATGGACTTCTCAAAGAATTAATAAAAGTATTACATTTTAAAAAGGCAAAGCACCTCACACATTGTTTGCAAGAAACTGCTTCTCAGGGGTAAGAGGGAATTCATACACAGTCGTCACAGAGCCAGCAGCTAGAAAGTCAAGGTCATAAACCAACTTGGAAGTCAGAACTCAAGCTCTTAACAAGTAAGGCTGAGAATCGACCTGCAGAAGTCTTAGCAGCGTAGAAACAGTGACCAGTTCCTTAGTATTAACTAAAGACTCCCCATCATCACTGGGCACAACTCAGTCAGTAAGCCCTTCTTCACACAGGAGCCCCTTTGTGAGAGAAAGCGAATTCTTATGTACTTCAAGTCGGGGCCCTCAGTACACGTTCAGGGCTTGGACCAGGACAGCAAACAAACCAAGACTGATTTTAGCCACTACACTGACATGCTGTCTTAGCGTTTCAGGGGTATTATTACCTTGGATATGAAGATGAAGCCTACGCTGACATCTGATGATCTGTGGTGCTCTGCATGAGAAGCAACCCTGTACAGTCATATTTAAAGGTTTGGACCCCCGTTGAGGCACTTGCTTAGGAAGTATTAGAGATGGGGCCTTGTTGGAAGAGGCCTGTTCCTGGGGGTGAACTTTGAGATTTCAAAAGCCCATGCCAGGTCCCTCTCCTTTTATTCCTGTCTCTCTCTGTCTGTCTGTCTGTCTCTATCTCTTTCCTTGTATTCCTCTACCTGCTCCTTACAGATAAATGTAAGCTCTCAAAAATTGCTCCAGCACCATGCTGACCTGCCTACACCATGTTCTCTACTATGATGGTCATGGACTGACTCTCTGAAACTCTAAGCAAGCCCCCAATTAAATGCTTTCTTCTATAAGTTGCCTTTGTCATGGTGTCTCTTCACAGAAATAGAATTATACCAAAGACATGACCCTAGACTAGAATTTCAAGGACTTGCTGCCACCTTCCAACCCTCACAACCTCTCCTTCCCCTCCACAGCTAGGGCTGGGTGCTACAGAAACACAAAGTATGTGTCTACAGCCACACTGCATACTTTTCTCATTCGTTTAAAAAAATCCCAATAGAAGAGGTGTAACGGAAAGAAATGTTTGTTTGTTCTCAGTCTGAAGTATGGTCTATCGTGGTACAGAATGCACAGAATCAGGAAAGAACAGCAGCCATTCACACCATAGCCATGCTCAGGAAGCAGAGAGAAAGAAAATTCAGGTGATCAGCTTGCTTTCTCTTTCCTACTTAGTCAGAGATCTCAATCCTTCAGTGGTACCACCCACATTCAGAGTGAGGCTTCCTTCCTCAGTTCAACATTTCTACCAATATTCATACAGACACAGCTAGAGGTGTGTTTCCAAGATGATCCTAAATCTAATTAAGCTGCAGTGATCATCTCAGCGAGGACTTCCATCAACTAGAACACAGTCTACGTTATTGCTCACAGTAGTCCTTGGGGATCAGGCAGAAAGACCTCTTCCCATTTCACAGACAGGAAAGCTGAGGCATCAGGAAACTGGATTATTTACCTAGGGTTTTAAAGCTACTGAGTAATAATGCCTAGAGCATGTCCTCCCACCCCTGACACCCACACCTTTGATCTGAATAGTGTTCTTTAACACAGCAGAGACAGGAGTCAGTTGGTTTGGGTTTTTTGAGACAGGGTCTCACTTTAGCTTAGGCTGAACAGGAATTCACTATGTAGTCCAGGCTGGAATGGAAGGACTTTTCAAGGGAACCCTGTTAAACAGTGGGGGCGGGGGTCACTATCCCATTATAACCCCATCTTCTAATAATTTCCCCTTGTCTCCCCCCCCAACTTCCTCCCCTTCCTGGCTCCTGCCTTTGCCTGGTTTCCATGGATCCCCACAAGCTGCCTTAGCTAGTGTTCCCTAGGACATGTCTGCATGCCCACCCTTCTCCGGTCTCCAGAAGGGACACACCTTGGAGATTTCCACCTTAAACACGCCTGTCAAAGTTAAGAGAAATGGGGAAATAATGAGAAAGGGAGCCCATGGGGGCAGCGGCTGCTTTACAGTCCCGCATCCCCGGAGAGGATGACTGTGAAAGAGAGAGAAATATTTTCTGCTTCCGCAAACCACCCAGCCCCGAAGAGAGACTTCTTTTACATACACTTTGCAGGGACGACTTAAGTCAGTCTTGACGACTCTCTTTCCCTGGAGACTGGACTAAAAGTATTGTTTAGAAATCTAATATATGGTTTATTTACTCAATTTGTGCTGAGCTCCACAGTTCCTTCGGGCCAGCCTCACTCACCCATTACTCTATTAATGCTCCATTACTGAAATTAGTGCTGTAATTGAAGGGGGAAGGGCGGCAGAAGGGGGCACTCCTTAAAGGCACAGGTCCTGGCTAATCACATCAGGAAAAGGGGCACGGGGAACTGGTGTGGGGGACACATCAGCATTCCAGACATTCTGTTCTGGCCCTTCGAAGCTAGGCAGTGGAAAGGGGACTGAGGGTCGTGCTGCCCAATCAGAGTGACTCGGGGACTTCACCAAGCCTTTCACAGCTCGCTGCACTAGTGCTACACTCTTCCCAGACCCAGACTAATGACCAGGAAAGTCAATGCCAAGGCCCACTGCTTCACTTCTGCCCTCGGCAGTTTCAAACACACAGGTGTCAGCCTCCATTCCTGGCAAGTGAAGAGGCCAGTGCCGTTCGTCTTTCTTGGCTGCGCTCGTTATTGCGATGTGCCAGGGTGCCATCATGACCCCTCTTTGGCTTGTCGTAGTCCAGGCAACTCTCCTGCAAAGCCCCTGTACCCTCAGCCAGCACAGCTCTCTTCTTCTAAGGACTATTCCATGGCCGCTCTCCTGTCACCATCTCCACGGTTTGTTCACGTCTTGTGTCTTTCCTGTGAAGTAAGCAAGCGTGTACTGGTACCCTGGAGCCCACAACATGTCACGTTCTCCTATAAACTGATTATATTTTTTATGAGCATGGTCAGCACTTCATGCCCTAACCTACAGTGCCCACTGGGTTCTCAGTTCTTAGGCATCTGAATTGTACTATTTCTAGCCAGATGGACTGACTGTCTTAAAGGTTCCCAACCATCTATTTTTCGATCTTACTCCTTATCAGACATCACAGCAGCATTGGAAATTGCCAAGCCTCCTGTTTCTGGAGTGGACATCTCCTCCCTGTCTCTACAAAATACAGCCTTCAGATTCTTTTTCCACTTCTTTCTGACAGAACATTCTTTCTATTGCTTTAAATTTTAAATTATTGTGAATTTAATATTTAATAATTACAGCAATTCTATGGCTATAAATTTAATATTTAAAAGACAGATAATCCAAGCTTGGATTATCTGTCTTTTAAAGTCACAAGAACTTTAAAGAACCCAATACAATACACAAACACATATGCACAACACATTCACAGATGCTATGAAATCTATGTTCCTGGTAGCAGCCTTTGCTTGTTTCCTTGATGACTTCAGAGGTTCCTATCTTAAAATCATGGGTATTGGAGCCAGTTGTATGCAGCCTCCAGCCTGCTTTTCGGCAGGTCTGCAGCTGTATTTTCAGCTGTCTAAGGAGCAGCATACCATAAGCACCTCAAAGATGGCGTCCTCTTTACCTGTCTACCTCTGTTTGTGAGCTGGCAATTTCAGACCTGGTGTTCCTTAATGTCTATTTCACCTTGGAGCCAATTAAACATTTAATATATATATGAATTAAAAGCCCACATCACCTTTGCCTAATTTCCCAATGTTTGGTACCCTGATCAGAGCCAAGAGTTGATGTAATGGCCTCTGTACAAAATTGGAGAAAGATGACATGATTAAACACCACTTTCCCTCCAAGAGCAACTTAAATAAAACTTGCACTTTCCTCTCCCAAGAAGCCTGGATTATTTTAAGGGTGTGCAGGTGAAATACTCTTAGCAGCTCAATTATCTTTACCCTTTGGTCCAGCTGAAGCCAGAGTAAGAGGTGCTAAAATCTAGCTGAAAAGGCTGGTCCCAGGACGCTTCTAGACAAATCAAAGTTAGAAGGACAAGAAATCCCTCCAGGTTGCTCTCAAGAGGCTGAATGGCAAATTGAAGCTACCAGAGAAGCAACTGCCCTTCAGAAAACCTTCTGGGTGTGGGAACAACTGTGGTCACATCTCTTTGGGGGCAAACTGACACTTCTTATTGTCACAAAGAAGGACCTGCTAATGATTTTCTAAACAGAGCCCTTCTAAGTGATCCTCACTGCTCTCCAGAGGGAGCACACTCCTAGGATGCTGCAGGGCTGTGGTAAGCAAGAGCTGAATGAGATTGTACTGAAGTACTTCATGCAATGAGAACTGTGAGATGAATCCTCCTTCCAGTGTGGACTCCAATAACTGACTAGCTGTGACATGATCAAATGGTCCTTCATACTCTAACCCTAGAAATCAAGATAGTATAATCAGTCCAGTGCACATAGACTCTAAATGCTTTATCTTAATTGATATATTTCACAGCATGTAAAACGTAAGCTTTAGAGTTTTACAAGCCCCTCTGTGGATGGGGCAGACTATTCCACTGAAGTGACGGTGGGTTTGAAATGACCTTGAAGTTTCTCTGTAATCAAAGGGCTAACGAACCAACACACTGTTAGGAAGCTTTCTATTCCTTACTTGTCGAGTGCTCGGTTTAAATAACTGAGTAGACACAGCTGACTAAAGTAACATGGATTTCAGACCTAAAATGACATTTAATCCAGCATTCCCCTATAATAAATAAAGGTACCGGAGCCCCAGATCTAATTAAGAAACTTACACAAAGATACAAGACTTTCAGAATCAAACCCTGGATTTCCTGATTTCCAGATTCATTCTTTCTTGTTCAGTTCTCTCTGTAGAGGGTCTAAGAAGCTCAGCTATTCAAGCAAAATGCCGTGAACATTTTCTCTAGAGTAGATCAGGCACCATGCCGTCCTAGCAGAAGCCAGTGGTGATCTGACATCACATGAAATGACCCTTTAAAGTTTATTTTTACAGCAACACCTTCCTGTGTATTCTGGTGGAAGAAAACAAGCTGTGAAAAGTTTTATAGGTGTGCACTGCAGCCAAATCTGAAGATGTGCCTGAGAGTCTTAGTGGAGTTTCACAAGTTTGTGGTATATGTTTCAGAGAGGTCAAACATGGTCATGCTTAAACAGTGGTCTATGCTCTGGAAAGATAATTGGGAATAGCTCGTGCTATTCTAAGAGGATGTAGAATGAACTCTCTCTCTCTCTCTCTCTCTCTCTCTCTCTCTCTCTCTCTCTCTCTGTCTCTCTCTCTCTGGGTTAGTATTTTCTGGTGAACCAGTGCAAGCATTGTAGGTGCCATGAATAGCAAGTGCAAAACCAAACAACCAAACAAATAAAGCAAGCAAACGCAGTCTCTAAGAATGAGCTGCTTGGGTTAGGCCAAGGAAGTTGCTCAGCTATTCAATCCATATCACATAAATCTCGACCTTCACTGGGAGATTTGAGAGCTGACATCAGCCTCTATGTGAGGTCCTGAGGTTCCATGTATATACATAGTCAAGGCTAATCACTTTACTGTGTCACCCTCACTGCCCACCACAGCACTGTCAACCCATGATCATAGAAGATGATGAAAGAACCAACTTTGATCTAATCATGAAATGGATCATGGACTGTGGTACCATACAATGAAACGAAACACCTGCTTCTGCACAGGTTTCACCTACAAAGGAGCTGTTGTGGCACAGCAAACTGGTGAATTCTGGAGACCCCTGCAGATGGAAGGTCAGGACTACAGAAGGACCAGACAAAGCCTGCGAGGAGGCCATCAGAGCCTTAGAGCAAATCAAGAGGCTCTTTTGGTAGGAGTGAGGAGGGCTAAGGAATAGATTCATATTTCCTGATTTTGTTGACCTAAAATCATAGTACTACTTGAAAACCACAAGACAAATTAAAAAGAAATAACAACCTTGACAGAAAACATATATATGTATGCCTGAAAAATCTGACTGGACATGGAACATAAGAGTGTTAGATTTAATCAACTATTTAAAAACATATATTAGTGTGATATTTTTATTTTTAATCTACTTATTTGGGGCACTGAATTCCTCCCTTTGTTGGGAATTTTGTAGCAACACTAATGACCTCTACATACCTTAGCCCTGCTTTTCCTATTAGAGATCACATATACTGTTCAGTGAACTATAATTTGTTAGTGTTTCAGGGTATAAGACTGCATCACTACAGAGAAGTTTCTCTGGTTTGCTACATATTCTCAAAGCGGGCGATCTGTCATCCATCATCAGATCTACACTTGGAGTATTCTCTTCATGTTTGGGAGGGATTTGCTTCAGCTTCCTCTACTTATGACTGGGACAATTCCCTGTGGTGTCTACTCTTTCCTTTCCCATCTTCAACTGAATTAAATTGTTCCTCTGTATCTAGAATCACTTTGCTCCCCCCCCCCATAGACACTTTTACACAATGGCTGCCTCACAGACTGTTCTGATTTGTAGCTTCCTGTTCCTATTTATAAAAGGCATAGTGACCCTTTTATAATTGCATACAATAAGGTTTCTTCTTGGATTCTTTCTCTGATTAAGTAATGGCTTAGGAGCCAGGGATCGGCAAGTAAAGGCTTTTTTCCCCCAGAATTCACATTATCCTTAGGCCATTTTAATCTACTTTGTCAGCCCTGAGAAAAGAGATCTCCACTCAACCCTGGACTTTCTAGAAGTCCTCACTGAGGGATTTCTGGAGCCAGTGCTACTTTTCTAAGGTTAGGAGCTGACAATCGGTCACTCATATCTATCAATACCTGCCCTCTGTCTTGGTTTTGGTGCTGTCAGGCTTGAGGTTTGGAGTCCCTTTCCCCACCTTCAGGCTCTCCTAACATGGGAGGGGGTGGGGGTCCTCTTGCCTTCAGTTTAGAGCATGAGGGAGTACATTCCTAAGTGGAGATTTCTGGTTTCTTTGGAAACTCAGTTGTGTCACATAATGCTTTGCTGGAACCTGTCATGGGAGAGGACGTTTTGTTGGAACAGGCACATGAGAGGTTCTTTTGCTGAAGCAGACACGAGAGGGCATATGATATTTTGCTGGCACTGACGCACAACACCATTGTACTATCAACCATCTTTCTCTCCTACCTGTGGATAGTGGACTAGAAGGGAGGTTGAAGCATATAAAAACCCTAAATAAAGAAGGGTTTGAAAAATCTTAGCCTAGATGTTTAGAAAGAATATAAAGGTAACCCCACAGACAGTGAGAGGATGCCCTTCTACTGCTACACCTCCCAATGCTTTCCTGGTCTTAGCTAGCTATGCATGCTTTGCTAGTCTTTGCTGGTCTTCACTTTGTAGAGAGAAATGCACAAAAGAACTTGTGGAATTCCAGCTAATTCTTGCTGCTTCCACTGACTCGTGCCAATTCGTTGGAGTACTACTGTTTCTTCCAGATCAAGCTGCTGCTACTGATTCGTGTTTGCTATTGAACTGGACTGCTGATGTCCTGACAATGAAGATTGGGGTTGCCCCCAAAGAACTACTTCTAAACAGGCCCGAAACCCCATTGTCCTATTAACTATCTTTCTCTCCTACTTTTGGTCGGTGGATTAAAAGGGAGGTTGAAGCATTTAAGAACCCTAAATAAAATAGGGTTTGAAAAATCTTAGCCTACAATACCCTTTATCCATAACTCTTCTGGCATCTGATGTTAATCTTTATGCACAAAATAAATCCAGATAAAGCAGGTTGCCTCCTTTCCTCTGCACTGATGGAAATGTGACCTCTGAACAGAGCAGATGAAGATGGTCTGGAGGAAGGTAATGTGACAAGCATTTGTCAGGGGGCAGCCTGGGTACGGAGGAGACTCCAGAATCTCTAGGGATTCAGAGGATGGTGAGAACTGTTTCCCTAATCCTTGTCCCTGTGACTTGGGGATAGGGCCATCTGTAAGATAGGACTGAGTTGTTACCTATCTTCTCTCTTGGAGCTTAAGCTGTTGGCATTGTGATTGGTAACACATCTCCCAGAATTAATTAGTGTTCTTGTCTATTTTTATCACTTGCTTTTTTGTTTGTAGTTTTTCTCAGATTTACACTGTATTCTTTGTATTGGGGGCTTAAGGGATGAAGAGGCATGGCAACACCATTAGATCAAAGTCCTAACTTCTGTTTTGCCCATCTGGACCCAGTCTCTACATCTGTACGTGAGCACCCAGATTCATGAGAATGCCTCTGAATCCAGGCAAATGCCTCTTTCCCACCCCTCCCTGGTTGCTGCAACCCCCCTCCAGTCTTTGTAATGGCTGGGTGTTGTTTGATTCAGGGAAGCTCTTAGTTCAGCTCAGGGAAAGTAGACACAAGTGAATGGTCAAGAAGAGGGTGCCAGTTAGCCAGCTCTGGATCAAAGATCATCCACGCCATGAAAGGGTTCTATGAACTGAGCATACACGAACTTTTAGTGCCTATGAGAGGAGATGATCAACAAGGTTAACAGCCATAGCAATGCTAAAACAAAGAGTGAATTGTAAAGGTGTAGACAGGGAAATAGGAATCAACCAAGAAAGGTATTATTCTGAGGGCTGGTAAGAGTGGTACAAAGCCACCATCCCTTAATATAAAGGAGCGAAGAGAAAGCTTGGTTTCAGAATAATCAGTTTGTTATTAGTCAAAAGCTACTTCATCTTCATTAAAAATATGAGCAATGCTAAAAAAAAAAGTGTGGTTTATATTATGAGTCCTTGCTTTTAGTGGTTAAGTGGCATCTATTAATTTGATGAGAATTAATTAAGCATTGATTGAGGAATAAGCTAAGTATTTGAGACTGCTGGAGTAGAGAAGTCTGAGGGAAGTACATTATGGGACTTCTGCTAGGGATGCCTGTGAACCAATGCCAAGTATGCAACCCTGCTCACAGAGGGGGCAATTATATGTCCTTGTTTGGCTCAGGGCTGAAGCCTAGCCTGGCTGGAAGGCAGTTGGCTTCAGCCCAACATTACTGCATGCCTGCCCTCTCGGGCCCCACTTCTAGCAGGTCACCAGATCTGTGTTGCCACCTAGGAACATTTGAGAGAGCTGTGAGCTTCAGAAGTTGAGGCGCTGGGGCCAGAGTTGGGGGCAGGGAAGGCCAGCCAGGCAGGGTGGCTGGAGAGTTTTGACAGCCTAGAGAAGAGCCCCTGGGATCCCATTCTTGCAGACCTGAGCCCCCCAGGCAGGCGCCGGGTGGATAAGCGTGTAGACAGCCCGGCCAGGCCGGCCTGTGACGCTTGCCAGCACCTGCAGATAGCAGGGAAATAATTGGCACATGTTTAAAAAAAAATTAAAAACCTCTTGGATGTGAGTATTTTCTAACAGCATCTGGCGGGAGTGCCTGGAAGGAATTTAATCAGCGAGAGTTGTTTAAATCGGTCTACTCGCTCGGCCCCAGCGAGGCTCCTAATGAACTCGGTATCATGTGCCACCCCTGCCTGCTGAGGACATTCAATTTGTTAATTCTGCAGCTGGTGAGAGAGGTCAGATAGGAAAGTGACGATTGTTTTCTGACGTCCCAACCCCTGCTCACATCTTTCTAATTAATCCTTTTAGGAGACATGGGAAGATTAAGAAAGAGAAAAGGTGAGGGAAACAAGCAGGAGAGAATTTGATGGAAAGTCAGCGCTGCCTTTCCTGGATGGATCTGGAGAGCTGGGGGCGGGGAGAAAACCAAGAGCTGAGAAGGCTGCTAGCTGTTCTTCCCACACAAAGAAAAAACAAATACTTGGAAGAGATAGCCCCTTGATACTCTCCCATCGTGGCTGTTTTAAACAGGAATGGAGGGGACATGGTCTCCATCATGGTCTTGGGTAGAACTCCAGGGTGTCATTGAGGTATGAGGTCTCCTGCGCAGTGAGAGCCAGGCAGAGACCTATGCAACATGTACTGAAGGGCCTAAGTCATCCCAGTTTTGTGAAAATAGCAATTTGGAAGGCAGTGGCACTCTCTAGCACTGCAGTCCTGAGTCTTTTGCCTTTTGCTCTGCCTTTTGGATCTATTTTCCCTTCTGCTGGACCTGCTGTTTGCTAATGTGTCAAACCCTTGTGGCCCTCAGCCATGAGTCGGCCTGTCCTCCAAGTTGGGGTAGCCCCAAAAGGTGTGTGTGTTGGGGGGTGAGGTGGGGAGTAGCCTAGGCTGCCTAGTACTATCTCTCTTAGATGTCCCTGTCACTATTTACAACTTTCAAGCAAATGCCTCTCGAATTGTCTTGATGGATATCACTTCTGGTCCATCAGGAGCAGGCACTGGGCACCAAGTATGCATGCCAGTCTACAACCCCTGGAATCCTCACACCCTTCAGAACTTTCACTAATGATTAGACACACTCATCATTCAAATGTTTCCTAATTCAAATGTTTCCTGTCATTGTACTTGCTTGTGGGGAATCAGAGATGATTCAGAAAGTGTCAGACTTCAGGGTTCTCAATCTAAGGATGAAGAGTCTGGGAAGGCCTCTCCAGGTTCTCGAAAGATTAACAACCAGAAAACAGAGAAAATCTCTACCTGAAGAAAGGATAGCAGGGTCAGCAGCTTGAAGGCAGAACCGCCAGGCATGAAATCTGCTAGTTGGCGATGGTAGTTGTTATACCAAGTCCAAGGTAATCAGAGCAGGTGTGAGAAGTCTGGGAGTGCATGGGCGGGAGTCATGGGGTGCAGAGGTGAGAGTGGGGGAGTCCATTGTCCATAGAGTACAGCTTGGAAGAGGACAAGGTGAGAGCCACCCTGAAAAAAATGTTACTTTGATTTAAGAAGGCAAAGAAGTAACAAGTGTTCTTTAATCTGGTGTTTGAAATAAAAAAAAATGGCACAAAATGTGCAATCTCTGTCTTAATAATAAGGCTCTGATCCTTTGACTGCAAAAAGTTGGCCCTTACCTATCATGGAGGCCTCTTTATCCAGGGCCCCCATCATGGATAATGCCGTTTCCAGTCTTGCACAGAAACGGGAACCCACAAAGTTGTTTCCTGTAAATCTGGGCACCTTCCCAGGGGCAGACAGGGTAGGAATGAGTTCGGGTGATTTGTGTAGACTGACCACAGACTCTTCCTCTTGTGCATCTTTACCTTTAAGCTCCCTCTTCTCTACCCGACTTCCTGTCACGCAGCCAATTCTGCCACAAGCTGCTATGAAATACAAAAGGAAGCGAGGACTTCATAAACTCTGTTCACTTTTCTGCAAAAATCCCTGAGCTATAGAGATCACAAAGACCTGAAAATTTAATTGGAATGTGAGTGCAGAGAAAACAAAAAACAAAAAACAACAACAAAAAAACCCAGTCATGTTCACGAGTCATCCTACCCAGCACATTTTAAAGCCTTTCCTATTATTACTACAGCATAGAACAATCCACAGTCTCAGGCTGTGTCAGAGAAATTATCTGAGCAATGTGGTCCCTTACGCACCGTTGACCAAGCATCAAACAAAACAAAACAAAACAAACAAACAAAAACCTGACATGAGAATAGGAATGTTAACTGAAACTGAGAATGGATTAGTAACAATCACACCCCAAAGAGCCTCTGCTAGAGAGTGAGCTTTGTCAGCTCAACACTGTTCATTGTAATGGTCTTAGTTTGAATTTATCTCTCACTCATATGACTGTGGACCAATCATTTAACTCCCCTAAGCCCCAGTTTTCTCCCTAGTAAATTGAGGCTATCCTTTCAGCCCTGTGAATATCACAGTCAACAAAAGGTTCAAATGTAAATTAGGAGACATTAAGCAAAGGTTTTCTGGAGAGTTGAATGACTGAGACAGAGGACACATGACTATACCATCACAAGCTCTCTGCTTGTGTAGTGTCAAATGTCTCAAAGTGTTATTGAAATACATTCTCAATTGTAATGCCTACTATAAGAAGTTGGCACCTTGGAATAACTTCTAAGTCTTTGTGAACTCTTAGAACTTCTAAACTGGGGTCTCAGTCTTGCCTGTGCAATATTGAGGGAGGGAGAGAGAAGAGGTGAGTGCTAGTCACCTCATTATCTAGTAGAGGGGCAACACATTCTCCCATTCATTAGCACCCACTTGTGTCTGCCAGAAGAAGGTCAATCAGCTGCCATTTACCTGGGGGTCCCAACACAAGAGATGACCCAAGAGACAGAAGATTGTGCTCCACAGTGGAGAAAGAAAATGTAGACTTTCCATCCTCAGAACCTTTCCCAGAGATGCAAAGATCTGATTCTCAGAGGCCCTGCTAGGGAAGTGTAAAGAAACTAGCAAATCATTGGAACACCTAATCATACTGAAGTTGCTTTCAAGGGCAATGGCAGGTCACCGAAATAGCAGGGAGCAAGCCTACCCATAATAGCGATAGCAAGTTTTGGGAAAGCCTGGTATCTAGATATAGATGTGTAAACAAGTGCATGTGAAATCTCCCAAAACGGAATACTCAGATGCTGACTATTATTTTTACATTTCTGAAAGGCTGTGTAGGTTCAGTGGATCACAGTGGTTCCCTGACTGTCAGCTGTAATCCACATAAGAAAATAGGCAGTGGAGTCAGTTCTAACAGATCCTGTCTGATTGACTGCATGTACATTTACCTCTGTAGGGTTGCCTTATGTAGAGTCAGGCCATGGCTCTGTAGACTGCATTAACTGCATCACTGCATACACAGTAGAGAAAGAGGTTCTGTTCATTGGGTGAAACCCATCACCACATATACAGCAGGACTATGGGTTCAATACACTGAGTGCAATTCCTTGCTACACATATAGTTTTGTACACTGGGTAAAATTCAATGCTTTGTATATAATAGGGCACCAGGTCACCACTTCATAGATAGTAAAAGTGAGGCTATGGCTTGAAAATCATTTTCATGTGTATAGACTTTACCATTTTGTTAATTGCTGAGAATACATACCAGGAAATGAAACTGTCATTATATTTTATTAAATTTATGCTTCAAAAGGGCTATGTCATGTGTCAGCTACAGCCTGACAGGACGTCTTACTAAATACTTTGCAAGCTTTTTTTACATCCCAAGTCCTCTTGTACTGAGCCTGGAGTCATGTGACTAGAAATAGTAGGTGAGCTATGAACAGAAATAGCATGTACCTAAGATACCTAAGAGAGGACTGTCTGCCCTGCCGACCTTCTGCCTAGGAAGGCACTAATGAAGCTATACGTTGACGTAATACCATACTCATGGATTGCTAGATGGAGAAAAGCCACAGTAGTCACTCACCATTATAGTTGGTGACATAAGTAAGACAAGATCTGTGTGTGAAACCACTGAGACTTTTGAGTTACTTGTAGCAACATAGCTCAGCTTTTCTAGATTTAGGCAAACCATTTTATGGGAAGACCAGCAGTAAACGTAAATATAACTTACTTTATCTCTGTAACTTTTGCTTTTGATAATGTCACTGAAAACAACTCAGTGGTCTCTTGTACATGTTTCACTTAACCTTATATTTCTGATATGCAATAAAAAGATTTATTAGGTATAGTTTCTACCTAAAGAAATATCAACTTCTATTTGATATTCAGTACTGATGAGTTTTGATACTTTTTCTTTTAAAAATAATATTTTATTGATCCTTTGAGGATTTCATATAACGTAATGTGATCATATTCAATTGCTTGCATACCTACTTTCTCCACCTTCCTTATCTGCCTCCTAACATGAATTTGGTACTTGTTGCCCACCTACTCTTTGGAGTGCGGCCTACCCTGGAGTGTGGTCAACCAGCCAGGGGTCACATCATTAGGGAAAATGGATTCTTCTTCTCCAAGCAGCAATCAAATGCCAAGTAGCTCCTGAGCAGTAGTGAGATCTAGTGCTCATCTCTGCCCTGCCCAGACCCCCCATGCTAAGGTTTTTGTCTGTCTTGAATTTGCTTAAGTCTTGCATAGCTATTACAATCACTCCAAGTTCATATGGGCAACTGCCCTATTGTATTTGAAAACATTGTTCCCTTGAAGTTACTCAGCACCTCAGGTCCTTAGAGTCTCTCTACTCCACCTTCCTTGAGGATCCCAGAGCACTGCAGGAAGGGATGCGATTTGTTTGTCCCATTAGAAATGAACAGTCTTTGATTCTCCACACATTGAGTCACTGAGGGTCTCCGTGTAAACTGTCATCTACTTTAAGAAGGCTCTCTGATGAAGGTCAAGAGATGTACTGCTCTATAGAGGTAACAATAAATCATTACAACTCAGTTTAATACTGTGTCCATTTAGCAGAACAATAGGAAGCACCAGTTTCTCCCCTATGGCCGTTACCTATCTTGCCATAGATTTTTGTCTCTGTTAACAGTGTGAGGAGTGGGTTTTGTTATCTCATGGAGTGAGCCTTAGATTCGCTCAGAAAGTAGTTGGTGACTCCTAATGCCTTACCAGAAGAGAAAAGTGATGACCATTTATACCTGACAATGAACCCTGCAAAGTGCAATAATGACTGCCCTGGCAAAGGGGTTTTTTATTATTATAATTAATTTACTTTATATGGTAGTGGGTATTGAACACAGGACCTCTTGCACACCAAGCCCTGAATTACAACCCTAGCCTGTATTTTCTTACTTTTAAATTCAAGGGGGATCTTTTGTTATGAAAAGGAGATTAAACTTTTGTCAGTGAAATGGACTACATTTTTTGACTTTGCTTTTTATTATGTCCAACATTTTTAAAAAATTGGATATTTTCTTTATTTATATTTCAGATGTTTTCTCCTTTCCAGGTACCCCTTTTGGAAACCTCCTACCCCATACCTCCTCCCTCTGCCTCTATGAGGGTACTCCCTTACCTACCCACCCATTCCCGTCTGTCTTCCCACCCTGCCATTCCCCTATATTGGGGCATCAAACAACCTCAGGCCCAAGGGCCTCTCTTCCCACTGATGTTCAACAAAGCCATCCTCTGCCAGCACCATGGGTCCCTCCATGTTTACTCTTTGGTTGGTGGTCCAGTCCCCAGGAGCTTAGGGGTGGGTGGGAATTCTGGCCTGTTGACACTGTTGCTCCCCGAATGGGGATGCAAAGCCCTTCAGCTCCTTCAATCCCTTCCTCAACTCTTCCATCGGGGACCTTGTACTCAGACCAATGGTTGGCTGTAAGCATCCCAGCCTCTGTATTTCTCAGGCTCTGGCAGAGCCTCTCAGGAGACAGCCAAATCAGACTCCCTCCAGCAAGCACTTTCTGGCATCCAAATAGCGTCCAGGTTTGGAGATTGTATATGGGATGGATCCCTGGGTGGGGCAGTTTCTGGATGGCCTTTCCTTCAGTCTCTGCTCCATACATTGTCTCCATATTTTCTCCTGTGCGTATTTTGTTCCCCCTTCTAAGAAGTTCTGAAGCATCCACAGTTTTGTCTTCCTTCTTGGACTTCATATGGTCTGTGAATTGTATCTTGGGTATTCTGAACTACTGAGCTAATATTCACTTATCAGTGAGTGCATATCATGCATACTCTTTTGTGACTGAGTTACCTCACTCAGGATGGTATTTTCAAGTTCCATCCATTTGCCTGCAAATTTCATGAAGTCATTGTTTTTAATTGCTGAGTAGTACTCCATTGTGTAAATGTACCACATTTTCTGTATCCATTCCTCTGTTGAGGGACATCTGGGTTCTTTCCAGCTTCTGGCTATTATAAATAAGGCTGCAATGAACATAGTGGAGCATGTGTTCTTCTTACCGGTTGAAACATCTTCTGGATATATGCCCAGGAGAGGTATTGCTGGATCTTCCACTAGTACTATGTCCAATTTTCTGAGGAAACACCAGACTGATTTCCAGAGTGGTTGTACCAGTTTGCAATCCCACCAGCAATGAAGGAGTGTTCCTCTTTCTCCACATCCTCGCCAGCATCTGCTGTCACCTGAATTTTTTATCTTAGCCATTCTGACTGGTATGAGGTGGGATCTCAGGGTTGTTTTGACTTGCATTTCCCTGATGTTAAGGATGTTGAACATTTTTTTAGGTGCTTCTCATCCATTTGGTATTCCTCAATTGAGAATTCTTTGTTTAGCTCTGTACCCCATTTTAATAGGTTTATTTAATTTTCTGGAGTCCATCTTCTTGAGTTCTTTGTATATAATGGACATTAGCCCTCTATCAGATGTAGGATTAGACAACAAAAGGAGGCCAAAGGGATACAAATTGGAAAGAAAGAAGTCAAAATATCACCATTTGCAGATAATATGATAATATACTTAAGCGACCCCCAAAATTCCACCAGAGAACTCCAAAACCTGATAAACAACTTCAGCAATCTGGCCAGAAGTAAAATTAACTCAAACAAATCAGTAGCCTTCCTATACTCAAAGGATAAACAGGTTGAGAAAGAAATTAGAGAAACAACACCCTTCACAAAAGTCACAAACAATATGAATTATCTTGGTGTGAAGTGAAGATCTGTCTGACAAGAACTTCAAGTCTCTGAAGAACGAAATCAAAGAATATCTCAGAAGATGGAAAGATCTCCCATGCTCGAGGACTGGCAGGATTAATATAGTAAAAATGGCTATCTTGCCGAAAGCAGCTATAGATTCAATACAATTCCCATCAAAATTCCAAATCAATTCTTCATAGAGTTAGAAAGAGCAATTCTCAAATTCACTTGGAATAACAAAAAAACCCAGGATAATAAAAACTATTCTCAACAATAAAAGAACTTCTGGGGGAATTACCATCCCTGACCTCAAGCTGTACTACAGAGCAACAGTAATAAAAACTGCATGGTATTGGTACAGTGACAGGCAGGTTGAATACCCAGAAATGAACTGATACATCTATGGTCACTTGATCTTTGACAAAGGAGTTAAAACCACCCAGTGGAAAAAAGACAGCATTTTCAACAAATGGTGCTGGTTCAACTGGCAGTCAAGAATACATGTACAAGAATACAAATTGATCCATTCTTATCTGCCTGTACAAAGCTCAAGTCCAAGTGGATCAAGGACCTCCATAGAAAACCAGATACACTGGATCTAATAGAAGAGAAAGTGGGGAAAAACCTCGAACATATGGGTACAGGGGAAAAGTTCCTGAACAGAACACCAATTACTTATGCTCTAAGATCAAGAATCAACAAATTGGACCTCATAAAATTGCAAAATTCTGTAAAGCAAAGAACACTGTCAATAGGACAAAATAGCAACCAACAGATTGGGAAAAGATCTTTACCAATCCTATGTTAATTGTTTTAACCATAGTTAAAACTTTTTGCATAAAGTCAGTGGTGCTTTTCATCTGGGATTTCTTTTATTACTTTTAAACTTTAAAATCTATACTTTAAGTAATTCTCTAAGTATTTAATTAACATTTTCTCAACTGTTTCTGTGATTTAGACTTTTTTTCCTGGCTTATAATAAAACTATGTGCTTAATAGTAACACTAAAAAAGGCCGTGTGGCACATCTTGGGCCATAGTATGATACATTCTAAAAGATTGAAACCATACAAAATAACTTGTCCAGTCATAATGGAAGTTAGAAATATACAGCAGAAGAAAAACTGAAACACTTATCAATATGAGGGAATTAAAAATACTCCTCAACAACCAATAGGGCAAAGACAAAAGCATAAGAAAAAAAGGATATTTCTTGTAACAAATGAAAATGAAGCACACAGGCACTGCTGATTGGGAAACATGTATCTGCAAATACATGATAAGGAAGACAGAGAGGGAAGAGGAGAGACAGATGGCTCAGTGGTTAAGACCACTGGTTGTTCTTGTAAACATCCTGGATTCTAGTCTCAGTACCCACATGGTGGTTCACAACCATCTTAACTCCAGACCCAGGGGATCTGATGCCCTCTTCTGGCCTCCTCAGGCCTACACATGATGCACCTACATACATGCAAACAAAACATCCATATGCATTAAATAAAATTTGTAAAATTATTTCTTTTTTTAAAATAATATAAGTACCACACTTACCCCTTTCCTTTCTTTCTTCTGAACCCTCCCACAAACTCCTCTTTGTTCTTTTGGCAAATGCATGGCCTCTTTTTTCATTAGTGGCTACTACACACATGTATGTATACATATTTCTAAGTACATAAGTACAACGTGCTCAGTCTGTATAATGTTACATGTATGTATATTTTCTAGGATGACCACTTGGTATTGGATAATCAGTTAATGTGCTCTTCCCAGGAGAAGACTGTCTCTCCTACTTTCAGCATTCCTTAGTTGCCATAATTCTTTCGGTAGGATTGAGGCCTCATGGGCTTCCCCACAACTACACACATTAGCATGTCTATTGTTATTGTGCTTGTTCACTTACAGTTAGGCAGTGTTGTTATTGAGAGTTTATGGGTGTAGCTTCTGTCACTTCTCTGAAATACAGCCTGGCAGCAAACTCACTGATTCCCTGACTCTTAAATCTTTGTCTCCACATCTTCAGTGATCTCTGAGCCTCAGGTGCAGGAATTATATTGTAAGAGGTATCCATTTGGACTTGGTTCTACAACTATGCATTTTGATTAGAAGTGGTTTTCTACAATGGTCTCTGGTTGTTGCAGAAAGAAATTTCCTTGATGAGAGATGAAGACTACATTTTTCATGGGTATAAGACAAATATTTAGACAGTAGTGTGATTATTTAAAATGGCTCTCTTCCGGTCAGAAAAGCACCGGGGCAGCTGGGGCGCAGGGTCTGCTGACACTCGCCAGCTACCCACAACACCCGCCACAGGATCTTAAGACTTCTGGTGAGTGGAGCACAGCTTCTGCTCCAATCCAATTGCGCGGGACCTGAGACTGCATTAGTTAGGGAAGCAGAAACCAGCCTGAGTAGGGCCACAGGCCTCTTCCAGCTGGACCAGCACCGGGGTACCATCAGCTACCCACGACCCCCGCCGCAGGATTTAGAGACTGCTGGTGAGTGGAACACAGCTTCTGCTCCAATCTTTAAACAGTGACAACGATAACAACTAACCCCAGAGATTACCAGATGGCGAAAGGTAAACGTAATAATCTTACTAACAGAAACCAAGACCACTCACCATCATCAGAACCCAGCACCCCCACTTCGCCCAGTCCAGGGCACCCCAACACACCGGAAAAGCTAGACATGGATTTAAAAGCATATCTCCTGATGATGATAGAGGACTTCAAGAAAGACTTTAATAACACACTTAAAGAAATGCAGGAGAACACTGCTAAACAGGCAGAAGACAATAAAGAGGAAGCACAAAAATCCCTTAAAGAATTGCAGGAGAACACTGCTAAAGAGTTACAAATCCTTAAAGAAAAACACGATAACATAATCAAACAGGTAGAAGTCCTTAAAGAAAAACAGGAAAACACATCCAAACAAATGATGGAAATGAACAAAACCATACTAGACCTAAAAAGGGAAGTAGACACAATAAAGAAAACCCAAAATGAGGCAACACTGGAGATAGAAACCCTAGGAAAGAAATCTGGAACCATAGATACGAGCATCAGCAACAGAATACAAGAGATGGAAGAGAGAATCTCAGGTGCAGAAGATTCCATAGAGAACATCGGCACAACAATCAAGGAAAATGTAAAATGCAAAAAGATCCTAACTCAAAACATCCAAGAAATACAGGACACAATGAGAAGACCAAACCTACGGATAATAGGAGTGGATGAGAATGAAGATTTTCAACTCAAAGGACCAGCAAACATCTTCAACAAAATTATAGAAGAAAACTTCCCAAATCTAAAGAAAGAGATGCCCATGAACATACAAGAAGCCTACAGAACTCCAAATAGACTGGACCAGAAAAGAAATACCTCCCGACACATAATAATCAGAGCAACAAATGCTCTAAATAAAGATAGAATACTAAAAGCAGTAAGAGAAAAAGGCCAAGTAACATATAAAGGCAAGCCTATCAGAATTACACCAGATTTTTCACCAGAGACTATGAAAGCCAGAAGATCCTGGACGGATGTTATACAGACACTAAAAGAACACAAATTCCAGCCCAGGCTATTATACCCAGCCAAACTCTCAATTAACATAGATGGAGAAACCAAAGTATTCCACGACAAAACCAAATTCACACATTATCTCTCCACGAATCCAGCCCTTCAAAGGATAATAACAGAAAAAAACCAATACAAGGACAGGAACCATGCCCTAGAAACAACAAGAAGGTAATCCCTCAACAAACCTAAAAGAAGACAGCCACAAGAACAAAATGCCAACTTTAACAACAAAAATAACAGGAAACAACAATTACTTTTCCTTAATATCTCTTAATATCAATGGACTCAACTCCCCGATAAAAAGACATAGACTAACAAACTGGCTACACAAACAAGACCCAACATTTTGCTGCTTACAGGAAACTCATCTCAGAGAAAAGGATAGACACTACCTCAGAATGAAAGGCTGGAAAACAATTTTCTAAGCAAATGGCATGAAGAAACAAGCTGGAGTAGCCATTCTAATATCTGATAAGATTGACTTCCAACCCAAAGTCATTAAAAAAGACAGGGAGGGACACTTCATACTCATCAAAGGTAAAATCCTCCAAGAGGAACTATCAATCCTGAATATCTATGCTCCAAATACAAAGGCAGCCACATTCATTAAAGAAACTTTAGTAAAGCTCAAAGCACACATTGCACCTCATACAATAATAGTGGGAGACTTCAACACACCACTTTCACCAATGGACAGATCATGGAAACAGAAACTAAACAGGGACACAGTGAAACTAAGAGAAATTATGAATCAAATGGATCTGGCAGATATCTACAGAACATTCTATCCTAAAACAAAAGGATATACCTTCTTCTCAGCACCTCATGGTACCTTCTCCAAAATTGACCACATAATTGGTCACAAAGCAGGCCTCAACAGATATAAAAATATTGAAATTGTCCCATGCATCCTATCAGATCACCATGGACTAAGGCTGATCTTCAATAACAAAATAAATAATAGAAAGCCAACCTTCACGTGGAAACTGAACAACACTCTTCTCAATGATACCTTGGTCAAGGAAGGAATAAAGAAAGAAATTAAGGACTTTTTAGAGTTCAATGAAAATGAAGCCACAACATACCAAAACTTATGGGACGCAATGAAAGCATTTCTAAGAGGAAAACTCATAGCTCTGAGTGCCTCCAAAAGGAAACTAGAGAGAGCACACATTAGCAGCTTGAAACACACCTAAAAGCACTAGAACAAAAGGAAGCAAATTCACCCAAGAGGAGTAGACAACAGGAAATAATCAAACTCAGGGGTGAAATCAACCAAGTGGAAACAAGAAAAACTATTCAAAGAATCAACCAATCAAGGAGTTGGTTCTTTGAGAAAATCAACAAGATAGATAAACCCTTAGCCAGACTCACTAGAGGGCACAGGGAAAGCATCCTAATTAACAAAATCAGAAATGAAAAAGGAGACATAACAACAGATCCTGAAGACATCCAAAACACCATCAGATCCTTCTACCAAAGGCTATACTCAACAAAACTGGAGAACCTGGATGAAATGGAGAAGTTCCTAGACAGATACCAGGTACCAAAGTTGAATCAAGATCAGGTTAATGATCTAAACAGCCCTATATCCCCCAAAGAAATAGAAGCAGTCATTAATAGTCTCCCAACTAAAAAAAGCCCAGGACCAGATGGGTTTAGTGCAGAGTTCTATCAGACCTTCAAAGAAGATCTAATCCCAGTTCTTCACAAACTATTCCACAAAATAGAAACAGAAGGTACTCTACCCAACTCATTCTATGAAGCCACAATTACTCTGATACCTAAACCACAAAAAGACCCAACAAAGATAGAAAACTTCAGACCAATATCCCTTATGAATATTGATGCAAAAATCCTCAATAAAGTTCTTGCTAACCGAATCCAAGAACACATCAAAACAATCATCCATCCTGACCAAGTAGGTTTCATCCCAGGGATGCAGGGATGGTTCAATATACGGAAATCCATCAACGTAATCCAGTATATAAACAAACTCAAAGACAAAAACCACATGGTCATCTCGTTAGATGCAGAAAAAGCATTTGACAAGATCCAACACCCATTCATGATAAAAGTCTTGGAAAGATCAGGAATTCAAGGCCCATACCTAAACATGATAAAAGCAATCTACAGCAAACCAGTAGCCAACATCAAAGTAAATGGTGAGAAGCTTGAAGCAATCCCTCTAAAATCAGGGACTAGACAAGGCTGTCCACTTTCTCCATACCTATTCAACATTGTACTTGAAGTCCTTGCCAGAGCAATTCGACAACAAAAGGAGATCAAAGGGATACAAATTGGAAAAGATGAAGTCAAAATATCACTTTTTGCAGATGATATGATAGTATATATAAGTGACCCTAAAAATTCCACCAGAGCACTCCTAAGCCTGATAAACAGCTCCGGTGAAGTAGCTGGATATAAAATTAACTCAAACAAATCAATGGCCTTTCTCTACACAAAGAATAAACAGGCTGAGAAAGAAATTAGGGAAACAACACCCTTCTCAATAGTCACAAATAATATAAAATATCTTGGCGTGACTCTAACTAAGGAAGTGAAAGATCTGTATAATAAAAACTTCAAGTCTCTGAAGAAAGAAATTATAGAAGATCTCAGAAGATGGAAAGATCTCCCATGCTCATGGATTGGCAGGATCAACATTGTAAAATTGGCTATCTTGCCAAAAGCAATCTACAGATTCAATGCAATCCCCATCAAAATTCCAAATCAATTCTTCAACGAATTAGAAAGTGCAATCTGCAAATTCATCTGGAATAACAAAAAACCTAGGATAGCAAAAACTCTTCTCAAGGATAAAAGAACCTCTGGTGGAATCACCATGCCGGACCTAAAGCTCTACTACAGAGCAATTGTGATAAAAACTGCATGGTACTGGTATAGTGACAGACAAATAGACCAATGGAATAGAATTGAAGACCCAGAAATGAACCCACACACCTATGGTCACTTGATCTTCGACAAGGGAGCTAAAAACATCCAGTGGAAGAAAGACAGCATTTTCAACAAATGGTGCTGGCACAACTGGTTGTTAACATGTAGAAGAATGCGAATCGATCCATTCCTATCTCCTTGTACTAAGGTCAAGTCTAAGTGGATCAAGGAACTTCACATAAAACCAGAGACACTGAAACTTATAGAGGAGAAAGTGGGGAAAAGCCTTGAAGATATGGGCACAGGGGAAAAATTCCTGAATAGAACAGTAATGGCTTGTGCTGTAAGATCGAGAATTGACAAGTGGGACCTCATGAAACTACAAAGCTTCTGCAAGGCTAAAGACACCATCAATAAGACAAAAAAACCACCAACAGATTGGGAAAGGATCTTCACCTATCCTAAATCAGATAAGGGACTAATATCCAATATATATAAAGAACTCAAGAAGGTGGACTCCAGAAAGTCAAATAACCCCATTAAAAAATGGGGCTCAGAACTGAACAAAGAATTCTCACCTGAGGAATAGCGAATGGCAGAGAAGCACCTGAAAAAATGTTCAGCATCCTTAATCATCAGGGAAATGCAAATCAAAACAACCCTGAGATTCCACCTCACACCAGTCAGAATGGCTAAGATCAAAAATTCAGGTGACAGCAGATGCTGGCGAGGATGTGGAGAAAGAGGAACACTCCTCCATTGTTGGTGGGATTGCAAGCTTGTACAACCACTCTGGAAATCAGTCTGGCGGTTCCTCAGAAAATTGGACATAGTACTACCGGAGGATCCAGCAATACCTCTCCTGGGCATATATCCAGAAGATGTCCCAACCGGTAAAAAGGACACATGCTCCACTATGTTCATAGCAGCCCTATTTATAATAGCCAGAAGCTGGAAAGAACCCAGATGTCCCTCAACAGAGGAATGGATACAGAAATTATGGTACATTTACACAATGGAGTACTACTCAGCTATTAAAAAGAATGAATTTATGAAATTCCTAGCCAAATGGATGGACCTGGAGGGCATCATCTTGAGTGAAGTAACACAATCACAAAAGAACTCACACAATATGTATTCATTGATAAGTGGATATTAGCCCAAAACTTAGGATACCCAAGATATAAGATACAATTTGATAAACGCATGAAACTCAAGAAGAATGAAGACCAAAGTGTGGACACTGTGCACCTTCTTAGAATTGGGAACAAAACACCCAGGGAAGGAGTTACAGAGACAAAGTTCGTAGCTGTGATGAAAGGATGGACCATTTAGAGACTGCTGTATCCAGGGATCCGTCCCATAATCAGCTTCTAAACGCTGACACCATTGCATACACTAGCAAGATTTTGCTGAAAGGACCCAAATATAGCTGTCTCTTGTGAGACGATGCTGGGGCCTAGCAAACACAGGAGTGGATGTTCACAGTCAGCTATTGGATGTATCACAGGGCTCCCAATGGAGAAGCTAGAGAAAGTACCCAAGGAGCTAAAGGGATCTGCAACCCTATTGTTGGAACAACATGATGTACTAACCAGAACCCTGGAGCTCTTGTCTCTAGCTGCATATGTATCGAAAGATGGCCTAGTCGGCCATCAATGGAAAGAGAGGCCCATTGGACTTGCAATCTTTATATGCCCCAATATAGGGGAATGCCAGGGCCAAAAGAATGGGAATGGGTGGGTAGGGAAGTGGGGGGCGCTATGGGGGACTTTTGGGGTAGTATTGGAAATGTAATTGAGGAAAATATGTAATAAAAATATTAAAAAAAAATAAAATGAATGCTAGGTTCTTCTCCAAGATCCATGACTTCACAAAATGTAGAAGGGTAATCTGTTTATTCACAAGGAGGATAAACACTGAAGGAAGTGAGAGGTGGAAGCTAAGTCCCTATTGTTAAAGACACTGTGTACTTCAGGCCAGAGACTCCTAAGCTCAACTGAACTGAAAGCCTCCTTCCTGAGGACTGGTGTTGATGATGTCAGAAGGTGCCCTAAGAGTATAGTGGTGGCATGTATGCTCTGGCAGTAACTAACAGCTCTGTCGTTGGACCTAAAGCCCACTCAAGAGAAACCATGCCTGAAGATTTTTTTTTAAGATTTGAATACCTTTAAAAGAATGATTGCTAGGGGTACAGCTCAGCATTACAGTGTTCGAGGGCTTCTAGCATGCATAATACCCAGAGTTGGATCCTGAACTACACAAAAGGAAGAAGAGGTAGCAGATGACAAGGATCTCAAAGCAGAAGCCTAAATTAATGGAGTGAAGAACTAGAAAAAGAAGGAAGAAGAAGGAGAAGGAGGAGGAGGAGGGGGGAAGGGGGAGGAGGAGGAAGAGGAAAAGAACTTGAAAATCACAAATTTGAGAATTATATAGGGAGCCATGGGCTATGAAATTAAAATCTCAGTGCCATGGGAGGCTACCATCCTACAGGTTGTGGGCAGAGAGACCTCTTTTAGCCCCTTCTCTCAAATGTAGGCAACTACTGTTGCTATTAGGTGCCCACCATAACTAGATGGTAAGACCTTATGTTGAAGATACCACACACTTTGGTCTCGTAACAGGACACAGAAAAACCAAGCTGAACCTAAGCTAGGCACTTCCTACCTTCATGTTAGCCCTTACAGTGCCAGAAGCTTCTATGCAAGCTTCTAAGTGGAAAGTTGTGATTAATAGTCTTTCAGCTATGAAAGATATAGAACCTGTGTGCTATACTACAGACCATCTTGGAAAGCCCAAGTTGATCTTGATACGTTTAAGTTTTTAAATGGACTCAACATTGGGTGGGTGGGGAAGGGAAGATGGATCTGGGAAAAGTTAGGAGATGAATATGATCAAAACATATTGTATAAAATTATCGAAGAACTGATAAAACTTAAAAAAAAACCCCACAAGTTTAGCATCATACAGTTCCATGGGTCAGAAAATGGAACTGCATCAAACTATGCTAAATTCTGGTATTAGTAGATCTATGTCTTTCAGGAGGCCCCAGGTGAAAATATCGGTCCTTACTTTTGTTTTACTTTTTGCAAAGGCTCCTGCTTCCCTTGGCTGATGATTTCTTAATGTTCAACATCCTTAATCATCAGGGAAATGCAAATCAAAACAACCCTGAGATTCCACCTCACACCAGTCAGAATGGCTAAGATCAAAAATTCAGGTGACAGCAGATGCTGGCGAGGATGTGGAGAAAGAGGAACACTCCTCCATTGTTGGTGGGATTGCAAGCTTGTACAACCACTCTGGAAATCAGTCTGGCGGTTCCTTAGAAAATTGGACATAGTACTACCGGAGGATCCAGTAATACCTCTCCTGGGCATATATCCAGAAGATGTCCCAACCAGTAAGAAGGACACATGCTCCACTATGTTCTTCTACCTTTAAAGCTAGCAGTGCATCACTTCCAAATATATTTTCCTGACTTTCTCCAGTACTCTCTTTTTATCACACTGAGCCCGTGTAGATAACCCAGAATCATCTACCTATCTCAAAGTCCTTCATCATGTCTACAACGTCCACTTGGCTTTGCAACAAAACATAGAAACAGATTCATCATGCGGAGGGGGTGGTCATTACTCTCCTATCACACTCAGTTTCCAGTCACCATGAGAGCTGGGCATCGTTCTAAAGAATGTTCCCGTCACTGAAAAAGGTCAGTTAGACTGTGCTTCTCTTCATGATACAAATCTGATATATTATTTTATTTGCATCTAATTTCCTCCTCTATAAAATGGATGTAATAGCAGGAGCCAGTGTAATGCTGTAAAGAAGTAAGCAATTAATAATAGCATAGTGGGCACTTGCTTTATCTCACAGAAGGAATAACAACTGGGGCTGTGGATGAAACTCAATTGGTAGAATGTTTGCTCAGTGAGCAGGAAGTCCTGAATTTCTCCCCAGAACCACATAAAACAAACATGGTGGAAAACATTTATAATCTAAGCACTCAGAGGTCAAGGCAGGCATATAAGAAGGTCAGCCTGGGATGCACCAGATCCCATTTCAGAACAGGCAAACAAACTCTTTGCAAAGCATGAGGTTATCTTTCATCTGCACAGGAACCCTGCCCAGGAGCCATTGACCACAGCTTACTGTCATGTACCAGACCAAAGAGGCACACTGTCTGCCCTGTAAGTTGCAGTTGTGGCTTGAAGTGTTTCTGAACCCAAATTAGGAAACACAACCTCTCTGCAGTGTGATAAGAAAACTGAGAAGAAGCCAAGAGTGGAGAAGGAAGTTTTTGAGGCTTTAGTGAAAGAGCAGGCTCTGCAGTTAGGAAAGAGACAGACTCACCCAATGACAACACAGTGCAGAGTCTCAATCACAGACCAGCAGCCCCCTCTCAGTACCTCGACACTGGATTCCATTCAAATACTTCTGCTGGCCATGTTCTTTGCTGCCTTGTCTGTCCAGCAAACTCCCACCAGACTTCAAATCCTCAGCTCAAAATCATCTCTTCTTCAGAGTTATTTCTGAGTTTGGGGGCTTCCTCCATCTCCAGTCCCTACTGTAACCCCCTCCCTCTGCTTCTTTCTGTTGTTATCCTTACTCTGTATTTTACCACATCTACCTGGCCCCATCAGACCAGGAGGCTGTTGGTTATGGGGATCATATCTTGCTCATCTCTGCTCTCAGGAATGAGTACAGTGTTTGGTACACGGTATATGCTTATTAAATTTGCACTGATAAAAGTACTGGGGATTTGGAGATAAGGTTGACTTCTAGTCTGGCAGAAGAAGTGCAATGTGACATAAATCATCATCTCTTAAAACTAACTTAGATGAAGCCATCAGCTGTGAGATATTAGAGGTTGGGAGAACTGTCTGCCATTGGAAGATGTGTGAAGAATACACAGGAATGAAACTATAAGACTTAGACTTCTCATGGGCTGATGAGATGGCCCTGCAGGGAAAGAAGCTTGCTACCAATTCTGATGACCCACAGATTGAAGGAGAGAACTGAGTCTTGCAAGTTGTCCTTTGACTTCCACCTATAAACAGTGGCCTGTGATCATCTGTTGGCACACACATAATATACATAATAACATGAGTTTATTTTTTTTAATGAATTAGACTTCAGAAAGTTGGAGCCAAACTTGTTCCTTGCAGGGCAGCAAGGGATGGGGTCTAACAGTGGTAAAGGATGTGTCCTTCCAGGATGTTAACCATGCTGGAGTTTCCAGAAAAAAGCATAGTGTTGAAGAGAAAGGAACGGGTCAGCATTGCAGAGCCTCCTCCTTCTGCAGTTTTCTTTTGTTTTAGCTTGTTTGTATGCTTGTTTGTTTTGTCCTTCCCCTGTCTTTTATATTCAGACAATGCTGTGGTTGAATGCTGAACCACGAGAACCTGAATCTGACACAAAATTGAGTTACATGTGACCCATGCATGTACCACATGCAAGACGAATTAATGTAATGAGTCTTATCATATGTAAGACGCAGACTCTCATCTAGAAACACAGCATAAATACTCACCTCAGAGATAGTCTGACAATATATATGCAGAATTGCTTTCTCAGTTTGGATTCAAAGAAGGAAGGAAAAAGAGATCCAAGACTGGGAGACTATGTTCTCACAAAAGTGTGTTATGTGAGCTGGAGGCTGGGACCTGAGATGCTCCTCCCAGAACACACAGCATAGGCCTCAATCAGAATGGGAAGAAGCAGGTCTCCTACCACCAGAACCATAAGGATCAGGCACATCACCCAGAAGAAAGGCTGTGTGCTAACCCATATTCCCCCTAACCTTCATGAATTCATTCCTAGCATGCCCTTCCAGATGGGAGCCATGGACTGTAAAGGCTTGTTGAAGGTTGGATCATCTGACCATGAGAGCAAGTGGGGAGACAGTGAAGAGCCACAGACCCAGACCCTGTGAGATGAGGGACCACAGTCAGCCTCAGTTGGTGAAGGGTAGCCCCAAGTGAAGTAGGAGGAGGAGCAGAATGTTCTTCATACATGAACAGAGAACCCAGGCAGGACACAGCATTTACACAGGCACCTGCAACACATGATACCTATTCTCTGTAACCCTGTGTGTGGGAGGCATCACTGGACTATGTAGTTCAGAACAGAAGCAAGATGCTGACCAAGCCCTTTGTCCTTCCAGGGTCCTGGTCAGATTAGGATTGTAGGAGGCCTCTGCTCTGAGGTGACTGTGGCATTTCCTGTGTAAATGAAGCTCAAAGATGTATAAACCATTCACATACATGAGCAGATCTAGTGCAGCTTTTCCCCAGCACCAAGTTCTTCCCCTACAGCAATGGAATATCTTGAGAGCATACACGGCCACCTTATTGAGCACTAACCAAGAGACTTCAGGAACAAATAGGGTGGGGCTGCATACATCTGCACACATCTGGAAGGCCTAGTGAGACAAGGGGGTGAAGCAGTCTACAAAAGGGAAAATCTGAGAGTCCTTGAACTGTGTAGCATTTCAACATAATCTTAAACATTGCACAGTCTTTCAGAGGCAATAATGTTCTACCTCATGCATCACAGAACCAGAAATTCCAGATCTTGACCTGGGCATGCCCTTCTACCCTGAGATGCCCAGCTCCCCTGCCAAGGGCCCCACTGGTCAGTACCGCTATGTAGGAGTTACAAAGATGGCAGCAAATGGATATTTGAGACAGACAACCCACTTTGTCCTCAACACTATGGTACCTCTTTGCACATTCCATTCAGGACTGGCTTCTGGGAAGAGCTTTCAGGAAGAAAATAAATGGTGAAGACCAAACTCCCTTAATTGACATAATACAGGGAGACACCTCCCAAAAGACACTAAGTGTCTGGCAGAAATTTACTCTGTGTTGTTTAAGTATGAGCTTGACTGGGTTAAGGAGAACCCAGAACCTGGAGAAGATGAACGTGTTCCTGAAGATTAGTGTGTGAGTTGCTACAGGCTAGGTAGGGAAGATATACCCTTAATATGATTGAGTCCATCTAACTGACCAGGTATAAATTCACAAAGTGAAGAGTCTCTTCTGCCTTGAACCTCTGCACTGCAGCTTACTGGCCTTGGAGTCCAGGACTTGTACTTACCATGGTTTTGCAGGCTTTCAGTCACAGACTATTAGAGTACCAGAATCAACTCATATCTAGACATGCTACTGGTTTTAGAGCTTTCCAGACTGAAGATGGTATAAAGTGGGATACATCATATAGGTCATCAGAAAGATACTCATTGCAGAAAGGATCAGGAAAGACCTCTCCAAGGAGAAGGCATGGCATGCAGGGCAGCAATGAGAAGGCGCAGAGGCAGAGGAGCTCTTATCATGTTTAAGAAGCAGAGCAGATGTAGCCAGTAGGACTGCATCTAGATGAGAACACAGAAAGGTAGAGCTGAGCTGGAAGATGGGGCTGGGACCTGGAAGGCCTCATAGCCCTGATTTTTATCTGCAAGGTAAAGAAAATAAGGGAATGAAGAGAGAAATCAGAGGATTTCATTATTATCCAAACATTTTCATTCTGCAAATATAAAAATACTGTTTAGGGTAAGGAGTGTTGATTTCAGCAGTCTGTATAAGAACTGCTGGCAAGCTCTATGGAGGTCTGCCAATAGGTTCAAACAGGACCTCCAAGGCTGAAATATTCTCAGACATGGCATCCCCAAGTCCCAGAAGGAAAGGACACATACAAAGCAAAATGGAAGCCATGGAAATGAACAGAAGGGGCAAAGAGAAGAGGAGAGGCTGCCTGGACACACAGGCCACAGGCAACATGATCTGTGAGAAGACGCAGGAGACACAGAAAATAGAAAAATCCTGGAGAACCCATTTGGAACCCACAAGCAAAGAGTTAAAGGCTTTAACCACACCTGGATCTGCTCAAAGACCATTGGAACATCCCCCAATGTCAGCTGGACAAGGCAGACTAGAGAGGCAGTGGGTGGCCGCCAGAGAGGTGAGAGACCAAGGCAGTGTTATCTCCTAAATATCTCCACTTTTCTTCTACCAAACCTCGGCTTTCTGAAGCTGTGTCTATCTTTCCAGAATGTAATAAAAGTTAGGCTGCTATTTTACTCTGTCTTGATTCTGGGTAGCATCACTTTTTTAGTTTGGAATGGATAGCTCTGGATTTATCTAAAAACTGAAGTCACTTTTAGGTGGGAGCTACATAAGATTTCTATCCTTCTGTATAAGATTTTTTACCCTCTTATTATATTTCACACTCCAGGTCTAGCCACTGTATTTTCCTGAAGTATGGGAGGACTCCAGGAGATGGGAGACTTTCACAATGGCAGGATCTCTATGGGAGACTTGGGACTTACCATAGTGCATAGTTGGTCCACTTGACCATGAGTCTACCCAGCCTGCACAGATGAACAAGTATCTAAAGCAAGAGTGAAACACTTCAGAGCCTGTGACTGGCATGCAGCTTCTCCTCTCCAAATGCCTTGTGACTCCCACAGCAGGCAGTGTAAATCAATCACAGATTTTACTGATGGCATAGATCCCCTCAGTCCTCAACTCAGGGTTCAGAGTCAGTGTGTCTAGTGGAAATATTTGGTGTTGCTGGCCTAAGGGCAGCCATAGTTGATACAGCCAGGGTAGAGGGCCAGGAGAGAGGTGTACAAAATGATAGGAAACCCTTATACAAATGTTAGACATCTGAGCACAAGTATATAAGCTGCTGTGAAACTGAAAGATGTCACAAGAGGAAAGTCAAACTGTGTGTTGTAGTCTTTATATAAGCTAGAGAATAAAGCAAATATCAGTTAGTTTGTGTTAAAAGTATTGATTTCTGTAACTTACTTTGAAATGCAAGCCATACAATGAATGGATGGAGAGATAAATAGGGGAGGTAATTAGAAATTTATGCAGAAACAAGGGCAACCAAATGTCTGTGATTGATTCTTGGGATGGATATATGATGCTTATCTAAAAATTCTTTCCTGTTACAGGAACCTAGCATGAATGTCCTCTGAGAGGCAAGGGGAAAAAGAATTCCATGCTGGAAAAAAATTCTTTCCTGCTGGTATGTATGAGGTTTTAAAACAACATGTTGAAAAACCACGTACTCTGGCTGCTGTATGGATCCAGACCTGACAGAAGCCAAGTAGATGGGAGATGGGTGGAGAGCTTCTACTGGGATCTTTCAGGGGTGATGGGTCCCTGGGATGGAGTGGCAGCTGGGAATAGTGGGACTCTCACGATGATGATGAGGAACACATTTGCTAAAAAATAAAGTTGGGCATCAAGGATGAAGGCATGGGTTGTGAGCTGGGAGGTGGACAGCTCACTTTGGGATCTTGCTTCTTCCACCTATCCCGTGTCCTCGAGCAAAACTCCCATCCTCATAGCGTCTTTGTTTCCTCAACAGAAGAGCGAGATCGCAACTCACCAGGCTGTCCTCTTTCCAATAATGTGATGCCTAAATTCCCTAAAAGAGGGATTCAAATAGTGGATGCTTGTGATGATTGCTCTTGGTTGTCAGCTTGGTTGGGTCTGCAGCCAAATAAGAGGTCCACCTCTGGGCAGGTCCATGCAGACTTTTCCTAAAAGACTAACTAAAGCAAGAAATGCCCCCTACTCCCCCAACACAGAGTGGCAGTACTATCTGGCAGCATCCCATATATAAAGGAGTCTGAAGGGGAGCCCTTAGAACCTCTCTCAAAACAATATAGACTGTCACTATTGATCTGGGTTCACTACCTGAACTTGATGGTAAGACCCCATTGTTAAAGACATTACACATTTTGGTGTCTTTGCCAAATAAAACTGGAACTGCTTTCTCCCTGCTAGCTAGCTTTCTAGGTACTGTGCAGACGGCTGGGAGAGAAAAGTCACTGACAGCCTTACCCACTTGTAGCCCCTGCATGCTGCAGGATTGACCTGCCAGGCAAGATGTGTCCTCTGACACGACTGTTACATGGGTAAGCAATTGCTTTCTCCACAGGAGAGAACTTATGCATAGTACTGCAAACCTCATCAAGAGACCATGACTGAGCACTCATGAGTCTTCGCAAGAAAGCTGCTATTGTTCTGCTAAATGATCTACTATAAAACTGCCTTCTAAGTAGGCATTTTTATATCTACAGATTAATGCTTTATTCAGCCTTTATCAGAGTAACTTCATATTACAGCAGACAGAAGTTAATACAGAGACTCAGAATGAGCCAAAGTGGTGGTAGAATGCCTGGGCCTAATGGGACACATATAATCAGCCCCTTCACAAATTAGAGAACATTGCAGAAGGGGCTGAGAGAATGTAAGAGCCATAAGATGTGGAGCTGTGTCCCCCAAAAGACATCTTTAGCACGGAACAACCTCACTACAGTTGTGGTTACCTGCAGACTAAGCAAATCAAAAGTTTATCGTGAACTAGCTATACTCTGTAACCAGGCAAGACCTCGAGTGGAGGGATTGGAACACCAACCCAGCCACAAAATCTCTGATCTACAATTTGTATTGCCTGAAGGATTTGCTGGGAGCAGAGGCTATCACAGTCATCTTCAGAGAGACCAGAGAGACTTCATCCAGCAACTGATGGGAGCAGATCCAGAGTCCTACAGCCAAACATTAAGCAGAGTTTAGGGAGTACTGTGGAGGGAGAGGAGGAGGAGGAGGAAAGGAGGAAGGACTGGAGGAGGCAGAGGGATCAAGAATACCACAAGAACACAGCCCACATAATCACCTGACCAGAACTCAAGAGGGCTCACAATGATTAGGGAGCCTGTCTGGGTCTGACCTAGGCCCTCTGCCTAGGTATGTGTATGGTTATGTGGCTTGGTACTCTTGTAAGATTCCTAACAGTGGAGCTGTCTTTGCTTCTTTGGAATGCCTTTAGGATCCTTTTATTCCTTCTGGGTTGCCTCACCCAGCCTTGATTGGACAATATCTTACTGTAGCTTCTTATGCTCTTTTATGAGGGCAGGTGAAGTGGCGATGGATCTGAGGAAAAGGGGAGGTGTCAGGGAGAGACTAAGAGGAGGGAAGGGAGTGGAAACTGCAGTCTGGATTTAATAAATAAGAGAAGAATAAATAAAAAGGAAAAAAGAGTTTATCATGAACAGGAGCGGGGCCCTGAAGTTAGGGCCTGCTGAGGGAGAGGATGATGCAGCCACTGGTAAGCTGCCTGTAGTTCAATAAATAACCCTAGCTCATTCTCATGGAAATGACTTTAATTAAACTCAGAGAATCGCACTCCAAAGAGGATGTGAAAGTAGCAGAAGGACCTGCTGGGAAGAGGAAGGGTTTCAGTAAAGAGACAGTGAGGACAAGAGATAAAATAACTAAGAATCACGGTGTCCATGTCTGACACTGTAGAACAATTGAGAAGGGAAAGGCAGTGCTGCATTCACCTGTCCGTGTCACCTGTCACCTGCACATGTCACCTGTCACCTGTCCATGTCACTGGTCACCTGTCTGTCTTCTCTCTTGCCTGGCAAGTCCTCTTCCCTTTTGCTACTACCATCCTTCACTGCTGCTAGGACCCAGATTCTACAGCCTCATGAAGTAGACCGAAGGCCAGCAGCTCTCCAGAAATGCTACAGGACTTCAGCCCAGGCATATACTGAGGTACTGGGTTCTCAGCCTCCCCAGTATTCAGCCAGCATACATAGTGTAAGCCACCTGTGGTGGTTTGAATGAGAATGGCTCCCATTGGCTCATAGATTGGAATGTGTATTTCCTAGTTGGTAAACTGCTTAGGAAGGATTAGGAGATGTGGACTTGTTAGAGGAAGTATGGCACCAGAGGTGGCTTTGAGGTTTCAGAAGCCAATGCTAGGCATAAAGGCTCACTTTCCCTTTATGCCTCCTCCTGCCTGAGAATCAGGATGGCGCTCTCAGATACTGCTTCAGCACCTGGCACCATGCTTCTTCCCACAGTGATGATCATGTACTCGCCTTCTGAAACTATAAGCAAGCCCCCGATTAAATGTACGATTTACTTTGACATGATGTCCCTTCACAGCAATAGAACAATAACTAAGACACCAAGCTAACGATTCCCTCTTGTAGCATGTATTTGTTCTATAACGTCTGTTGTTCTACACAAGCCTACCACAGTGGTGGTTCATACCTGAGTGAGTGAATGCATATTCATACTTAGTGCTGTCAATGACCACCGGAAACAAAACCCTGCTGCTGTAAAGCACTGGAAGCTGAGAAATGTACACTGATGATCTCTTAAAACATGGAATGAGATTTGAAGCTGACATGAAATGATTTTCTTATTCTTTAAAGTAACATAGGAAGCCCGGTCAGACAAAGAATAAAAGAGTAAGAGAGATTCCCGTTAACCTCAGCCTTGAGTCCACTAGGAGACTCCTGGGGATTTTAAGGCAGAAAGGGCTAGACCAGCCCTCAAGCTGGCACTCCGTGCACAGGAATGGACTGTGTTCCCACTGGTGTTTTGTATTGACGATAAAACTAAAATTTAAAAAGCAAAAGAAAGGCTCGGAAGCACTGCTCAGTCACAGCCTCAGCACTTTGTGCTCTCTCGAGTGACTTTCCCATGTCTTTAAACTTTCAAATTTTGGCTAAACTCAGGAGTAAAACGTGCCAGAATTCTGTGGACGAGGCATCCTTTTGTCAAGGTACTGGGAAGTCCATATAACGTGTCCGGTAAATTGGAATTGCTTTGCCAATGCTGCTGAATCAATTGATGGCTCTCAGGGAACATTCTCTCCAATTCTTTCTCTCCTCTTTCTCCCTGAACTCTCTCCCCTCCTCCAATACCCCAGCCCTCCGCATTGCCTCACTCTCCTGGAACCTCTGACTCAGCTATATAAATAACAGGAAAAGTAATTAGGAGCTGGGAGGTCAAACGCTCCACATGCCCCTTTGACAATTTGCTCTTTTCCCACCAGGGCTCGGCGTCTTGGTTTCCTTGTGGGAACAGTGTCTGTAAGTCCAAGTCATCCCGGGACTGAAAAAAAAATAGGACCAGAGAGACATCTGGTCCTGTGAGTGAGGAACTCTGATCAGAATGCCACTCTCCGGGGTAGGGGGCAGTGTATGTCAGAGATGCTTGCCTTCTGCAATGCAGAGGTCACTGAATAGCCTGAACATCCCTCCATCTCTTCAGGAATCTACCTGTGATGCTTGCCCTGCCTGGCCCAAGCAGCCTCGTGCCCTAACACTTTGAATGTGTTTAATGACTTCAAAACTTAATAAGGTTCTATGCCTGGTACTATTCCTTCATGAACTCATTTAAACACAATAATCCCACACAGAAGATGCTAGCACCACCCTCTTCCCAGATGAAGAAGTTGAGACACAGAAAGGTGGGGTGACCCTTGATTCAGCAGCCAGCAAGTGATAGGACTCTCTGTACTTCAAACCACATAACTGCTCTCAAACCCAGTTCAGTTGCCTCTTCTAGAGATGTTAACCTCAAGTTAATCCCATGGGCACTTCCATGGCCCTGGCACAACAGTGTGGGCAGCAAAGTGCAGTTCAGCTCAGATAGGCCTTCTGAGGTAGTGGTAGTATCAATTCTCAGACACGTGTTAGTATGCCTTGTGATTGCTTAGAAAACAAAACTGGCGCTCAGAGAGGAAAATCCTTCTGAAGACTGGGATGCTTAGAGATAAGGTGATTGGAGCATGTAGTTTTCAATGAGCAGCTCAATGCAACCTACCTCAGTATTCAGTGAGTATCCAGGACATGGACATCAATCATGATGTTGCAGAATTTGAGCTTTGAAATTAAGCAGGTGTTGAAAATAGAAATGCAAAGCATATGTATCTCTGGAAAATATCACTGGCCAGTTTTCACCATTATCATGGTCTACTTGATGACACATAAAAATGGCACAAAAATAATGTGAAACTGCTACAAGAAACTGCTCTTGTCCTAAGGGTGATACCTGGAACCCACTCATGCCATGACTCTCCGGATCCATAACATCCTTGCCCCCTTTAACTTTGTCCTTGGCTCTTGTTATTATCTGTTGTGTGGTCATCTGCCCTAGCCTCTCCTTCAGCCCTTAACACGGTGTCTCAGTTCCAGTACTGATGCTCTGGGTGGAAACCTCCATCCCACTACCCTCCTTTGCCTCCAACTCAGTGCCCTCACCTTTGCAAAGGTTCTCACCTTGAAGACAAGGAGAATAAAATAAATCAGTGTATTAGAGCCTACTTTGTGCATTGGTTTTGCTGATACCAGAAGCCCAGTCATTGAAAGCAGCCTTAAATTCTGGAGAAGTCTGCTTTGACTCCAGCTTAAAGACAACTGCGCCAAAGAGTCAGTTCTGTCTTTGAGAGCTGTTACCACTTGCCAAAACAGTGGCTCACAAGTCTCCTTCAAAGTTTTGATATATCTCTGAATAATGAGCAAAATAAAGCAAGATTCACATAGCACCAGGATAAGCACATAGAATTCTTAGTTGCTATGAACTGTGGAACCTGTGAACCTGGCAACATGCAGGGTTCATCACTCCTGGAAACCCCAGGCAAGGATGAAAGTATCTCATTTTGATCAATTCAGTTTAGTTTTGGCATCAGTCATTGACCTTCTGTCTACAAGGAATGAAAGGCCTACCTCTATGTAAATGCCAGGGGGCCATGCAGCCACAAAGGCATCTCCTGCAGGAGGACCTAATTGAGGACTGCCTGAGAGACCAAGGATTGCTGATGCAGACAATGCCAACCAGTCAGGAACTACTGTTTAGAAACGATGCTTTCTTAGGACCAATGGGGCATGGGGCGGGTAGTAAAGGAGCTTGCAGCAGCATTCAGATGAGCTTGCTCCCGAGTCTGTGTCTTTGATTCCATGCCATCTCACCTCCAACCTCCAAGAGCAGGTAGGGTGGGCAAGGCAACAATTCTGTTTTAAGATTTATTATTTATTTTTAAAATTTGTGCACGTTTGTCTATCTATGGGTTTGTGCCCATGTTAGTACAGGTACCCACTGAGTGCAGAAGAGAGTGTCAAATCATCTGGAATTACAAGCAGTTGTGAACTGCCTAACATGGATGCTGAGAACTAAATTCCAGGCCTCCACAAGATCAACACAAGCTCATAACCATTGAGCCATCTCTCCAGACCCCACATCTATTTTCTTAAACATTTGCATCTCATGTTTCATGGTTTCATCATTTAAAATAGTGATATCCTGGGATACCTCATTATGAGTCACATCTGTGACAATGTTTGAAAACTACTTTTTAGCAAGCACTAGAAATTACTGATTTGTTTGCCAGATGAAATAAATTAAAATCAACATCTTTTTATAGTATGATGAATTCTAAATACCTTATAGCTAGGTAGTCTGTTACTTGCCAAGCTCCAAGAAATCTAATAAGATGACCGTCACACTGTAGTATGCACAGACGTTGAACTATCTGGTACCGCCAACATTCATTCATGAAAGACGACCCTCCTTTCAAGAAACCCAACCTGAACCCATGTCCTGTGAGGGGAGGGATTCTCCCACCTGCTAAGTAAGAGTCAATAAAGCTAAGTGCGCTCCACATAGCTGATCTTCCTTATTGACTGTGTTAGCCATTACATTTCTTCTTCTCCCTACAGACAAGAAAACACCTTCAGTGTGAACAGAGCCTTGGGAACTATAAAGACATTTGAGCCATGGAAGTCTACTTTTCTGTGATTGCTCTGAAGTCTAAGCATCCTCTTACCACAACGTTAAACTTCTCTCAGAGAGCAGCCAGCAGCTCTCAGTGTATGTACACAGGTGATTTAAGGGTGTCTTTGTTCCCCCTTTCCTGCCTCACTGCACTAGTGCCTTAACTTAAGGGGTGGAGGCACCCAGCAACTTCAGGGTCAGGGAACCATTGTTTCCGGTTGTGTTGATACAAATTCCAAATTGCTTGCAGAATCGAGCCTTTTGGAGAAAAGCATGGCATTGCTGACTGTGAGAAACCCAAAGCTGATCTTCCAGTGGTGGCACACAGGGAAGAGAGGGTGGGTGCTCAAAGACCATTACATCTCAACAGCTGACTGGGGTTATGACTGTCATTGGACTTTCCCTTTCAGATCAAGCTACAACACTTACCTCAAAATCTTGCACCATTTGAACATCAGCCCATTCTAGAGTGATGAAAAATGCTATACTTCCAGCCTTTTCCATGTGGCTAAATGAAAGCATACTGAAAATATTTGCTATGGTAAGTTATGTACATACAGCTAAAGGCTCTGCTGTCATATCATCATCATCCATCATCATTGTCATCATCATCATCATCATCATCCTTAAGAAACATTATCACCTGAACTATTTGTGTGTTAGAAGGCCAGGCATCTCCTTGACAGCCCTAGCTTTGAACTCTAATGTGCTTTTTCAATTATATTAATTTAATTTTCTATAAAGGACAAAAAGTCTCTGTTAAACCTAGATTCAGAGGAATCCAATTTCATCATATGGAAGAGTTGTTACCTCACAAATAATTCCATATTTTTCTATATATTTAGACGTTTACTTTCCTTTTAAATTAGCTTTGCAAAAACAACAAAAAAGCAAACAAAATAAATTACCAAATCATTGAAAGATAGTTGTGTCTCTATTTTTAGTGAATACCTTTGCACACGAAGCAGTTTTAAGTTACTCTGTAATAATAGGTTAGAGAAAGGCTCCACAGTTAAGAGCACTTATTACTTTTATAGAGGACCTGGGTTTGGTTCACCTGTAATTCCAGTTCCAGGGGCTCTGGTTCCCTCTCTTGATATCATGGGTACCTCACTGCACACAAATGGAGTACATAGATTCATGCCAGCACACATGAAGCACATAGGCAAAAGAAAACAAAGCTTTTAAAGTATTTCTATATTTTAAAAAACAATCTTTGATACTCCTTCTTGATATCACATTTTCCTCTTAAGCTACATCAATGTACTTACCTATAAAAGAGAAATAAAACTGAATCAAATGGAACTTGAAAAATTCAGTGAGAAGATATGTATTTATTATGCACTAAAGATCTGAACAATAGATAACACTGACCTGAATGTTCCTGTAACTAGAGCAAGCCACCTAATGATGTCTAGCCGACTTGAACAAGGTGACAACTGCTAGTCCCATTAAAACTGAGATTCACAGGGGCCAAACATCCCACATATAACAATTATGAGATTTAGGCCATGTGGACCCCAACCATCCACTGGATGAGATAAAAGAATACTACCATTGTCTCCAAAAGATTCTGGTTTGGTCCCTGCTTCCTGAATCAAACCACACAGCATGTCCCCATTGCCGTGGACCAAACAACTATACACACCATACCTTCCACACTGTGATGGACTGTCTGTGATCTCTCCATGCCATGAAGAACTATGTGTACTCCCTGGAACTCTGAGTCAAAATCAATCTCACTGCTCTTAAGTTGATTCTGTCAGACCTTTTGTCTGTTGACAGTAACAAGAAGAGCAATTCATGGCCCTTTTCAAAACTGTTTTCCTTTTTTGTGTTATTGTCCTTAGGATGCGTGACACACCATCTGCCTACTTAGCAAGTTAGCAATTGCACCCACACAGTGTTGTGCACAGTATCATCCAGATCTCTAGAAGTCACTGACCTTTCAAGATTGAAAAGCTGTGCATACCTCTCCTCTGCAGCTGTTGACAAAACAGCCCCATCCTTCTTTCTGCTTCTGGGAGTTGTCTACTTTAAATACCTTGTACAGGCAGACCAGTATCTGTCTATTGCACCTGATATCTTTCCCTCAGTCCAGTGTCTTCCATAGTCATCCACATAGTAGAATTTTGTGGGAATTACATTTTGGTTGAAAGTTTTCCTAGAGATAACTTCCCATGCAGCATCTCACCACATGTAGTAGAGCCAGCAATCCAGGCGACAGTGGGGAGGAAGGAAAGGGCAGCCCAGGCCTTATCTGCAGCTCCTTAGTCAGATGTCTGACCTTTATTCACAATCTTTGGTCAACAGTCTCATTTTCTAAAAAATTAAGTGGTTCAACCCAGTACCTCCGAGATCTCTTTTGGCTTTGCGTGGTTATGATTCTGTGCAGATCCGATGATGCTCTGATCATGTGCCTTGGGGTCAGGTTCATCTGTATTGGGACTTGGTATTTAAGAAACACATGTCCTCCCCAAGGCTTTTGTCATTTGGGAGAACTTATTTAATGGGAGGTCCAACACCAGATTCTGTGAATAAAAAGCATTATTTTCAGCATCTTTCTCTAGAATGCTTTCTTGTTTCTCCCCCTTTTCCCTGAGAAAATGCCTTAACATAAATATTAAGATCATTATAGAAAAAAGTCCTTCCTGATGAGCTTGAGATCCTATAGTAATGATATTAAGCTGGGCCTTTTATTGCTGGTTAATGAAATTCTTTTAAAATTGAACCAGCTTCAAGTAAACTGATTTGCATTGATTTGGTAATGTATAGAGCTCAAGCCACTCCATGTTTAAGCAAATTAAAAGCTTGAAGCCTGTAAGGCCAATCTGCATACTCCCTGGCTGAAAAATTGATTCCATGATTCCCTCCAGGAGTATCCTGTTTGGGGGTTGGTGTTGTTTAAAGGTGCACAGTCAATTTCTTTGGCAGAAAATAAAACTAATTAGGAGAAAAGTAAAATCATGTTCAGTGCTAGACTCAACCTTTTTCCAAGTTATAAAGACAATTTTTGTAATAGAAAAAGTCTTCTTGGATGACTTTGAAGCCCAATTCATACACTCTGAAATAGCACACAGGGGTTCAGCTTCTGTTTTCCCTGAGTATCCCTCCTGGTTCCCGGGAGTTCCATCCATCTGACTAAGCATCCTTCCTGGTTCCTGGGTGCTCCTCCATTTGACTGAGCATCCCTCCTGGTTCCTGGATTCTCCATCCATCTGACTGAGCATCCCTCCTGGTTCCTGGATTCTCCATCCATCTGACTGAGCATCCCTCATGGTTCCTGGGAGTTTTGTCTATCTGACTGAGCATCCCTCATGGTTCATGAGTACTCCTCCATCTGACTGAGCACCCCTCATGACTCCTGGGTGCTCCTTCATCTGACTTCATCAGGTTACTAGGCTCTCCATTCATCCACCCTCTGTGCTGCAGTCTGTGACTTCCAGTCTCAGTCAAGCTCAGCTGTAGCTCTTCTTAGATAAAGAAAAGGGAGGAAGGACTAAACAGTGAACTCCAGAGAATCCTGGCCCAGGAACTAAAGGTAGTGCTTTCAAGAACTATGAGTGTTAGCCCTACCAGTTGTTAATAGCATTATCTTAGATTCTCTGCCTGAGTATTTCATCTATAAATTGGGTCATTGAACACTTCTGCTAGCTATAGGACAATGAATGAAAGCATTTACTGTGAAGATGTCCAAAAATCAGCTGTTGTTGTTGCTGTTAATGTCATTACTATGAAGATAAAGAAATTCACCCTTACCCTGCTGCCAAAGAACCAACAGGAGGTAAGTCTCTTCCAGACATGTATAGAGCAGTCTAAACAGTTATAAAAATCCCTTAAATAATGACAGGAAAACACAATGAAACAGGTGAGAGAGATGAATAAAACCATCCATGATCTAAAAATGGAAACAGAAACAATAAAGAAATCACAAAGTGAGACAACCCAGGAGTTAGAAAACCTAAGAGTCATAGATGCAAGCATCACCAACAGAATACAAGAGATAGAAGAGAGAATCTCAGGTGCAGAAGATACCATAGAAGACGTTGACACAACAGTCAAAGAAAATGCAAAAAGCAAAAAGCTCCTAACCCAAACATCCAGGAAATCCAGGACACAATGAGAAGACCAAACTGAAGGATAATAGGTGTATAAGAGAGTGAAGATTCTCAACTTAAATAGTCAGTAAATATCTTGAACAAAATTATAGAAAAAACCTTCCCTAATTTAAAGAAAGAGATGCCCATGAACATACAAGAAGCCTACACAATTCCAAATAGACTGGACCAGCAAAGAAATTCCTCCTGTCATATAATAATCAAAACACCAAATGCACTAACCAAAGAACATTAAAGCAGTAAGGAAAAAAGGTCAAGTAACATATAAAAGCAGACCTATCAGAATTACACCAGACTTCTCACCAGAGACTATGAAAGTTAGAAGATTCTGGACAGATCTCATCCAGACCCTATGAGAACACAAATGCCAGCCCAGGCTACTATACCCAGCAAAACTCTCAATTACCATAGATGGAGAAACCAAGGTATTCCATGACAAAACCAAATTCAAACACTATCTTTCCACGAATCCAGCCCTTCAAAGGACAATAAATGGAAAACACCAACACATGGAGGGAAACTACACCCTAGAAAAAGCAAGAAAATAATCTTTCAACAAACCCAAAAGAAGGTAGACACACAAACATAATTCCATCTCTAACAACAAAAATAAAAGGAAGTAACAATCACTTTTCCTTAATATCTCTTAACATCAATGGACTCAATTCCCCCCAAAAGACATAGGCTAACAGACTGGATATGTAAAAAGGAATCAGCATTTTGCTGCATACAGGAAATGCACGTCAGTGACAAAGACAGACACTACCTAAGAGTAAAACGTTGGAAAACAATTTTCCAAGCAAATGGTCCCAAGAAACAAGCTGGAATAGCCATTCTAATATCAAATAAAATCAACTCTCAACCAAAAGTTATCAAAAAAGATAAGGAAGAACACTTCATACTGGTCAAAGTCAAAGTCTACCAAGATGAACTCTCAATTCTGAACATCTGTCCTCCAAAGGCAAGGGCACCCACATTCATAAAAGAAAGTTTACTAAAGCTCACAGGACACATTGCACCCCATTGGACAATAATAATAGTGGGAGGCTTCAACATCCCGCTCTCAGCAAAGAGAGACACAGTGAAACACAAGTTATGAATCAAATAATCGATCTAACAACTATTTATAGAACATTTCCTCCTAAAGCAAAAGAATATACCTTCTTCTCAGCACCTCACAGTACCTTCTCCAAAACTGACCATAAAATTAGTCACATAATCCCATGCACCCTATCAGATCACCACAGACTAAGGCTGGTCTTCAAAAACAACAGAATGCCAACATACACAAGGAAGGTGAACAGCACGCTACTCAATGGTAACTTAGCCAAGGAAGAAATTAAAAAAAAAAAAAGAAATTAAAGGCTTTTTAGAATTTAATGAAAATGAAGACACATCATACCAAAATTTATGGGACACAATGAAAGCAGTGATAAGAGGAAAACTCATAGTTCTAAGTGCCTGCAAAAAAGAAACGGAAGAGAGCTTACACTAGCAGCTTGACAGCACACCTGAAAGCTCTGGAACAAAAAAGAAGCAAATACACCCAAGAGGAGTACACAGCAGGAAATAATCAAACCAAATAGAAACAAAAAGAACTATAGAAAGAATCAACAAAACCAAGAGTTGGTTCTTTGAGAAAATCAACAAGATAGATAAATCCTTAGCCATACTAGGGCACAGACCCAGTATCCAAATTAACAAAATCAGAAATGAAAAGGGAGACCTAACAACGAAGTATATCTTAAAATAACTATTCTGTTTGTTAAATCCCAACCATTGAAAATGTTAAAATCATGTTCTACAAACATCATGGAAATACTATTGATCATTTTTCTCACTGTGCTTGAAATTGGCAGTTTTTTAGTGTTTAACTTCAAAGAGTTTTTGCTATTTTGAATTTTTTTAAAATATACTTTCTGATAAAATAATTTCTAGAAACACTGATCATCTTGTTTAAGTAAACTGTTAGACAATGTACACAGATGTATAATGTGTTTTAAATACTCTCTCACTATGTCAGATGATATCATAGAAGGGCTTTAGAATATATTTCTTAATGATTCATTTTTAATATTTTATGCACTTTTAGTGTGCTTAACTCCCAAAAAATATTTTGTATGTTTTGAAACAACTTAGTATTCAACATTAGATATAGTATCCTCAGTAATGGATAGTATTAAATATTCATTAATGATATTTTTAGGGTATGAAAGGATATGAACATAAAAGTTGAACAAATTTTTATGTATTATTTGGTTCTCAAAATACTCAATATTATTAATATATTTGATGTTTAAAATGTGTTTAAATAATAAAGAAAATTAAGAAAAAAAAAGAAAGGTGTCAGGAACAGCTCTAGACAAAGGCACAAGGATGCTGAGAGAACATATAGAAAGATGGTCACAATCACAGGATGTTTGAATAGTGCCTCTCTCCCACCCAGAAGTGCATACCATGCATAGACCTGAGGAACAATTAGATTCAGTCCTTGCTTATGAGAATCTTATGGCTTGCAGTGATCTGGAATGTTGTGTCCCCACAAAATTCACATGTTGAAATCTCAGCCTTCAAGGTGACAGTATAAGGAGCAAGTTGTATGAAGCAGTTGAGTCATGAGGGTGGATGTTGTGAATGAGATTAGTGTTCTAGTTGAGTAAACATGTTTGTCTCTTCCACCATACAAGTTTACAAAGGAATGATATTTGTCTAGGAAGGAAGCAGGCCCTTACCAGATACTAAGTCCCCCAGTACATTGATCCTGGATATCCTTTTTCCAAAACTGTGAGATATAAATGCCTGCTCTTTATTTATTTTTTTATTTTTTTCAATTTTTTATTAGATATTTTCTTCATTTACATTTCAAATGTTATCCCAAAAGTCCCCTATACCCTCGCCCCACCCTGATCCCCTACTCATCCACTCTCACTTCTTGGCCCTTGCATTCCCCTGTACTGGGGCATATAAAGTTTGCAAGACCAAGGGGCCTCTCTTCCCAATGATGGCTGATTAAGCCATCTTCTGCTACATATGCAGCTAGAGACACAAGCTCTGGGGGTACTGGTTAGTTCATATTGTTGTTCCACCTATAGGGTTGCAGACCCCTTCAGCTCCTTGGGTGCTTTCTCTAGTTCCTCAATTGGGGGCCCGTGTTCGATCCAATAGATGACTATGAGCATCCACTTCTGTATTTGCCAGGCACTGGCATAGCGTCACCAGAGACAGATATATCAGGGTCCTTTCAGCAAAATCTTGCTGACATATGTAATAGTGTCTGCGTTTGGTGGCTGATTATGGGGTGGATCCCTGGGTGGGGCAGTCTCTGGATGGTCCATCCTTTCATCTCAGCTCCAAACTTTGTCTCTGTAATTCCTTCCATGGGTATTTTGTTCCCTATTCTAAGAAGGAATGAAGTATCCATGCTTTGGTCTTCTTCTTGATTTTCTTGTGTTCTGTTGTTTATAAACCACCAGTCTAAGGCAGTTGTTATGACAACTCAAACAGAATAAGACATCTCAATTAGGCAGTTCCCAAAGATTCTTGTAGATCGTACCCTGTGACTCAATCTCAGAACCCACTTCTACTATCAGGCAGGCGATGGAAGAGCTTAGGGACTGTTCTACAGAAATATTTTCCTGTCTCAGTTCAGAAGTAACATGTGTCCTCACTTCCAGATGGCTATTATTACTAACATGGCCCTATTCAATCACAAGTAGAATTGTGACGTATAGAGGAACCAGCGAATATTCAACCAGTATTCAGTGTTTCTAACTCCATCAGGCAAAGTTTGATCTTCTAAATTTTATGAAACTTTTATCTCTCATAAAATTCCAAAGGGGGTTTCTTTTTTGGGGGTGGGTCCATGTTCAAGCCTTTGTTTTGATTTTAAACACATTCATCTATATCCATATAGTTTATATTAAAATTCCATACACATAATGCATAATATATATATATATATATATATATATATATATATATATATATATAGCATGGTCAATATACAGATAGTATATGCTATAGCATTGATGACATAATATTCTGTATGCATATTCTGGATATAGATATGTTAGGATAGATTATGCTATAGAAATAAAATCAAGACTAAATATACATTAATTCTCACCAATATAAAAATGCGGGAATATTGTTCCTCGGAAAAATGTCTGTCCCAATCATGAAATATTACACTTTATGTGGCTAAGACTCACAATAGGATCATAAATTTAAACTAGCCAATTCTTGTTACTAATAAATTAATACATTCCATCTCTCTCTGAATGTTTCTACTGACAAGGAAAATGTAAACTCAAGAGGGAAAAAACAGAGCATTAAACCTATATCAATAAAAGAAAGAAGAGGGTAAATGATTTGTCTAGGCCTCATGCAGGCCCCAAGACAACCTGGAGCTATCCTGCCTATCCGCCAGGTCTAACCTGCTCCACTTCAGTTCCCAAAAGCTCTGCCATGAGTGTACAGCTGGTAGGGGAAAGCGGCAGCATCCTGCATGCAAAAAGAAAAAATAAATAAAAAAAAATTAAATGACTCTTATACTCTATCCTATCATGTATCCTTTTGTTTTACCATAAAATGTATTGGGGTAGCTAACTAAACGGCTGATTTAAGGAGAACTGGGTGGTTATTTATTCTGTGTTTCTGGTGTTGAGCATGCACTGCCCACGTGGCCCACCTACCTAAAGAACTGTTTGCTTCACGATGAAAACACTCCTTTGAGGGAGTCAGCGAAGACTCCTCTATTCAGTCCATGTTTCCTGGGTGCTCACTGTGTCACTGCTGTGGGGCTGAGCACTTTCCATACATGATTTTGTTCAGGCTTCAGTCCTCAAAGGTGACACAATTCCTCCATTTAGACATAGACAAAGAAACAAAGCAGGAGCCCCAGTTTCACTCAGCTACCCAATGGGTAGCAAAATGGATTTACTATGCTTGCTGAAGCATTTTATTTAGGGTGGGTGCTAGTGACATAGGCTGCAAAACTCAGTGCATGTCATTGACAGGTGCTTGGTAAAGATGGCTACCATGACCCATTTCCGTATTTGAGCAAGTTTCTTTGAGCACGGATCTTTCTCACTCTGTATAACATCTTCTATATGATGATGATACTGGGAAGAAAGGGGTGGTTACAGGGAGCTCAATTATACTTATCAGACACCTTGGTAACCCAATGAGAAAATAAATTGAGAAACTTCCTGTGTATTGATTAACCTGCATGTCCAGCACTGTCTTAAGACCAGTCATGGAGCTATAGGAATGGAATAACTAGAGCTGAACTTCCAGGGTCACGTGCTTTCTGTATAGAATAAGGATAGCAAAGAGGTTGCTGTGGTTCCCAGCATCCCTTTGGATTGCAAGACCAGGAAACTCCATTGAAGGGATTCTTTGCAGACAAAAAGATAAAGAATCAATGAAACAGGTGTCCTCTCTAGCCACCATGAGACAAATTTGTCTAAACACAGAGGGGGGGTTCAGGGAGAGGGGGAGGGAGAGAGGGAGAGAGAGGGAGGGAGGGGGAGAGGGGGAGAGAGAGAGAGAGAGAGAGAGAGAGAGAGAGAGAGAGAGAGAGAGAGAGAGAGAAACAATCAATTTATTGTTCTATGCTTATTCACTGTCCGGTCAAAAAAGCAGTAGACCTTATTTAGCATATGTCCCCCTTGTCCCCCAACTTCACAATCACAGCTTTGAAGAAGCTCTATTCAGGCCTGAGAAACTAAAAGAAAAAATGTTGGTTTCCCGTGGATGGTACAGACGACAGCTAAGACCATCCACCTAAGGGCTCTAAAACACATAGGTTGAACTTTCTGAATTAATTCTCTTTGCATGAAAATGGAAAGATTACATGGCCACCCCTAGCTTTATAAACCTAAAACTGTTTTGTCGCTTGGGTACCGGCCCCTGCTCCTGGTGACCCTTCATTTCAGCTGTCCTTCTGTGGGAATGTTCAGCCCAGATTCTGAATGTGCAGACAGAGACAGGTAGCATTTGGCGCCATTGAAGTTCAGGTTTCCAGACCAGTGTCCACACTTGCCAACAGTTATTTCCATTATGAAGTAAAGCAGAGTCCAGGGTCCTGTCAGGCCAGTGCAGTTTGGAAAGGGCCTTAATGAACCTGAAAATCCTGCCTTCCAAACTGAACACACAGCTCAAGGTCAATGCAGCCCAGATTCAGGAAGAAGACCTTGTTTTGCATGAAAGATCAAAGAAAGGCACGTGTTTGATCAGAATTGTCCAGACAAATATTCAGCTTCTAATCTACCCCGATTATGCAGAACGGGCCTGAGAGAGGGTCATAGCGATTAGACAGATGGTCACTCAACTCATCCAGGCCAGGAGAACTGCAACCATTTCAGGGGAGTCCTGAGATTGTAGAATGTTCTGCCAGTCACATTGAAAAGTCACAGAAGCAGACTAAACCTCAGACATGGTTAGCTATGCTCTTTAGACTTGGAAGACGATGGAACCTCAGACACCCTGTTAATTCTCAGGCACACTCCAGCAACAGAACACCCAGTTAATAGCCAGGCTGAGAGAGAAAACAGGCTATTGCCTCTTACTCTGCCTTGCTCCTTGGTGTCCACAGTTGAAAATGCTCCTGCTGAAGCTAAAACCCAGCCACATTATAAGCCCTGGAAAGCCTTGGACAAGGGCCTTGAGGCTGATCCCTGAGAAACTGGGCTGAGCTTGTCCATTGATAAATCTACACCTAGGCAGTCATCTAAGGCCTTGTGAGATGGGGATGGGGAAACGTCCTAGTAGTTAATGCACTAAGACAAAGTGTCCCCATAGAAAAGGGAACTGCAGCATAGTCCCTTAAATCTCTCTATGGGACCCCATCCTGGAATGGGGCATCCCAGAGGACTCTCTCGGCTCTGCAAGCATCTGATGAGGACTTTCTCTGGAGCCCCTGCTTGAATTTTGTACAAGTTCATAGATGGGATTTTTGTGAGAAACCTGCAACAATCTCTGTATTTTGAAGACGGCATCCAAGGCTGCATAATAAGCTCCTGAAAGCTGCTATCTCTGTAGCAGATTTCAGGGTGAAGAAATGGCTTAGTGATCAAAGGACTTACCATGCGAGCTTGAGGACTGGGCCTCAGCTTCCCCAGCACTCACTCCGAGTGAGTGGAATATGCCGAGTATGCATGGAAGCCAGCTGTAATACCAGGACTTAGAAGGCAGAGAGGATGAGAAGCTGGCTAGCTAGACTAGTAAAACTTGAGACCTCTGGGCTCATTAAGACACTCTACCTCAATAAATAAAGTGGAGAGCAACTGAGGAAACCATCTGACATTTCAGTCTCCATGTGCATGGACACACACATGTACATGCCCCAGCACACAAACATATAAGTGTACATACAATCCACACACACACCCCAAAATCCTCAGACGTTTATGATCTTAATGTTTTTCCAGAATCAAGCCACCATCCTGACTTCCTTGTATGAATAGATGACACATTTTAGGAGACTCAAACTAAGAGAATAAAAGAGAAGGATAGAGCCATAATATGGTCACTCTACAACACTGAACGAAGAAATGGTTCTTGGCAGTAATCAGCAGTGAACTATTAGACGAAAAAAATCCTGACAAGGAACTTTACATTGGATGGGTCATTGGATGGGTCAATCCTATCATCACAAAAGAAGAGATGGCCAACTGTAAGGCTCTTCCCAAAGTGACACAGGAAGAAGGGATGTGTGCCACCTGGTGTCAAAAAATAAGACCTGAATCTGACTGAGCCACTTAATCCACCACCAACTTATAAAGAAATACAGGGAACAGAGGACCATATCAACCTGTGCCATGGTTTATAAGTGGGAAACCCAAAATGGGAACAATTCCTCAATTCAAAATAATAAAAAGAGGGATGGAGGAAGGAAAATAACAATATGGATATTTGAAAAAAGTCATAATAAATCCTATTATTACTTATCTACCTAAAATTACATGTAATACAAATAATTCTATATATAACACACTAGAGTTTATATGAAAATTCCCCACCTGGGCTGACAATGCTGCCTTAAGAGCCATAAACCACCTAACAGAAACCCAAATGCCATGCACGAGAAGTCCACTCTGAGTTGTTGATCACAGCTACACGAGACTCTCAAAACTTAATCTATTGATGCTGCCCTTGGCTGCCTTCCAGAGGTAGAAGCCAAGTACCTATTGCTAGACACCATGCACTTTAGACAAAGTACCTAGAGGACTGAGACTACGTCTTACTTGAAAGCTTCTCTGAGGTATATATCTTTTATGTTAGTAAAAGGTGCCATATCAGCATCCAAGGGAAGAAAATAACCAATAGTTCTATCCAGCTATGATGCTTAGACCACAACATCCAGCATGATAACCCTAAGGGTGCAGTAGTGGCACATATATTTTTGTGGTAACCAACAGCTCTCTATTTGACCTAAGAGCCACTCAAGAGAATAAAACCATACGTGGTTTTTACTGGCAATCTAGCCAACTAACCTGAAGTCATAGACCTTAAAGGAGAACCTACAACTTCCACTTTACTAAATGAGCCCTAACTACATTCTAAATATCTGTCCTTTTATCTGCAAATAACTGTAATCTCCCCCCCTCATCAAGGAAACTTACCTTTACAACAGAGAGCCTATAAGAAAAATATAACATTTAACTACAGAGAACACAAGTGATTATATGGTGTGCAACAGATACAACATAATTCCTGCACCTAGCACACAGAGATCATTTCAAAAGAGAGATGAGAAGATTTCAAGATTCAAAGGAGCAGAAGCTGTGTCTCCTAGAAATGTGAAACTATGAAGTCTCATTCCTTAAACAGGACCTAAACAAGGACTATACTAACAGACATGCCAGCATGGAAGGGGGGAATCTCTCAGGCCTCAACCCTAGACAAAGAACTACAGACAACTAGGGAATTCTAGAGCAGGGGAAACAGTCTTCCCATGGAAGAGCCCCCAATCAGTTTTTCAATATCAAGCGATTGACCCTGAAATTATATACATACAAGTAACATTATCCAGAATAAGCAGGTTGTATTACATACTTAAAAATATATATGTAACAGTAAAGTAAAAAAAAAAAAAAAAAAACATCAGTTTGAGAGACAGCAAGGAGAGGACACGTGAAAGGGACTGGAGAGAGGAAAAAGAAGGGGAAGAGAGGAAACTATATAATTATGTTTAATTTTAATTAGTCTTTCACAAACATTGTGTGAAATTTTCAAATAATTAGTAAAAGTATTATTTTTTAAGTAGGAACTAAGATAGTTCCTTCCACAAATAGGGAGAAAGTGGCTTCAGAAAAGCATTCAAATGAAAACACAGCGTTTGCTCAGAAGTCAATCCAAATCAAAAATAGGGGGATTTGAATCAGAATACTAAGAGCATTCACTTCATGTGGGTGCCATAACTTGAAACATCACCTTGTGCTTTCCTCCCAGCTCCATGTGTCAGAGAGCCAAGCACAGTCTGACAGCGCTGGGAGAGAATCTGTCTTCAGCCATTGAGGTTGTCCTTTGCCTGTCAGACTGAGACCCGTTTCCTGACTCAAATCACCATCCTGCTGTTTGAAGCTTGGAGTCAGATCTTTTTATACTCAGTTCTCACCTGCTGCATCTCCTTCCTTCTGTCCTGCCGTTTACCTCTTCTGTCATGAGGAAATATGTGCACATTCAAATAACGTCAGTGCAAGTTACTAGTCTAAACTCACTGGACCTGCAGAATTCCCTTTGCCTTATTTTTTGGTTTCTGTGGACATAGGCAGAGGGGGTGGGTGTGTTACTCTGCCCATGATACCAAAGAGACAGGAATCCTTTCGGAGTGGTCATGCTGTTATGGCTGTGAATTTTATCGTGTATTGAACAGTTTTAGAAATGAAATGATAAAGTCACCGAGGTCAACTAATAATTAATAATAATAATAAAAATAATAATAATAATAATAATAATAATGTGTCTGGGAAACTAGGTACTGGGCAGAGGCAAAGCGAGGGAGACTTCATGAAGATGTATTATGTTTTCCTTCTCATGTGTGAAACTGTATGTAACTCACAAAGAAGGCAGGAATCTACTTTATACAAGTGGTCCCCAAAATTCAGAGGGGGAGAAGACAACTTATAAAGCCCACATATTCCTGAATCTCATCACAAAAGTCCTAGGCCAATGGGTTTGGGGTGAGATTTGGTGCTTCAAGCATAAACAACACAGAGCATTTTGTGTTGCAGTATATAGTATTATGGGAAAATTCATCAGAAAACTATAAAACAAAAGAATAGGTGCCAAAGGAAGTTAAATGGATCCAGGGATAGACATTTGATCAACCAGAGAAAGTAGAACAGGTTTCCTGGGAGAGATGATGGTTGAGACATGAGTGCACTAGGATGATTGGAATTTAAATAATAGTTCTGAAATTTTCTCATGAACAATAATGGCAGGAAATGGCAGGCAAGAGGTAGAAAATGCCAATTTCACTATCTTGGTTGGAAACTAAGCTCAGTGATGGGAGGTACAAGAAAGTGAGATCAAATATGGAGATCTTTCCCTGTGGGATTGCAGTGTTCTGAGGGGTTTGTTCAAGCAAGGGAACCTGCAAAAGGAGGAGGCAGGTCTGGAGTTAGCCATTGCAACCTAAGTCTCCATTTCAGAGTAAATCTCACTCATCATGTTTTCTAAGCCTGATCAGAAAGTGCTAGGTTTACAAACATTACGGCTAACTCAGTGTGGCTAACACTTTGTTAGCCACAATCAAAATCAGCCCTTAGAGAGCTGTGTGCTTCTTCTTCACGGGGCCTATGTAGGGGAGAGTGGCTGAGCTTCATAAGGTTCCTTTCTCCTGCCTGCTTCTACAGACTGTGGAATTTTACACTCCATTCTAAAGAGAAATAATCCACATGACAAATACAAAACGGACATCAGAGGTTCCATGAAACCCTGGCTAAATAACTCCTTGTTTTTCTAAGTATTAAGTAAGCATGGTAAGATTCTGGCCACTGTTTGGAAAAGTGGAGCCAGCATATTCTTCTGAAATGTATATTTTTACATTTCAGAGGAGTTGACAATGGAGTCAAGAAGGATGAGTTTTCTCAGCCCCTTGGGAAATAGGGAATGTAAATTATTACTCACTTCCCTCTTTGAAAAGTGTCTCTGATGTGTCTAGTTAGAATTGTGTAGGCCAGAATATTTCACAGCTTTGTACCCCTGTGAACCCGGACCCCAGGGCTAAATAGTCATGTTTGTTCTGAGTAAATACAAGAGTCGGTGGGTGTGTAAACAGCTTTATCCAAAAGGAAAAGATCACACACTTTCTAAATGCAACTTCATTGTTTCTAAAGCATTCTTGATTATGAAGCACATCATTAAACTATGGCAATTCACGCATACTAAAATGTCAATTGTAAATAAAGTAGCTTTTTTTTTAACACTTCTAAAGGACCCCAAAGTACACCTTCCCTAAATAGTGCTATTATTCATCATTGAGGAGACATGGCATACTTCACTGTGGCCACAGCAAGTTGTTTACCCCATGTAACAGAATGAGAACTCTTGAAACACACACTGAACTTAAAGCTGAGAGACCTTGGTTCAGGTATCAGCCCTGCCAGGAGCTCCTGGTCTCCCTGAGTCATGTTTGGATATATGTAGGTAATGATCTAGTGACCAGTCAAGCCTTCTTTCTACATGTACCATAGTAAAAATAACTTAGGTTGCTGAGACTAGAGACCAAAGAGAATGGGAAAGGCTAAAAATTTTCATCCATGCCCCTGACAATATTGAAGGATGAGTAAATTTTGTATAGGAAGCCACGGGGTTGGTAATGAGCAAAGTCCTTGTTATGGCTGGGGTATATACCCCACTGTAGCATCTTCTGTGACTGGTTGGTTCCCAGGGCTAGTTCTTTCTATCGTTTGTTGAGGAGGTGTATGTAACAAGGGAGTGCAGGTAGAGGAACAAAGATGCCCTGAAATGAAGGTTTGGGATGGCTTTAAAACACCCACCCTGACAAGGCAAAGATAGCTCTAAAGAGAAGTGAGTGCTAAGTTAGGAGAGTGATCGGGGATAGATATTGCCAAACAATCCCATGACTGCACACTGGAAAGTGGTCAGATGCTGGATGAATGTTAAAGAACCGGGATGAGTACCTGGAAAAGTCAAAGCCAAAGCCCCCAAAAAGTAGGGCAGATGGAAGCCCAATTTAAAAGGAGAATTTCATAGTGCATAAGCTGGAAATGGGCTCAAAAATTCATAACCTCAAACACATGGGACTTTTGAGAGAAAAGAATGACACGTGGAGGGGTTCATGGAGGATGGGATGTATGCATCCTGAGACAGCTTGTGGTTGGAAACTAATCACCCTGCCACATCATCTATGAGCCATCTGAGATGTGCTGACAAGATGTGATATAGGGCAGGACAGGGGCTCAGGATGTCATCAGGCAGAGTTGTGAGTTAAAGCCAGAGAGGCAGGAGGGCCTGAAGAAAGGGTAGTCAGGAGACAACTGGGATGCCCTCAGTGTCAGAATGCCTGTGAAGACTGTCTATGAAGCCTTTTCTGTTGGATTCAGCCACCTGGACACAGTGTCTGATGTATGTCAGTCCAGTGATGACACCGGGAAGCTTATGTATCATAAGGAAGATGCATAACTGACTCATAAATATGAATGATCTATAATGACAAACTGCTCAAGGAGCCAGAGACTGCAAATCCTGCCCTCCTAACCAGTGTGTGTGCAGGCGGGGATGATGGGAGGTGTTCACAACAGCCTCCTTAAGAAATGAAAGATAGTTGCCTTCTCATCACTTGCCTGGAGGGACTGATAGAAGGTCCACCCTGTTGCACCTGGAAAATAAACCTCTTGCTTTTGCATCAATCTGCATCTCGGTGTCTCACTCCTGGTAGTATCATTCTTCAGGCCCTCCTGCCTCTCTGGCTTTAACTCACTCCTCGAAGTATCATTGAAACTAGGGTCGGGGCCTTACACTTGGGGGATTGTCCCAGGATTTGAGGAGAGCCCCAAGGGATCACCGGCTAGGCTAATTGGACGGGAAAAGCCCAAGTTCAGCAACTGCAACAGGAGCCTAAGTAAGTGTTTGTCTCTCTGTCTTCTGCTTTCACTGTCGACTCCTGAGCATGGTCAGCTGGAAAGCCCTGGTCTGGTGCGGTCAATTGGGGCGGACAGACATGCCTTAACATGTGACCATGGGGAGTCTGGAGGACTCTGTTCTTTTTGGAAGCAGCAAGACACAGTGTCCGCAGGAGCCGACAGAGTCTTGCTATAACCTGGTTTCTGTGCCTGTGACAGGGGTGAACTGTCTGTCTATTGACTGGCTTTCTCTGTGTTTGTTGGTGTTGGTTATCTCATTCTGTGTTCTTGGACTTGGACTGATGACATTTTTGGACATTGGACAGACTCAATCTACCCTGTAAAACAATCTAGTTAACCACTGGAGGGAAGTTAGGGAAAGAAAACTTGTCACCAGTAGTAAAGAAGGGCAAGTTAGTCCCTCTCTGCTCCTCCAAATGGCTGACCTTTGAAGTAGGGTAGCTATCTGCAGGGACCTTGGTGTTTCAGGTGATCAAAGCAGTAGAGGAAAGAGCCCTTAGGCCAGGATCCCTTGGACACTCAGCCCAAGTGCCCTATATAGTTACCTAGAAGGATCTAATGGAGGACACCCCCCCCATTAAAAAACCCTCTTAGATAAAAGCGTTTTTGTCTCTGAGACTCTCGCAGGCCCTGGCCATGAAGGAGAAGAACCCCATAAAGATCAACACATCCGTAAAGAACACCTCCAGGACCCTTTTACAGCAGATCTGCTACTGGTGGATTCTCCATCACGGGGATCCCAGGGCCCCTCCTCAAGGATCTCCCTTGAGCCTTCATTCAGCATCCCTTTACCCCCTCCCTCCAGCCCCAGCAAGGGGGGGTGGGGAGTGACCCTCAGAACTGGGACCAGCCATGGGGACCTGGAACAAAAGGGCCCTTTTACCCAATACAACAGTGTGCCTCCCCCCAAGCCTATGGCCCTTAGATGAGAATGGCAATTAAGCCATGCAATATTGGCCCTCTCTTCAGCCAATTTGTACTACTGGAAGGTCCAACACCCCGCCCTTTGCAGATAGCCCCAAGGGGCTGATTAATCTCTTTGAGACTGTTTTCTTTACTCATCAGCCCACCTGGGATGATATTCAACAACTCATGAGAGTGCTCTTCATGACTGAAGAGTGAGAGAAGATAATGCACAAAGCCAAAAGAATGCCCCCCTCAGACACGGGGGTACCATCAATTGACCAGGCTGTCATTGACAGTGGGTTTCCCCTGACTAGACCTGACTGGGACTTTAATATGGCAGAAGGTAAGAGGTGCCTGAAGGTCTACCAGCAAGCTCCACTGGCAGGTCTCAAGGGGGATGCGTGACAACCCACAAATTTGACCAAGGTGCATGAGGTTAGACAAGGATCAGATGAGTCTCCTACTGCCTTTCTAGAGCAATTCATGGAGGCATTCCATCAGTATACACCCTAAGACCTCAGCAGCAAGGAGCACAAAGCTACTATGACTATGGCTTTTATAGACCAGGCTGGTAGAGTTATCAGGAAAAAGCTTTGGAGGCAAGAGGGACTACAGGGTGAGTCGTTGAGGGATTTAGTGTAGGTTGCTGAGAAAGTCTACCATAACATGGAGACAGAGTAGGAGAAGAATCAAAGAAAGAGAAAGGAAGGAGACAAAAGGGAGATGAAAAAAAGAAAAGCTGATGCTTTGGAATTTACAGAGAATCTTGACTACAGCAGTCAGGGAAAGCAGAGAAGAGAGACTCCAACCAAAGAGAGACAGAAAACCTCTTGAAAAGGACCAGTGGGCATATTACAAGGAGAAGGGCCACTGGGCCTGAGAGTGCCCCCAACTAATGGAAACTGGGAGCAGGAAATCCCAGGCCTTGGGAAAACTGCCTCAAAATGTTGAAGGTTGTTAGCACTAGGTGAATCTTGTGTGCAAGGAGCCACTAGCAATAAAATGTATTCATGGATTACCGAAGAACAGTGCACCTAGGGATGGGCCGGGTATCCCATTCATTTTTGGTCATCTCAGACTGTCTCTCCCCTCTGTTGGGGTGAGACTTACTCTCCAAAATGGGGGCCCAGATACATTTCCTGCCCAACAGGCCACAACTAACTGGCCTGAAAGGAGATCCCATAAGTGGAGGAAGGAGCTCTCCGACTGACCCCTGCCAGAATCTGAGACTACCTGGTTTATAGATGGGAGCAGTTTTCTCCATGAAGGTCAGAGATGAGCAGGTGCTGCCATGGTGGACTGCAGAAATTTCATCTGGACTGAACCTCTACCCTCTGACACATCAGCACAAAAAGCGAAGCTAATTACCCTCACCAAAGCCTTGGATCTTGGGGTCAGCAAGAAAAATAACAACTACACAGACAGCAGGTATGCCTTTGCCACAGCCCACATCCACTGGGCTGTATACCAAGTGAGGACTGTTCACATCAGAGGGAAAAGAAATTAAAAAGCAGGAAAATCTTGGATCTCTTGGATGCCCTAATGAAGCCAGCAACTGTGAGTATTATTCACTGCCCAGGACATCAGAAGGAAAGAGACTCAGTGGCCTGAGACAATAACCAGGCAGATCAAGTGGCTCGAGAAGTGCCTATGCAGGAGCCTATCCTGGTTATGGGCCTGCAAGAGACACCTGCTGGGGAATGGGACTGGACTAAGGGATGGCCTCACTTAGAACATACTGAAGAAAGGACTCAGACTGCTAGCCACCCTACCAACTATTACCTAGAGAAGGAAGGACAATGGTGCACACAAGAAGGGAGAACTACACTCCCCAGAAAGCAAGTGAAAGACTTACTAGGCCAAATGCACAGATGGACTCATTTAGGGGATAAAAAGCTTGCCCAGGCTGTTAAGATATCTAAAGACCTCAGGTTTGGAGCCAGAGAGATAGTAGAACAGTGTAAGGTATGCCAGCAAATGAATGCTTATGCAACCAAGAGTAAACAGGGCAAAAGACCTAGGGGAGAATGGCCTACAGTATATTGGGAGGTTGATTTTACAGAAGTCAAGTCTGGAAATATGGTTACAAATACCTTCTAGTGTTTGTGGATACTTTCTATGGATGGGTTGGGGCTTTCCCCACCAAGCACAAAACAGCTACCATGGTAGCAAAGAAGATATTTGAGGAATTTTTCCCAAAGTTCGGAGTGCCCAAAGTAATTGGATGAGACAATAGTCCTGCTTTTGTCTCTAAGGTAAGTCAGGGATTGGCAGAGATATTGGGGCTAATTGGAAACTTCATTGTGTGTATTATTCCCAGAGATCAAGGCAGGTAGAGAGAATGAACAGAACACTAAAGGAAACCTTAACTAAATTGTCCTTGGAGACTGGTGCTGACTGGGTGGTGTTCCTGGCCCTGTTCTGAGCCTGAAATATCGCCTACCATTTTAACCTGACCCGCTTTGAGATTCTGTATGGGACCCCCCACTCCCTTGACCCCAGCTCTTGACCCTCCCTCCCCTAGAGTGACTTTTCAGTCTGACAAGGATCATATGGCTCTATTTCAAGCTTTCCAGATCAGCCACCAGGAATTGTGGCCTAAATTTAGTGCCCTGTAAAACGCAGGTACCCCAGAGGTTCCACAGGAGTATCAAGTTGGAGACTGTGTATATATTAAGAGACATTGTGCTGAAGACTTGGAAGCAAAGTGGAAAGAGCTGTTCCTGGTGTTGGTGACCACCCGGACCTCCGTTACAGTGGTTGAGTAACTACCTGGGGTCAAGTTCCATCCTCCACCCACAGGATCATTCTTGAGTAAAAAATCCTCAGAATGTACTGATAGTCACCTGACCCTCTGGAAAGTCCCAGGTAGAGTTCAATTGTGTGTCAATCTTGCTAGCCAATAGATTTAAAGGTCAATACACTTAGCCAATAAGTTTGAACTGTAACCTTGCTGATGTAACCTGTGCCCCTAAAAGGTATGAAAACTGCTTGTAATAGTCATTGCAGGAGATCGTCTTCTAGTCACTCACCTTGAGGGACTGATTGAAGGTGGACCTCCAACTCACCAGAAAATAAGCCTCTTGGTTTAGAAAGAAAGAAAGAAAGAAAGAAAGAAAGAAAGAAAGAAAGAAAGAAAGAAAGAAAGAAAGAAAGAGGGAGGGAGGGAGGGAGGAAGGAAGGAAGGAAGGAAGGAAGGAAGGAAGGAAGGAAGGAAGGAAGGAAGGAAGGAAAGAAAGAAAGAAAGAAAGAAAGAAGGAAGGAAGGAGGGAAAGAAAGGAGGGAAGAGAGAAGGAGGGAAGAAGGAGGGAGGAAGAGAGGTAGGAAGGAAGGAAGGAAGGAAGGAAGGAAGGAAGGAAGGAAGGAAGGAAGGAAAGAAGGAAGCCAGTTGAGCCAAATCAGCAAACTCCAGGGAAAAGTGAGAGATCTTGTCTCAAAACACAAGATGGAGAATGACTGAGGGCAATACTCAGGATTAACCTCTGGCTCATTCACAAAAGCATGCACACACACACACACACACACACACACACACGGCGGGGGGGGGAGGGAAAGAAGGAGGGAGGGAGGGAGGGAGGGAGGGAGGGAGGGAGGGAGGGAGAGCAATGCATGCACACACAGGAATACATGCACATATACACACAGAGAGAGGGGGATATATGCACACACACACACACACACACACACAGAGAAAAAAAGAAGAATAGGACAACACTTTGGTCTAGGTTTAGATGGCAGCATTTGTTATCTTTGTTATCATCCCCCATTTTTTTCTTAAGTATAAAAGCTTAAAACTAAAACCAGGAGAATGTGACATTGATGACTAAGTCGATTGGAGCTTCACAAGACACAAGGCCCAGCTGATGATGATCCTGAATACAACACAATGCCCATTTCTAGGTGCATTTGAGAGAGTAGGTGGTGTGCTGAGCAATGAAGAGTCAATGACAAAAAGCATCATTGGAGGTAACAGTGGGTATCATATAAGGATCAAGAAACTGCTTCTACCGTGAAGATGTGACAATCATAACTCAGTCTTGGGCCACACAAGACAAAAGTTAACAGAATTGCAGGAAGAAATATCACATCCACTGTCAGAGGAAAATATTTTAATACAACTATGCAGAAATGAATAGAAGAGACAAGACTTCCACAAATGCATGGAAGACTTAAAGTGCTAATGAAAAACCAATATGTGTGTAAAGTGCACCCTGCAGCTGGGGAGTGGAGAGTATTTTACGTACTCATTAGACAGACCATCATATGCTATCCTGTGACTTTCCAGGCTGCAAGGCAGGTCTATAAAGGGACTTACAGTATGGTAGACAAATAAGTAACAGATGGTTCGAGAGATTTTGTTATCTATTCTGTGCAAGAACAAGAAACTAAAAGGAATGAAACTGACACATTTGTTTGCAAGTGTTCAGAACAGCCTTCCTGGCCAAGTGCTGGATGGTTCTATCTCCAGCCCTGCTCTCTCCACCCAGGCCTGGGTAGCTAGCTCAGGGTCAAGTTTTGAACAAAGGGATACAGTCCCACAGGAATCCAAATGCTACGCATGTGCAAGAAAACACTGATGGGTGAAGACAGCATCACCAAGCTGTGGAAGACAAAGGGCCTTTCTCCCTGGCTCAGTGAAGGGGGCAGTGAACAACACAGTAGACATTGTAGGTCTTAAGGTTCCTAACTTTAACAAATTCATTTTTCTTTTAAAAACTTGGACTTGGATAACTTTTGCTTTTACTAACCTTTGTTGTTGACCACAGTAGACTGATCTAGAGAGAAAGGTTTGTCAAACATTTAAAGGACTTTCCTAATATGATAATAAGAAGTCTTCCAGAAAAGTCCATTCTGGGAAATAGTATCTGGAGGAAGGTGTAGCCAACAACTTCCTTGTTGCAACAGTGGCTTCATTGCCCAGGGCAAGCATTGACCCTTGGAGGGTTCTGCATGAGCCTCTGGGCTGAAGTCCCCTGCCAGCCAGCTGTGACACAGAGAGGAGGCATCTGACAGGAGGGTCTCGCACACCTCCAGAGATGCTTATTTTCTCTTTGAAGTTAACCTTGGCCTCATTATTTCTTACTCTACACAATTGGATATTATTTATTATTGCTCTGATCAACCAATTTTCCTCTTTTTAGAGAAATGGTAAACATGAAAGGGATTTAATACAATGATGGGGATATAAAACCTGAACACATCTCATTTTGAGAACTCACTAATAACATTTGCATACCGGTGTCACTCACAACATCTTGATCTGTCAGCCGAGCCCCTCAACTTGCTGTCAGTCAGGTGGCCCTAGCTCCCACCGGGTAGGCTGCTGGGAGCCCTGGTGACATTTCACTAGACTCTGTGTCACTGTCGAGGCATGGGTTGGCTTTCCCTTGGAAACAAGACCACAAAGAGACCTCGGAGGTATCCCCACTGTGTATACCCCAGCTTCATGACAGTAACTGACAGGTGACAGGTGAGGATCCCGTGGCCGGGCCACCAGAGTGTCACAGGTACACTGCTTCTGGTAACGCTGCTCCATTCTTGTTCAGTCAGCTGGCAGTATCTGAGAGTCTGTGCCTTTTGAGCTTTTAGGGAAATCTCCACATTTCATCACCCTTGTGAATAACACATGGTACGTTCTGGCCAACAGAAGCCTTAAAGATGATTTAGAGCAAGTGAGATTCATTCGTGGTTAGATAGATTTCTTTGGGACTCCAGTTGCCAGCTTTTCTGGGGTTTCAAAATCTACAAATTTGGAACAAAGCCAGGCCCTTGCAAAATGGTAGATTTTATTTTGTTTCTCACCTCCTAGTTGCTTCCAATGACCCCTTTCTTCTCTGCCTCTTTCTCCTCCTCCTCCTTCCTCTGGATATCCCTGCCCTCAGACCTTCAATATGTTCATGCTCTCCACCCAGGGTAGCATAGCTAAATGGTAGATAACATTAACTTAATGTTTGTGAAGAGTTACACACATACATAGGCATTCACAACACAGATACACTCATACACAAGCAAACATGCACACACATTAATATTTCCCTTGTGAAAATCCCTCATTTTTAAAAAGGAGGAAAAGTTAATTAAGTTACTTAACTTCAACTTACCAGAATACAAGAGAAATAATTGTATACACTGTTGTTACCCACCACCCTCCATATGAGCCTCATATTAATCTCTCTGTGTTCCATTTCTTCTCAGATACAAATCTTTCTACTCCATAGTTCTTCACAAAGTGTAGAACCATATTAGCATCACCTGGAAATGCATATTTGTACATCCAACTGTAACCTTTCTGAATAAAAAATTCTGTACATTTTCCAAGGAAGCAGCACACAACATAGTGGGTAGCCTCCAGGCCAAACTACTGTGAAACAACCTTTTTGGCCATATGTGAGAAAATATTAGTTTCAAACTAGATTCATCTCTGTGAATGAGTGAATGAATGAATGAATGAATTGGTGAGTATAAAGAATAAGGAAGGAAATTGCAAAACTGTTGGAATTTAAAAAAAAAAAAAACTAACCCAATGGAAAAGGGTGAAATTAATTTTGCTTCTTAAATGAATGAAAGCAGTTAATTTAAAAATACACATTGTTGATATAAAATGTAACCTCCCCCCCTCAGCCTGAAATCTGGCTGATCAGGTTTGACTGCTAGGGCTAGGAGAGCATCAGGGGTGGAGCCTGCCACTCTATTGGTCTGCCACTCCCACTGCTACTGCCTGCCTCATAGCTGTTCCGGAACTCACACATGGTCACCTGAAACTGGACTCCAAGGATGATTTGGCGGGAATGGGCCCCTCCCCCTTTTTCATAACCCGGTGTCTCCGAATAGTAAAATTGAACCTTGATCAGACTGATGTCTTGGTTCCATTCTCTCTCGTGTCGCCTAGTTCCCTCTTCTCTTCCAGATTCCAAGATGCCTCGCAGGCTAGAACCCAGACATGTGGGCCGCTGGCCGGCCTCAACAATAAAATATAGCTAACATAACGTTTCCTACTTTATCTATGTCAAGAGAACTCTTCAGTTGCATTAGTTGTATTCTCACTACTATGAAGCCAGCTACACAATTTACATCCAGATTTTTTTATTTTGAAAACCTGGAAATCGGGGGTGGGGAGGGGGAGGGTGTGGGGAACTTTTGGGATAGCACTGGAGATGTGAATGAAGAAAGTACCTAATAAAATAAATAAATAAATAAATAAATAAATAAATAAATAAATAAATAAATAAATAAAATTGGGGACTAAAAAAAAAAAAGAAAACCTGGAACTCTACATAGATTAAACTGAAGAAAAAAAAACCACACAAATGAATGAGATCAAGTTCTGAGTATTATCTAATGGCAAAGCTAAAGCAAAATCTCAAGTATGATGGCTCTCACTCAGAGATCTCATTACACAAGTTGTTCTGGGCTGAATGTTGTGGGTTACCCATAGGCTCACCCATTTTAACACTTGGTACCCAGCAGGCGGCACTGTTTAGAAAAGTTTTAAAACCTTTAGAAGATGGAGCCTCAATGTAGATACAATGTGACAAGCAAGCCTCCTCTGTGCGCCTGCTTCTGCCTGGCTGCCTTCCCTGCCATAATGAATGGATCCCTGCAGAACTGGAGCCAGAATGAATCCTTTCTCCCTTAAGTTGCTTTAGTCAGGTGATTAGTCTCAGCGACCTGAGACACAAGAGCCTTTCAAACTTCCCTGTGAGTAACAACCACAGGGAAGTCTGGTTAAACACAAGTTGCTTGGCCCCTGCTGCCTCAGTAGTTCTGCAGTGGGGCCTGAGAACCAGCATGTCAAACAAGATGCTAATAGGACCACACTTTTGTAATCATGACCTTTGGAGAAACATCACTGAGACCAGAATCACAATTAAGTCTCCAACATGCTTTATTTTCCTTGTCAAGGGGAGTGGTCCTGAAGGAGCCTGGGTAATGGTTGGAATGCAAAGGCTGAAGACTCATCTAGACCAGGACAGTCACTTGAGGATTGCAAGTCTCATTCACTTGAGGTATCACCAACACTGACCTATGGGGAAGGGAAGTAAAAACTTCATGGATACATGCTATAATTTGATTCTTGAATGTCTCCCTGAGCCCCATGGATTGAAACTCTGGTCACTGGTGAGTGATGGTGGTACCTTTAGGAATGAATCTTATTGGAAAGAGGTTAATTAGTTAAGGATGTATCCATGAAGGGGCTATTTGGGCCTTGGCCCTCCCGATCTCACAGCCTTCATGAAGTAAGCAGCCTCTCTGCCACTTGTTGCCACCATGACGTAATATGTGAGCACAAGCCCAAAACCACAGAGCCAAGTTACCATGGGATAAAAGCTGTGAAATACTGAGCCCAAATAAACCATTCTTTAAGTTGATGTCTTGGGTATGTGTGCCAGTGACAGAAAGCTGGCAATACAACATCTATCAATCTAGCATTTCATTTTAGGATCCTAGGGAGGAAAGCACTGGGCCTTATTTGCATGGAAGCAGTTAAGGTGTGATGGTTTGTACATGCTTGGCCCAGGGTGGGGCACCATTAGGAGGTGTGGCCCTGTTGGAGTGGGAGTGTCATTGTGGGAGTGAACTTTAAGACCCTCATCCTAGCTGCCTGGAGGTCAGTCATCTCTTAGCAGCCTTCAGATGAAGATGTAGAACTCTCAGCTGCTCCTGCACCATGCCTGCCTAGATGCTGCTATGTTCCCACCTTGATGATAATGGACTGAACATCTGAGCCTGTAAGCCAGCCCCAATTAAATGTTGTCCTTATAAGAGTGGCTTTGTTCATGGTGCCTGATCACAGCAACAAAACCCTAACACAGGGTCAGGGTGGAAACCTGTGTAGTGAAACACAGACAAGAAAAGCATGAGATATGAATGCAAGCACACAGTGGGACAGGAATAAACAGGACAAACTGAGGAAATGCAGGGTTACCCGTGTATGACCCAGAACTCTGTTCTATGTGGCTGCACCCTCCTTTTTTTCTAGAAGAGATAGAAATTTAAATTTTGCAAGAAATACCTAAATATGCTAAGAAGTGCTCATGTTTTTAAACTTGTACAGGCCAAACAGACATTCTAAGAGCATCCCAAGGTTTCCAGTTTGCAATCTCCGCTCGAAGGGAAGAGCACTTCTGAAGCAAATACTTATTAAATCTCTCAGAAGGAAGGGTGTGCTACCAAAGATGAAGGAGATGGGAAGGATGCAGAGGTGAGAAGCAATGTGGTCTGGAGAGCAGTGCTGGGAAGAAAGAGGGGCTGCTTGACAAGGAACACATCAGCAGAGCCCATCTGTGTGTATCAAATTTTCCAGATAATTGTGCCACCTACTCTCCAGAGCTCAAAGTTGTCCCCCCTAAATATAGCTCCCACTCTGATAACTGAGACCGTGTTTGGGGTCTATTATCTGACCTGGTTATAGCAAAATTCCCAGGCTCAGAAGACTTCAGGGCTGGTTGAGAAGGAACCACCAAGCCCCACCCCTGGAGTCCTGGCCTTTAAGATCAGTGAGCTTAACATGCAGTAGAAGTGGTTACCTCTGCTGACAGTGATGGAGACATACAATATTCCCATATTAAGCATCAATTATGTACTTAGTTTATAACCTTAATTCTAATTTAATTTTCTGTAAGTAATCCCCATTTTATGAAAGAATTCAAAAATGTCAGATTACTTTTCTGGGTCTACACATCAGAAAGTGGTAATGCTGAGATTTTTTTTTACCTGGGTCTCCTGTTACTTCTTTTCTATATGCTAGCCTGCTGTTGAAGCTAAAAACTTGAATTACTTTTCTACCAGTCCAGCAATAAACCTTACCAGTCTAGTATATATAATATAGCAATATAATATATTAGAGTGAAACAATATACAAAATAAGGCCATTGGAGGCAGACTGCTGCGAGCCTCAGACCCACCACTCACTAACATGCAATCTTAAATAACTCCCCTTTCCCATTACGTGTACAGTCCTCCCACCTGTGGCACAGAGGCAGCATCTCCCTGAGAAATGTCACGAGGAACTCACTAGCAACACATCAGAAGAATCCAGCCCAGAGCCTGGCATAGATAAGGCATACTATAAAGTGAGCACTTCTTTCCCCATTCTTGGGAAGACTAGGCAAATACTACAAAATGAGTTGGGCAGTCTTCCCTCTTCATCCTAGATACCTGGTCACTTGGTAAGTGTCATATGTAGGCAGCCTCTGATGTGGCTTCCCCCATGCCCAGAAGAATATGGAAGGCCTTACTTTTGCCCCAACCCTGAGACACCTTGTAGATATCAACCCCAAGATTGTATTGTGTAAAGCACATTAATTTCATATCCTTAAGGCCTGGGTTTGCAAATTTTTAAGTTAAGACAAATTAACAAGTCTTTCCACAGAACCTTCAGAGTATTTATAGCATTAAGATACTTTGTAACATTCCAAAGAAGGTAGAGAATACTCAGAAAATAGGAAAATTTACTCCATATCATCTTAACTGCTGAGAGAAGACTGTGGCTGCCCTGCAGCGTTCCACCACATGGACCTTTCTGATGCTCCCTATCTCTGTTCCTTCTTGTATAAAAGTATTCATTTCCTCTAAAGACAGTGAAATTTGTATATACACCGCTGAACCTGTCTCAAGCTCTTGTAGAACTACCACCAGCATTCAGAAAGTTGTGTCCAACAGGTAAGAGGGAGCTAATAGGTGGGTACCGCCATCTACAGGCAATTTGTGGTAATGCACAATAAGGGCCAAGAAGAACTAGCTGATGAGAAAGATGCCTAGAGAGCCTAGGAACACTTCTTATCAAGCTGCAGCTTCGTGGCAAAAGCAAGGTTGACCTTGCATTCTTGTTTGGTGTAGGTGGGTGAGCCACGATCTTGTTCTAGACATTTCCTCAGGAAGCTATATGCACCAAGTTATATACGTGAGTCCACTTTCATCGAACTACAAGACAAAATGCTTCTCTATGACAACAGGGGTACTCAGGAGTTTACAAAACCAGAGAAGGATGGAAGGAAGGGAGGAGAGGGAGAGGGGAAGTGAGAGGGAGGGAGACGGGGAGGGAGAGGGAGGGAGGGAGACGAGGAGGGGGAGAAGGAGAGGGAGAGAAGGAGAGAGGGAAAGAGGGAGAGAGGGGAGGGAGGGGGAGGGAGAGAGGGAGGGGGATAGGGGGAGGGGGATAGGGGGAGGGGGATAGGGGGAGGGGGACCTCTCCATTACAATGATTAGAGCCTCACAGTGGTTTTCTATAACCTGATTGGGGTTTTCTGTCTTTTGAAACCTAAACCTCTGTTCAAAAGAGTTCAGGCAACAGTACTAAGGTCATATGAATACCATATTCTGTATGAATTTTTTGATAAAACCAAGTGGTGAAAGTGTTAGTTTGCCTGTACCAGATTGCACAGATGTCTGTGGGCTGCCATGAGGAAGCTTTAGAGCTTTCCAGATGGGTGAGGGAAGAGAGCTTCGTGCTGTGACAAACCACACCTTTTACATGCTAGAACTGAGAACTTGTCCGACATCCAGTGCTAGATATCAGAAGTGTGGTTCCACACCAGGCTCTAGAGAGGATGCCATCGGGACACCTGTAAAGACTAGAGACAAGTCCCTGTCCCTGCAACTAGTCAGTGGGGTGATGGCAGCAGTGCCTAGCACGAACGCTCTCCAAGTTCATCTTATGAGAAACTGGTTCAAAGGTCTCGACAAATTGCAAATAGAATTTCCCAGGGAATAATAGGGGTTCACAGCATTTAGTCAAGAAGGATGGCTGTATCGAAGTAGACATTTGCCTTTTCCAGTAACATCGGAAGGTGGATCAATACCTCATAAATGCTTTCTTTTTGAGAATCCTTATGGAGAATTTTGCTGTTTCTATTAAAAAAAATTTTATCCTAAGCAAGTGAAGATAAACTTTGCCATTCAATTAAAGTAAATCAGAATCACCCAGATGACTGATAATTTATAATCAGTTATGTAAATCAAAGCTTTATCATAATCTGAAACTTCAAATTCCAAAAATCCCAAATTTGTGCTTATAACTTAAGATCCTTTAGCCAGTCCATACCATTTTATTCTTTCTTTCTTGTTTTCTCTTTTTTATTTTTCTTCATAAATTATCTTAGATCTCGTAGAATAAACAAATACATATATAAACCTCTATATTAAGGCCTTTTGTGCTGAGAACCTGAGACTAGATAAGTCATGTGTCTAGGGGAACATCTAATATTATTCTGCTAAACAAACATGGCAATAAAATAACTTTGATGATATGTCACTATAACCATAGACATATGCATTGCTCAGGCCTCACCAATGAAGCATCCTCTTACAGTTGATAGTAATTAAAACAGAGATCCACAGCCAGACAGTGTATAGAGAGTGAGAGACATTGGAGCTCACAATTCTAAAGGGGATATCTTTAAACCTCTCTCCTCAGGTTGCTACCTGGAAGCAGGGGCAGAAAGATTGCTGGAACTGGAGGTGATGGATGACTGCTGGAAACAGTGTCTTCCAGACATAGGAGGGTGGATGCACACATGAACTCACAGAGACTCTGGCAGCATGAGACCCGAACAAGTGTAAGACAGACCCATTGCCAGCATGGAGAGGAAAGTGGGTGCAGGGTCTTACCACTAACCAAGAAACTACTTGCAGCTGATACCTGCTAGCAAAGGGAAGAGCAGTGTCCTCCAGACACTGAAGCCATACTTAACCTATGCCCATGAAAGATCAATGCAACTCATAGCAGAGCGCATGAAACAAATAGGCTCTCAAGTAAACCACTGTCCACAATACGGTATCATATGTGTGTGCATACATGTGCTTCCACACAAATGCTATGGCATGTTTGTGGAGATCAGAGAACAACTTGTGGAGTTAGTCCTTCTACCACGTTGAGGCAGAGTCTCTCTTGTTTTTAATGCTGTGTTAGCTAGTCTGTGAGACTCTAGACCATTCTCCTTTCTGCATCTCCCATTTCCCCAAAGGAGTGCTGGGATTATAGATGTGTTCCACATTATTAGGCTTTTTAATGGGTCTTTCGGGATCCAACTCAAGTAACTAGCCTTATAAAGAAAATGCTTTTATTAACTGGGTCAACTCTAAAAAGAATATTTTGTTTTGTTTTGCTTTTAAGAAAACACTCAGGCCTCAATAGCTTATACAACTGCCTTGGAGCTGAAGCTAAGGATATAGATTAGTAAGGGGTTCCAGGAAAGCTTTTGTAATGTTCAAGTTCTTTCCCTCAATCTGAATGTTAGTCGTACAAGCAATTACTCATGTCAAAATTAGGTAAACTGCAAACATATTACTGGTGTGTGTCTTAGCTTCCTTTCTGTTGCTGTAATAAAATACACTGACCAAAAGGAAACTGGGGCTGTTCAGCTTGTACTTCCAGACAGCAGTTTCTCACTGAAGAAAACTGGGGCAGAAACTCAAGCAGGAGTTTGAAGTAGACACCATGGAGGTATTGTTAGCTGGATTGTTCAGTCTCATGCTAAGCTAAGTTCCTCATATATCCCAGGACCACCTGCCTAGGGAATGGTGCTGCCCACAGTGGGTGGGGTCCTCCTGCATCAGTTGAGCAATCAAGACAATCCTCATAGACATACCCATATGCCAATCTCTTCTAGGCAATTCCTCATTGAAGGCTTTCCACTCAGATGGCTCTAGACTATGTCAAGTTGAAAATTAAAGCTATTTAGGACAGTGCTCTGAGCATTTTACATTAACTCTTAATCAAATTTATAGTATATATTTGATTGACTAACATAAACACAAATATTAACTAACTGAATTAAGCATCTTTTACCCTGCTTTTCCATAATATGTGTTAAATTAATACATGTATGCCAAATTTTATTTCAGTAATCTTATTAAATCATAAGATAGCCCAAGGTGAATTTTATAATTTTATTTTTAATTAAATTACAATAATATCATTTCTCTCCTTCCATTTCCCCCACCAGCTCCCCCTCAAATACATGCCCTCTTTTTAAAATTTTTACTGTCACATATATGTGTATAAATATGAAAAATAAATATATCAATATAACCTGTTGAGTCTATTAAGTGCTGCTTACATGTATGCTTTTAGGGCTGACCACTTGGTATTAGATAACCATTAGGAAACTAGTCCCTGACCTATAACTCTTCAACAACGGCCCTGAGATATTTCTCCCATGCACGCTGGTATGTTGATTCATATGGTTCAGGTCTTTTTAGGCTGCCATATTGTTTTGGTTTCATGGATGAAGCTTCCTGGTCCTATCTCCTACAATCTTCCCACCTCCCTTTTGCTAAGTTACCTGAGCTTGGTGTAGAAGTTATGGTTTATCAACTGGGTATGGACACCACATAATCAGCTTTTCTCTGCATTTTGACCAGTTCTGGGTTTCTGCAATGGTCTGCATTGGCTGCCCAAAGGCAGGTCTTTAATAATGGTGAGGGCTACACTTACCTGTGGGCATCGGGAGACATTAAACTGGTTAGATGTTGAATGCTGCAGTCTGCCCAGACTCTGTTTGTCTGGGTAGGAAACCAGCTTAGTTTTTCTTTGCTTGGATTTTGGTTAGTGGCAGTGGTTCTTTTGTTTGGTTTTGGCTTTTTAAATGTCAATTTAGGCCCAGGGTTAAAACTGAAATGTGAACCGACCCAGCTCATTCTGCCACAGTGCAAGGGCTTTGGAGAGCAGAGCTCTGCTCTCAAATAAGGAGCCAGCAAGCTGCATAGTGAAGTCCCAGGAAACTTAGTTTCCAGGGGCTCCTCTCAGGCAGTGGTGCAGTGGGGCAGCTGGACTCCCAATAACACTCATAACAGCCATTGTGCCTAAGAACTCTCAACAGCCCTTGCTGCATGGGGAATGCCCCCACCCCTGGGTCCCAAGAGCTTGGATGGAGAGAGGAACTGTCTCCAAAAGCTAATCCACTACTTTGTAGAGCTGTGTATTCTTTATTGATGTCCTTGCTCCCTTAAGACTGTTAATAACAAAGATCTTAATTTTCTGTTAGTTTAGAGGTAAAATTGTATCTCTTAAAGATGTCTGTTTCCTCAAATGTTAGAAACCTTTCCTATAAGGGTACTAAAACCAGTGACAGTAATGTCTCTGGGATTGATGATGTAAGAAGCATTGATTTAAATCAAACTAACAACCATGCACATACCTCACACTGCACACAGCCCCAGGAAATCAGATCTACATAAGTAGTATTCAGATCCTTAGGCAGCAGGCAGAGCAAATGAATGATTGCCTGCCTGATGGTGCATCACAGAGCAATGCTGATAGACATCAGTTATGTAAAAAGTTCTGTTGGAAGAGTTTGGTAGACTCCACAGAAATCAGCTTTGACTGTTTCTTGAGAAGACCCACATACTTGATATTAAGACATAAAATAAAGGCACCCAGGAACTCCACCCAACCAGTTGCACAGGTTCCTTCCTGTCTGGGCTGGTGACCTGAGCAGTCCTTGGGCACAAACTCTGCAGCCAGTCTCAAAAACAGCCAGAGGAAGATCCACTCCCAGGTACTCTAACACTCCCAGGATCATGGGATCAGAGGTGAGGAGGACACAGCATCTACCCCAACATGGGAAATAACTAGGACCAGCAGGACCTAGACAGCCAGAAACTCCTCCCGACCAGTGGCACGGGTTCCTTCCTGTCTGGGTTGGTGTTCTGAGCAGACCTAGGGTGAGAACTCCACAACCAATCCCACAACACCCAGAGAAATATCCACTCCCAGGTGCTCTAACACACCCAGGACCAGGATCCTAGGATTACTGGATGGCAGGAGCTTGGTCACACCAGGATCTCAGGGTCCCAGAGGCAGCCTGACTCCCAGGAACTCTGACACACCCAGGATCTCAGGATCCCAGGATCCCAGGAATACAGGATCAGAGAGACAGCTGAACTCTGAGGAACTCTAACACAATCAGGATCACAGGAGGACAGGCTCCAGTCAGACATAGCCAGGGCAGGTAGTACCAGAAACAATCAGATGGCAGAAGGCAATTGTAAGAACATAAGCAACAGAAACCAAAGCTACTTGGCATCATCAGAACCCAATTCTCCCACCGTAGCAAGTCATGGATACCCCAACACACCATAAAGGCAAGATTCAGATCTAAAATCACTTCTTATGATGATGATAGAGGACTTTAAGAAGGGCATAAATAAACTCCCTTAAAGAAATACAGGAGAACATAGGTAAATAGCTAGAAGCCCTTAAGGAGGAGACATGTAAATCCCTTAAAGAATTACAGGAAAACACAAACAGGTGAAGGAAGTGAGCAAAACCATCCAAGACCTAAAAATGGAAATAGAAACAATAAAGAAATCACAAAGGGAGACAACACTGGAGATAGAAAACCTAGGAAAGAGAGCAGAAGTCATAGATGCAAGCATCACCAACAGAATACAAAAGATAGAAGAGAGAATCTCAGGTGCAGAAGATACCATAGAAAACATTGATACAACAGTCAAAGAAAATGCAAAAAACAAAAAGCTCCTAATCCAAAACATCCATAAAATCCAGGGCACAATGAGAAGACCAAACTGAAGGATAATAGGTATAGAAGAAAGTGAAGATTCCCAACTTAAAAGGTCAGTAAATATCTTCAACAAAATTATAGAAGAAAACTTTCCCAACCTAAAGAAAGAGATCCCCCATGAGCATACAAGAAGCCTACAGAAATCCAAATACACTGGACCAGAAAAGATATTTCTCCTGTCACATAAGTCTCCGGACACCTGCAAGGACCCACACAGGATCCCCCACGGGATCCTAAGACCTCTGGTGAGTGGGACACAACATCTGCTCCAATCCAAACCCTCGGAACCTGAGACTGCATTAACTAGGGAAACAGATAACGCGGCCTGAGCTGGGGCACAAGTCCCTTCCGGTCCACTCGAGCACAGGGGTGCCATGCCAGCGAAGTCTCTGGACACCCGCAAGGACACACACAGGATTCCCCACGGGATCCTGAGACTTCTGGTGAGTGGAACACGACTTCTGCCAGGAGGGAGGTTCGAACAACAGATATCTGGGCACCTTCCCTGCAAGAAGAGAGCTTGCCTGCAGAGAATACTCTGACCACTGAAACTAAGGAGAGAGCTAGCCTCCCAGGTCTGCTGATAGAGTCTAACAGAATCACCTGAGGAACAAGCTCTAACCAGAGACAACTATAACAGCTAGCTTCACAGATTACCAGATGGCGAAAGGCAAACGTAAGAATCCTACTAACAGAAATCAAGACCACTCACCATCATCAGAACTCAGCACTACCACCCCACCTAGTCCTGGGCACCCCAACACACCCGAAAAGCAAGACCCGGATTTAAAAGCATATCTCATGATGATAGTAGAGGACATCAAGAAGGACTTTCATAACTCACTTAAAGAAATACAGGAGAGCACTGCTAAAGAGTTACAGGTCCTTAAAGAAAAAAAGAAAACACAACCAAACAGGTAGAAGTCCTTAAAGAAAAATAGGAAAACACATCCAAACAAGTGATGGAAATGAACAAAACCATACTAGACCTAAAAAGGGAAGTAGACACAATAAAGAAAACCCAAAGTGAGGCAACGCTGGAGATAGAAACCCTAGGAAAGAAATCTGGAACCATAGATGTGAGCATCAGCAACAGAATACAAGAGATGGAAGAGAGAATCTCAGGTGCAGAAGATTCCATAGAGAACATCGGCACAACAATCAAAGAAAATACAAAATGCAAAAGGATCCTAACTCAAAACATCCAGGAAATATAGGACACAATGAAAACACCAAACCTACGGATAATAGGAGTTGATGAGAATGAAGATTTTCAAATTAAAGGGCCAGCAAATATCTTCAACAAAATAATAAAAGAAAACTTCCTAAACCTAAAGAAAGAGATGCCCATGATCATACAAGAAGCCTACAGAACTCCAAATAGACTGGACCAGAAAAGAAATTCCTCCTGACACATAATAATCAGAACAACAAATGCACTAAATAAAAATAGAATATTAAAAGCAGTAAGGGAGAAAGGTCAAGTAACATATAAAGGCAGGCCTAACAGAATTACACCAGACTTTTCACCAGAGACTATGAAAGCCAGAAGAGCCTGGACGGATGTTATACAGACACTAAAAGAACACAAATTCCAGCCCAGGCTACTATACCCAGCCAAACTCTCAATTAACATAGATGGAGAAACCAAAGTATTCCACGACAAAACCAAATTCACACATTATCTTTCCACGAATCCAGCCCTTCAAAGGATAATAACAGAAAAAAACCAATACAAGGACGGAAATCACGCCCTAGAAAAAGCAAGAAAGTAATCCCTCAACGAACCAAAAAGAAGACTGCCACAAGAACAGAATGCCAACTCTAAGAACAAAAATAAAAGGAAGCAACAATTACTTTTCCTTAATATCTCTTAATATCAATGGACTCAATTCCCCAATAAAAAGACATAGACTAGCAGACTGGCTACACAAACAGGACCCAACATTCTGCTGCTTACAGGAAACCCATCTCAGGGAAAAAGGCAGACACTACCTGAAAGTGAAAGGCCGGAAAACAATTTTCCAATCAAATGGTCTGAAGAAACAAGCTGGAGTAGCCATTCTGATACCGAATAAAATCGACTTCCAACCCAAAGTTATCAAAAAAGACAAGGAGGGACACTTCATACTCATCAAAGGTAAAATCCTCCAAGAGGAACTCTCAATTCTGAATATCTATGCCCCAAATGCAAGGGCAGCCACTTTCATTAAAGACACTTTAGTAAAGCTCAAAGCACACATTGCACCTCACACAATAATAGTGGGAGACTTCAACACACCACTTTCATCAATGAACAGATGGTGGAAACAGAAACTAAACAGGGACACAGTGAAACTAACAGAAGTTATGAAACAAATGGACTTAACAGATATCTACAGAACATTCTATCCTAAAACAAAAGGATATACCTTCTTCTCAGCACCTCATGGGACCTTCTCCAAAATTGACCATATAATTGGTCACAAAACAGGCCTCAACAGATACAAAAATATTGAAATTGTCCCATGCATCCTATGAGACCACCATGGACTAAGGCTGATCTACAATAACAACATAAATAAAGGAAAGCCAACATTCACGTGGAAACTGAATAACACTCTTCTCAATGATACCTTGGTCAAGGATGGAATAAAGAAAGAAATTAAAGACTTTTTAGAGTTTAATGAAAATGAAGCCACAACATACCCAAACCTATGGGACACAATGAAAGCATTTCTAAGTGGGAAACTCATAGCTCTGAGTGCCTCCAAAAAGAAACTGGAGAGAGCACACACTAGCAGCTTGACAACACATCTAAAAGCTCTAGAAAAAAAGGAAGAAAATTCACCCAAGAGGAGTAGACAGCAGGAAATAATCAAACTCAGGGGTGAAATCAACCAAGTGGAAACAAGAAGAACTATTCAAAGAATTAACCAAACGAGGAGTTGGTTTTTGAGAAAATCGACAAGATAGATAAATCCTTAACTAGACTCACTAGAGGGCACAGGGACAACATCCTAATTAACAAAATCAGAAATGAAAAGGGAGACATAACATCAGATCCTGAAGAAATCCAAAACACCATCAGATCCTTCTACAAAAGGCTATACTCAACAAAACTGGAAAACCTGGACGAAATGGACAAATTTCTAGACATGTACCAGGTACCAAAGTTAAATCAGGATCAAGTTAACGATTTAAACAGTCCCATATCCCCTAAAGAAATAGAAGCATTCATTAATAGTCTCCCAGCCAAAAAAAGCCCAGGACCAGATGGGTTTAGTGCAGAGTTCTACCAGACCTTCAAAGAAGATCTAATTCCAGTTCTGCACAAACTATTCCACAAAATAGAAGTAGAAGGAACTCTACCCAGCTCGTTCTATGAAGCCACAATTACTCTGATACCTAAACCACAGAAAGATCCAACAAAGATAGAGAACTTCAGACCAATTTCCCTTATGAATATTGATGCAAAAATACTCAATAAAATTCTCGCTAACCGAATCCAAGAACACATTAAAGCAATCATCCATCCTGACCAAGTAGGTTTTATTCCAGGGATGCAGGGATGGTTTAATATACGGAAATCCATCAACGTAATCCATTATATAAACAAACTCAAAGACAAAAACCACATGACCATCTCGTTAGATACGGAAAAAGCATTCGACAAGATCCAACACCCATTCATGATAAAAGTCTTGGAAAGATCAGGAATTCAAGGCCCATACCTAAACATGATAAAAGCAATCTACAGCAAACCAGTAGCCAAAATCAAAGTATATGGTGAGAACCTGGAAGAAATCCCACTAAAATCAGGGACTAGACAAGGCTGTCCACTCTCCCCATACCTATTGAACATTGTACTTGAAGTCCTAGCCAGAGCAATTCGACAACAAAAGGAGATCAAGGGGATACAAATTGGAAAAGATGAAGTCAAAATATCACTTTTTGCAGATGATATGATAGTATATATAAGTGACCCTAAAAATTCCACCAGAGAACTCCTAAACCTGATAAACAGCTTCGGTGAAGTAGCTGGATATAAAATTAATTCAAACAAGTCAATGGCCTTTCTCTACACAAAGAATAAACAGGCCGAGAAAGAAATTAGGGAAACAACGCCCTTCTCAATAGTCACAAATAATATAAAATATCTTGGCGTGACTCTAACTAAGGAAGTGAAAGATCTGTATAATAAAAACATCAAGTCTCTGAAGAAAGAAATTATAGAAGATCTCAGAAGATGGAAAGATCTCCCATGCTCTTGGATTGGCAGGATCAACATTGTAAAAATGGCTATCTTGCCAAAAGCAATCTACAGATTCAATGCAATCCCCATCAAAATTCCAACTCAATTCTTCAACGAATTAGATAGATCAATCTGCAAATTCATCTGGAATAACAAAAAACCTAGGATAGCAAAAACTCTTCTCAAGGATAAAAGAACCTCTGGTGGAATCACCATGCCTGACCTAAAGCTTTACTACAGAGCAATTGTGACAAAAACTGCATGGTACTGGTATACTGACAGACAAGTAGACCAATGGAATAGAATTGAAGACCCAGAAATGAACCCACACACCTACGGTCACTTGATCTTCGACAAGGGAGCTAAAACCATCCAGTGGAAGAAAGACAGCATTTTCAACAAATGGTGCTGGCACAAGTGGTTGTTCTCATGTAGAAGAATGCGAATCGATCCATTCCTATCTCCTTGTACTAAGGTCAAGTCTAAGTGGATCAAGGAACTTCACATAAAACCAGAGACACTGAAACTTATAGAGGAGAAAGTAGGGAAAAGCCTTGAAGATATGGGCACAGGGGTAAAATTCCTGAATAGAACAGCAATGGCTTGTGCTGTAAGATCGAGAATTGACAAATGGGACCTCATGAAACTGCAAAACTTCTGCAAGGCAAAAGACACTGTCAATAATACAAAATGACCACCAACAGATTGGGAAAGGATCTTTACCTATCCTAAATCAGATAGGGGACTAATATCCAATATATATAAAGAACTCAAGAAGGTGGACTCCAGAAAATCAAATAACCCCATTAAAAAATGGGGCTCAGGCATTAGTTAGGGAAGCAGAAACCGGCCAGAGTAGGGCCACAGGCCTCATCCTGCCGGATCAGCACCTGGGTAGCTAGAGCGCAGGGTCGGCTGACACCCGCCAGCTACCCACGACCCCCGCCACAGGATTTTGAGACTGCTGGTGAGTGGAACACAGCTTCTGCTCCAGTCCAATCACGCGGGAACTGAGACTGCTCTGGTTGGGGAGAGAGAAATCCGGCCTACATAGGGCCACAAGCCTCTTCCGGTCAGAAAAGCACCTGGGAAGCAAGGGCGCAGGGTCGGCTGACACTCACCAGCCACCCACAACACCCGCCACAGGATCTTAAGTCTTCTGGTGAGTGGAACACAGCTTCTGCTCCAATCCAATTGCGCACGGACCTGAGACTGCACTAGTTAGGGAAGCAGAAACAGGCCTGAGTAGGGCCACAGGCCTCATCCGGCCGGATCAGCACCTGGGTAGCTAGAGCGCAGGGTCAGCTGACACCCGCCAGCTACCCACGACCCCCACCACAGGATTTTGAGACTGCTGGTGAGTGAAACACAGCTTCTGCTCCAGTCCAGTCACGCGGGACCTGAGACTGCTCTGGTTGGGGAGAGAGAAATCCGGCCTACATAGGGCCACAAGCCTCTTCCGGTCAGAAAAGCACCTGGGTAGCGAGGGCGCAGGGTCGGCTGACACTCACCAGCTACCCACAACACCCGCCACAGGATCTTAAGACTTCTGGAGAGTGGAACACAGCTTCTGCTCCAATCCAGTTGCGCGCGGGACCTGAGACTGCATTAGTTAGGGAAGCAGAAACCGGCCTGAGTAGGACCACAGGCCTCTTCCGGCTGGACCAGCACCGGGTACTGCCAGCGACCCACGACCCCCGCCACAGGATTTTGAGACTTCTGGTGAGTGGAACACAGCTTCTGCTCCAATCTTTAAACAGTGACAACGACAACAACTAACCCCAGAGATTACCAGATGGCGAAAGGTAAACGTAAAAATCTTACTAACAGAAACCAAGACCACTCACCATCATCAGAACCCAGCACTCCCACTTCGCCAAGTCCAGGGCACCCCAACACACCTGAAAAGATAGACACGGATCTAAAAGCATATCTCCTGATGATGGTAGAGGACTTCAAGAAGGACTTTAATAACACACTTAAAGAAATACAAAGGAACACTGGTAAACAGGTAAAAGACAATAAAGAGGAAGCACAAAAATTTTTTAAAGAATTGCAGGAGAACACTGCTAAAGAGTTACAAATCCTTAACGAAAAACAGGATAACCTAATCAAACAGGTAGAAGTCCTTAATGAAAAACAGGAAAACACATCCAAACAGATGATGGAAATGAACAAAACCATACTAGACCTAAAAAGGGAAGTAGACACAATAAAGAAAACCCAAAATGAGGCAACACTGGAGATAGAAACCCTAGGAAAGAAATCTGGAACCATAGATACGAGCATCAGCAACAGAATACAAGAGATGGAAGAGAGAATCTCAGGTGCAGAAGATTCCATAGAGAACATCGGCACAACAATCAAGGAAAATGGATCCTAACTCAAAACATCCAAGAAATACAGGACACAATGAGAAGACCAAACCTACGGATAATAGGAGTGGATGAGAATGAAGATTTTCAACTCAAAGGACCAGCAAACATCTTCAACAAAATTATAGAAGAAAACTTCCCAAATCTAAAGAAAGAGATGCCCATGAACATACAAGAAGCCTACAGAACTCCAAATAGACTGGACCAGAAAAGAAATACCTCCCGACACATAATAATCGGAACAACAAATGCTCTAAATAAAGATAGAATACTAAAAGCAGTAAGAGAAAAAGGCCAAGTAACATATAAAGGCAAGCCTATCAGAATTACACCAGATTTTTCACCAGAGACTATGAGAGCCAGAAGATCCTGGACGGATGTTATACAGACACTAAAAGAACACAAATTCCAGCCCAGGCTACTATACCCAGCCAAACTCTCAATTAACATAGATGGAGAAACCAAAGTATTCCACGACAAAACCAAATTCACACATTATCTCTCCACGAATCCAGCCCTTCAAAGGATAATAACAGAAAAAAAAAACAATACAAGGACAGGAACCACGCCCTAGAAACAACAAGAAGGTAATCCCTCAACAAACCTAAAAGAAGACAGCCACAAGAACAGAATGCCAACTTTAACAACAAAAATAACAGGAAACAACAATTACTTTTCCTTAATATCTCTTAATATCAATGGACTCAACTCCCCGATAAAAAGACATAGACTAACAAACTGGCTACACAAACAAGACCCAACATTTTGCTGCTTACAGGAAACTCATCTCAGAGAAAAAGATAGACACTACCTCAGAATGAAAGGCTGGAAAACAATTTTCCAAGCAAATGGTATGAAGAAACAAGCTGGAGTAGCCATTCTAATATCTGATAAGATTGACTTCCAACCCAAAGTCATCAAAAAAGACAGGGAGGGACACTTCATACTCATCAAAGGTAAAATCCTCCAAGAGGAACTATCAATCCTGAATATCTATGCTCCAAATACAAAGGCAGCCACATTCATTAAAGAAACTTTAGTAAATCTCAAAGCACATATTGCACCTCATACAATAATAGTGGGAGACTTCAACACACCACTTTCACCAATGGACAGATCATGGAAACAGAAACTAAACAGGGACACAGTGAAACTAACAGAAATTATGAATCAAATGGATCTGGCAGATATCTACAGAACATTCTATCCTAAAACAAAAGGATATACCTTCTTCTCAGCACCTCATGGTACCTTCTCCAAAATTGACCACATAATTGGTCACAAAACAGGCCTCAACAGATACAAAAATATTGAAATTGTCCCATGCATCCTATCAGATCACCATGGACTAAGGCTGATCTTCAATAACAAAATAAATAATAGAAACCCAACCTTCACGTGGAAACTGAACAACACTCTTCTCAATGATACCTTGGTCAAGGAAGGAATAAAGAAAGAAATTAAGGACTTTTTAGAGTTCAATGAAAATGAAGCCACAACATACCCAAACTTATGGGATGCAATGAAAGCATTTCTAAGAGGAAAACTCATAGCTCTGAGTGCCTCCAAAAGGAAACTAGAGAGAGCACACATTAGCAGCTTGACAACATACCTAAAAGCACTAGAACAAAAGGAAGCAAATTCACCCAAGAGGAGTAGACGGCAGGAAATAATCAAACTCAGGGGCGAAATCAACCAAGTGGAAACAAGAAAAACTATTCAAAGAATCAACCAATCAAGGAGCTGGTTCTTTGAGAAAATCAACAAAATAGATAAACCCTTAGCCAGACTCACTAGAGGGCACAGGGAAAGCATCCTAATTAACAAAATCAGAAATGAAAAAGGAGACATAACAACAGATCCTGAAGACATCCAAAACACCATCAGATCCTTCTACCAAAGGCTATACTCAACAAAACTTGGGAACCTGGATGAAATGGAGAAGTTCCTAGACAGATACCAGGTACCAAAGTTGAATCAAGATCAGGTTAATGATCTAAACAGCCCTATATCCCCCAAAGAAATAGAAGCAGTCATTAATAGTCTCCCAACTAAAAAAAGCCCAGGACCAGATGGGTTTAGTGCAGAGTTCTATCAGACCTTCAAAGAAGATCTAATCCCAGTTCTTTACAAACTATTCCACAAAATAGAAACAGAAGGTACTCTACCCAACTCATTCTATGAAGCCACAATTACTCTGATACCTAAACCACAAAAAGACCCAACAAAGATAGAAAACTTCAGACCAATATCCCTTATGAATATTGATGCAAAAATCCTCAATAAAGTTCTTGCTAACCAAATCCAAGAAGACATCAAAACAATCATCCATCCTGACCAAGTAGGTTTCATCCCAGGGATGCAGGGATGGTTCAATATACGGAAATCCATCAACGTAATCCAGTATATAAACAAACTCAAAGACAAAAACCACATGGTCATCTCGTTAGATAAGGAAAAAGCATTTGACAAGATCCAACACCCATTCATGATAAAAGTCTTGGAAAGATCAGGAATTCAAGGCCCATACCTAAACATGATAAAAGCAATCTACAGCAAACCAGTAGCCAACATCAAAGTAAATGGTGAGAAGCTTGAAGCAATCCCTCTAAAATCAGGGACTAGACAAGGCTGTCCACTTTCTCCATACCTATTCAACATTGTACTTGAAGTCCTAGCCAGAACAATTCGACAACAAAAGGAGATCAAAGGGATACAAATTGGAAAAGATGAAGTCAAAATATCACTCTTTGCAGATGATATGATAGTATATATAAGTGACCCTAAAAATTCCACCAGAGAACTCCTAAGCCTGATAAACAGCTTCGGTGAAGTAGCTGGATATAAAATTAACTCAAACAAATCAATGGCCTTTCTCTACACAAAGAATAAACAGGCTGAGAAAGAAATTAGGGAAACAACACCCTTCTCAATAGTCACAAATAATATTAAATATCTTGGCGTGACTCTAACTAAGGAAGTGAAAGATCTGTATAATAAGAACATCAAGTCTCTGAAGAAAGAAATTATAGAAGATCTCAGAAGATGGAAAGATCTCCCATGCTCATGGATTGGCAGGATCAACATTGTAAAAATGGCTATCTTGCCAAAAGCAATCTACAGATTCAATGCAATCCCCATCAAAATTCCAACTCAATTCTTCAACGAATTAGAAAGTGCAATCTGCAAATTCATCTGGAATAACAAAAAACCTAGGATAGCAAAAACTCTTCTCAAGGATAAAAGAACCTCTGGTGGAATCACCATGCCGGACCTAAAGCTCTACTACAGAGCAATTGTGATAAAAACTGCATGGTACTGGTATAGTGACAGACAAATAGACCAATGGAATAGAATTGAAGACCCAGAAATGAACCCACACACCTACGGTCACTTGATCTTCGACAAGGGAGCTAAAAATATCCAGTGGAAGAAAGACAGCATTTTCAATAAATGGTGCTGGCACAACTGGTTGTTAACATGTAGAAGAATGCGAATCGATCCATTCCTATCTCCTTGTACTGAGGTCAAGTCTAAGTGGATCAAGGAACTTCACATAAAACCAGAGACACTGAAACTTATAGAGGAGAAAGTGGGGAAAAGCCTTGAAGATATGGGCACAGGGGAAAAATTATTGTATAGAACAGCAATGGCTTGTGCTGTAAGATCGAGAATTGACAAGTGGGACCTCATGAAACTACAAAGCTTCTGCAAGGCTAAAGACACCATCAATAAGACAAAAAAACCACCAACAGATTGGGAAAGGATCTTCACCTATCCTAAATCAGATAAGGGACTAATATCCAATATATATAAAGAACTCAAGAAGGTGGACTCCAGAAAGTCAAATAACCCCATTAAAAAATGGGGCTCAGAACTGAACAAAGAATTCTCACCTGAGGAATACCGAATGGCAGAGAAGCACCTGAAAAAATGTTCAACATCCTTAATCATCAGGGAAATGCAAATCAAAACAACCCTGAGATTCCACCTCACACCAGTCAGAATGGCTAAGATCACAAATTCAGGTGACAGCAGATGCTGGCGAGGATGTGGAGAAAGAGGAACGCTCCTCCATTGTTGGTGGGATTGCAAGCTTGTACAACCACTCTAAAAATCAGTCTGGCAGTTCCTCAGAAAATTGGACATAGTACTACCGGAGGATCCAGCAATACCTCTCCTGGGCATATATCCAGAAGATGTCCCAACCGGTAAAAAGGACACATGCTCCACTATGTTCATAGCAGCCCTATTTATAATAGCCAGAAGCTGGAAAGAACCCAGAGGTCCCTCAACAGAGGAATGGATACAGAAATTATGGTACATTTACACAATGGAGTACTACTCAGCTATTAAAAAGAATGAATTTATGAAATTCCTAGCCAAATGGATGGACCTGGAAGGCATCATCTCGAGTGAAGTAACACAATCACAAAAGAACTCACACAATATGTATTCACTGATAAGTGGATATTAGCCCAAAACTTAGGATACCCAAGATATAAGATACAATTTGCTAAACGCATGAAACTCAAGAAGAATGAAGACCAAAGTGTGGACACTGTGCACCTTCTTAGAATTGGGAACAAAACACCCAGGGAAGGAGTTACAGAGACAAAGTTCGTAACTGTGATGAAAGGATGGACCATTTAGAGACTGCTGTATCCAGGGATCCATCCCATAATCAGCTTCTAAACGCTGACACCATTGCATACACTAGCAAGATTTTGCTGAAAGGACCCAAATATAGCTGTCTCTTGTGAGACGATGCCGGGGCCTAGCAAACACAGGAGTGGATGTTCACAGTCAGCTATTGGATGTATCACAGGGCTCCCAATGGAGAAGCTAGAGAATGTACCCAAGGAGCTAAAGGGATCTGCAACCCTATTGTTGGAACAACATGATGTACTAACCAGAACCCCGGAGCTCTTGTCTCTAGCTGCATATGTATCGAAAGATGACCTAGTCGGCCATCAATGGAAAGAGAGGCCCATTGGACTTGCAAACTTTATATGCCCCAATATAGGGGAATGCCAGGGCCAAAAGAGTGGGAATGGGTGGGTAGGGAAGTGGGGGGTGCTATGGGGGACTTATGGGATAGCATTGGAAATGTAATTGTGGAAAAATATGTAATAAAAATATTAAAAATTAAAAAAAAATAGGGCTCAGATCTGAACAAAGAATTCTCACCTGAGGAATATCGAATGGCAGAGAAGCACCTGTAAAAAATGTTCAACATCCTTAATCATCAGGGAAATGCAAATCAACACCCTGAGATTCCACCTCACACCAGTCAGAATGGCTAAGATCAAAAATTCAGGTGACAGCAGATGCTGGCGAGGATGTGGAGAAAGAGGAACACTCCTCCATTGTTGGTGGGATTGCAAGCTTGTACAACCACTCTGGAAATCAGTCTGGCGGTTCCTTAGAAAATTGGACATAGTACTACCGGAGGATCCAGCAATACCTTTCCTGGGCATATATCCAGAATATGTCCCAACCGGTAAGGAGGACACATGCTCCACTATGCTCATAGCAGCCTTATTTATAATAGCCAGAAGCTGGAAAGAACCCAGATGTCCCTCAACAGAAGAATGGATACAGAAAATGTGGTACATTTACACAATGGAGTACTACTCAGCTATTAAAAAGAATGAATTTATGAAATTCCTAGGCAAATGGATGGACCTGGAGGGCATCATCCTGAGTGAGGTAACCCAATCACAAAGGAACTCACACAATATGTACTCACTGATAAGTGGATATTTGTCCAAAATTTAGGATACCCAAGATATAAGATACAATTTGCTAAGCACATGAAACTCAAGAAGAATGAAGACTGAAGTGTGGACACTATGCCCCTCTTTAGAATTGGGAACAAAACACCCATGGAAGGAATTACAGAGACAAAGTCTGGAGCTGTGACGAAAGGATGGACCATCTAGAGACTGCCATATCCAGGGATCCACCCCATAATCAGCTTTCAAACGCTGACACCATTGCATACACTAGGAAGATTTTGCTGAAAGGACCCAGATATAGCTGTCTCTTGTGAGACTATGCCGGGGCCTAGCAAACACAGAAATGGATGCTCACAGTCAGCTATTGGATGGATCACAGGGCTCCCAATGGAGGAGCTAGAGAAAGTACCCAAGGAGCTAAAGGGATCTACAACCCTATAGGTGGAACAACATTATGAACTAACCAGTACCCTGGAGCTCTTGACTCTAGCTGCATATGTATCAAAAGATGGCCTAGTCGGCCATCACTGGAAAGAGAGGCCTACTGGACATGCAAACTTTATATGCCCCAGTACAGGGGAACGCCAGGGCCAAAAAAAAATGGGAATGGGTGGGTAGGGAAGTGGGGGGGGGGTTAATGGGGGACTTTTGGGGTAGCATTGGAAATGTAATTGAGGAAAATATGTAATAAAAAATAAAAAATTGAGGTAATTTCCTCAATTACATTTCCAATGCTATCCCAAAAGTCCCCAATATACTCCCCCCCAGTCCCCCACCCACCCACCCCCACCCCTTGGCCCTGGCATTCCCCTGTACTGGGGCATATAAAGTTGGCAAGTCCAATGGGCCTCTCTTTCCAGTGATGGCCTACTAGGCCATCTTTTGATACAAATGCAGCTAGAGACAAGAGCTCTGGGGTACTGGTTAGTTCATAATAATGATCCACCTATGGGGTTGCAGTTCCCTTTAGCTCCTTGGGTACTTTCTCTAGCTCCTCCATTGGGGGCCCTGTGATCCATCCAATAGCTGACTGTGAGCATCCACTTCTGTGTTTGCTAGGCCCTGGCATTGTCTCACAAGAGACAGCTATATCTTGGTCCTTTCAGCAAAATCTTGCTAGTGTATGCAATGGTGTCAGCGTTTGGAAGCTGATTATGGGATGGATCCCTGGTTATGGCAGTCTTTAGATGGTCCATCCTTTCTTCACAGCTCCAAACTTTATCTCTGTAACTCTTTCCATGGGTGTTTTGTTCCCAATTCCAAGAAGGGGCACAGTGTCCACACTTTGGTCTTCGTTCATCTTGAGTTTCATGCGTTTAACAAATTGTATCTTATATCTTGGGTATCCTAAGTTTTTGGGCTAATATCCACTTATCAGTGAGTACATATTGTGTGAGTTCCTTTGTGAATATGTTACCTCACTCAGAATGATGCCCTCCAGATCCATCCATTTGCCTAGGAATTTCATAAATTCATTCTTTTTAATAGCTGAGTAGTACTCCATTGTGTAATTGTACCACATTTTCTGTATCCATTCCTCTGTTGAGGGGCATCTGGGTTCTTTCCAGCTTCTGGCTATTATAAATAAGGCTGCTATGAACATCGTGGAGCATGTGTCCTTCTTACTGGTTGGAACATCTTCTAGATATATGCCCAGGAGAGGTATTGCTGGATCCTCTGGTAGTATTATGTCCAATTTTCTGAGGAACCGCCAAACTGATTTCCAGAGTGGTTGTAGCAGCTTGCAATCCCACCAACAATGAAGGAGTGTTCCTCTTTCTCCACATCCTCGCCAGCATCTGCTGTCATAAAATCATATGGAAACTGCAAAAAAAAGTAATAATCAAAACACTAAATGCACTAAACAAAGAAAGAATATTAAAAGCAGTAATGAAAAAATGGTCAAATAACATATAAAGGCAGACCTATCAGAATTACACCAGACTTCTCACCAAAGACTATGAAAGCTAGAAGATCCCAAGCATACTTCATACAGACCCTAAGAGAATACAAATGCCAGCCCAGGCTACTCTACCCAGCAAAACTCTCAGTTACCATAAATGGAGAAACCTAGATATCCCATGACAAAAGCAAATTTACACAATATCTTTCCATAAATCCAGCCCTACAAAGGATAATAGATGGAAAACACCAACACAAGGAGGGAGACTAAACCCTAGAAAAAGCAAGAAAGTCATCTTCCAACAAACCCAAAAGAAGATAGCCACACAAACATAATTCCAGCTAAAACAACAAAAATAAAAGGAAGTAACAATCACTTTTCCTTAATATCTCTTAACATCAATGGACTCAATTCCCCCCAAAAGACATAGAGTTAACAGACTGGATATGTAAACAGGAACCAGCATTTTGCTGCATACAGGAAACACACCTCAGTGACAAAGGCAGACACTACCTCAGAGTAAAAGGCTGGAAAACAAATTTCCAAGCAAATGGTCCCAAGAAACAAGCTGGAGTAACCATTCTAATATTGAATAAAATTAACTTTCAACCGAAAGTTATCAAAAAATAATAATAAGGAAGGATACTGAATACTGGTCAAAGGAAAAAAATCTACCAAGAACTCTCAATTCCAAACACATATGTTCCAAATGCAAGGCCACCCACATACATAAAAGAAACTTTACTAAAGCTCAAAGCACACATCACACCCAACACAATAATAGTGGGAGACTTCAACACTCCACTCTCAGCAATGGACAGATCACAGAAACAGAAACTAAACAGAGACACAGTGAAACTAACACAATTTAGGAACCAAATGGATTTAACAAATATTTATAGAACATTTCATCCTAAAGCAAAAGAATATACCTTCTTCTCAGCACCTCACGGTACCTTTCGAGGAAGAGTGGAGCCTCATGAGCCCTCACCAGACCCATGATGGAATCTTGTACAAGCACTGGGCAGGGGATCAGGGGACCGTAGCTGCTGTTCATGAGGACAGCAGCCATGTCAGCTCCATAGACCCCAGGAAAGGCTGATGACTGCATTTAGCAACATTTTCCCCACTCTCTGGCTTTTACATTTTTTTATGACCTAGTCTTCCCCAATAGTATCTGAGACTTGAAAGGGAAAATATATTTACCATTCCCTTAGGCCTGAGCATTCAACAGGCACTTATTTTCAGAATTTTGATCAATTACAAGTCTCCACATTAACCATCGTACGTTACAAACAGAAGCCTCTCTGACTGGGATTGAGAGCAGATCTAACCTGTGGATAACAGGAATGTGTAGAAGGTAATACGACCCCATTGTCCAGTTAACAATCAACAGTAGTAGGTTCCTCCCTCTGGTGGTTTGAATAGGTATGCCCTCCCAAGCCCCTCTCACCCATACCCCCATACTCCCACAGACTCAGTGTTTGAATGTGTGGCCTCATAGAGAATGGCTCTATTAGGAGATGTGGCCTTGTTGGAGGAAGTGTGTCACTGTGGGAAGGTGGGCTTTAAGGCCTCAAATCCCAACAGAAAGCAACTCATTATTCTCACAATGGTCACACCATACCACTACAGCACCAGTAGGTAAATCTTGCCCAACACATTGATATAGTAGCATATCAGGCTCACAGGTGGGTAAGACCTTGAAGACCTTTCTTCCCAAGCACTTTGAACACCACCTCTAGCTCTGTGTCTTACTGCCGGGTTCTTGTGAGCAACCAAGACCAACAGCACTGAGACTGGCCTGTATTATTTTGCAGATCTATGGAGCCTTCTTGACCATCAATTCATAGGAAAGTATCCCTCACCTGACACTCAGATTTTATTCTGATAAGCTATACTTTGGGGAGCAGTATTATTCACCACAGAGCCTACCTCTGTCCAAACTCTTCATCATCATCATCATCGTATTTTAATCGGTAATAGGTTTCTAGGTAGCTTCTACATGCATCTTGTATTTTGTCTCTCCCTACTCGCTCCTCTCACCCATCTCTCTGTCCCCAGACCTGATCCAATCACAAAAAATGTAGACACAGTGATGATCAAATGCTTGCCTTTATAAAAGTTGCCTTGGAGGAGTGAGGAAGGGGAAAACATTTATTTCCTTTACTAATACCATCAACACAAACATTGAATTTCCTCGTACCAGATTCTGATGCAAGCAGAGCCACATTCAATCATAGTTTCTTAAATGGTTATTATCTTAAACCATATAGACTTGAGCTCTTTGTGTTATTAGAAAAAAAATTTAGACAGATCTTTGGCAGAACTGAATAGTAGCATTAATGCAGTTAAATCTAACAGAATAAGACTCAACAGACCCTCATACTTTATATATAGTGACTCAGCCTAGTGGAGTGGGGACCTCTATTGCTGGATCAACTTTCAAAGCTTTAGGATGCCTCAACATCATCAGTCAATGAAGGGAAATCTTGACTCACAGACTCAACAACAGTCCTGAAGTCTCAATTTCTCAGCACCCTTTTTGACTTTAGACTCGAAGTCTTGTCTCACCGGTTGGCAGATCACTGAGTGCCAGCACTTTGTGGGTCTCCACCCTGAACATGTGCCATGAGAATCTTCCTGAGACAGGCACACGTAGCTGCCTGCCCAGCGGTCAGTCTTACACTTGAGCAAAAGAGGGATCCCTCTGTGGCTGGCTTTGGCTTTGTCTGCCAAGAGAGCATCAAAGTTATCGTGGTCCTTTTGTTGTGGTTTTAAAAAAGAAAAGGAAAAAACTCAGGACTTTATGCTCCTTGCATCAATCAGCTTCCCTGGGAAAGAGCGTGACCTTGGGCCGGAAAGGTCATTCCAGCAGTCTACCCAGAAGCTGGAGGTAGTCATTGTTCCTGAAGGGAAGCCTGAGGAGTTTGCAACAGCATTAACTGTCACTGTCACTCCCAGGGGGAGTCAGCAACCCACGAAGGGTGTGGCAAGACCGTTCACTACTTTTAGGCCATTTTCTTTTTTTTTTTTTTTTTTTTTTTTTTTTTTTTTTTTTTTTGGTTTTTTCGAGACAGGGTTTCTCTGTATAGCCCTGGCTGTCCTGGAACTCACTTTGTAGACCAGGCTGGCCTCGAACTCAGAAATCCGCCTGCCTCTGCCTCCCGAGTGCTGGGATTAAAGGCGTGCGCCACCACGCCCGGCTTAGGCCATTTTCTTGCTCCCTGAACTACAGTCAAAAACTAGCAGGCAAATGGTTCTCCCACAGGGTTCTGGAGGCACCCAGAAGACCCCTCCAAGACAACTGTCCCTAATCTTCCACCAAAGCCACACGTCTAGGGAGACACTTCTCTTTCTGTCTCCTTTGAATGCCACCTCCTGCTGCCTTGTAATTCCTTGACTATACTATCTTGATATTATCACGCCTAAGACACAAATCACAGAACCTTCCACATCTCTTCTCTCCCACCATATCTCCCAGCATAAGGAACATGAGGAAAGCTGTTTATCTAACTATCAGGGACATACAGAAAAAGGAAAAATGTGTTAAGTAAACATGGCTAACTCTCCACATGCCCTAATCCTATGCAAGAAGCAGACATAACAGCCGTGTAGAGCCTCACCAGCCTTGCTCGGAGAACTGTCTTCAGCCCTGCTCCTTCAGATCCCTGCAGGAAGAACTATCCTTCCTTGATTTAGAGTGCGTGGACTATACAAATGAATAAAACTCAACAGTCCAAGACACAGGAGTTGTCTTACTAACACGCAATGAAGGTACAGTACGCCCTTCCCTCTCCTCCATGGCCCCTGCTCTTCCCTCCTCCCCAGCAGCCCCTCCTATGGCCATGTCCTCCTTCCCCCCACCCCCACACAGCTCTCTGCCTTACTGGGTCTTACTAACTTTATACTGTGATTAGGAACTTTCTGGGGGCTATAGCTACCTAAGGGTGGGACTTGAGAAATTGGTTTTCAGGGTCTATGGCTCATTTCCCAACCTGAAGACTTGATTGGCAGCTCCTTGTAGCAATCCTAACAGCGGTGTCTAACAGCATCTGGTGAGACTGTCATGGCTTCTCATACTCTGTGAGCTTCTTGCTATTCCTAAATCTCAGCTCTCCTTCTATACCCTGGAGTATTTATAGAAAGCTTAAAAGAACGGAAATGGATGCTTAGGGTTTATAGAAAGGCATGTCTCTAATAAAATAAGCACCAGGAAATACATCTTTTCATTATCTAGTCACATCTAAACTATGCTGAGAATGAGTGAGGGTCAGCCTTCTGGTAAAAGAGAAAATGCCTTTGATACATTCAATCCCTGTCAGAAATCCTTTGCAATGGACCCTGACTCAGAGTACTTGGGACGTGTTCCGTGAACTGCTGCGCACAAGATGAACAAAGATTCAAGGAAACACCAGCCTACCAAATGTAGATGTTGCAGATGACTGGTTTGAAGAAAAAAAAAAAAAAAGGAAATAAGAAAAAGGAGGCTTCCTGCAAGTCTCCTGCTGTGAGCCCCTGGCTCAGCTCTTACAGGCGTCCTACCTGGCCTGGAGGTTCAAGGCATTGTTACTTCCAATCCTCCAGCCTGTGGAACATACAGCCACCAATGACAAGTCCAGATGTGTCTAATGTCTCCCCTGCTGAGACTTCAAGGGGTCTGACCAGCTTGGGGCACCCAAGGCCCACAAGGACCCAGAAGTCACCCAAAAAAGAACTTGTCCACAACCTTATGCCCCAATACACAGAGCAAGTAGATTATATTTCTCCAGTGAAGGACTCCTCTGGTCTGAATCTACATTTTAGCTACAGTTCCCATGATACACTGGGGGCTGTGTTGAAAACTGGTATTATTTGTGCTTTTTCTATGTGAGACCCACATCACGAAGAAAGCCAAGTCGTCTTTACAGTGAGATATCACAGCTTCTGAGGACCCAAAGGAATTGCATTGGGGGTTAGAAGTCCTGCCCTGTACACCCTATACCAAGGGCAGGAGCTGTTATCTCCAGCCCAAGTCAGTCGTGGGTAAATGAATGAAACTTACTGATCTCGGTGTGGGTCTGCCTCTCAGGACAATCCTTTTCTGTGTTAACCTTGGAAAATCCTAATAGCAAAGTGAATCTACTGTTTCCCCAAATGGGATTCAGAGAGGCTACTAGCCTGCCCATTGTTACACAGTTACACAGTCATGGGTGAAGGGCACTGAACTGTAGGGTGCCCTGAAGGCCCTGGGTAAAATGAATCGGTTGAGAACTGAATCAGTCATTCCCTAAGAGCCACCCACTTTCAGAACTGGAGAACTGAAGAGACTACACAGAAGCCCCACCCAAGCAGGAAAGACTTTTGGTCAATGACCAGGGCAGCAGGACAGAGAAATTTCTGCCCAGAAGACCGCATCACTGCCTGGAGAATATGAGAAGTGTGCGTGGATCCTGGGGAGGTCGTCAACAGGATGGACCAGACCAAGTTTGTTGCAAACCATTGCTTCCTTTCCATTCAGAGTCTGCCCAGAATTTTTTTTTTAAAGGCAGAGATCAGTTGTACTCTTGCGCCACCTAGTGTTAGCGTTACTTCAATAGCTATTTTACAAAAACACTGGCTTTCTTAGGACCTCTGAGATAGTGGTCCTTGAACCCTGAAGAGCACAGAATTTTGTCCAAGGATAGAGCAGCAGTGTGCTAAGAACTAGTTTCCTAATTGCCAGTTCTAAAGTTGTATCTTAACTGTGTGTTTGAAGTAGCCAGGAGAAAGTGGTTCTGCAAGATCCTGCTCCAGCCTGTGCTCACCAGTGCTTACCTTCTACCTATTCAAAGTGAGCCAGGGGACTACCTTTTAAAACAAAACCAAAAGCAGGCAGGAAGATAAACTTCCCACAGCATCAGATATCATGAACCATAATTGTGTGTGTCCACGTGTGCTCTCTCATGGAAAGAGGAGAAAATAAATGAGGGAGAGAGCAGATCTCTTTGTATATGTGAAAACCTATAAAATGAGCAAATAACTATGTCCTTAGGTCGTTTAGCAGTCATTAAAGATCACTTGCTAATGGGCCACTCCTAGCTGAGCTGAACTCCTCACAGATGGAGGCTCCCAGCTCTACCCAGTGGGTTCTCCTCTGTAACCTGGATCTTCATAGAAAAGTCTAGATGGGGGTATTCTGTAGGGAATTTTTCTTGGAAGAGGTGGCCATTCCTTTTGGAAAATGAACCTCCCATGGGAAAGTGAGAGGCAGCCGTCACCCAGGCAGAGAAACAAGCTTCCGCCTGTGTGGTTCATGTGCGTGTTCATATGCCAGAGGGATGCCAGGGTGCTCTTTTTCAGTGCTACTTCCTCGGCCCTGTGCTCACTCTCCAACCACAGCTTCCCCAAGGCACTGTGCGTGGCTCACCCGATGGATGCCAGGCACAGGAGTCACCCTGTTCTCCTTTTCTTTCAGAAGTCAGGATAGCTCTGCCATCTTCAAGACAGGGCTGGTCCTGATTTGCCAGGGCAAATCTAATAAACAGTGGAGCATCCAGCAAAGCCTGGCTGCAGGGAGTGAGTGCACCAGCGTTTCCTAGTGCTCAAGGCTGATTTATGTCACTCAGAACCTCGCGTGGCAGCTGCTTCTGTTGCCACCCTTCTTGGCATGGCTCTCGACTCTCTTGGTTTATGATCTACATTAGTGATGTAAAAGTTCCCATGGGCCTCCTTTCCCACTTACTACAGCCATAAACACCTCGGGGGAAGGTAATGAGACCAGGGAGGCTGCTTAGATGAAGCACTGGGGAGGAGACATCAAAATGACATCTGACTTATTATGAAATGTCAGGCAGATGAGTCAATGGCTGTGGTAAAAAAGAAAAAAAAAAAAAAGACTAGTTCTGTGAAGGTCTGACCTCAGGCTCAATAACAGGAGAATCCAGGAAGACTAGAGGCACCATGTGTTCATTCAGCATGTATTTAATTAAGGGAAGGCCATTTTCCAGTCTGCCTTTGCAGACCATCTTTTTCCTTCAGGAAAGATGTTGTGTGCAGGACGCCTGTGTACTGGCTGCTTCTTATGGGTTAGAGAATTTAGTAGCATCTAATGAGTATATGGTAAGATAGCAACAGGTTGGGAACTGTCCAGAACACCTGACAAAGGGATCTTGCTCACAAAGAGAACTGGAGAAAATCTTGAGCTGATAATTCTTGGGGGAAGATGCCATAATCATGAGAGATGATAGACAGCCCAAGTGTTTCCAGTGCGAGCTGCTGCTGCTTTCCCTCATCTGATCCCCGTGACTTTCCTGTGTGTTAGCGATGGTGGCTCATCTCCACCCTCCAGAGGAAGGAGCTGAGGATGGAGCAAACTGTATAACTAATTTTGGGTTATACAGTGGTATGCTACAGAGTGTGATTCCATCCCAGGCATATTGATCCAGAGCCTCCCAGCAGCTGGGATCCTAGTGACCCCGGAAGGATTCCCAGTACCGTGGATGAACACAGCATCCGTGCTTATAGCTGCACCATGACTAAGGTATGGAGCCAGGCAAGTGCTCCAGAAATAGCTTGCTGCATAAGGAAAGCGTAGCTCATTCACAGGGGAGGTTTGTTCAGCCATAAGGAAAAATGAAATTATGCCATCTGCAGGAAAAATGAAGGAAGTGAAGATAGTCATATTAAAAGGAAAGTTGGGCTCAGAAAGGCAAACACCACGTGTTGTCTTGCAATGTGTAAAACTTTGATTAAATACATATCTACATATGGGATGTAAGTGGAGGAGGATGTATCTGAAGGGGAGAAGGGACCAGCAGAAGACACGGAATGGTAATGGAGAGGTCAGTGTGAACACAAATGTCACAATGAACCCTATTATTTTACATGCTGACCAAAATAATAAACAAACAAACAAACCTATGCAATCCGAAGGCTTGTCAACATACAGCAGGTCATTCAGGCAGTTGCAGGGCAGCAACCAAAATGGAAGGCAAGGCCAGACTTGGTGAGGCACATCTTTAATTTTGCAATCAGCAGGCAGAGACTGACAGATCTCTGTGACTTCCAGGCCAGCCAGGCCACAAGAATGTAACTTCCACCACACAGCTGTTAACCAACCATCATTTGGGGTTGGTGTGGTTTGGATAAATTGTGCCAAAAGGCTTGTGTGATACATCCGTAGCCTATGGTAGGTACTATTGAGGGATGGTAGACCCTTTCAGATTTGTGGGTCAGGAAAGGAAGGTTTGGGGAGTAGATGGACACTGGGAGCAAGCCTTGAAAGGGATCTTAGGACCCTGATTTTGCCTGCCTCTATGCTTTCCAGTAGCCATGAAGTGAGCATCTTTCTCTGCCATGAGTTCCTACCATAATCTTAGACCTTTCCATAGATTCAAAGGCAACAGGACTCCCAGTCATGGTTGCAAACCTTTGAAACTGTGAGTGAAACAAAACCTGTTCTCTTATAAGCTAATGTCCTCAGCTGGTTATCTACAATAACACAAAACCGACTACCACGTCTAATGAACTGACAATCAGATTCATCCCTTCAAGTTCATCAAAGACTGAGCACTCCAACAAAGAAGCAGGTAAATAGCAAGAAAAGACAAACCACACACACACACACACACACACACACACACACACACACACACCTGGGAACTCCGTGACATACAGAAGTTCCATGGATCTTTCCTGGGCCTCAAGACAAATGGAAATGCATTTCACTGCAACATCACACACTTGGGTTGTTGGGGTGTTAAGATTTAAGGTGACAGTGTTTGTGAGGATTCCTGGGGAAAGACCCGTCCATGGTTTACTTGTGTAAAATCATCTCTCCAGAATGACTTACTAATACGCATCAAAATCTGTATAAACTTTGTGCCCTCTGTCTTAGCAACTTTACTTCAAGGAGTTAAAGCTAAGGAAATCAATAATGATGACCTAGGATCAGCTGCTATGTGTGCACCCTACATGTGCATAATTCTCTAAAAAGCAAAGATGCATGCATATGCCTTTAACATGTATAGAATAACATAAAATAAATAAATAAAAAGCTAATAGTTCCTACAGTTTTGGAACGTCTCAAATTTTACATTTTTCCTTAATATAAATAATAACACAAATTTAATTGTCCAACTTCATGCACACATACCAGGAATACACAGATCTACATGAACATAAATATTCAACTCATGGGTGGCTCAGACAGGGGCATTTTGTCTTCAGGGTAGGTTGTATAGGTATAAAAAGGTCACTTCCTGAGATATGGGCAGAAACTATTACAGTTTTATCTTTTATCAGTCTGCTCATATTTATCTTTTCCTAAGAAATAAGGAAGGTGTTAATGTTAGTAACACATAACAAACATTTTTTCACAGACTTCGAGTCCTCAGAGGAGCCGGGCATATATGCCAGAAACAAACAATACTTAGACAGCAAGACTGTGTGCAAGTGTCTCTGTGATGTGCTGACTTAGGTTCTTTTCCGTAAATACTCAGGGGTGGTATATCTGGATCACATAGTAGGTCTATTTGTCAGTTTTTTGATAAACTTCCACACTGAGGTCTACAGCGGCTGAGCTTGCCTACATCCTTTGCAGCAATGTCAAGGGCCCATGTTTATTTGCATCCTGGCCAGCATTTGTTTGTTTGGTCTTCATTTTATGTTTTTTAAATAACCAAACACATTGTAAGTTTTTAATTTTTTTCTAAACATACATGTTTTTAATATTTTTTCTATATATATATCTATGGGGTGAAGGTCTGTACAGGTATCCACAGAGTCCAGATGAGGACATCAGATCCTCTTGAGCTAGAGATACAGGTGACTGTGAATCAAACCGACAGTTGCTCAGCCAGTTAGTAGCCTTGGTATTGCTCCTGCCATCTTGTCTCCTTTGGTTGCTACTAATTTTCCAAGCTCCGATCTGTTCTTGTTTGCTGGTTCTAGAAGATGCCTAGTAAACTCAATATTCTCCCACTTTCTCCCCCATTTACCCTCCCCTGATTTCTGAAAACATACGTGGATAATCTCCCATTCACAGGCCGAACCATCAAGTCACAGAGTCCTCCATGCTGAGCACACCCCAACAGAACCCCTGCGATATGCTCTGCACAGAGTGGAAGGAAGACAAAGAAAACACAAAAGAATGCAATGATAGAGGAAGAGGGGTCTTCTAAACTAACAAGGGAGAATCATAACCCCAGGGCGGAGTTGTTAGTGCTAGATATACAGCAGAAGCCCTGACAGAGGTTAGAAACCACACACAAACCAATCATCCCAAGAGGCTGGATGGGAGAAGACTCTGACATTCTCCACCTCCCATTTCCTCATGACTCAGTATTTCCTGTTCAGCACCCCACTGTTCAACAAGCCACGGTCAGAGAGAGCTCCCACCAAAGACACACATGGCTACAGGCTTCCTGCTGCAAAGTTCACTATCAGCATCCACAGCACAGAGCTTAGGAGCTGTGATCCTGATGGAGGACGGGAAAAGGAAGCAGGAAGTACCATCCTTCCCCTGTTCCCTGGAGCCAGGGCCATTAAGGAGCTCTGCCTTCCTCTCCCCAGTGCTCAAGAGAAACAGGATGCCTGGCTGCAGTCACTCTTTAATCGGTCACCATACAGGATCTTTCTTTCATTTATTTCCTAAGCAAATGGACTTGTCCGGGGATGGCTTTCTTTGCAATCACTCTTGTCAGCTCTGCACATCAGAGAGAAGACAGAGCTCTGTCTTCTCTCTCAGATGCAGCTTGAGACATGTACATCTCGAAGGGTGTTCTGTTTTTCTTTTGTTGTTCTCTAGGATACTTGGGCACCCATTTTCCTGCCACCACTGCTTTCTACTCATTGTTCTTAGAGTGTGATCTTGGATTCACAACAGCTCTGGAAAGCTTTTTAGAAATGCAGACTTTTAGGCACAACTCCAGACCTAAGAAATTGCAACCACTGGGCAGCGGGGAAGGTCACCATACTTTTCTAAGTCTACAATGAAGCCTCTATAACTTATTTTGCTGACTCAGGCCTGGTGGTGCTGGCCTATAATATCAGCTCCTGAGGAAACTGAGGCAGAGAGATAGCAGGTTTCAGCCTGCTTGGGCTTCAGAGTGAATTTTAAATCAACTTGAACAAGTTGGTTCAATTTTGTCTCAAAATAAAAAGTGAAAAGGGACCAAGGATATTCTAGCTCTGTGCCAGAGCATTCCCTAGCATGCGTGAGGGCCCAGGTTCCATTCCAGGATTGTAAAAAGTAACCACCATAGTAATTCAGAAGTAGCATGTCTGTAAGTCCTACCCTGTGGCTTTTAAGTCTGAAGTGAATCACCTTAGGAGGGAAAGACAATCAACAGCTATCGATCATCTATAGACTGCCTCACTCTGAAGCCTTGAAACATCCTCGGAGTCCTGGATTTACTGGGAAATGAAAAGCCAAAGAAGAGGTTGTCAAGATACTTTCTCAAGATCCCAGCAGGTAGGAGCCAAAGCTCAGTTTCAAACCACATATCCAAATTATACTCTGGAAACAACAAGGGAAAGGACAAATGGTCCCAATGGATGGTGGCAATGAGAGCCAACTTTTTTTTTTTAAAGTAAACCTTTTTTTTTTTTTTAAAGATTTATTTATTTATTATATGTAAGTACACTGTAGCTGTCTTCAGACACTCCAGAAGAGGGCGCCAGATCTTGTTACAGATGGTTGTGAGCCACCATGTGGTTGCTGGGAGTTGAATTCTGGACCTTCGGAAGAGCAGTCGGGTGCTCTTACCCACTGAGCCATCTCACCAGCCCCAGAGAGCCAACTTTTACTGAGAGCGTCTGTGTCCCGGACACTGTACAACAGTTCTTCTCATATTCACACTGGGCCTGCAAGTTCAGAAATATCATCATCCCATTTTAAAGCTGGAGGAAACTCAGAGAGGTTATGTAAGCTACTGAAAGACAAGCAGCTGGAAGCAGCAGCTTAGAGATTAGTTCTGGATTGATCCTTTCAGCTCAGGGCCTCCACTCTTGGTGACGACAGTATACCACCTTGCATCAGTTCTTTCGACTGATTTGTTTGTGTATATTTGCTTTTCTAATAGTCAGCTGTAGTTCTGAACTTTTCAGCCACTGTTCTTAGCCAGCCTTGATGCTATGAGTCACAAGTGGTCCAGAGAAAGGATGCTAGGCAGAATTCAACATGCCTGATTCATGTGAGCCACTGGAAAAGATGGAGACCTCATTCTCACAGTTGAGAGATGGGGAAAATTACAGAAGCAAGATGGTCCCCAGCACCATCTGGGAGGGAAGCCATCAAGGGAGCCAGGGGCTGAGCACAGCCTCTTGTTTGATTCTCCTTCTTCACGACTCTGAGAGGTTTTGAATATCTTATCTAACATATCTAACATATCTCCTCCTTTTCACTCTTTTTTTTTTTAAGATTTATTTATTATATGTAAGTACACTGTAGCTGTCTTCAGACACTCCAGAAGAGGGCGCCAGATCTCGTTACGGATGGTTGTAAGCCACCATGTGGTTGCTGGGATTTGAACTCTGGACCTTCGGAAGAGCAGTCGGGTGCTCTTACCCACTGAGCCATCTCACCAGCCCCTTTTCACTCTTTAGATAAACCTAATGGCCAAACATATATGATGTACTAACACAGAATGTACAGGATTTCAAGTCCAATACCAGGAAATGGCTGTCTTTCAGGACTGTACCCACTTCCAGCAGGAAAGATGACAACTCAGAGCCAAGGGTACAGGGATCTAGAACTGTAAGATTGGAGTTCAGTGGCTTGATTCTCCACTTATATCCCTACTACTGGGAGGCAACACCATTCCCCCATCTCCCTGGGCCAGCCAACACTCCACCTCAGCATTGTACTCACAAACACATGGAGGATCTATCATCAGGCTCCTCCATTCACTATCTTCTAATAGACCACATTCAGCAATGCTGAGCACAGAAGACTTCTAGTTCCCTCAGTTGGAGCAGCAGGAATGGGAGACATAACCCATAAGGTTCACCCACTGTGATCTACTTTCTCCAGAAAAGCCTTAATTGGGTAAGGCTCCACAACATCTATCTGAGGTCCAAGTCTTTAAATACATCCAAGCTGCAGCAGCTCCAAGAGCCCCTTATAATTATCCGAATGCTCCACTCCTGCTACAGGCATCACAAAGCATATCGCCAAGTGGAGCCTCAACCAGTGACAAATAGCTGCTGTGTTAACCCTGAAATGTACAGGAACCTTGAACCAGAGAGAAGCCCTTACTGCACAAAGCCACTGTGACACAGAAGCATTGCCCTCACCTATCCCATGAGGTGCTCTGGCTCTCTGACAGGTTTGTCTTTCCTTACATCCAGGAAGCAAGCATTTGATGGTCTGTAACGGGTCAGTGGAAGATTGTAGTGATGTTTCATCAAGGCTTCATGGGACTCTCAAAACAACCTCTCATCAAGTCAAACTCTCTGAAGTCTCTCTGTAGCCAAAACATTAAACCAAAGAACAACAAAAGCCAATGGATTATTCCTGTTGCCAATCTCTTGTTCAGGTTGTTCCAGATCTTATAATGTCCCATTTGGGTCATTGCAACAATCCCCCATTATCTGCCTGCATCCTGCCTTCTCTCCAACATCGCTGGCAGGTCCACCAAGCTCTCCACCTGCCCACCATTCTTCAGTGTTCCTTAGTCCTGAGATAGGGCCAACGCCCATGGCCTAACATAGAAAGCTATCTCGTTTCCAGTCCTGTTTAAAATACCCCTAGCACTAGGCTTGATGGAGGGACTATTTTGCGAGCTGCCTATTTTCTGGGCTGTATTCTTATTGGGCTCCTACTTTGACAGCATGTCTGCAACAAATATAGGCCTGGAGTGAGAACCCTTGGCTTCAGAGCTGATGTTAGTAGTCCAGGGTACCCTGCATGTCTAAAACACTATCACTTCATCAATTGTGCTCAGATCTAGACTGCTTTGTAAACGTGTCCTGCTGCCCCAGGAACAATCTCTAAGAGAGCCTTCACTCCACCTGCCCACACTTCCTGGAAAACATTCTCACCTCCTTCATCTACCACCTTGCCAGCCATGCTTAGCTTCTCCATGAGTTTCTTGTCAAAGGACATTAAAGTCAGCATGAATCTCAACCCATGAGCTCAGTTGTATGTCTTTTTTCATTGTCCTTTTTGGTATAAGGAACCTTCTGTCAAATGTCTAGAAACAAATCCCCGTGAGCATCATCCTCACCTCAGTCCTTCCTGGGATGTGTCTGTAGCACAGTTGGATTCTTACATAGTGTCAAAGAGCCAGGGAACAGCACTGACCTCCAAGGCTTGAGCTGACAAGCCTTCAGGCCTTGGGCCTAACTGCAGAAGTCACAGATCTCCTTTGTCATGATCCTGAGAGCTCACCGTGCTGCTGAGTCTGCTGTGGTTATACTGTTCTCCACTGTAGAGATATCCCTCTGTCCACCTTCAGTCTGTACCAGGGACAGAATACCATTTATACCCTCTAGCCCTCAAACTCGTTATCTGCAGCTATCTGCCTTTGACACATACACTGAAAACTCTTGGAATCTTGAGGCATCCTGACCCCACATTGAAAAGGACACAGAGGTCACCTTTAGCTCTCAGGCCCACACATTCTCCCATCGTCTGTATCCTGTGAGTGCACACAACTGACACAGAGTTACTTTTCTTTACTGAGAAGTGAGTTTTCTTGAAATGCTTAAGCAAGTGACGCGGAAGTCATAACGACACACGTTCTGCTTGAACTACCAACCAGACAGCCTTGAAGAAAGCCTTTCCTTTCATCCCCTCCCCTTTTATTGGCTTGGTGTTTTGTTTTGTTTTGTTTTGTTTTGTTTTGTTTTGTTTTGTTTTGTTTTGTTTTGTTTTGTTTTGTTTTGTTTTGTTTGAGACAGGGTTTCTCTGGGTAGCCCTGGCTATCCTGGAACTCAATCTCTAGATCAGGCTGGCCTTGAACTCACAGAGATCTGTCTGCCTCTGCCTCCTGAGTACTGGGATTAAAGGCATGCACCACCACCACCTAGCCTGAAAACCTTTCCTTAAGTGAACATCTCACTTAAAGCAGACAAGTCATTGAGAAAACAGACATTAATGGGATTCATGATGCACTGTGGCAGAATCTATGCTAAACGCTCTCTCTCTCTCTCTCTCTCTCTCTCTCTCTCTCTCTCTCTCTCTCTCTGTGTGCATGCTTTTTGTGTGCCGTCTCATTTATACTCTATGACAAATCAGTGGCTCAGACTCTATTACCATCTCCAGTCCATTGTGCAGATGAGTAAAGTGAGGTCCAGAGAATATGGAAATGTTGTCACAGATTGCTAGACTAGTAAAGATTGGTATGGACACTAGAATCCAGGCCTGAGACCCTCTCCTGGACCACCTCTTACTTCTTTAACACTCCTATTTGCCTGAAAGAAGACTCCCTAATAAGGGAGCCTGGTGGAAGGTCCAATCTTGTCCTAAAGATCAGGAGAGATGTTCAAGACAGCAGATGTGGATGCCTTTCCTCATCGGTGGTGCCCAACAGTGAGGCAGGAGACAGCTTGAGATGTAGAATGAGAAAGATCCTCTGCCAACCTCCACTTCTCATAGAGCAACCTTTCCTACCCTACTCACCTTTTAGCATCATAGCTTGCAAGCTAAAGCCAGCTAAGAGAGGTCACTAGCTATCCCTGTGACATGAGTCATCTAATCTTCCCTCTGGGCAGGCCAATTGTTCCATGAAGGTTTGTCTGTAATCCAAGCTGACCCCTGACTCCTGCTCCTGCCAATTCTACCTCATCTTACTGAACACAAAATTGGTGCCTAAATAAAGGGGATGGCCCCTGAATCTTTCCCAAGCACATACTTTTTCTAAGAGCCAATCATGCCCCACTGCTGACAAATTTTGTTCCATCTCCAGGTGACAAATCTGGAATATGCCTAGAACACATTTTCAGTTATGCAAATTCAGAATTCTGTGCATCCAAACAAGAGACTTGTAATACAATTTGAGGGGTGCACAGACATTTGCATAACCCAATGCTTGCAGAACTGCCACAGACAAGCACCCTGGGAGGGCAGCAACAAATTCTGGTTGCAGCCACTTATGCCATTTTGCTGTTTGCCCTGGATAGCCACCCCCTCCCTCGTCAGTCCTCTATGCTTTCCTGTCAGGTCTGAAAAGCAAAGGTTTAGAGTTTATTTAAAAGTTTGTGGGAATTTTTTTGGTTTTTGTTTGTTTGTTTGTTTGTTTTTGTTTTTTTAGAAGAAACACTGGGTGAATCTCCTTCATGACTAATCCTGGATTGTCTATAAATGCAAAATCTCATGACAGATTCCTGGAGTCTGAAGCATGGGACTGCCAGGATGGCATCTGGTAGATGAATAGAGGTGGAGGAAAGACTTTGTGACCTGAAGTTCCTAGGGGAAAAAAAGATTATGCCATAGCATAATACCTATGCTAAAGATTCCACATAACTATGAGGCTAATTGGAAGATGATTATGAAGTTGTGATTTATGCAACAGATCCAGAGCCAAATTTTCTTAGGCTGCCTTAAGTTTTCTTAATAGCCATTCAGTGCCCAGCTCTATGTTTCATGGGACATCCTTTCGACTTTCACATAAAACTGTTTCCATGCAGTAACATAGCAGACTACTGTCTTCCACCAATCTGAAAGTTAAGACTGTCATCAGATAGCGCCTAGAAACTCTAAGACTTCCCATTTTGCTGTAACCCAATTACCCATGGCCCCTACCCACCCCATCGATATGTGGTAAATTCCTTGATCTATTCCTTTTGCTCTGAAACTATAGAAAGTTCATGAGACAGCCTCCATATTAGTATTCCTAACTAGCATCCAACCACGCCTGTGTTCTCAGTCTGTGCTCTCTCGTATGGCTCAGAAACAATTATCTCTTATTCCCTTGGAAGTGAGAGCTGAATTTTGTGTGAACAACTCTTAGTAGTTACTGGTAGCTTTCCATCTTGACTTGATGGTATTACATATGGCAAAACGTATTAAACTGTATTTATTGGCTTCTTTCAACAGTTCATTTTTTTTATCAGCACACTAATTATATTTGTGGCACACAAAGTAATAGTTCAATGTATGTATCCAATGTGTAATGACCAAATCAAGGCAATTATTATGTCCATCTCCTTAAACTATAGCGGTGTTCTATATGCCATATGTATTATTTCTCTGAAAACCCAGCTTTTAAAACAAAGCACAGCCTGGAGCACGCCTGGTTTGATACCACAGTGAGTGCTCTGACCTTTTAAAAGAGCAGTAAGGGTCTGGTTGGGGAAAGTAGGGAGATCGCAAGCTCTATAAATGCCATGAAAGAGAAATTCCATGCTAGATAGATTTCTCCTTCCAGGGACAGTGGCCATGCTCTGTGTTCAGAAAGCTTGAGAGATGAGAGGAACAGCATGGAGCCCCTAGAAGGGACCTAAGGATCTGAACTGGTCCATGCTCCACAGCTGGAAGGAGGCCCAGCTGTCCCATAAAGAACTGCTGAAAGAAAGAACATCCAGGAGCTACCTCTCTGATCTTTGCTGCCATCCCCACAGATTATGAGAGGCAAAATGTGTTCTTTATAAAGCCTCCTCTAACTTTTCATTAGCTTGCCTTTTTTTTTTAAATGTAAAAACTAATCACAAGAAACCACAAGAAATCCCCCAGCTGAATCTAAGATCTCTCCAGGGTGGCTAAGTGTGGCTGAACCCAGACCAAATAAAGATGTTTACTGACAGCCTAATAAACAAATGGACCCCATTGGATGTAACCTTGATGAATGGAGCATCCAGGTGTTCTCACTAATGGCAATAAGCACTACAACCCAAAGTATTTCTGTTTCAAGTATAATGCATTATTAGGCCATTAGAGGCTGAGCACAGAGGACCATTTGGACACAGCCCTATCAATAATGCTGCTTCCCAGCCTGCATTTAGGCCCAGGGAATTAGTCATCCTGATATTCTATTTAATAAAACCTCAAGAAGAAGCATCAAAAATCACATTACATTTTAACAGGGTTACAGCAGCCCAGGAGAACCACAAGTTTAATTTTCATAAGAGCATTCATTCCTCAATTATGTCAAACATGAAAATGTAAATGGAAAATTTAATGCTAACAATATCCCTCAAAGCACATTGGCAGGTAAGGCACATTATGTTGAGTGGATGCTGGCTGCATATCAAGCAGCCCTGAAGTGAGACTGTGGGGACTAAGAGGAGGGGCTCTTGGCTGAATTGTCCCTGGAAAAGCTGCAGCTTCTAAGACAGGGATGTAGAGGCCCCCAGAGCACAGCAGGGCTGAGGAGTCTTAGAGGATGGTGGGGTCTCTGGCACCTGCTCATGGTGTTTCCTTGAGAGGACCAAAAGCTTAGCTCATTCATTTAATCTGGCAGCAGCTGAAAGACACTAGTAAGTCATTCCAGGGACCCCAACAGAAGGCAGGTTTCAGAACACTACCAGGAATGTCATGGGGTGTGAGATGCAAATGTCTGTTTTAAACAAAATTTCATGTTAACTACCACCATGCCAGAACAAGACCTGTTTTCTGTCCAAGGCTGTAGCCAGCCAACAGAAGGGTATACAATTTCTGTTTCTAACCGAAGCCACTGACAACAGGGACCAAGGGGTTTCACCCTGTTTCTTCAAACAGAATGGTCTCTAAAGAAGTCCACCTAGATTATGTTTTTTGGTGTGCCTGTTTATACAAATATGACAAAATTGAGACATTCCGTCTGTATTGGTATGCATAGAAAAACAGCTAAATGATTATATACCAAATTCTTAAGGTTATCTAATGACCGTGTGTAACTTATGTAAGCAAAATAATGATACACTTAAATATAAACTCCAACTGAAGAACATCCATCTGGACACAGAGCCATCTCTTTGATGACAAGCACTTGTGCCCTTTCTTCCAAGTTGCTCCGTGCTGTAATTAAATCATGCAGGAGCAGAAAGCTGGCCCTGATACAAACAGGACAATGGGACAGAACAAAGCCAGATGTGAGCCTGGATCAAGTGTACATCACAAGTGGCATGCTACTGCCTGTTTGGGAGAGCCCAGTGGCAGCTATCCTGGAAGACAATCTGGGCAGATATGAATAGTCATCTGCCAGATGGACATCAGCAAAGGTCATTTCCAGAAACAGAGGCAGCTTGTGCAAATAACATCAAGTCACATGATTTTGAAGATGTGCTATTCTAGAAGGTGAGGGACCTCACAGGACACAGAAGGAGACAGGTAGGTGGGAATCAAAGCTTGGCGGGCTGTGTAGACCATGGTTAAACTATATTGCAATGCCTGAGTATCCTGGTCCTGTTTTTATTTAAAGACTATCTTGTGACTAAAGGACCAGAATACAGGCAGAAACTACAAAGCCAAGAAAAACAATGGCAGGGAAGGGAGAGATGAGGGTGCAGGGTGGGAATCTTCCCAAAAGGTCAACTGGAAAGGAACACATGAAAGATGCTGTTAGGCCTAAAAACATTACAGATATTGATGGATTTAGATAAAGGGACAACTGTTGGGTGCAGCTAAGGGGAAGTAGCCAGAAAAGCACATTGAGAAAAAGAGAGATTTGATGAGGTGGTGTACAGAATTAATTTAGCTATAGATAGTTATGTTTCAAGAAGTTTTGAAACACTCAGGAAATGAATTTGGTTAACCCTATCTCAGTCGGGGTGGGGTGGGTGGCACATCAAGGCTAAGCCTTGCTTCTTCTTCTCGATCTCTCTCTCTCTCTCTCTCTCTCTCTCTCTCTCTCTCTCTCTCTCCCTCCCTTCCCTCCCTCCCTCTCTCCCTCCTCATGACCACCACCTTCAGCAATGGTAGAGAAACATTGTCACGAGAAATGGGAACTTCTATCAGCCATGGCGACCTTCACCTCACCTTGGCCATGCTTGCCTCTGCCCACCTGCACCAGACATCCATCACACACTGAGTGCCTTGACTCTGCCTTTTTCTCTACATTCAGCATCAAAAGAGCAGAGGAGAAAGGAACTCACGTAGCTGCTGAGTGCCAGCTAGGGAGATGGCAATATGAATAATCTAGAAAAAGAGGGCACCTCCATGTGGTGAAGCTGAAGACAAATGCTGGCAGAATGGGCAAGCATGACACAGAAGGAAGGCGGAAGAACAGTGGGAAGAAATTTTAAGCAGGATTTTCACTTTGGGTTACTGTCTCTTAGTCTAGATCAATAAACACCCCCCTTCCTCACAGAGCCATCGTCAACTCTCTCTCTCTCCCTTTCTCCTTCTCTCCCTCCCCCCCCCCCCTTCCCGGCTGTGTCTGGAGAAGCATTTCCTGTGATCAAAGCTTCACTGATCCACAGAGGCAGGACCATGGACTTTGAAGAAGACCCAGCTCCACCCTTGTTAACTGGGGAATCTAGAGCATGATACTTTATTTCTGAACCTCAGCTTCCTAATCTGGAAGGTGGCTCTGGTAGTAGCTATGGCCTCAGTAAGTTGTCAAAACTATCAAAATAAGTCAAGTAGACTTGTCGGTGGTAAACTGGTCAGTCCACAAAAAAGGTTTGTTCCCTTCCCTGCTTCAATTTGAGAAAATGACAGGGAGCAAGCACCTCACACACAGAAGTTAAGCAATAATTCTAACATAAGGGCTGAGGGGAATAAAGCCATGCTTCCTTTTGGCTTGGGGGGAGGGGATGGCAACAAAAGCCAGGCTTCCTTTGGGAAAGGGTTTCCTTAGTTGGTGAGTATCAGTTCTTCAGGAGAATCTGCATAATTCCAAACTCTTTGGTGTGGGGGTGGGGGGGAGTAGGCTTCTACCAACAGATATATGAGCTATTCTTATTTTCTTCTCATGAACTGGGTAATAAGTTTATCCTAAAGCCAAGTTACTAAAAGAAAAATAAGACTCTCAAAAGCAATGCAATGGTCTAACAAGCCTGACTTTCTCGAAGCCCTTTAGTGACTGATTGGATTCTTGCAGCAGCCTGGCTAGAGCATTCAGGTTTCCCTAAGTTGACTCTTCTCTGCTGTGTGGAGTCATTATCTCTGCAGAGGAGATGTGGTTCTGCCCCTAGGAAGCTAACTCACTTACTCTGGCCAAGAAGACTATTGTGAATCAGATAATCCCATTACTTGCTCTGTGATGCTTTCCTGGCCTGAAATGTTAGCTCAGGGAACTTAAAGCAAGCTCCCGGAGAGCAGCAATGGCCTATGCCCCCAAGGCTCAGCCTCCAAAGTGTCTGTGCTCCAAATACCACCACTCTGGGTTCAAACAGGAATGTTATTCTGTCATTTTCTGAACAAAAAAAAAGTTCTTTGAGGACAACAATGCCATTGATCTTCTGTCCTTCAGCTGGAGAATGATCCCCACACAGCCCAATCTACAGAAAAGATGATAAACGAGAGAGAGAGAGAGAGAGAGAGAGAGAGAGAGAGAGAGAGAGAGAACCCAGATCATACATGCTGAGCTGAGCAGTGGCCACACGCCTAGAAACAAACAAGAAGAGGGTGTTGCAAGAAGGACTGTAAAGCTGAAATTAGCTGAAAGTTCTATCTTTAGTGTTGTATACACTATCTATATACGAATGGTACCAGATACCACTTTCAATTGACAGAGAACATCAAAGAATATAGCCAAGGATGAGTGTGTTTAGACAATATGTTCTGTTGCTGTGATGCTTAATATAGGCCATCAGCAAAATAACTATTGTGGCCATTTTACGAATAGACAAACAATATTTCAGAGGTAAATAAATTTTGCTAAAGTGATTCGTAAGTATATAAGAAGGTATTTGGACAGTATCTTTTGAGTTTATGCTGGTTTCTGGGTATTTAACATGCATTGGTTCTTTTGATATTTAGCTGCTGCTGCTGTTGCTGCTGATGCTGATGATGCTGATGAAGTTTTTAAGCTCAGAAATGATGGTAATTCAGTCGTTGGGCACAGCAACTAAAATCTAATCTTGTAAGCCTTAATAAATCTAAATCCTCTGGTGGCAAATCCTGATGGATCCACCATTGAAACTGGGAGACACTTGTAGCTATATCTTGTCCTCATGATATCCCCATCCAAAAAGACCTAACTCTCTTCTGCTTCCTCTCTTCCTCTGTCCAATCCAGAAGTCCTGCCTACTCACCCAGTGATTGGCTCCTTTATTCATTAGGGGATTGGTTCACAAGAAGTCACCGTGGTACATGACTCACTCCTTGACTGCAGACCTTCCCAGGAGAGCGGAATTGGCATCAAAATACAAACAGTATCAGGCCTATAGGCAACACTTCCCCCTTTCTGTTCTAATAAAAGACAAAACCTTTCTCTCAAATATAAATAGAGCAGAACTACTACCATTTTGTAATTTATAACATATAAAATAGATGAAACACCCAGTCCATCATTTATGTCATAAAGATTATGTACCCTAAATTAAAAGACTTATGATTCTACCTTGACTTATGTCCTTGCTTTAGATTATATGCCATCTGAAAACCATTCTCTCAAATCTGTTCTCTCAAAGTAAACAACCTGGGTTGGCTATAAGACTATAAGTAGTTTTTCAACCCCAACAGAAATCTGAGAATGACCAACATTAACTGAAAATATGTAGGAAGCTTAACAAAGCTTCCATAACTGAGACAAATTATAGAGACAGCTGCTTACCTATACAGCCCCAATAAGTCAGTAAACTGGAGCATCCATCTGTCTTCAGACTTCTGGCTCAGTGTCTTCTGACAGACCTAGAGAAACAGGAAATTAAGGACTAGCCTACTCTGTCTCGGCAGAACTAAGCTGTCCTAACCTGTAAATTGTGTCCTTTTCCTGGATAGTATTATGTCTGTAGATATAATGAGGCAATTCTTGCCTAGTGGCTGTCTTGCCACAAGTGGAGCAACTCCACTGATGCTCAATTTCTTCTTTGAATCCAAGAAAGGCAAACTGTTAGGAGGAGATTTGTCTCAACAACAAGTGAATAAATGACATTAAATGTCACATTCTGTGGATTTCACCTGTGGTTCAGAACTAGGATAGGGAAAATCAGTCACTGACTCCAAGTAGAGAAGGCAGTGAACAGGTATGGATTAATAATATCTGTGGCTCCAGGCAGAGAGCTGAACAGAAAGATGGTATAAAGATATCTTATTCTAATATGTCTTACAGGATACTCAAATTCTATCTAATGTGGGCTCTATGGGAATTTGGGGTTATTATCATGCATGACAAAATATTTCCTCCTCCTTGGCAAAAGCCAATCTTTTGTTTCTTTCAGGCCATCAGCTGACTGAATGAGATTTACCTACCTCACAGAGGATGATTGATACTTGGGGCCCATTGATTTACATCTTAATCTCATCTAAAAAATGCAGAAATGTTGGTCAGAAACACTATAATGATGTATACCAAAAGATACACATAAATGAAGAGAGGCCTTGAATTCACGGAATAGAAAACTTACTATCAGATCTATATAAATTCCTTTACAGAGTCAATGCCATCCTCATCAAGATTCCAACAAAAATTTTCACAGAAATCAAAAGCAATCCTAAAGCTCACATGTATCCAAGATAGACCAAAAATCAGTAAAGCAATTATGAACAAAAAGAATATAACTTGCAGTATTGAAGTATTATACTACCTGCTCTCAAAACATACTATAGAGCTATAATAACCAAGACAATATGGCACTATCACAAACATGGCTTATAGGCTGCCCAGAAATAAATCCTTGTGTCTACAGTCAGCTGCCAAGAATGTATGTATTTTCCCTAACAATTGATTCTGGCTGAAGAAACTATCTACACGTACAAGAAATAAACTGGGTCTTTATTTTGTCTCAAGTACAGTAATCAGCTTAAAACGGATTGAAGACTTCAACCTAAGACGTAAAACTGTCATGTTCCCATGAGCTTTGCAGAAGAAAGCATGTTCACCTAGGCCACAGTAGAGGTATGAGGAGGACTTGACATCAAGAGCACAAGCCACAAACGCAAAACTGTCAGGGACTACAGAGAAATGGCCAATAGTGTGGACATAAAGACCTCTCAAAATCATTAACATTCCAAATGCAAGTTAAAGCATAAGGCATTGTCTCATGTCTGTTAGAATGACTTTTATCAAGAAAACACTATAGATCGGAAGAGATGGTTCAGTGGTTGAAGCATGTGTTACTATTTCTGAGAGCTTGGGTTCGATTCCCAGCACTCATGTGGTGGCTCACAACCATCATTAACTCCAGTGTCTGAGGATCTGAAGCCCACTCATGACTTCCTAGGGCACTAGGCATGTTCATACCTACATACAGGTAAAGCATAAAATAAAATAAATCAGTCCATCAAAAAGAAAAGACAGTATAACAAATCTTGGTAAGGTTATAAAAAATGGCCTGTTACACTGTAGATGGGAGTGTAACTAAATTCATCCTTTTTGGAAAGCAGTACTGAGTCTTCCAAAAAACATAAAGAAGAACCATCACTTAGTCTCATAATTCCACCACTGTCTATCCAAAGACACAGGTAGAAAGGGTACCTGGATAGCAGGAGAGTTGAAACGAAAGGCGAGGTTTCACCTGGCTCCACTTCAACTGGGGACATGAAAACCAGCAAGTCGGCTGGTGACTGAGCTCTGCTCTGCTCTCACAGACAAACGCAGGCATGCACAATTATGCCCAACGTGCCCTGTGTGCTCACATCAGCCTCTGGCTTCCCCACACTGTGTGTGGCTTCCTCATGAACAACCATCTTTAGGAAACTGAGGTAACACAACAGAAATAAAGTAACCATAAGAAAATGTATTGCCGCCATTCTGGAATTAAAATGAAATGAAATGAAATAAAATAAAACAAATCCAAAAGATCATGCTTTGGTTTATGAAAACTGTTGTTTATTTCAAGCCAGTTAAAAGCAAGATGCTGGAGCAGAATGGAGCAAGGGCCAAAGTTTCCACAGTAGACATTGATGCAGACAGCTAGTCCACAATGAGCTCCAATTTAGTAAAGTGGGGTGATAAGCAAGGGACAGCCCACACAAACCAATAAATCTCCTGGGAAGATGCCTTTTATCTATGTAAAAAAAATCTAGGAAGGAAATATATAACTTGAAAGCAGTAGCCTGGTGCATTTCCTATAGATAACTGAGTTTTCCAAAGATGCAGCATGAGTTGAGTGCTTATACTTAAAAGGCTGATGTTACCTCCAAACCGCTTTCCCCACTTAAGATTTAGAAATCACAATGATCCCAGTGAGAATTGAGATAGGTGTGTTGCTAAAGTAAATCTATTCAAGAGCTGCCAGACACTGAAACTCTACCTGCTTTGCAGACGATAAATCAAGGAAATGATATAAGAAGGTTCTAAATATGTAAGTTCTCCTTGTGTTTAATGCCAAACAGAACTCCTAAAGAGACAGCAGGACCATAATTCATTTACCAGTCCAGGTGTCAGCTCTACAAACAGTCTCACTAAGAACTGGGGAATAATTATGTACAAATTGTCTTTATACCCACCTATCTACTTACTTCATTTGCATAATTTGCATACTTAAAATTTTGTATATTTATAACATACAAATGCATCCAAGTGCAACAGTGTGCTGCTGACAATCCTCTCCCATCCTTCTTACAGGGTGTGTTAGGGCTAAGTTGGATTTTAGCCAATACCTCCTAGCGTGCATTTTGCAATGTTGATAAGCATTTTTTTTTAACCAGGACAAAAGGCATTATTGATATCTTGTGGAGAGACCAAAAACTTTTTTTAAAAATTATTTTTTGAGATTATAATTGCCCCTGTCCTTTCCTTCCCTCCATGAATCACATGCATGGGCTCTTTTGTCACTATTTAATGTGGCTACATTATGTATGTATATATGTATATATATACATATATGTATGTGTGTGACACACACACACATACACACGCATTCCTAAATACATAGATAGAACCTGCTTAGTCTGTATAAAGTTGCTTATACTTAATTTTCAAGGTTGACTATTTGGTACTGGGTAACCAATGGGTAGGCTCTTCCTGGGGAAAACAGTTCCCTAGTTTTCAGCAGTCCTTTAATTGCCTGTAGTTTTTTGTGTAGCGTTGTTAGCTCTTGGTCTCTCCACCCAAGTCTGTCAGGTCTGTTGTTGTCCCTGTTCGGCTCACATTTGGATAGTCTTGTTGGTGAGACGTTATGTGTGTAGCCTCTGATATTGCTAGGAGATAGAGTCTCACACCAGACTTCCTGTTCCTTTGGCTCTTACACTCTTTCTGACTCCTCTTCCCTACTGATCTCTAAGCCTTAGGGACAAGCGGACATTTCCCTTAGGACGAGGCTACACAACTCTGCATTTTGATTTAGTTTTCTGTAATGGCCTCTATCTGTTACAAAGAGAGGATTTATTGAATTTAGGAATGAGGACTACACTTTAGGTATATAGACAACTATTTAGAATGTAACTATTGATTATGCTGGTTTAGTGAAGTGGCAGTTGTAGGTTCTTCTCCAAGATCCATGATTTTACTAGACCTGGGGAGTTGGCTAGGTTGCCAGTCCCAGAGGGTCTTGAGGCCAAAGAGTTGTTGATTACCATCAAGATATATGTGCCATGACTGTACCTTTAGGGTTATCTTGACCTGCTGGTCACTGTTGTGATTCATAGGTATCATAATGGGGTAGGCATTCTATTTACTTCCCTCCTTTGGAAGCTTGAATGGCATCTTCAAGTACCATGAAAGCTCGTCCTCAGGGAGGAGGCTTTTAAGTCAGTTCCTGCTCAGTGTCTTCTGGGTCCTGTGTATAAAGTGTATGATGTTTTCAAAACTTACTCTCGGGCTGGAGAGATGGCTCAGTGGGTAAGAGCACTGACTGCTCTTCCAAAGGTCCTGAGTTCAATTCCCAGCAACCACATGGTGGCTCACAACCACCCGTAATAAGATCTGATGCCCTCTTCTGGTATGTCTATAGTCAGCTACAGTGTACTTATATATAATAATAAATAAATCTTTGGGGCTGGAGTGAGCAGAGTTGATCAAAGCAAGAGGGACCGACCAGAGCGAGCAGGGTTGACTGGAGTTAGCAGAGGTCCTAAAAATTCAATTCCCAACAACCACATGAAGGCTCATAACCATCTGTATAGCTACAGTGTACCCACATGCATAAAATAAATAAATAAATCTTTTTAAAAAAAAGACGTACTCTCCACATCTGGGGGGCCAACCAAGATCAATGCAATAGTCTATAATATTTTGGGAGTCACTAAGACAACACTAACCAACAATTCAAAAGATGGCTTCTAGTGTCTGGTTTTGGGTTTTTTTCTTAGAAGATCTTTAGCACTTGAAAAGAGCAATGTCAGTCCAAAAGGTAAAATTGTATTTAAACTATCTATGTGAGGCAGGATTTTCCCTGTCCATTAAAATATTAAATATTAAACACTAAAATATTAGTGCAGCAGGAAGACTGTGATTGGACAGGGAAGAGGGAGGCTGAGCGAAGAGTTGGAGAGACAGAAGCATCTGGGGAGAAGGGAGGAAGGCCAAGATGGAATCAGACAGACAGGAAGCAGAACCTGAACCAGTGTGGCTTAAATTAGCCACAGGTAGTTATGATATCATAAAGGCTAGAATAATTGGGGCAATTTATCTAATCTAGGTGGGCAGCTTTTATCATTATCAATCAGTTCTGAAATTATTGTATGGGCATCTTGTGACTTGAGAATTTATTGATATATAAATCTGACTTGTTAATTATAAGCTTCTTGAGTTTTGTTTCTACCGGGTTGCTGGATATTGTAGCAGCTATCTGTGGGATGGACAGTCCTTGTGTAGAGCTGGCATGGCAGCAAAGGGAACTCGGGAGCTATGGCCCTACCAGAGACTTGGCTGGCACAGCAGGACTGCACCAGGGAGGAGAATTGTCGACAGTAGTGTGGGAAGTCTTCCGGTTCTTTTCTAAATATTTCCTGCAACATCTACGTCTATTTATGTTCTGATTTATGTGTAGTATAGGAATTCCTGTGTAGTTAGTTAATAGTATAACTCCTTATGGTGTTTTCAGAAGTCGTGGATTTTTTTACTCTCCTCTTTCCTTCCATATTTATCTCCTTTCCTCCTGCCCAAATAGAGCCCTCCTCTGTCACCCCCACTCCTGCTTGCTTCAAATTATTTGTACCCTACCACTCTTCTCTCTGTTGTTCCCCCACCCCATCCCTGCAATGGTCCCTTTTTACTTCTCTGGTTCTGTAGTTATTCCAGACTGTGTACTCCCACCTGAAAATTTGTATCTAGGAGCCTCATTTAGGAGAGAACATGCTATGTTTGTCTTTCGAGATCTGGACTACATCATTCAATATAATTTTTGCTAGTTCCATCCATTTATCTACAAAGTTCTTTATACTATTTTTCTTTACAGATGAATAGTAGTCCACTGTGCATATGCACCACATTTTCATTATCCACCCATCAGTTGAAGGGCATTTAGGTAGTTTCCATTTCCTATCTCTTGTGAATAGAGCAACTACTCACAATATGTGGCTGAGCAAGTATCTGTCAAGGTCCTGTGAGCAGATGCCAAGGTCCTATGGTACAGCTAGGTCATATGGTAGGTTTAGGTTTAGTTTTTTGAGAATTCTCCACACTGATTTCCAGAGTGTGTCAGTTTGCAATTCCACCAACAGTAAAAGAGGGTTCCTTCCCCTTATCCCCACCCAGTTTTTCTTGTCTGTTGTATTTTTATTGATTTTGCCATTCTGACTGGGATGTGGTAAAATCTCAAAGTTGTCTTGATTTGCATTTTTCTAATTGCTAGAAATGATAAGCATCTAAAAAGATATTTCTTAGCCTTTTCTCTTCTTTTGAGAAGGGATTATTTGGAATTTTTGAGTTATTAAATAGTCTAGATATTATTCCTCTGTCACATGTGTAGCTGCCACAGATTCCCTCCCATTCTGCAGCCTCCTTCTCACCTGATTGTTTCTTTGGCTGTGCTGAAGCTTTTGAATTTTATGAATCTTGGTTATCAACTATTGACCTTAGTTCTTGGGCCAAAGGAGTCCTTTTGAAAATTCTTCACTATGTTTTTTTTCCCAACAGTTTCAGTGTTTTTTTTTTTTGTTGTTTTTTGTTTTTTTGTTTTTTTTTGACCTGAGTATGGCTTTCTTTTATTTATTTATTTTTTTTAATTATGTAATTTCCTCATTTACATTTCCAATGCTATCCAAAAGTCCCCAATACACTCCCCCCCAGTACCCCCCCACCTACCCCCACCCCTTGGCCCTGGCATTCCCCTGTACTGGGGCATATAAAGTTGGCAAGTCCAATGGGCCTCTCTTTCCAGTGATGGCCTACTAGGCCATCTTTTGATACAAATGCAGCTAGAGACAAGAGCTCTGGGGTACTGGTTAGTTCATAATAATGATCCACCTATAGGGTTGCAGTTCCCTTTAGCTCCTTGGGTACTTTCTCTAGCTCCTCCATTGGGGGCCCTGTGATCCATCCAATAGCTGACTGTGAGCATCCACTTCTGTGTTTGCTAGGCCCCGGCATAGTCTCACAAGAGACAGCTATATCTGGGTCCTTTCAGCAAAATCTTGCTAGTGTATGCAATGGTGTCAGCGTTTGGAAGCTGATTATGGGATGGATCCCTGGATATGGCAGTCTTTAGATGGTCCATCCTTTCTTCACAGCTCCAAACTTTATCTCTGTAACTCTTTCCATGGGTGTTTTGTTCCCAATTCCAAAAGGGGCACAGTGTCCACACTTTGGTCTTCGTTCTTCTTGAGTTTCATGCGTTTAACAAATTGTATCTTATATCTTGGGTATCCTAAGTTTTTAGGCTAATATCCACTTATCAGTGAGTACATATTGTGTGAGTTCCTTTGTGAATATGTTACCTCACTCAGAATGATGCCCTCCAGATCCATCCATTTGCCTAGGAATTTCATAAATTCATTCCTTTTAATAGCTGAGTAGTACTCCATTGTGTAAATGTACCACATTTTCTGTATCCATTCCTCTGTTGAGGGGCATCTGGGTTCTTTCCAGCTTCTGGCTATTATAAATAAGGCTGCTATGAACATAGTGGAGCATGTGTCCTTCTTACAGGTTGGAACATCTTCTGGATATATGCCCAGGAGAGGTATTGCTGGATCCTCTGGTAGTATTATGTCCAATTTTCTAAGGAACCGCCAAACTGATTTCCAGAGTGTTTGTACCAGCTTGCAATCCCACCAACAATGAAGGAGTGTTCCTTTTTCTCCACATCCTCGCCAGCATCTGCTGTCACCTGAATTTTTGATCTTAGCCATTCTGACTGGTGTGAGGTGGAATCTCAGGGTTGTTTTGATTTGCATTTCCCTGATGATTAAGGATGTTGAACATTTTTTCATGTGCTTCTCTGCCATTCGGTATTCCTCAGGTGAGAATTCTTTCTTCAGTTCTGAGCCCCATTTTTAATGGGGTTATTTGATTTTCTGGAGTCCACCTTCTTGAGTTCCTTATATATATTGGATATTAATCCCCTATCTGATTTAGGATAGGTAAAGATCCTTTCCCAATCTGTTGGTGGTCTTTTTGTCTTATTGACGGTGTCTTTTGCCTTGCAGAAGCTTTGCAACTTTATGAGGTCCCATTTATCGATTCTCGATCTTACAGCGCAAGCCTTTGCTGTTCTATTCAGGAATTTTCCCCCTGTACCCATATCTTCGAGGCTTTTCCCTACTTTCTCCTCTATAAGTTTCAGTGTCTCTGGTTTTATGTGGAGTTCCTTAATCCACTTAGATTTGACCTTGGTACAAGGAGATAGGAATGGATCAATTCGCATTCTTCTACATGATAACCGCCAGTTGTGCCAGCACCATTTGTTGAAAATGCTGTCTTTTTTCCACTGGATGGTTTTTGCTCCCTTGTCAAAGATCAAGTGACCATAGGTATGTGGGTTGATCTCAGGGTCTTCAATTCTGTTCCATTGGTCTACTTGTCTGTCGTTATACCAGTACCATGCAGTTTTTATCACAATTGCTCTGTAGTATAGCTTTAGGTCAGGCATGGTGATTCCTCCAGAGGTTCTTTTATCCTTGAGAAGAGTTTTTGCTATCCTAGGTTTTTTGTTGTTCCAGATGAATTTGCAGATTGCCCTTTCCAACTCGTTGAAGAATTGAGTTGGAATTTTGATGGGGATTGCATTGAATCTGTAGATTGCTTTTGGCAAGATAGCCATTTTTACAATGTTGATCCTGCCAATCCATGAGCATGGGAGGTTTTTCCATCTTCTGAGATCTTCTTTAATTTCTTTCTTCAGGGACTTGAAGTTCTTGTCATACAGATCTTTCACTTCCTTAGTTAGAGTCACGCCAAGGTATTTTATATTGTTTGTGACTATTGAGAAGGGTGTTGTTTCCCTAATTTCCTTCTCTGCTTGTTTATCCTTTGTGTACAGAAAGGCCATTGACTTGCTTGAGTTAATTTTATATCCAGCTACTTCACCGAAGCTATTTATCAGGCTTAGGAGTTCTCTGGTGGAATTTTTAGGGTCACTTATGTATACTATCATATCATCTGCAAAAAGCGATATTTTGACTTCATCTTTTCCGATTTGTATCCCCTTGATCTCCTTTTGTTGTCTAATTGCTCTGGCTAGGACTTCAAGTACAATGTTGAATAGGTAGGGAGAGAGTGGGCAGCCTTCTCTAGTCCCTGATATTAGTGGGATTGCTTTCAGCTTCTCACCATTTACTTTGATGTTGGCTACTGGTTTGCTGTATATTGCTTTTATCATGGTTAGGTATGGGCCTTGAATTCCTGATCTTTCCAAGACTTTTATCATGAATGGGTGTTGGATTTTGTCAAATGCTTTTTCAGCATCTAACGAGATGATCATGTGGTTTTTGTCTTTGAGTTTGTTTATATAATGGATTACATTGATGGATTTTCGTATATTGAACCATCCTTGCATCCCTGGGATGAATCCTACTTGGTCAGGATGAATGATTGTTTTGATGTGTTCTTGAATTCGGTTAGCTAGAACTTTATTGAGGATTATTGCATCAATATTTGTATTAGTCAGGGTTCTCTAGAGTCACAGAACTTATGGATAGTCTCTATATAGTAAAAGAATTTATTGATGACTTACAGTCGGCAGCCCAATTCCCAACAATGGTTCAGTCGCAGCTGTGAATGGAAGTTCAAGGATCTAGCAGTTACTCAGTCTCACACGGCCAGCAGGCGAAGGAGCAAGAGCTAGACTCCCTTCTTCCAATGTCCTTATATTGTCTCCAGCAGAAGGTGTAGCCCAGATTAAAGGTGTGTTCCACCACACCTTTAATCCCAGATGAAAGGTGTAGCCCAGATTAAATCTCCTTAAACTCGGAGATTTAATCTTCTGGAATCCATAGCCACTATGGCTCAAGATCTCCATACCAAGATCCAGATAAGGATCTCCAAGCCTCCAGATAAGGGTCACTGGTGAGCCAATTCTGGATTGTAGTTCATTCCAAATATAGTCAAGTTGACAACCAGGAATAGCCACTACAATCCACCCCTTGTCAACTTGACACAAATAATATCTCATGTTCACATGAAACAATAACAAGGTTGTGAATACGCCTAACATGATATAACTATCCCTCGTACAATCGCAAACGCATTTGTAAATTTACAATGGGGCATTCATATTACTTTATAATCCTCGTTTCTGCAACTGGTTACGTGGCCTTAATTGGTATTTATAACTACCTTCCTCTACTACCCATTCTGTATTTCCTTCACCTTCGGCCAGCACCTCAGCAGGTCTTGGCTCTTTTCCTGGAGGATTGACCCATACCTTCATTCCTGATGGGTCTGCGTCCTTTGTCATCCTGCTTGGATTAGGCTGTTGTAGTTTCCCATTGACTTTAATCACAGGACAGGGTAGTACTAGGAGACGCCCTAAGGGATCTCCTACACTCCAGACATAATCTTGCTTACCTCCATTGTGAAGAGGTAATCCAATTTCCCCATGGTAATCTGGATCTATCACTCCTCCTAACACGGTTATTCCTTTTTTAGCCTGTTGGTTTAAGGGCATTAGAAGCCCAAAATGACCAGGGGGAAGTCTGAGCTTCCAGTTCAATGGAATGTTTGTTGTAGCTCCTGGTAGGAGCACTCCCCTCTCTGGAGCCAAAACTTCTAGGCCAGCAGAACCTAGAGTTATGGGGACAGGAAGCAAAAATTTTCCTAGAGGGTCACTAGGAGTGATAGTAAGTGGAACTATTCCCTTTTCCACCCCTTGATTCCTGGACCCATGAATCCTGGCTATGGGTGAAACTGTACCATATATGGAGCGCTGATTCAAAGCATATACTGCCTTCTGAAGAACTCTACCCCAGCCTTCCAAGCTGTTACCACCTAATTGGCGCTGTAACTGTGTCTTCAAAAGGCCATTCCATCTTTCTATCAGGCCAGCTGCTTCAGGATGATGGGGAACGTGGTAAGACCAGTGAATTCCATGATCGTGGGCCCACTGTCGTACTTCTCTGGCTGTGAAATGAGTTCCTTGGTCAGAAGCAATACTGTGTGGAATACCATGACGATAGATAAGGCATTCTGTCAGCCCATGAATGGTGGTTTTAGCAGAGGCCTTACGTGCAGGAAAGGCAAATCCATAACCAGAATAAGTATCTACTCCAGTAAGAACAAAACGCTGTCCTTTCCACGAAGGAAGTGGTCCAATGTAGTCAACCTGCCACCAGGTTGCTGGCTGGTCACCTCGAGGAATGGTGCCATATCTGGGGCTCAGTGTTGGTTTCTGCTGTTGGCAGATCTGGCAATCAGCAGCAGCTGTAGCCAGGTCAGCCTTGGTGAGTGGAAGCCCGTGTTGCTGAGCCCAAGCATAACCTCCATCTCGACCACCATGGCCACTTTGTTCATGTGCCCATTGAGCAATGACAGGGATGGCTGGGGAGAGAGGCTGACTGTCCACAGAACGGGTCATCTTATCCACTTGATTATTGAACTCCTCCTCGGCTGAAGTCACCTTTTGGTGAGCATTTACATGGGACACAAATATCTTCACATCCTTTGCCCATTTGGAGAGATCTATCCACATACTTCTTCCCCAGATGTCTTTTTCACCAATTTTCCAATTGTGATCTTTCCAAGTCCCTGACCATCCAGCCAATCCATTGGCTACAGCCCATGAGTCAGTGAATAATCGTACATCTGGCCATTTCTTCTTGCAAACAAACTGTAATACCATGTGTACTGCCCGAAGTTCTGCCCACTGTGAAGATTTTCCTTCACCTGTGTCTTTCAGAGTTGTCCCAGAAAGGGGTTGTAATGCTGCAGCTGTCCACTTCTGGGTGGTGCCTGCATAACGTGCAGAGCCATCAGTAAACCAGGCCCTAGTCTTTTCCTCTTCGGTCAGTCGATCATAGGGAACACCCCATGAGGCTATAGGCGCATGCTTGGCAGCAGATGGCATTGTAACAGGAGTAGAAACCATAGGCATTTGAGCAACTTCTTCATGTAACTTGCTTGTGCCTTCAGGACCTGCTCTGGCCCGATCACGTATATACCACTTCCATTTGATAATAGACTGCTGCTGTGCGCGTCCCACTTTATGACTTGCAGGGTCTGATAGTACCCAGCTCATGATGGGTAATTCAGGTCGCATAGTAACTTGGTGTCCTATTGTCAAACGTTCAGTTTCCACTAAGGCCCAATAGCAGGCCAAGAGCTGTTTTTCAAAGGGAGAATAGTTGTCTGCAGATGATGGTAGAGCTTTGCTCCAAAATCCCAAAGGTCTTTTCTGTGATTCACCTACAGGGGCCTGCCAGAGGCTCCAAACAGCATCTCTATCAGCCACAGACACCTCCAGTACCATCGGGTCTGCTGGGTCATATGGTCCAAGTGGTAGAGCAGCCTGCACAGCAGCCTGGACCTGTTGAAGGGCCTTCTCCTGTTCCAGGCCCCACACAAAGCTAGCGGCTTTCCGAGTCACTTGATAAATAGGCCTAAGTAACACACCCAAGTGAGGGATGTGTTGTCTCCAGAATCCAAATAGCCCCACTAAACGTTGTGCTTCTTTCTTGGTTGTAGGAGGGGCCAGGTGCAATAACTTATCTTTCACCTTAGAAGGAATATCTCTGCATGCCCCACACCACTGGACTCCTAAGAATTTCACTGAGGTAGATGGTCCTTGAATTTTGGTTGGATTTATTTCCCATCCTCTGATACGCATATGTGTTACCAATGAGTCCAAAGTGGTTGCTACTTCCTGCTCACTTGGTCCAATCAGCATAATGTCATCAATATAGTGCACCAATGTGATATTTTGTGGAAGATCCAAACGATCAAGATCCCTTCTAACTAAATTATGACACAGGGCAGGAGAGTTAATATATCCTTGAGGCAAAACTGTGAAGGTATACTGTTGGCCTTGCCAACTGAAAGCAAATTGCTTCTGGTGGTCCTTATGGACAGGTACTGAGAAGAAGGCATTTGCCAGATCAATAGCTGCATACCAAGTGCCAGGAGATGTGTTAATTTGCTCAAGTAACGAAACTACATCTGGTACAGCAGCTGCAATTGGAGTTACTACCTGATTTAGTTTTCGATAATCAACTGTCATTCTCCATGATCCATCTGTTTTCTGCACTGGCCAGATAGGAGAGTTAAACGGAGATGTGGTGGGAACCACCACCCCTGCATCTTTCAAGTCCTTGATAGTGGCAGTAATTTCTGCAATGCCTCCAGGAATACGATACTGTTTTTGATTCACTATTTTCTTTGGCAGAGGCAACTCTAAAGGCTTCCATTTGGCCTTTCCAACCATAATAGCCCTCACTCTACAGTTCAGAGAACCAATATGAGAATTCTGCCAGTTTCTGAGTATATCTATCCCAATTATACATTCTGGAACTGGGGAAATCACTACAGGATGTGTCCGGGGACCTACTGGACCTACTGTAAGTCGGACATCAGTCAAAACTCCATTAATCACCTGCCCTCCATAGGCCCCTACTTTAACTGGAGGGCCAGAATGTTTCTTGGGATCTCCTGGGATCAGTGTCAACTCAGAACCAGTATCCAGCAGACCCCGAAAAGTCTGATTATTTCCTTTTCCCCAGTGTACAGTTACCCTTGTAAAAGGCCGTAGGTCCCTCTGGGGAAGAACTGGAGAAAGGGTAACAGCAAAACCTTTGGGTGTCTTATCAGGATCCTTCCTCAGGGGAACCTGGCCACCCCTTCATTCAAGGGGTTCCGGATCTGCAAACTGGCTCAAGTCTGGAAATTGATTCACTGGCCGAGATTGCTGTTTACCACGAACTACTGTAGCCTTTCTTTCATTTGTTTGAGAATTTTTTTGCTTATACAGATCAAACAAATATGCAGTAGGCTTCTTATGTATTTCATTCCTGGAAACACCATGATTGACTAGCCAGTACCAAAGGTCCAAGCGAGTCATGCCATTATAAATTTCACCTCTCCTGTGCTGACCGTTACTGGGTCTGTCATTATAAACATTCTTTTGCCTACGCTGTCCATTATAATAACTAGGATCACCTTGTCTCTGGCGATTCAATGCTGCCACCTGGCTCTTGTTACTTCGGAATCCAACTAAACCCAGTGAATTTAATTCATCTAATTGAGCAGAAGCATCTCCAATGCTAAGATCTGGCACAAGGAAAAGGGAAAGAACAAAACCCTTCAAATGTGCTGGTGCCCCTCTCACCAATTTGCGTCTTATAGAGCTGGTGAAGGGCATATCTTCTGGACCTTCCCATTGTGGACAATTAGGCTTTACACAATATATCCACTCTAGCATTGCAATTTCCCTAAGTCTTAAAATCCCTTCATCAACACTAAGCCATGGAATATCAGGCATCTCCAAGTCATTTCCAGTAGGCCATCTTTTGATAAACACCTCAGCCAACCATTCAAACAAACTTTTGACACCTTTTTTAACCATGCGAGCTTCCATATTAAACCTAGAATCTCTACTCAGAGGGCCCATGTCAATAAACTCAGCCTGCTCTAGTTTTATGTTCCTTCCACCCTTATCCCACACCCTTAAAATCCATTCCCACACGTATTCACCAGGTTGCTGTTTGAATGAATTAGCAAACTCATTAAGCTCCTTAGTAGTGTAGCGAATTTCCTCATGGACTACACTTTCTACCTCCCCTCTAGGAGCCTGTTTTGCTTTGAGTCTGGTTACAGGTCTAGAGGAAACTATTTGTGGGCCTTGAGAAACATCAGTAGTGAAAGTCATTGCTGGTTTATCAGACTCTGCAAAATTAATTTCCTCATGTGGGGAAGGCATTATTTCAAGGGGTGGGGCTGAGGGTACTACTTCCTCAGGTGGGGCAAACCCTTGAGAATCTGAAGATTCAAAATTCTCAGCTTCAACATGGTCTTCCCACACATCCCCGTCCCAAGTTATGGGATCCCATTCTTTGCCAATTAGTGCCCTTACTTTAACTGTCGACACATTCTGAGGCTGAGACTTAAATTTTCGCTGTAGTTCAGCCAACCTTACAATGAGGGTTTCAGTTTGATTTTCTGCAACTTGAGCTCTATTGCTGCAAGAGAGAAGATTCTCTTCAAGGACACACTTAGCAACTTTTAGATCGTTTACTTGTGTCTGGAGCCTTTCGATTTTATCACACAACTCTTTCCTTTCATTCATCATTTTTTCCCCAGATACTAAGAGCAGCCAGCCAGTAAAATCATTTTCTGATTTTTTCCCCATCTTGTAGAAAGCTTTGTGCACTGAATCACCTAATTCATTAAGAAAATCAAGGGCATTAGCTTCTTTAAGTTTGAAATATAGTTTCAACCATGGGTCTTCAAAATTCTCTGAGCTCCCAGGAGGGAGAGAATCTGGAGAGGTTTCAGTAGTTGAAAGTGCTGGTGGCTCAACAAGCCAATTCCAATATTTTAAAAGATTCATCCTTGTACTTCTGTTACTCTAGAACCACTCCTGGTACCAAATTCTGTATTAGTCAGGGTTCTCTAGAGTCACAGAACTTATGGATAGTCTCTATATAGTAAAAGAATTTATTGATGACTTACAGTCGGCAGCCCAATTCCCAACAATGGTTCAGTCGCAGCTGTGAATGGAAGTTCAAGGATCTAGCAGTTACTCAGTCTCACACGGCCAGCAGGCGAAGGAGCAAGAGCTAGACTCCCTTCTTCCAATGTCCTTATATTGTCTCCAGCAGAAGGTGTAGCCCAGATTAAAGGTGTGTTCCACCACACCTTTAATCCCAGATGAAAGGTGTAGCCCAGATTAAATCTCCTTAAACTCGGAGATTTAATCTTCTGGAATCCATAGCCACTATGGCTCAAGATCTCCATACCAAGATCCAGATAAGGATCTCCAAGCCTCCAGATAAGGGTCACTGGTGAGCCAATTCTGGATTGTAGTTCATTCCAAATATAGTCAAGTTGACAACCAGGAATAGCCACTACAATATTCATAAGGGAAATTGGTCTGAAGTTCTCTATTTTTGTTGGGTCTTTATGTGGTTTAGGTATCAGAGTAATTGCGGCTTCATAGAATGAGTTGGGTAGAGTACCTTCTGATTCTATTTTGTGGAATAGTTTGTGAAGAACTGGGATTAGTTCTTCTTTGAAGGTTTGATAGAACTCTGCACTAAACCCATCTGGTCCTGGGCTTTTCTTGGTTGGGAGACTATTAATGACTGCTTCTATTTCTTTAGGGGATATGGGACAGTTTCAGTGTTTCTGGTTTCCCATTTAGGTCTTTGGTCTATTTGGAGTTAATTTTTGTGAACAGTGATAGATAAAGGTCTAACTTCATTTTTCTATATGTAGACAATTCAATATTTCCAGTATCATTTGTTGACAATGACTTGTTCTCTTCACTTTATGTTTTATTGCATCTCTGTCAACTATTAAGAGGCTGAAGTTATGTGAGTACATACTTGAGTCTTTGATTTTGTTCTACTGGTCTACATGTCTGAATTTTTGCTAGTGGCACAATGTTTTTATTGCCAAGTTTCTGTGATACAGCTTGAGATCTAAAATGGTAATCTTTCCTGCATTGTTCATTTTTCTCAGTATTGTTTGCACTCTCTGAGGTCTATTTTGGGTCCAAATGACTTTTAGGCCAGTGTTTTTCTGTTTTTGAGAAGAATGAGATAGGACTTTCCATTTCAATTGCATTGAATATGTAACTATCTTTAAGTAGAATGGTCATGTTCATGATATTATTCTACCAACCCATGAGCATAGTATGTCTGTCCATTTTCTAGCATCTTTTTCTATCTCTGTCTTCTATGATCTTGTTGAGGATCTAGTCTTTGCCACTGACTTGGGATTCTTCTTCCATATCTATGCCTATAAATTGAAGGCTTAGTCATTTTATGGTATCCTATGTTTCCTGCATGTTGACTTTCTCGGTTTTTGTTGTTTTTTTTTTGTTTTTGTTTTTTGTTTTTTTTTTTTTACTCTTTTTTTTTTTTATTTTTATTACATATTTTCCTCAATTACATTTCCAATACTATCCCAAAAGTCCCCCATAGCGCCCCCCACTTCCCTACCCACCCATTCCCATTCTTTTGGCCCTGGCATTCCCCTATATTGGGGCATATAAAGTTTGCAAGTCCAATGGGCCTCTCTTTCCATTGATGGCCGACTAGGCCATCTTTCGATACATATGCAGCTAGAGACAAGAGCTCCAGGGTTCTGGTTAGTACATCATGTTGTTCCAACAATAGGGTTGCAGATCCCTTTAGCTCCTTGGGTACTTTCTCTAGCTTCTCCATTGGGAGCCCTGTGATACATCCAATAGCTGACTGTGAACATCCACTCCTGTGTTTGCTAGGCCCCGGCATCGTCTCACAAGAGACAGCTATATTTGGGTCCTTTCAGCAAGATCTTACTAGTGTATGCAATGGTGTCAGCATTTAGAAGCTGATTATGGGACGGATCCCTGGATACAGCAGTCTCTAAATGGTCCATCCTTTCATCACAGCTACGAACTTTGTCTCTGTAACTCCTTCCCTGGGTGTTTTGTTCCCAATTCTAAGAAGGTGCACAATGTCCACACTTTGGTCTTCATTCTTCTTGAGTTTCGTGCGTTTATCAAATTGTATCTTATATCTTGGGTATCCTAAGTTTTGGGCTAATATCCACTTATCAATGAATACATATTGTGTGAGATCTTTTGTGATTGTGTTACTTCACTCAAGATGATGCCCTCCAGGTCCATCCATTTGGCTAGGAATTTCATAAATTCATTCTTTTTAATAGCTGAGTAGTACTCCATTGTGTAAATGTACCATAATTTCTGTATCCATTCCTCTGTTGAGGGACATCTGGGTTCTTTCCAGCTTCTGGCTATTATAAATAGGGCTGCTATGAACATAGTGGAGCATGTGTCCTTTTTACCGGTTGGGACATCTTCTGGATATATGCCCAGGAGAGGTATTGCTGGATCCTCCGGTAGTACTATGTCCAATTTTCTGAGGAACCGCCAGACTGATTTCCAGAGTGGTTGTACAAGCTTGCAATCCCACCAACAATGGAGGAGTGTTCCACTTTCTCCACATCCTCGCCAGCATCTGCTGTCACCTGAATTTTTGATCTTAGCCATTCTGACTGGTGTGAGGTGGAATCTCAGGGTTGTTTTGATTTGCATTTCCCTGATGATTAAGGATGTTGAACATTTTTTCAGGTGCTTCTCTGCCATTCGGTATTCCTCAGGTGAGAATTCTTTGTTCAGTTCTGAGCCCCATTTTTTAATGGGGTTATTTGACTTTCTGGAGTCCACCTTCTTGAGTTCTTTATATATATTGGATATTAGTCCCTTATCTGATTTAGGATAGGTGAAGATCCTTTCCCAATCTGTTGGTGGTTTTTTTTGTCTTATTGATGGTGTCTTTAGCCTTGCAGAAGCTTTGTAGTTTCATGAGGTCCCACTTGTCAATTCTCGATCTTACAGCACAAGCCATTACTGTTCTATTCAGGAATTTTTCCCCTGTGCCCATATCTTCAAGGCTTTTCCCCACTTTCTCCTCTATAAGTTTCAGTGTCTCTGGTTTTATGTGAAGTTCCTTGATCCACTTAGACTTGACCTTAGTACAAGGAGATAGGAATGGATCGATTCGCATTCTTCTACATGTTAACAACCAGTTGTGCCAGCACCATTTGTTGAAAATGCTGTCTTTCTTCCACTGGAAGTTTTTAGCTCCCTTGTCGAAGATCAAGTGACCATAGGTGTGTGGGTTCATTTCTGGGTCTTCAATTCTATTCCATTGGTCTATTTGTCTGTCACTATACCAGTACCATGCAGTTTTTATCACAATTGCTCTGTAGTAGAGCTTTAGGTCCGGCATGGTGATTCCACCAGAGGTTCTTTTATCCTTGAGGAGAGTTTTTGCTATCCTAGGTTTTTTGTTATTCCAGATGAATTTGCAGATTGCACTTTCTAATTCGTTGAAGAATTGATTTGGAATTTTGATGGGGATTGCATTGAATCTGTAGATTGCTTTTGGCAAGATAGCCATTTTTACAATGTTGATCCTGCCAATCCATGAGCATGGGAGATCTTTCCATCTTCTGAGATCTTCTATAATTTCTTTCTTCAGAGACTTGAAGTTTTTATTATACAGATCTTTCACTTCCTTAGTTAGAGTCACGCCAAGATATTTTATATTATTTGTGACTATTGAGAAGGGTGTTGTTTCCCTAATTTCTTTCTCAGCCTGTTTATTCTTTGTGTAGAGAAAGGCCATTGATTTGTTTGAGTTAATTTTATATCCAGCTACTTCACCGAAGCTGTTTATCAGGCTTAGGAGTTCTCTGGTGGAATTTTTAGGGTCACTTATATATACTATCATATCATCTGCAAAAAGTGATATTTTGACTTCATCTTTTCCAATTTGTATCCCTTTGATCTCCTTTTGTTGTCGAATTGCTCTGGCTAGGACTTCAAGTACAATGTTGAATAGGTATGGAGAAAGTGGACAGCCTTGTCTAGTCCCTGATTTTAGAGGGATTGCTTCAAGCTTCTCACCATTTACTTTGATGTTGGCTACTGGTTTGCTGTAGATTGCTTTTATCATGTTTAGGTATGGGCCTTGAATTCCTGATCTTTCCAAGACTTTTATCATGAATGGGTGTTGGATCTTGTCAAATGCTTTTTCCGCATCTAAGGAGATGACCATGTGGTTTTTGTCTTTGAGTTTGTTTATATACTGGATTACGTTGATGGATTTCCGTATATTGAACCATCCCTGCATCCCTGGGATGAAACCTACTTGGTCAGGATGGATGATTGTTTTGATGTGTTCTTGGATTCGGTTAGCAAGAACTTTATTGAGGATTTTTGCATCAATATTCATAAGGGATATTGGTCTGAAGTTTTCTATCTTTGTTGGGTCTTTTTGTGGTTTAGGTATCAGAGTAATTGTGGCTTCATAGAATGAGTTGGGTAGAGTACCTTCTGTTTCTATTTTGTGGAATAGTTTGTGAAGAACTGGGATTAGATCTTCTTTGAAGGTCTGATAGAACTCTGCACTAAACCCATCTGGTCCTGGGCTTTTTTTAGTTGGGAGACTATTAATGACTGCTTCTATTTCTTTGGGGGATATAGGGCTGTTTAGATCATTAACCTGATCTTGATTCAGCTTTGGTACCTGGTATCTGTCTAGGAACTTGTCCATTTCATCCAGGTTCTCCAGTTTTGTTGAGTATAGCCTTTGGTAGAAGGATCTGATGGTGTTTTGGATGTCTTCAGGATCTGTTGTTATGTCTCCTTTTTCATTTCTGATTTTGTTAATTAGGATGCTTTCCCTGTGCCCTCTAGTGAGTCTGGCTAAGGGTTTATCTATCTTGTTGATTTTCTCAAAGAACCAGCTCCTTGATTGGTTGATTCTTTGAATAGTTTTTCTTGTTTCCACTTGGTTGATTTCACCCCTGAGTTTGATTATTTCCTGCCGTCTACTCCTCTTGGGTGAATTTGCTTCCTTTTGTTCTAGTGCTTTTAGGTGTGTTGTCAAGCTGCTAATGTGTGCTCTCTCTAGTTTCCTTTTGGAGGCACTCAGAGCTATGAGTTTTCCTCTTAAAAATGCTTTCATTGCGTCCCATAAGTTTGGGTACGTTGTGGCTTCATTTTCATTGAACTCTAAAAAGTCCTTAATTTCTTTCTTTATTCCTTCCTTGACCAAGGTATCATTGAGAAGAGTGTTGTTCAGTTTCCACGTGAAGGTTGGCTTTCTATTATTTATTTTGTTATTGAAGATCAGCCTTAGTCCATGGTGATCTGATAGGATGCATGGGACAATTTCAATATTTTTATATCTGTTGAGGCCTGTTTTGTGACCAATTATGTGGTCAATTTTGGAGAAGGTACCATGAGGTGCTGAGAAGAAGGTATATCCTTTTGTTTTAGGATAGAATGTTCTGTAGATATCTGCCAGATCCATTTGATTCATAATTTCTGTTAGTTTCACTGTGTCCCTGTTTAGTTTCTGTTTCCATGATCTGTCCATTGGTGAAAGTGGTGTGTTGAAGTCTCCCACTATTATTGTATGAGGTGCAATGTGTGCTTTGAGCTTTACTAAAGTTTCTTTAATGAATGTGGCTGCCTTTGTATTTGGAGCATAGATATTCAGGATTGATAGTTCCTCTTGGAGGATTTTACCTTTGATGAGTATGAAGTGTCCCTCCCTGTCTTTTTTAATGACTTTGGGTTGGAAGTCAATCTTATCAGATATTAGAATGGCTACTCCAGCTTGTTTCTTCATGCCATTTGCTTGGAAAATTGTTTTCCAGCCTTTCATTCTGAGGTAGTGTCTATCCTTTTCTCTGAGATGAGTTTCCTGTAAGCAGCAAAATGTTGGGTCTTGTTTGTGTAGCCAGTTTGTTAGTCTATGTCTTTTTATCGGGGAGTTGAGTCCATTGATATTAAGAGATATTAAGGAAAAGTAATTGTTGTTTCCTGTTATTTTTGATGTTAAAGTTGGCATTTTGTTCTTGTGGCTGTCTTCTTTTAGGTTTGTTGAGGGATTACCTTCTTGTTGTTTCTAGGGCGTGGTTCCTGTCCTTGTATTGGTTTTTTTCTGTTATTATCCTTTGAAGGGCTGGATTCGTGGAGAGATAATGTGTGAATTTGGTTTTGTCGTGGAATACTTTGGTTTCTCCATCTATGTTAATTGAGAGTTTGGCTGGGTATAGTAGCCTGGGCTGGAATTTGTGTTCTTTTAGTGTCTGTATAACATCCGTCCAGGATCTTCTGGCTTTCATAGTCTCTGGTGAAAAGTCTGGTGTAATTCTGATAGGCTTGCCTTTATATGTTACTTGGCCTTTTTCTCTTACTGCTTTTAGTATTCTATCTTTATTTAGAGCATTTGTTGCTCTGATTATTATGTGTCGGGAGGTATTTCTTTTCTGGTCCAGTCTATTTGGAGTTCTGTAGGCTTCTTGTATGTTCATGGGCATCTCTTTCTTTAGATTTGGGAAGTTTTCTTCTATAATTTTGTTGAAGATGTTTGCTGGTCCTTTGAGTTGAAAATCTTCATTCTCATCCACTCCTATTATCCGTAGGTTTGGTCTTCTCATTATGTCCTGTATTTCTTGGATGTTTTGAGTTAGGATCTTTTTGCATTTTACATTTTCCTTGATTGTTGTGCCGATGTTCTCTATGGAATCTTCTGCACCTGAGATTCTCTCTTCCATCTCTTGTATTCTGTTGCTGATGCTCGTATCTATGGTTCCAGATTTCTTTTCTAGGGTTTCTATCTCCAGTGTTGCCTCATTTTGGGTTTTCTTTATTGTGTCTACTTCCCTTTTTAGGTCTAGTATGGTTTTGTTCATTTCCATCATCTGTTTGGATGTGTTTTCCTGTTTTTCTGTAAGGACTTCTACCTGTTTGATTATGTTATCATGTTTTTCTTTAAGGATTTGTAACTCTTTAGCAGTGTTCTCCTGCAATTCTTTAAGGGATTTTTGTGCTTCCTCTTTATTGTCTTCTGCCTTTTTATCAGTGTTCTCCTGCATTTCTTTAAGTGTGTTATTAAAGTCCTTCTTGAAGTCCTCTATCATCATCAGGAGATATGCTTTTAAATCCGTGTCTAGCTTTTCCGGTGTGTTGGGGTGCCCTGGCCTGGGCGAAGTGGGGGTGCTGGGTTCTGATGATGGTGAGTGGTCTTGGTTCCTGTTAGTAAGATTATTACGTTTACCTTTCGCCATCTGGTAATCTCTGGGGTTAGTTGTTATCGTTGTCACTATTTAAAGATTGGAGCAGAAGCTGTGTTCCACTCACCAGCAGTCTCTAAATCCTGCGGCGGGGGTCGTGGGTAGCTGACGGTACCCCGGTGCTGGTCCAGCCGGAAGAGGCCTGTGGTCCTACTCAGGCCGTTTTTCTGCTTCCCTAACTAATGCAGTCTCTGGTCCTGCGTGCAATTGGATTGGAGCAGAAGCTGTGTTCCACTCTCCAGAAGTCTTAAGATCCAGCAGTCCCAAGATCCTGCGGCGGGGGTCGTGGGTAGCTGGCGGGTGTCAGGCAACCCTGCGCTCCCGCTACCCCGGCGCTGATCCAGCCGGATGAGGCCTGTGGTCCTACTCAGGCCGGTTTCTGTTTCCCTAACTAATGCAGTCTCAGGTCCCGCGCAATTGGATTGGAGCAGAAGCTGTGCTCCACTCACCAGAAGTCTTAAGATCCTGTGGCGGGTGTTGTGGGTAGCTGGCGAGTGTCAGCAGACCCTGAGCCCCAGCTGCCCAGGTGCTTTTCTGACCGGAAGAGCTTTTTGTTGTTTTTAATTTTTGTATTTTTTTGTTATTTGATCTAGCTCCTAGTTCTACTTTATCCTTGAATCCTGATATCTTTCTCCTGGTTGACTCATCTACTTTTAAGGTGTTCCTTTGGGTTTTCTAGTTGAGTTGCTGGATGTTTCAATTCCATCTTCCTTTCAGTGTGTATCCTCTTCAATGTCCCTGTCTCATTACTGAATTCTGTTCTCAAGTCCTGGATTGTCTTCATCTTTTCTTTAAAAAAAAAAAATTTAATATTTTTTATTACATATTTTCCTCAATTACATTTCCAATGCTATCCCAAAAGTCCCCCATACCCCCCCCACTTCCCTACCCACCCATTCCCATTCTTTTGGCCCTGGCATTCCCCTATATTGGGGCATATAAAGTTTGCAAGTCCAATGGGCCTCTCTTTCCATTGATGGCCGACTAGGCCATCTTTCGATACATATGCAGCTAGAGACAAGAGCTCCGGGGTACTGGTTAGTTCATCATGTTGTTCCAACTATAGGGTTGCAGATCCCTTTAGCTCCTTGGGTACTTTCTCTAGCTCCTCCATTGGGAGCCCTGTGATCCATCCAATAGCTGACTGTGAGCATCCACTTCTGTGTTTGCTAGGCCCCGGCACAGTCTCACAAAAGACAGCTATATTTGGGTCCTTTCAGCAAAATCTTGCTAGTGTATGCAATGGTGTCAGTGTTTGGAAGCTGATTATGGGATGGATCCCTGGATATGGCAGTCTCTAGATGGTCCATCCTTTCATCACAGCTCCAAACTTTGTCTCTGTACCTCCTTCCACATCATTTCTATTAGGCTTATATTTGTGCTTTCTTGGGCATCATTCAGATTTATTCTCCTTAACTTCACTGAAATGTTTCTCTGTGTCTTCACTACTTGAATCCTTTGGTTGTTCTTTTAAATTCTGTCTCCTGGGGTTCATCTAGTTAATCCTCCCTTGGAAACATTTCTACAGATGTGGCAGCTTTTGAAGAGGATCTAATGGCTTAATTTTTCATGTTGTTTGTATTTTTTTAATATTTTATTTTGTGTATGGGTACTTTACCTGTGTGCATGTATGTGCCCCATGTGTATGCTTGGTACCCTTGAAGGCTAAGTTAAAGATATTTGTGAACAACCACGTGGGTTCTAGAAATTGAACCTGCTTCCTCTGGAAGAGCAGCCAGTGCTTTTAGCCACGGAATCATTTCTCCAGCTCCATTGTTTGCAGTTTTACAATGAAATTTGGACATATGGACTGGATAGGACCATGAAATGACTAAGCCTTCAAATTATAGGCATGGTTTGGATGTGGAGTGAACCCACAAAAGCCTCATGTGTTGAAGACTTGTTTCCCAGCTGGAAGCACTGCTGAGTGGTGGTTCATGTCATGAAAGTGTTAATCTCACCTCAGGCTCAGAAAAAATGAAACCTAGTGATCATGGACTCTAACTTCAGAAACCATAGCCATGATTCATACTTCCTCTCTGAAGTTGTTTTTCTCTGTATTTGCTCATAGTGGTGCAATTCACAGGGCACCTTTGCAGCCAACCCTAACCAAGGTTGAGCCTACCAAGCCCCTCCTTTCTTTTGCTGCTTACCTATGATTTGCCACTTGGGCAACTAGTTGCCCTAAAAGCCCTAGGATTATAAGCTGTTGAGAACTCTTTAGAAGGAATGGGATGCATAATATGGAAACAAATGCTCTAATGAGAATATCAGTGGCCACATAGAAAACTAATATCTATGCAGCTGCAGGCCCAGGCCTCCTTCAGTAAGACTTGCTTTGATGTGTGTCTTAGTTAGGGTTTTACTGCTGTGAACAGAGACCATGACCAAGGTAAGTCTTATAAATGACAACAAGGATGTACCCACAGGTCAACCTAATAGAGGACATTCTTCCGTTCAAGTTTCTTCTTCCAAAGTATCTCTTGGTTTTGCTAATTTGTCACAAACTAACCAGCACGCTACTCTACACATTGAAATCAGATTATAGCCCCGGTCCACAAGGACTTCAAGAGAAGAGAAAGCCACATTGATGCTCAGAACTAGGGGCAATGCCCATTCTGGTTCTTACTGATGTGTGTGCACATGCATGTGTGTTTTATGTGGAGAAGGGGATTTTCCCTCATCAGTGGTAAGACTGATGTTCATGTTCAAGATTAGAGGATGCACAGCTGCCAGCCTTTTATTTTGCTCTGATTCAGGCTTCCATGGGTGAAAAGACCTCTCATCATTCCAGCAAAGACTCAATGAACCCCCGCCCCTGAATCTCTCTGTGTCAGAATTCATGAAACTGCAAACAGTGAGAGTCAAATGACAGACCTCAGGAATGGAGCCCTCAGAGTCGATTCATATTGAAGTGATTTCCCAAAAATGTCCTCTCTACTGAGAGAACATCTGAAAGGCTTACTGGGTACTTCATGGGAGGTTTATTTTAGGAAAACAGCAGAATTCCCAGAGAAAGAACACTCTGGAGCAAAGGACTCACATCTCTCCCTATGAGACTGCCTTTAATAAAACCCAGTGAAATTAGACCTATTTATCCCAAACTACAACAGCTTAGATGCACCAAACTTGGATTGCTTCTATCCTGCCCTGTTCTTCTTGTCCTACAATTAGATTTCTTAATAGCAAATCTCTTTTTAGCAAGTGGACACCATCACAGAAAACCACAACTGACCATGGTACAGAGATCAACAGATCACGAGGAGCCTAGCCCCAACAGACACATGTTTATCATAGCTTCTGTATCTATGACTCAAGCAACATCACAGAAGAGAGGCAGAAAGACTGTAATAGCCAAAAACCCAGGATGTCCACTGTGAATCAATCTCTCCTCGAAATGGCCACATGAATAAGACTGGAACAATAGCACTCACAATCTACAGGAAATGGGGAAGTTTCTCAGGCCCTACACCTAGACAAAACTACAGGCAATTAATGACTGCTAGGAGAAGGAGAATTAGCATAATAGTGGTTCCCAGGAATGAGCCCCTTTATTGGTTGTCCAGTGCAGACTGGTCAGTCATGAAATTATATGCACACAAACAACTCAGCAAGTTGTGTGTGTGTGTCTGTGTGTGTGTGTGTGTACGTACATATGTGTGTAGGTAATGATAATAAACAAAGAAAAATAGACTATGCACTTGAGAACAAACATGGAAGTGGTTTGACAAAAGGTAGTTGGGAGGGGCTAGAGGGAGGAAAGATTGAGAGAAATGTGATGGAATACTATTTCAGGATTAAAAAAAGATTTCTTTGTAGCAGCACATGTAGCCAGTGTCAGGCAAGCATACTGGCAAGTATATCAGCTATGTTGGCATGCCCATGAATGTATATTCACTAGCTATGCATCCCAGAATTGGAGAATACTACATAGCATAATTCAGCCTAGAGATAGTTTAGAAAATAACCATACTGACAAGAAGGCAAGTTCATGCCTTCGGACTTATTAGTCTTGGTATACATACCATGTTGTCTTTACAGATCCACTAAGTAAAGACCATTTCTCAGTTCTGAGACTCCACACAGACACAAGCCTGATAACATCAGCAGCATCAAAATGACATTGGCACTGTGCATAGAGCACCTCCCTCACGTCAAGCATCGGATTCAGTGATTAATTTGTTAGATAATTTGCAAGGCTTGTTAAAAAAAATCGAAGCCAAGGTTGAGTTGAGAAAGTATGTGCTTAGCATTCACAAGGTCCTAGATAAAATTCCCAGCATGCACATAACATACAATGTGCAAGCGCACACACATACACACAAAATCAAGCCAATTAATGCATATAATAAATATTTATTTTTATGTTAATGGGTATTCACTTGCATATAAACCATGCGTGTGCAGTACCCATGAAGACCAGAAGAAGACAGGAGATCCCTTGGAATTGGAACTACAGACTATTGTTAACCACCATGTAAGTGCTTGGAACTAAACTTGGGTCCCACAGAAAAGCAACAAGTGCTCTCAACCACTGAGTCATCTCTCTAGACCAAGCTCATTTTTTAAAATGTCTAGATACATGAAAGATCCTTAGAATTAATGTAAAATTGGCAATATTATTTCTATAAAGTCCACATTCAAAATTGTGTCCTGGCAACACCATACACACACACACACACACACACACACACACACACACACACACACAAAACCTACAGAGTCAACTAACCTGGGCTCTTCAGGGCTTACAGAGATTGAACCACCAACCAAAGAGTATGCACCAACTGGACCTATACCCCTTACATATTTGTAGCAGATATGTGACTTGGTCTTCATGTGGGTGCTCTAACAATTGGAGAGGGGCCGTCTCTGGCTTTATCACTTGCCTTTGAATCCCCTTTCCCTTGCCGGGCTGTCTTGTCTAGCCTCAGTGGGAGAGAATGTGCTCAGTTCTGCTGCAACTTGATGTGGCAGGGCAGGTTGGTACCCATGGGGGCTTCCCTTCTTTGAGGAGAAAAGGATGGAGTATTGGGGAGTGGTTTGTGAGAGTGGGACTGGGAGGAGAGGAGGAAGGGGGCCTGCAGTCAGGATGTAAAGTGAATAAATAAATAGGAAAATAAATAAATAAATGACTGCCAATGCAGGGCAAAAAAAAAAGAAAAGAGAAAAGAAATTGTGTCCTGCTCATCACTAAAAATTTAGTAATCATTGTATTATATTATATTATATTTATTATATTATATTAATTATGGGATAAATGATTTTGGATGGTACAAAGGAAGCGGTTGCCAAACTTAGGGCTTGTGCATGTCAGACAAGTATTGTACAACTGAGCTGCATCCCTCGTTAAAGAATAAATGTTTCTTAGACAGTTGCATGGAAATGAACAAGCTTGAGGGTCAGGGATGGAATTGTAAGTTCCCCCACTTTAGCCATGCCTCTATCTTTGTAATGTACAACCCTTCCTAAGGTTGCCTAGGGCTCCAACCACTAACCTTCTCATTAACGTACAAAAGGCATTGTCTTTACTTCAGAGCCTTCTGAGGTCCTCTGTGACCTCTAAGCTTGGGTCATGAGTCAAAATGAAATTGTTCCTTGCATGGAAACTCACATGACTTCTAGAAGCTCCCAGTCAGAAACTGGGGGAGAGAGGGGTGAGACAATATCTCTTACTGTGCCACTTACTATGTGGAGGCTTAAAGACATAGCATTTCTGCAGGAAACTTGTGGGAAGCCACATGTGCCGTTGCAGGGTGGCGCTGGCTTCCGCTGGCCACCACACATACATAGGCAGTAAAGTTCTTTTGCCAAGATGAGGTTTTGAGAATTAACCAAAATTAACCAATCAGATGAGAGACAAGTTAACCAATCAGATGAGAGACAAGTTAACCAATCAGATGAGAGACAAGTTAACCAATCAGATGAGAGACAAGTTAACCAATCAGATGTAGGCATGCAAATGAGGTGGTAAGCATAACCCAAGCACAACCAATCCGGGTGTGAGACATAACTCCCCTAGGCCTATATAAGCAGCACCAGTTCTGGGCTTGGGGTCTCTTCACCTCTGCAATCAAGCTCTCCCAATAAACGTGTGCAGAAGGATCCTGTTGCAGTGTTGTTCTTGCTGGTGAGTCAGGGCGCGGCCGATCCTCAAGCACCATAAAGCACTAAACAGACTTTGGTTGGTACAGGCTGGGTTTACCACTGTGGGTTGATAGTTCTCAAAATTTTCTGAAAGCAGGTGAAAGGCAGCATAGGCCCATCTTCTAGACAGGGCACAAGCGATTTAATCGTGAACTCACCGGAATTGTGACACTAGTGCGCCTGAGAGCCTCCAACTGCTTGCATCACAGAGGATGGGGAAGTGAATGCATGCCTTGGGAGACAGAGCGACCAAATGTGATAAAGAGAGACAGTGTCCCCTCCCCAGTGAATTCCAGGACTACAAAGCTTAGAGATATCTCCTCCTTAGACATGTCCCAGGGGAAGACATAGCAGCTTGGTGGCAGCATCCTTCTATGACTGAGAAGTTTCTGAGGCCGCAGTTCCCACCTCTGACAGATCCATCAGGAAGGCAGAAACCCACTCAGAACCACATCACATCACTCCATGGAATTTAGTGATGTGGGGATGGCAAAGGGGACAATTATGACATGCTGTGTGTACCACAAGCTAAAATCTGCCCAAATATACTTGGGGTTGTTATTTTCCTCACTGACAAAGAAACATTAGTAGGCCCTTCAGCACTTCGAGAGTTACAGAGACTTGTGATAAAAGTTAATGTTTCCTAGATCTGAAGATTTTACAATCATGGATGAAGCATCATTCGTCATTGATAATGACTTATTCTTTTTCCTTCACCCTGCCCAACCTTACCCCCTTCCTTAGTAATCCCCTTCCTGATCTGTGTCCTTTGGTTTGGCTGTGTCCCTCTGAGTTTGACCACGGTCATCGTTTGCTCTTTGGACTATAACTGTCTGTTGTTGTCTGGTGAGTACATCAATGGTTACACAAATGAAGACAGTGGGTCCCCTTTTTCAGAGTCCATCACTAGCCTAGAATTCAGCAGTGGGAGTTAGGGTTCCTACCCGACCTGTGACTAATTGCTGACAAGGTCTGTCTTGTGCATGCCTACTATAAGCAAACATAATTGCCTGTCGCTCATGATTACATTGGTTGTGTCTTGTCTACAGGATGGGATTATATTGCCTTTCTCCCTATCCTCTGTATTTTATTATCTCTCTATTCCCGCTTCTATAATGTTCCTCTTTCCATGGAGGGATTAGTACAAGTGACTTGTTTATGATTAGGCCCTCATCTGTCGCTTTTTCTCAGCATCTTGGGCAACCATGAGTCTTTGTACTCACTGCCATTCACTCCATATAGAAACTTTTCTGGTTGGGGTTAAGAGTGATATTTGTGAAGCTATTTAGAAGGCAGTTACATCTACTTAACTAAATGCCAGTAGTAATATTTCTCATAAGGGTCTATGGTCTAATGAAAGAACCTAGTGGGGAAACCCCCACTCAATTCTCGATTCCGCATGCACCCAAGAATCACGAACAGACGACCGACTTGATGTAAGAACATGAGGGAGTTTAATGGCGGAGCTCCGGGTCAAAACGTATCTCACACAGGAGACAGTGGATTCAACCACGAGGCTTGGAAGCTAGGGGTTTTTATAGAAAAGGGGTGGTGCTGGGGGGAGGAATTAGCACGGTTTTACATGATTGGTCCATTTAAACATCAACAGACTGTCAGAAGGGCAGGAGATAGGGAGGCACTAGGCCAGTCAGGGCATGTAACGATGGGCCTGCCCGGGCATGTCCTGGCCTGGCCTGTTATGTTCTCAGCCCCAGGTTTCAAAGCTCACAAACAACTCTTTGGGCTATTTGACATAAATTGCATGAATCACATGTCTCAAGTTTTATTTCTTTTCAGTCTGCCGAGGTATTAATTTTTTTTCCAGGCTCACAGTACCAAGCACAGGATCCTTTCTGTGGAACAGGCCTCCAATACATTCAGAGAGCGGTTGGTTATCACTGTAGAAATAGAGGTACGTGATGCATGGCAGATTGGTGGTGTAGTTCATTGGGTTCACAGCAGGATCACTCGCCCACCATACATGCTAAGCACGTTCTGGAGCTTTCAAAGTGAAACTCAGACTCTAACAAGGTATGCTCACCCAGTCCAGGGCAACACTGCTCCGACAGGTGTGGACGTCAGGAAAAAAAAGCCTGCCTAGGTTTTGACTGAATGCTCGAGCTCCAAAAACAATAGAGAGAAAGGAGCTTGGCTGGGTTGTGATTTCCAGTCAGACATTCCTCCTCTCCCAGGGAGAAGCCAGAGGAATTGTACAGTAGAACATCTATCACACGGACAGGAACTGCAAGAGTCAGCAGAAAGTATTCTGTCCTTCACCAGAATGCTATTGGTCTAAATCAGACACCATGCCCCTAGTCCTCAGCCTCCCAGCCATGCTGCTCTGACAAACCAACCCTGGGAAGCAGCTACCTCAAATAACCCACCGCTCTGGGCCTCACCCACTGCCTCTAGAGATCTGACATCCACCCTAGACCACATCCCCTCTACATACACGTCTGGTAGAAGCCACAGTAAGAATCAATCTAGCCTTAGGAGTGGCTATGCAGGTCTCTCCACTGCCCTGACGGTCTAAATTGTCTATATCTTAGGCAGCAGCAGGCTTAATCCCAAGAGTTGTGGTTCTCAAGATTCTCCAGCCTCCCTGCTTCAGGGAAGCTCTGGGGTTTATTCACACTGGCTCCTGAGAAATCAAGAAAATGACTCCATGTCCTTCACTGGGCTTCAGTTTTAATACAACAAAACTAAAGGCTTCCTCCTTAGAAGAATCCGAGTTATCTGAGAGATGGCCAGAGTAAGAGGCGTCTCAGCGTTCCCCATGTACAGTAATACTTTTCAGGAACTGTGTCCTTGAGTCCATGGAGGACACGCACTGTTCATACCACTCACTGGCAACCTGGGGCTCTGCTGAGTTAACCCAGCCAAGGACACCCAACCCCACAGTGCTGGCACTGAGCTAGAGTGTGATTCTGTGAGTCCTGCAGGATCTCGTACTGCTTCCATCCCACCTGCTGTGCCTGCCTGAGGATTTATCAAAAGTACCAACATTGATCCATGCAGATCTCTTGCTGTTCTAATTTTATTTCCCTGTTGGTAAAATGGAGTTGATGGAAAAGCCATGAGGATTTGATCCTGTGATTATAGAATTGGACACATTCTGGAAAAGAATAGGTCACACAAAACAGAAGAGATTATAAATGTTCCTGCAATCATTCATGGAACCTGTAAAATATAAATAAATGACTTAAATCCCAGCCCTGCTACTGCCTCCCATGCCACCCTGAGAGGGCAATGTCATCCTAACTCTTCCCTTGCTGATTCCCAAGCAGATGTTGGCTGACCCCACCCCCCTTCACTGTTCCACCCAGCCTTAAGGCTAAGAAAGCCCTGGCCTTAGAAGCTGAAGAAAGAGGACCCGTTTGGCGTCCACATTTTTCATTCCAGAAATAGCTATGCCTTCCCAGTATGTTCTGGGTAGTTGTATGAGACTGCTGTATTTTGATTTCAGCAGCAGCAGTTATCAGCAGAGAGCAGGCAGAACTACTTAATTCCCCCACTTAGCAAACACTCTCCCTTGGCTGGCTTCCTGAGTCTAGAGAGAAGACATATTTTAGGAAAGCCACTGAGTCATTTTGTTTTTAAAATATATGCTGACAGGGCTCTGGAAAGAAGAAACAGGAATTAGGTTTGGGTTTAGAAACAAAAATCACGTGATCCTCATTGCATACCAGACACAGGGTAAGGCATCCTTCCCTTCCTCTGCCTCCCCATCAGCCAGGGAGAAACCGCTGATCTCTGGCTTTACTGCATAGGGGAAAGGAGCATGTGGCGAGGCTGAAAGCTCTGCCATGGGTTTGCAGGTACAATATTATAAGACTGGAGTCCAGCCGGGCATGGTAGAGCATGCCTTTAATCCCTTTAATCACTCGGGAGGCAGAGGCAGGAGGATTTCTGAGTTCGAGGCCAGCCTGGTTTACAGAGTGAGTTCCAGGACAGCCAGGGCTACACAGAGAAACCCTGTCTCGAACCCCCCCCCCAAAAAAAAAAAGAGACTGGAGTCCAAAGTCACCTTGTGCATCTGTAGCCTGTGATTCCAGGGCACTTTGCTGGGCTGAAGGACCAGCCAGATGAACAGAGAACAGAAGCTGTCAAGTGCCAGCTCTTTACATTTTTATCTGCAAAGTGTCCACAGACATGGCAATATTCTGGCAGGGTAGAGAGGTAATAAACTAGCAATGACTTCTCTGCCTCAGCATGCACGGAACTGAGCAAGTCCCTTAGAAACAGATAGAGCTACCCAAATGCCCTGATCCCACTCTATCCTCAGTTGCTCAATTGCTTGGACATATGATGATGTGAAAATGGGAAAGATCTACATTTCGGGACAAATCAGCCACTTACTAGAAGGCATGTCCCTGAGCCTGTGCCCAGCCTTGCTGCTAAACAAATGTCCTCCTGGGAGAAAGGCTGGTCCTAAAACAGCAGCCACGGGTTCAATGGTCCTGTCTCTACAACCTCCAAGCAATACCCCCATGAACATTCTCTTGCTGCAGAAAAGTTAAATGGTATTATCTGAAAGAATAAGAAAGGCAGAGGAAGAAGAGAATGAATCATTTGTTTTAAAGATTTATTTATTATATACACAGTTTTCTGCTTGCATATATGTCTGCAAGTCAGAAGAGGGTACCAGATCTCATTATAGATGATTGTGAGCCACTGTGTGGTTGCTGGGAATTGAACTCAGGACCTCTGGAGAGCAGTCAGTCATCTTAACCTTTGAGCCATCTCTCCAGCCCCAGAATGAATCATTTTTTATAGGAAGAATGGAAACACAGGTTCCTTCTCTTTGCAGGTAATAGTTTTGTTATAGAAAGTCCAAAGATTGTGTGATACAATCCTTTCATTTGTTCATAGAGAGATGAGAGATAGATAGATAGATAGATAGATAGATAGATAGATAGATAGATGAACTGGAAGACAGACAGACAAAAAAATGTCATATCACTGGGTACTTGCTATATAGTCGTTATGGGCCTGTCACTCCACTTGTATTAGGTGGAATGGGGTTCTCATTCCAACCAATACTGTCCACACACTGATACTTTTAGAGAGTCGTGGTATAATGGAAGAATTCAAGAGAACAAAAAGAAAAAGGAAAGAAGCCAAATTCTGTTCACTATGTGTACATGTTCCAGATTTCATGTTAGGCATGCTACAGGCACCGCAGCATCTCTCATCACGTTCATCCAGCAAGCCAGGAATAAGCATGATTGTCCCACCTGACAGACGAAGAAGCCATAGCTCAGATCTTTAGCTTGTCCATGCGCTACTGCTAACCAACCAGCTCGCTGACTTGGTTCAATACTGATCAATGGGGACAAAACCTTCTATGAGGGCAAAGAAGAGGATAGTTAGTTCTTTCCTGGAATAACGATTTACCGTGGCAACAAATTAGAGCTGTCTTATGTTATGGGGATATCCACCTTCCTTATGAACTCGGCATTTTGGCTTCAGGGTCACATGTATGGAAGTCTGTAATACCAATCCAGGTCACTTCTCATCTATTAATATTTTTGAACTTTGAACTGAAGTCTAGCAAAGTCAAGTCCTAAGCCTAAAATTCAAAGCATTCCCATGGTGAATGTTCCCCAAGGACAGAACAGTGCCCAGATTCTAGAACCCTTAACCCATTTCCTTTCAATCATTCTCTCCTCAGAGTAGTTGTGCTTTTAACTTTTAACGTTGTAATGCTTGCCCATCTCTGAATTTTGTGCAAATGAATGAGCACAAGTAACACTTTGCATGGCTCTTTTTGATCAATACTATTATTGGTAAGATTCATGAATATTGCTAAAGGGGGTTTTAACATATGTCAGTGCTTACTCAGGAAGGAGCGTGTACAGTCAGAGTCTGGCTGTCCACATGCCTCCTCCCCCTATCTTTTGGCTTTACCACTCTTAAAACCTCAATCACATATATGCAAACCTTTGTGGGTTGCTTAATCAAAGAAACAGAGATGATGAACACTGGTTATATGGCAATCTTTAATGCTATCATCCATGTCCTCGTTTGAACTGCTACTTCCCTAAAACAAATCCCAAACTTCACTGCTTATTGAGGTGCCCCACAAGGGCTTAGAGCAAAGTCAGTGGAGGTACAAACTAAGCACATGTAAACTGTTGTAAAATTTGTAAAATAAAAACAAGGCAATGCCAAGTTATAGGCACTCCGCTTTCCCTCAGAGTTGTGGAGCTGTGGTGGGTGACAGAGAATGGGCCTCTGGATCTTTCGTGTGTGGTAAGCCAGCAAAGTGTAGCACACAGGACTCGTGTGTAACACAGACCTAAGCCAAAACCTAGCTTCTGTTCTGCTATTGCCCCACCTGCCCCAGGGCAGAGTGTCTCAACTGTGAGCAATTTGTCGTCCATGCTTGCAGTTATCCACTGTCTTAGATAGGGTTAATATTGCTGCAACAAAACACCATGACCAAAAGCAACTTGGAAAGGAAAGTTTATTTAGTTTACATATCCTTAGGGAACCCAGGACAGGAACTCAAGCAAGGCCCTGAAGGCAGGACCTGATACAGAGGGCATGGAAGTGTGCTGCTTACTGGCTTGCTCCGGGTGGTTTGCTCAGCCTGCTTTCTTATCGAACCCAGGACCATCAACCTAGGGATGGTCCCATTCACAATGGGCTGGGCCTTCCCCCCATGAGTCACTAATGAGGAAAATGCTCTACAGGCTTCCTGCAGCCTTATTTTATGAAGACATTTTCTCAGTTGAAGTTCCCTCCTCTTAGATGGCTTCAGCTTGTGTCAAGCTGACATAAGACTATCCAGCACACCCACCTATGTAGTAGAGATGATACATACAGCCTGTCTGTAGCTCACATTCATATCAAGGGAACAGAACCGTGTTCACACTTGGCCTGGAATTCCATGACGTGTTTTAGTAAAATGAAGTAATGCAAGGCACAGAGTTTGGATGATAACAGATATGTGCCGAGTGCCTCAATTAAGACCTAGATGCTTATTATATATTGAATGTACGTTTATGGTATATAATGATAATAAAGTTCTGCTTGCTTTTGTGGTTTGTCAAAGAGGCCACTAATCATAATATGGCTTCAAAAGTCGGCAAATCAAAGTGGTAGACAGTAAGACACTTGGATAAATTGTAAACAGTGTTAATTTTTTTTAAATGCTACTGAGATAAAAGAAGAAAATAAAAGAAAGCCTTGAAAACAAGTGATGATCAGCTACTAATGCCCTTGACTGATACCAGTGATCGGCTCCAGACAGGTTACCTGGGATCACGTGTGTGAGCATGTGTTGCTGGGAAAAAGCACATAGAACTATGTAATCATGTGCGTATCAGTTATGACATCCACGTTGAGAAATGGAAGGCAATGCTGTGCACACATGCTTTTCCTGATGCAGGCACTGAACCACTGACCTGTAACAGTTCTTCAAATCAGTATTTTAATAAGTCCTCCATGAACTAAGTAATACAATAAATGACCAATGGGTTTCGCTTACTATAGGACACAATAGATTGACAACACGCCTTTGTCACTACTATGGGAAGAAAAATCTCTTTGTGGACATTTCCATACCCATGTTTTCTTTTTGTTGTTGTTGTTTTTAATTATTTTAATTTAATTTTACTTTTTTACTTATTCACTTTACATCCTGCTCACTGCCCACTCCCAGTCACCTCTTCCCACAATCCTTTCCTCAACCCCCATCACCTTCTCCTCTGAATGGATGGGGTCCTCCTGGGTATCTCCCACCCTGTCACTTCAAGCCCCTGTGAGGCTAGGTGCTTCCTCTCCCACTGAGGTCAGGTAAGGCAACTCAGCTATAAGAATACATCCTATGTACAGACAACAGCTTTTGGGATACCCACCCCCATTCTAGTTGTTCAAGAACTACAATGAAGACCAAGCCGCACATCTGCTACATATGTGTGAGGAGACCTAGGTCTAGCTCACGTATGTTCTTTGGTTGGTCCACACCCATGTTTTAAAAGACATAAAAAAGAGTTAGTATAAAAACTAACTAGAAAATCACTGTCTAGGGCAGTTGAATTCTGTTTAGAAAAGGCAAAATCTAGGGATACATCAGATACCTGTAGAGCACCGAGATGGCTTATCTGTGCAGTTGGCCCTCTGCACACAGGAATTCTACATCCATGGCTCCACCCAAATTCAGTTTAGAAGAAATTTTACAATTGCATTTTACATGAACACATACCTATGTTTCTTTTGTCATTTTCCCTAAACAGCATAGTATAACTATTCTTCACACAAACATATAACCATGCTGGGTATTGCGAAAGTTTAGAGATGATGTAAAGGCTATGTGACAATGTTTGAGGTACACACAAACACTATACATTTGACATATGTGGCAAGCATTTGAGGCTTTTGCTGTCCTTGGGGGAGGGGCTTTTGCTGTCCTTGGAGGAGGGGCTCTGGAACAAACTTTCTCACACCCAAGGATGATGATTTGCTCAAGAGTCCTGCGCTGTTTCATTTCCTCAGAGTTTGTGTTTCTTATTTTTCTACTCTTGTTGTAGTAATTATAGAAACTTTCTGTGATTTTATAAGTATACTTTAACTTGAGATCAATACAAACTATAAATTATAGTCAGAGATTAAAAGATCATTGCACATAATTAAGACCTAAGGCTGCAACAAAGTGACTTGAATTCAAGTTTCAGCTGTTACAAGCTCCCTCTAAAATCCTCTGCAAGTCTTTTGGCCACTTGAGTGGAGTCATCTCATCTATAGAATAAAGGGCTCACAAGAGCTGGGTTGCCTGTAAGATATAGCCCTCCATTAGTGCTATGGCTATATGATTTTGGCTTAGATATGCATTGTTGTTCTGTTTCTTCCTTGCTGCTGGCATGTTGGATCACCTCTAAGACACCGCTTGAGGAGGTGAAATGCAGGGGTGATAGGCTACATTCCTTTTCCCCTGTTGGGGTGCCAAGCCCATGTGATACAGATACACTGCTCATAAGAGATGAAATATAGGCAGCTAGTGAGATAGCTCAGCCGGTAAGAGCACTGACTGCTCTCCCGAAGGTCCTGAGTTCAAATTCCAGCAACCACATGGTGGCTCACAACCACCCATAATGAAAGCTAGTGCCTTCTTCTGGTGTGTACTTATGTATAATAATAAATAAATCTTTTTAAAAAATAAAACAACAAACCATAAGAGATGAAATATAGCCTAAGATCTCCAATGCTGCTACATGTTAAAATTCTTGGAGAGACCAGGGGAACAAGGTGCATCCATAAACATACTAAAAGGAGTATACAGCAAGCCAATAGCCAACATCAAATTAAATGTAGAGAAACTTAAAGCAATCCCGCTAAAATCAGGGAAAAGACAAGGCTGCCCATTCTCTCCCTATCTATTCAATATAGTACTTGAAGTTCTCTAAGACAATAAGACAACAAAAGGAAATCAAGTGGGTATGAATTAGAAAGAAGTCAAAGTATCACTATTTTAAGATGATATGATAGTATATATAAGCAACCCCTGAAATTCTACCAGAGAATCCCTACAACAGATAAATACCTTCATCAAAGTGGCTGGATACAAAATTAACTAAAAGAACTCAGTATCCCTCCTTTATATAAATGATAAATGGTCTGAGAAAGAAATTAGGGAAACAAAATCCTCCCCAATAGCCACAAACAATATAAAATATTTTGGTATAACTCTAACCAAGAAAGAGAAATACCTGTATGACAAGAACTTCATGTCCATGAAGAGAGAAACTGAAGAAGATATCAGAAGATAGAAAGATCTCCCATACTTGTGGATAGGTCAGATTAACATAGTGAAACATCTTTTAAAAAGTGGTCTACAAGTTCAATGCAATTTCTGACAAAATTCCAACACAGTTTTTCACAGACCTTGAAAGAGAAATTCTCAATTTCATATGAAAAACAAAAATGAAAAAAAAAAACTCGAATAGCTAAAAAACAATCCCGAACAATAAAAGAACTTGTGGATTTACCACCATCCCTGATCTCAAGCTGTACTACAGAGCAATAATGATTAAAACTGCATGATACTGGTATAGAAAAAGATGAGGTGATCCATAGAATTGAATCAAAGACCCAGAAATAAGCCCACATACCTATGGACACTTGACTTTTGACAAAAAAGCCAAAACCATATAATGGGAAAAAGAAAGCATCTTCAACAAATTGTGCTGGTCTAACTGGATGGCTACATGTAGAAGAATGCAAAGAGATCCATATCCATTACCCTGCACAAAACTCAAGTCCATGTGGATTAATGACCTCAACATAAAACCATATACACTAAATCTAATAGAAGAGAAAGTAGGAAATAGCTTGGAACATGTTGGTACAAGAGACAATTTCCTGAAGAGAACACCAATGGCTCAGGCTCTAAGATCAACAATTGATAAGTGTGACCTCATGAAACTGAAAAGTTTCTGTAAGGCAAAGGACACTGTCAATGGGTCAAAATGGCAGCCTACAGATTGGGAAAAGATCTTCCTTAATGCTACATCTGACAGAGAACTAATACCCAAAATATATAAAGAATTTGAAAAGTTAGACACCAACAAACCAAATAACCCAATTGAAAAGTCTAGACAGAGACTTTTCAAAAGAAGAATCTCTAAAGACCAAGAAGCACTTAAAGAAGTTTACAATATCCTAAGCTATCAGGGAAATGTAAATCAAAATGACCCTGAGATTCCATCTTACATTCATCAGAATGACTAAGATCAAAACCTCAAGTGACAGTCCATGCTGGGGAGGATGTGGAGAAAGGGGAACACTCCTGTATTGCTGGTGTGATTGCAAACTTGTACAACCATTCTGTAAATCAATATGGCCATTTCTCAGAAAATTGGAAATAGTTCTACCTAAATATACAGCTATACTGCTCCTGGCAACCTACAGATTGGGAAATAATTTTGGCATATAACCAAATGGTGTTCTACCATACTACAAGGATATATGCTCCACTATGTTCATAGAAGCTTTTTTCATAATAGTCAGAAACTGGAAACAACCCAGATGTCCCTCAACTGAAGAATGGATACAGAAAATGTTCATTTACACAATGAAATACTATACACCTATTAAAAACAAGGACATCATGACATTTGCAAGCAAATGCATGGAACTAGGAAATATCATCCTCAGTGAGGTAACCCAGACAAAAAGGACATGCATGGTATGTACTCACTGATAAGTGGCTATTAGTCATAAAGTACAGGATACCCACAATACACACCACAGACACAAAAGAGCTAAATGAAAAGGAAAGCTCAAATGAGGATGCTTGAATCTTGCTTAGAAGGGGGAATAAAATAGTCATAGGAGGCAGATGGAGGGAGGGAACTGGGTGGAAGAGAGATGGGAGGGGGATGGGGGGGTCAGGATCAGATTTAGGGAGACAGGAGAGAGAGTCATCAAGCCAGGAGAATGGATGAAAAACTGCAGCTGGCAAAGGTTGGGGTGTGGGGGAAATCTCTTGGAAGTGCCAGAGACCTAGAATTGGGGAGGGTCCCAGGAGTCAATGTGGGTGACCTTAGCTGAGATGCATAGCAGTGGGGATATGGAACCAGAAGAGGCCAGGCAGGACCCCAGTGGACAGATAAGAACACCAACCTACCCACAAAAATTTTGACCCCAAATGTGTCTTGTCGAAAAGAAATGCAAGGGCAAAGATTGAACAGAGACAGAGGGAATGGCCAACCAATAACAGTGCGTCTTGAGACCCATTCCATGGGCAAGCACCAATCTCTGGCACTATTAATAGTACTCTGTTATGCTTATAGATAGGGATCTATCATAACTGTCCTCTTAGAGGCTCCACTCAGCAGCTGACTGAAACAGATGCAGATACCCACATCCAAACATTGAACTGAGCTCAGGGACTCTTATGGAAGAGTTGGAGGAAGGACTGAAGGCCCTGAAGGAGATTAAAAACTCCAGCAGAAAACCAACAGAGTCAACTAACCTGGACCCTTGGGGTCTCTCAGAGACTGAGCCACCAACCACAGAGCCTATATGGGCTGGACTGGGGCCCCTGCACATATATACCAAATGTTCAGCTCAGTGTCCATGTGGATCTCCCAACAACTGGATCAGGGACTGTCCCTAAAATTATTGCCTGTCTGTGGAATCCATTCCCTAACTTTGAAAGTGACTGTGGATTCAAGCTCCTGCTGACCGTCCTGTCCACAGACTGCCATGCTGCGCAGTTCTATACACACTGTGTAATTACCACTGTCACCTCCACATGCCATACACTCACATCCACCAGCTATTTCTTTCTAGTATGAAAACCTCTGTGTAGCTCAGCTTTCCTCACACATTTTATGATGTGTAAAATTGCAATAGAGTTGATCCTGAATTTGTTTGTTAATTGAAGGGAAATAGGAGGTGTTAAGATACCAAAAGTCATGGGAGTGGGAGAGAAGAGAGCTTTTCACAACCAGTTCTTAATAAGCATGAATTACACTCAGGAGGCACGTGTTTATGCCTCCCTGAGGCAGCAAGCACCACAAGTGGAAGACAGAGTGGGATAGTAATCCATTCTAATCAATTGATTTCCTGGGCATAACACTGGAAGAAGACATTCAGAGCTGCAGATTGTATGTTTTTAAGGCAAGAACTATCCTAAAAGGGTCAAAAAAGTAATTAAGATGTAATAGGATTGCATGAAATTGCATTAAAGGCTGCGATTATTCAGTTTATTACATTTTGCTATGAACCACTAAACTGCCCATCTATCTGGTAAATTGCAGCTGATTCAGTTATGTTTAAGAATGTTGTTCAGGGTGTTCCCGTATTAGTGGCGCTCACTCCATAATGCTAGGGGTATGTTTGCTTTCTCGAGGACAATGGTCTCACCTCGAGACAGGAAGTGCACACGGGATAGTCTCTGAAAGATCTACATAAGGAATTCAGACCTTTCCACACACACCAATAGTGAACTGGTGTCTTTCTCTTGGAGGATTAGTCTCCCTTTACATTTAATACTTAGGTAAATTTGCTTTAAAGAGAACTGAAGACTTTCTGCCATAAAAAAGTGTGTCTGTCTGTCTGTCTGTCTGTCTGTCTGTCTATCTGCCTTACAAGGCTTGATCTTGACTTTTTTGTAAGAACTGAGAGTTTCTAAGTGTTTGAAAATGGAAGAATAACTTGGTCTAGGTTCCATGATCTCTTGGATGCAATAATCACACAATGAACAAAGAAGCAGAAAACAAAATCCAAGCCATTAAAAAGGCTAAGTACTAGAAAAATATTGGTTCTAAATGAAATTTTATGTTGTTACTAGATAATTAAAATGAAAATAATTTTTATCATGTGTCTAAATACCAAATAAAGTCCTTTAAATACCATAGAATATAACTCCTGAACCTACAACTTAGCAAGAATGAATATAATATAAAGAACAAGGTTTTAGAGTTAAACTGAGCTGGATGTAAACTGCAGGGCACCCACTTACAAATTCTGTTTTCTTTGTACTTCTGTCTCCTCAACTATAAAGTTTCCAAGTGTCACAATAGTGTCTTTTTTTTTTTTCATTTTAAAGATGTTTTTTAATAAAAATATTCCTTTTGGTTTTTACTTACTCTTCTTATTTTACTTTTTATTTTATTTTATTTTATTTGGTTTTTATTAGATATTTTCTTTATTTACATTTCAAATGTTATCCCCTCTCCTAGTTTTCCCTCTGAAAATCCCCTATCCCCTTCCCCGCTCCCGCTCCCCAACCCACCCATTCCCATTCCTGGTCCTGGCATTCCCCTATACTGGGGCATAGAAACTTCACAGGACCAAGGGCCTCTCCTCCCATTGATGACAGACTAGGCCATCCTCTGCTACATAGGCAGCTAGAGCCACAAGTTCCATCATGTGTTTTCTTTGATTGGTGGTACAGTTCCATGGAGCTCTGGGGGTACTGGTTCGTTCATATTGATGTCCCTCCTATGGGGCTTCAGTCCCCTTCAGCTCCCTGGGTATTTCTATGGCTCCTTCATTGTGGACCTTGTGCTCTGTCCAATGGATGACTGTGAGCATCCACTTCTGTATTTGCCAAGCACTGGCAGAGCCTCACAAAAGACAGCTATATTGTAATAGTATCTTAATAATACAATATTATAGTTCACTTTTCACAAGCTTGCTACTCTGTGATGATGTGGATAGTCTATTTTGAACTGTTTTTAAATGGCTTTCTATGTCAGCTTTTCAGAACCTTTCTGACCCAGGCTGCCCCAAGAGATGATTTGGTGTGAGAGGCTAAAATGGAGCAACAGACATTTGATCTTCACAGTTAGGCAACTGTCATAGGGAAGTCACGGTAAAAGACTCTATAAGCATTTCTACCCATGAAAACAATAATCCTAAAGCACTTGGATGAAAAGCAGGCATGAGTGCCCATCAAAGTTGTAGGGGTGCCAACTTCTACCGCATCCTCATTCAACTCACTGACTCGTGCAATATATTCACAAACTAAACCAGGTATCATTTTATAGTTGAAGTGAACCAACATATCTCTTGCCCCCCCCCCTCCCAACCCACTGCCACTGGAGTGGCAAAGATCATTTTATCTGCACACATGAGTGAAAACCACAAAACATGGTTTCCTTTCCATTAATAAAGACCAGTGGTTTCCCTGCAGTGTTCTGGTGCCAGGGAATACCAACTCTCCGGCCCTGGCATACATGGAATTTGATCAAATTTTTCTTGCTGCAGTCTCATCACATCTCCTGGCACTGGTAAACAGGGAGAAATGCCTATTCTTAACAAAATGCTAAGATGTTTGTATGTCTGGGATAGAAAAAACTCAGGGGTTTTTATAGTTCACTGAAAGCTTAAGGGGTCCAGTGGTCTACTGTGTCTACATATTCTTCCCAAGTTGAAGGATATTTTGTTGTCGCTGGCTTCTCCTGCAGGATCTCTTTGGGTTATAAAACAATTTAACTCATTTAGGCATATTACTCCATTTATCTGACTTTGATTAGGGTATAGAATAAAAAGCAACTCTACAATAGGTCCAGGCTGGACTTTAGGCTGCTCACTGAGGGCACAGAACCCTTAAGAATCAATGATGTGTGAAGTACCAGTGTCCAACGGGAACACTGAATGGAGTCTATTGCCAAGTAAAACCAGCTCACTCTTCACTTCCTAGGTGGGCTGATGATATGGAATGGCTGGATGTAAGGCTGTAGCTGTCTTGAATGGTGTTTTGCTTCTAATGTTCCCCACCCAGGCCACTAATACACACAGCACCCTTTACTCTAGAAACTGCTAACCACATTGATTTACAGGAGAAATCAGAAAGTGAGAGCAGTTCCAACTTTATATACATTCAAAAAGTTGACGGTGACCCAGCTGTCATCAGCTTTGGAGGCCTGACCCTGGACTCCACATTCATAACCTGGCTTTCTTGTGGCTTCTTGTTCTCCAACTTTTGTGCAAATTGTATTATAGAATGCAAGCAAAAGTACAGGGAAGTCAGTGGTGGCCCTGAGGGGTGTGTGTGTGTGTATGTTTGTGTGTGTGTGTGTGTTTCAGGCTGATCTGTGGGTGGATGGTGGTGGCACTTCCTAAGGAAAGAGAGAAGTATGGAATGGATCTTGGTAGGAAACAGTGTGTTGTGATTCTGGTTTGAAACTTTCCCAAGTGAGTTAAACCAGCTTTCATCTACAAGTCTGAGAAGACTAAGGACAACATCTCTAAAAGTACATAATGCAGCTTTTTGTAAAAATGATGCTTCTTGCTTTACAATTCTTTGTCTCTTTAAACTAATATAGGGACTTTGAGGGTTCTCCTTGGGTTCTTCTTCTATCCATCACCTAACAATATCTCCTCTGGCTCATCTCAGCTGCTTCTGGCTCAGCTGTCTTCAACTGTATTCTCAGAATACTAGGCCAATTTACTTTTTTTTTTTGATTTTTAATATTTTTATTACATATTTTCCTCAATTACATTTCCAATGCTATCCCAAAAGTCCCCCATAGCGCCCCCCACTTCCCTACCCACCCATTCCCATTCTTTTGGCCCTGGCATTCCCCTATATTGGGGCATATAAAGTTTGCAAGTCCAATGGGCCTCTCTTTCCATTGATGGCCGACTAGGCCATCTTTCGATACATATGCAGCTAGAGACAAGAGCTCCGGGGTTCTGGTTAGTACATCATGTTGTTCCAACAATAGGGTTGCAGATCCCTTTAGCTCCTTGGGTACTTTCTCTAGCTTCTCCATTGGGAGCCCTGTGATACATCCAATAGCTGACTGTGAACATCCACTCCTGTGTTTGCTAGGCCCCGGCATAGTCTCACAAGAGACAGCTATATTTGGGTCCTTTCAGCAAAATCTTGCTAGTGTATGCAATGGTGTCAGCGTTTAGAAGCTGATTATGGGATGGATCCCTGGATACGGCAGTCTCTAAATGGTCCATCCTTTCATCACAGCTACGAACTTTGTCTCTGTAACTCCTTCCCTGGGTGTTTTGTTCCCAATTCTAAGAAGGTGCACAGTGTCCACACTTTGGTCTTCATTCTTCTTGAGTTTCATGCGTTTATCAAATTGTATCTTATATCTTGGGTATCCTAAGTTTTGGGCTAATATCCACTTATCAATGAATACATATTGTGTGAGTTCTTTTGTGATTGTGTTACTTCACTCAAGATGATGCCCTCCAGGTCCATCCATTTGGCTAGGAATTTCATAAATTCATTCTTTTTAATAGCTGAGTAGTACTCCATTGTGTAAATGTACCATAATTTCTGTATCCATTCCTCTGTTGAGGGACATCTGGGTTCTTTCCAGCTTCTGGCTATTATAAATAGGGCTGCTATGAACATAGTGGAGCATGTGTCCTTTTTACCGGTTGGGACATCTTCTGGATATATGCCCAGGAGAGGTATTGCTGGATCCTCCGGTAGTACTATGTCCAATTTTCTGAGGAACCGCCAGACTGATTTCCAGAGTGGTTGTACAAGCTTGCAATCCCACCAACAATGGAGGAGTGTTCCTCTTTCTCCACATCCTCGCCAGCATCTGCTGTCACCTGAATTTTTGATCTTAGCCATTCTGACTGGTGTGAGGTGGAATCTCAGGGTTGTTTTGATTTGCATTTCCCTGATGATTAAGGATGTTGAACATTTTTTCAGGTGTTTCTCTGCCATTCGGTATTCCTCAGGTGAGAATTCTTTGTTCAGTTCTGAGCCCCATTTTTTAATGGGGTTATTTGACTTTCTGGAGTCCACCTTCTTGAGTTCTTTATATATATTGGATATTAGTCCCTTATCTGATTTAGGATAGGTGAAGATCCTTTCCCAATCTGTTGGTGGTTTTTTTGTCTTATTGATGGTGTCTTTAGCCTTGCAGAAGCTTTGTAGTTTCATGAGGTCCCACTTGTCAATTCTCGATCTTACAGCACAAGCCATTACTGTTCTATTCAGGAATTTTTCCCCTGTGCCCATATCTTCAAGGCTTTTCCCCACTTTCTCCTCTATAAGTTTCAGTGTCTCTGGTTTTGTGTGAAGTTCCTTGATCCACTTAGACTTGACCTTAGTACAAGGAGATAGGAATGGATCGATTCGCATTCTTCTACATGTTAACAACCAGTTGTACCAGCACCATTTGTTGAAAATGCTGTCTTTCTTCCACTGGATGTTTTTAGCTCCCTTGTCGAAGATCAAGTGACCATAGGTGTGTGGGTTCATTTCTGGGTCTTCAATTCTATTCCATTGGTCTATTTGTCTGTCATTATACCAGTACCATGCAGTTTTTATCACAATTGCTCTGTAGTAGAGCTTTAGGTCCGGCATGGTGATTCCACCAGAGGTTCTTTTATCCTTGAGAAGAGTTTTTGCTATCCTAGGTTTTTTGTTATTCCAGATGAATTTGCAGATTGCACTTTCTAATTCGTTGAAGAATTGATTTGGAATTTTGATGGGGATTGCATTGAATCTGTAGATTGCTTTTGGCAAGATAGCCATTTTTACAATGTTGATCCTGCCAATCCATGAGCATGGGAGATCTTTCCATCTTCTGAGATCTTCTATAATTTCTTTCTTCAGAGACTTGAAGTTTTTATTATACAGATCTTTCACTTCCTTAGTTAGAGTCACGCCAAGATATTTTATATTATTTGTGACTATTGAGAAGGGTGTTGTTTCCCTAATTTCTTTCTCAGCCTGTTTATTCTTTGTGTAGAGAAAGGCCATTGATTTGTTTGAGTTAATTTTATATCCAGCTACTTCACCGAAGCTGTTTATCAGGCTTAGGAGTTCTCTGGTGGAATTTTTAGGGTCACTTATATATACTATCATATCATCTGCAAAAAGTGATATTTTGACTTCTTCTTTTCCAATTTGTATCCCTTTGATCTCCTTTTGTTGTCGAATTGCTCTGGCTAGGACTTCCAGTACAATGTTGAATAGGTATGGAGAAAGTGGACAGCCTTGTCTAGTCCCTGATTTTAGAGGGATTGCTTCAAGCTTCTCACCATTTACTTTGATGTTGGCTACTGGTTTGCTGTAGATTGCTTTTATCATGTTTAGGTATGGGCCTTGAATTCCTGATCTTTCCAAGACTTTTATCATGAATGGGTGTTGGATCTTGTCAAATGCTTTTTCCGCATCTAACGAGATGACCATGTGGTTTTTGTCTTTGAGTTTGTTTATATACTGGATTACGTTGATGGATTTCCGTATATTGAACCATCCCTGCATCCCTGGGATGAAACCTACTTGGTCAGGATGGATGATTGTTTTGATGTGTTCTTGGATTCGGTTAGCAAGAACTTTATTGAGGATTTTTGCATCAATATTCATAAGGGATATTGGTCTGAAGTTTTCTATCTTTGTTGGGTCTTTTTGTGGTTTAGGTATCAGAGTAATTGTGGCTTCATAGAATGAGTTGGGTAGAGTACCTTCTGTTTCTATTTTGTGGAATAGTTTGTGAAGAACTGGGATTAGATCTTCTTTGAAGGTCTGATAGAACTCTGCACTAAACCCATCTGGTCCTGGCCTTTTTTTAGTTGGGAGACTATTAATGACTGCTTCTATTTCTTTGGGGGATATAGGGCTGTTTAGATCATTAACCTGATCTTGATTCAACTTTGGTACCTGGTATCTGTCTAGGAACTTCTCCATTTCATCCAGGTTCTCCAGTTTTGTTGAGTATAGCCTTTGGTAGAAGGATCTGATGGTGTTTTGGATGTCTTCAGGATCTGTTGTTATGTCTCCTTTTTCATTTCTGATTTTGTTAATTAGGATGCTTTCCCTGTGCCCTCTAGTGAGTCTGGCTAAGGTTTTATCTATTTTGTTGATTTTCTCAAAGAACCAGCTCCTTGATTGGTTGATTCCTTGAATAGTTTTTCTTGTTTCCACTTGGTTGATTTCACCCCTGAGTTTGATTATTTCCTGCCGTCTACTCCTCTTGGGTGAATTTGCTTCCTTTTGTTCTAGTGCTTTTAGGTGTGTTGTCAAGCTGCTAATGTGTGCTCTCTCTAGTTTCCTTTTGGAGGCACTCAGAGCTATGAGTTTTCCTCTTACAAATGCTTTCATTGCGTCCCATAAGTTTGGGTATGTTGTGGCTTCATTTTCATTGAACTCTAAAAAGTCCTTAATTTCTTTCTTTATTCCTCCCTTGACCAAGGTATCATTGAGAAGAGTGTTGTTCAGTTTCCACGTGAAGGTTGGCTTTCTATTATTTATTTTGTTATTGAAGATCAGCCTTAGTCCATGGTGATCTGATAGGATGCATGGGACAATTTCAATATTTTTGTATCTGTTGAGGTCTGCTTTGTGACCAATTATGTGGTCAATTTTGGAGAAGGTACCATGAGGTGCTGAGAAGAAGGTATATCCTTTTGTTTTAGGATAGAATGTTCTGTAGATATCTGCCAGATCCATTTGATTCATAATTTCTCTTAGTTTCACTGTGTCCCTGTTTAGTTTCTGTTTCCATGATCTGTCCATTGGTGAAAGTGGTGTGTTGAAGTCTCCCACTATTATAGTATGAGGTGCAATGTGTGCTTTGAGATTTACTAAAGTTTCTTTAATGAATGTGGCTGCCTATGTATTTGGAGCATAGATATTCAGGATTGATAGTTCCTCTTGGAGGATTTTACCTTTGATGAGTATGAAGTGTCCCTCCCTGTCTTTTTTAATGACTTTGGGTTGGAAGTCAATCTTATCAGATATTAGAATGGCTACTCCAGCTTGTTTCTTCATGCCATTTGCTTGGAAAATTGTTTTCCAGCCTTTCATTCTGAGGTAGTGTCTATCCTTTTCTCTGAGATGAGTTTCCTGTAAGCAGCAAAATGTTGGGTCTTGTTTGTGTAGCCAGTTTGTTAGTCTATGTCTTTTTATCGGGGAGTTGAGTCCATTGATATTAAGAGATATTAAGGAAAAGTAATTGTTGTTTCCTGTTATTTTTGTTGTTAAAGTTGGCATTTTGTTCTTGTGGCTGTCTTCTTTTAGGTTTGTTGAGGGATTACCTTCTTGTTGTTTCTAGGGCGTGGTTCCTGTCCTTGTATTGGTTTTTTTTCTGTTATTATCCTTTGAAGGGCTGGATTCGTGGAGAGATAATGTGTGAATTTGGTTTTGTCGTGGAGTACTTTGGTTTCTCCATCTATGTTAATTGAGAGTTTGGCTGGGTATAGTAGCCTGGGCTGGAATTTGTGTTCTTTTAGTGTCTGTATAACATCCATCCAGGATCTTCTGGCTTTCATAGTCTCTGGTGAAAAATCTGGTGTAATTCTGATAGGCTTGCCTTTATATGTTACTTGGCCTTTTTCTCTTACTGCTTTTAGTATTCTATCTTTATTTAGAGCATTTGTTGTTCTGATTATAATGTGTCGGGAGGTATTTCTTTTCTGGTCCAGTCTATTTGGAGTTCTGTAGGCTTCTTGTATGTTCATGGGCATCTCTTTCTTTAGATTTGGGAAGTTTTCTTCTATAATTTTGTTGAAGATGTTTGCTGGTCCTTTGAGTTGAAAATCTTCATTCTCATCCACTCCTATTATCCGTAGGTTTGGTCTTCTCATTGTGTCCTGTATTTCTTGGATGTTTTGAGTTAGGATCTTTTTGCATTTTACATTTTCCTTGATTGTTGTGCCGATGTTCTCTATGGAATCTTCTGCACCTGAGATTCTCTCTTCCATCTCTTGTATTCTGTTGCTGATGCTCGTATCTATGGTTCCAGATTTCTTTCCTAGGGTTTCTATCTCCAGTGTTGCCTCATTTTGGGTTTTCTTTATTGTGTCTACTTCCCTTTTTAGGTCTAGTATGGTTTTGTTCATTTCCATCATCTGTTTGGATGTGTTTTCCTGTTTTTCTGTAAGGACTTCTACCTGTTTGATTATGTTATCCTGTTTTTCTTTAAGGATTTGTAACTCTTTAGCAGTGTTCTCCTGCAATTCTTTAAGGGATTTTTGTGCTTCCTCTTTATTGTCTTCTGCCTGTTTAGCAGTGTTCTCCTGCATTTCTTTAAATGTGTTATTAAAGTCCTTCTTGAAGTCCTCTATCATCATCAGGAGATATGCTTTTAAATCCGTGTCTAGCTTTTCCGGTGTGTTGGGGTGCCCTGGACTGGGCGAAGTGGGGGTGCTGGGTTCTGATGATGGTGAGTGGTCTTGGTTTCTGTTAGTAAGATTATTACGTTTACCTTTCGCCATCTGGTAATCTCTGGGGTTAGTTGTTATCGTTGTCACTGTTTAAAGATTGGAGCAGAAGCTGTGTTCCACTCACCAGCAGTCCCAAAATCCTGCGGCGGGGTTCGTGGGTAGCTGGCGGGTGTCAGGCAACCCTGCTCTCCTGCTACCCCGGCGCTGATCAGGCCAGATGAGGCCTGTGGCCCTACTCAGGCTGGTTTCTGCTTCCCTAACTAATGCAGTCTCAGGTCCCGCGCAATTGGATTGGAGCAGAAGCTGTGCTCCACTCACCAGAAGTCTTAAGATCCTGTGGCGGGTGTTGTGGGTGCGCTGGCGAGTGTCAGCTGACCCTGCGCCCCAGCTGCCCTGGTGCTTTTCTGACCGGAAGAGGGTTGTGGCCCTATGTATGCCGGATTTCTCTCTCCCCAACCAGAGCAGTCTCAGGTCCCGCGTGATTGGACTGGAGCAGAAGCTGTGTTCCACTCACCAGCAGTCCCAAAATCCTGCGGAGGGGGTCGTGGGTAACTGGCAGGTGTCAGGCAACCCTGCTCTCCCGCTACCCTGGCGCTGATCCGGCCAGATGAGGCCTGTGGCCCTACTCAGGCCGGTTTCTGCTTCCCTAACTAATGCAGTCTCCGCCAATTTACTTTTAACTGCCTCTTCTTTTCAATCTTTAAAATCTCTACTCTTTTCTAATCTTACTCCTTCTCTTTCTTCTTCTCTGGCCTATTCCTCTGTCTCTTGGACCCTAACTCTATCTCTTCCTCCCCCACCCCCTCCCCCTCCTCCTCCTCCTTCTCCTCTCTCCAACATACTATTTCTTCAGACTGAGGGAGGGGACGCTTGACAAGGTGCACAACCTTAATGGTCATTGCATACAAAAGACAAGCACCTGAATGTTCACTGTATTCTTCACTCTTGGTGATGTTTTAAAATGTTTTATACTAAAGCCTGGCAGAGGAATTCTTCCCTGGCCCTATCTTCCCTCTCTCCTGACCCACTGTTTTGGGGTGGTTTCCAAACCACCCCAAACTAAATAAACACATTTAGAACTAAATGTGTTTCTGCCAACAATTAGTTGAACAACATCAGCAAGGAGATATTATGCACTGGGGGACCCAAAATCCTCCCCCATGATTACACTTCTCTTCCATACTTTCTAAGGCCCAGGCTGCTTTTGATAGCTATTTCAGGTAGGTATGTATCCTGGGTTTCCTGAAGAGCTGCCCTTCAGGTGAGATGTCTATACTGATGGCTTTTATTGTCTTGTTACTAGCTTATTCAACCTATTTGGGGCCCTTAGTTGCATTATTTGGGGAAAGATTAGTTCCTTTAGTGGCACCCTGGAAGTTAGTGGCTTCTTTTCAACCCTTAGGAACCAGTAGTAGTTTTCTGATTGGGTATTTTTATCCTCTTGTGTGGGATTTATTTCTAGGTATTTTTTCCCTAAAATCCATTAGCTGTTTTTTGTTTGGTTGGTTTTTTGTTTGTTTGTTTGTTTTAACTAATACAATCTCATCTCATACAATAAGATAGCAAATCCAAGGGTCAGGCTCAATTTTCAGTACTCAAATGTCAATTAATGATCACACAGTCATCATGTTTATCATTAGGGAAACTTGTTTATCAATTCATAAAAAAAAGATTTATTTGTATCTGCATGTGTGAGGGAGAGAGAGAGAGAGAGAGAGAGAGAGAGAGAGAGAGAGAGAGAGAGAGAGCGCTTGTCATATCTGCCACACCTGTGCACATGCTTGGAAGAGGGAAATTGCAGGCTGGAGTTACCTGACCTGGGTCCTAGGAACTAAGCTTACATTGTTTGAATGAACAGTAAACCGTCCTAGTTTCTGAGCCATTTTTCCAGCCTCTACTTAGCCATATAGAAAGAACCTTGAGGAAATGACTAAAAGCAGAGATGGGAATTGAAACCCACCTCTTGCTTTACTATGGGAAAGATGCCCCATTTCATGGCTGACATACCAGAAAGATCTGCTGCTGAGAGCACAAGAAGGAGGGAGCATGTCAGAAGAGATGGGAAATGGGAGCAGGGACACATTATGCTATGCTCAAATGCTTGGGATAAATGAACACAGAGATGCTGGGCATCTTAACTCAAACTTTGGCAAGCAGTGTCTCACTGCCCTAATTTCCCTTCCATCCAGATGTTACCATGTTTTATTTTCTCACTGCCAATCATTGAATTGCATTGGTGAAGGTAATAGAATTGAAGCAAAATGTTGCATGGATATTCTGCCGTGGCTCAGAGAAGGGAGGTTCATGTTCAGCTTCCTGACAAAAGTACATCAGAGATCTGAGGGAGTGAAAAAGGAAAAAGACACGGCTGACTTCAGACTACATGTGCTCCAAGTGACCAGGAAGGCTGGGGTGGAGTAAAGACAGGCTCTATTTTCCCCATAATGAAAGGGCTCTGCCAACCATCCACTTTTCTATCAGGAACAGTTCAGAGGATCCCAGATGGCTACAGACACACAGGAGCCTGAGACGGCTGCATATCAAGTCCCTGACCATGGCAAATGGGCCAGCAGTAGATTGGGAATGTCCTGTAGTTAGCATGATCTGGTAATAGATGTTAAGTGGGGAAGAGCTAAGCACAAGCTTCAGGACTGACTCGGGGGTGTTTGGAATGTCATGAATGATGCCTTTGTAAGAGGCTGGAATGTTCCTTGCATCCTGAATATTCCAGAGTTACCTTTCCCCACTAGATTTAGAACATTGCTTTATGGATAGACTAAGGCTCCCTACACCCCTTAGTACTAGTTACAGTGCACAGCTGTATGGTCAGCAGCAGCCAAGACTCCAGGAAAGACTGGAGGACAGAATGGGATAGGGCCAGGGAAGAAAGCATCTTAGAAAATTCCATGCTTCCTAGAGAAAACAGCACAGCTCTCTCTCTCTCTCTCTCTCTCTCTCTCTCTCTCTCTCTCTCTCTCTCCTTTCCTCCCATCTCCCTTCTACCTCCCTCATTCCTTCTTCAGGGTCTGAGAGTCTGTGTATCTCTAGGCTGGCCACAAACTACATAGACAGAAATGACCTTGATGCTCCTGCTTCTTCCTTCTGAGAGCTAGGATTCTATGCACCCATCACCACTGCCTGCTTTATGTGGTGGTGTTAAACTTTAACCTCAGGGCTTCCTTCATGATGCTAGGCAAGTACTGTACTAACAGAGATAAATCCCCAGCCCCAAGAATCCACATCTTGACTGTAAACCATTATTAGCTGCCAGAATCCTAGCATTCTTGGGACTTAGAAGGCAAATAGTCACAGTTTACTAATCAGCTGAAAGAAACCAGGACAGAGGAGAAATGTGGCAAGATCCTCACAGATATAAGTGTGTCTGTTTGTCTGGCATGAAAACTAATCCTCTCTGGGTGGCCCTGAATTAGGCTCACAGAAGAGAGGCATCCTGCCTGACCTCTGCTTTGACCTGGAGCTTGTATACCAGCAGAGCAGGGCTGTAGAGATGACTGACTCAGAAGTGAAGCCTTCCCATCTCACTCCACGTCAAGGAAGCAGCATTGAAAGATATGTATTGAGTTTCAAGAGAGGAAGATGTTTAGGTTCTAGGTCTAAACAGTCTGCTGTGAAATGTGTAAATCGTTGTGGAATTCAGCTGTGGTTTTTGTCGAGCTAAGCATACCCTCTCATCTGCACATCCCAGAAGCTGATGGAGACACATAAACAGGCTGTTAGCTGATGTCAGGATAAGGGAGCTGCAGACTTTCCATAGCACCTCTCAGCCATTGGAAATCAGAGCTACTAGAGTAGAAAGGTGTGTGCATTTTGACTTGATATTAACATTAGTGGAGCAACAGCTATAAAACATGTCCCTGGAAATTGATCAAGAGAAGAAACCACCTTGGTTTTTGTTGTTGTTGTTGTTTTTGTTGCTTCTGTTGCTGTTGTTATGTAAGATCAAACGAAAACCATCATATTGTAGTTAGACAAGGCAAACCAACAGAAGGAAAAGTGCCACACAAAAAGGCACAAGAATCAGAAACCTACCCAACTCACACATTTTGGAATCCGTTTAAAGTACTAAACTGAAAGATACAATACATACACAGAGGACCTGGTGCAGACTCGTGCAGGCCCTGTGCTTGCTGGTCAGTCTCTGTGATTTAGAGGCCCCTGTTCTCCTGCTGTGCTCCATCCCTCTGGTTCCCACACCCCTTCTGCCTCCTCTGTCAGTGAATTCCTTGAGCCCCAAGGGGAGGGATTTGATGGAGACACCTCTTTAAAGCTAACAAGGTCTCTCTCTTTCCCTCCCTCTCCCTCTTTCTCTCCTTCTCCCTCTCCTCCTTTCTCTCTCTCTCTCTCTCTCTCTCTCTCTCTCTCTCTCTCTCTCTCTCTCTCTCTCTCTCGTGTGTGTGTATATATGTGTGTGTGTGTGTGTGTGTAATATTTGCCTGTGGGTTTCTGTATTTGTTCCCATCTGCTACAGAAGGAAGCTTTTCTAATAATGGCCGAATAAGGCACCAATCTACGAGTATAGCAGAATATCACTAAGTGCCATTTTATTGCTACTTTTTTTTAAGAGTATAAATACTAGTAGTATTTGGCTTTACCCTAGGTCTCTGGGCTATCTAGTCTTTGGTTCATGTTCACCTAAACAGTGTTCATGCTCACCCAAAATGAGTTCTCTCTTGTGGAGTGTCAAATTAGACATTGGTTGGTTACTCCCATAAGCTTTGTGCCACCATTGTCCTAGGACATTTTCCAGACAGGACAGATTTTAGGCCAAAGGTTTTGTGGTTGGGTGGGTGTTTGCATTACTCTTTTGGTAGCCTGCAGAGTACCTTCACATATCAAAGTCATGAGAACATGAGGTGAAGGTTCTATGTAGGCACCAGCTCTACCTCTCCATGTTCAATGAGTCCTGTGGGTGTTGTCTTCAGCAATGGGGCCTTATGGTTAGGTTGTAGCTATTGCCTTGGCAACAGCCTGAGTTGTTTGGGGGTTTCCATGGGACTCCTTTGGCCAACAATTGGATGAAACCCAGTACCAATACTGGAAGCTTTGTCTGACGGCAAGAGATGACCATTTGGGACTCTGTGACCTCCATTTTGAGGAGACCTAACTAAATTCATACATTTTACCAAGTTTTCAGTACTCTAGGTTTCCAGTCTCTCCTCACATTCCCTCATTCAAACCCATCTCCCCTTCCCCCCCCCCCATCCTTCTATTTCTTCCCCTTGTAGGAGGAAGTTAGCCAAGCAGTCCCAGCTGAAATGTTGGCATATGTGCTACTGATACATCTCCCTGAGATGACCTAGAATCTGCCAGCACAGTTGGAGACCACTGATGCTGGATAAGGGGATGGAGAGAGCCATTGAGAAAAAGACAGCATCACATCTGGCTACTTAAGAGTCAATGAGATGCTGGGAGTGGGGTATAAAGGTTTGCCCAATTCCTGTAATAAAGGAGTCTGCTTTTGCCACTTGCCCAACTCCCAGAGTCTGTGTCATTGACTCTGAGCCTTCCTACCCCTGCCCCAAAGGGTCTTGGTCAAGGTTGCAAGCAACGCCCCCTCACCACCCCAAGCCACAGTCCACCTGTAAAATTTCTTCTATTTCTTCCTCCCAGGGACATCTTTGTGTTCCCCCTAGCCTCTTCCTCTATCCCTAACCTGTCTGGGTCTACTAATATCAACATGTAAGTGTACACATGATTTTTTTTCTAATTCCATCCATTTGCCTGCAAATTTCATGCTTGTTTTTGTTGTTGTTTTGATTGCTGGGTAATTGTATAAATGTACCACATTTTCTTTATCCATTCTTCTTTTGAGGGACATTTAGGTTGTTTCCAATTTCTGGCTATTTGAACAGAGTAGTAACGAACATGAAAAACCACCTTGTTTTTAAACAAGACAATGTTTATAAAATGTTACCGATTTTTAGAAATAAAAACACACACTGGGCTCATCTCTATGCTATGGCAATGGTCCCTTTCTAGGTGATCATATCCTCCTCATCTTTATTGGTTCCTTCTGCCCTCCTGTGGCATACAGTTTCTAGACAAAGATCTCTGTCTACGGTGTATGCTGCTTCTGCCCTCAGCTGAAAACTCAGCCTTAAATATCTGACCTCTTTGTCCTCAGCCTCTGAACCTGTGCCAGTCAGCTCTGCTCCTTTATTGATTAAAGTGTTGCAGGGTTCTCTAGTCTTTAAAGAAAAGAGCCCCCCTTTTTGTACAGCTTTCTCTTTCAGCAAGGTTAGACCAACACCTTCCATTAGTTCGATGCACATCTCTACAGTACCTTCAGAGACTCGTGCTGCATGCTATGCCTTTCTATGAATCCACCCTGGATCTCTAACCCTATGCTATGAATCAGTTTCATATTAAAATCTCAACATGACACCAATTTCTGGTGTTTTCTTTTCAAGATAAGCAAGTCACAAGGCCTAAGACATCAACATCTTACAAAACTAAGTAATGCCTGACTTTGCATTACTGTAAATGGGCAGAGTGGGTATTCACTTCCTGCAAGACACAAAATGCCACAGGTTACACAAATCTTGTTACTTCCCAGAGACGACTCCGACTCTCACACCCAACTGAATTATAGAATTTTGGAAAAAATGCCTAAGCCTTCCACAATCCTCTGACAACCTGCTCCCATTTTGTCACACTGGCCCACCATCTACCAATGCATAGACAGTTACCCAGGCAACTCACTGGGGCTTTTCAGTCAGAGCATAATTTATGTGCCAACTCATAATATCTATCTTGAAAATATTTTAAAAAGTCAATATAGCGAAAAGCTTTCCCTTGTCTCTTTCCTGAAATTCTTCTCCTGCTTAACCCAATTTTCCAAGTCACTTAGAGGCCTTTAAACAAAATGAAATCTTAATGACGGCTCTGCCATGAATAATTAATTGTTGGTGTACAATCTTCTCAACAAAATCCATTCTCATTAGATTAGAAGTTTCCCAAGATGCATGAGTTCATTATAGGCATTTTTACATCTTTCTTGTATCTTCCCTTCTTTCTATTTCTTGTCCATGTTTGTGACCTGTGATTCCATCACCCTGATAACTTCCAAAGAGAAATAACTGTAAGGCAATCAAAGACCTAGGAGAACTGTAAGATGCATTCCTGCTTTGAAATATAGTGGTTTAGCTGAAGAGAGTAAGCGATGGAGTAAAGTTTAGGCCAGCTGTGGCAGGGAACAGTGGTTTGCTCCTTCAGAGGGAGCAGCACAATATGCCTAACTCTCTCTGTACAAACTGATTTCTTCACTGATCAGACGCCTGTGTCTTCTGTCCTCTTGATGAGCAGAAACTTTGGATAGGAGAGAACATTATAACAAGAGGGTCTTGAGAATACTTTTTGGGTGACACGGGGCAAAGTTATGGTTCCAGTGTGAGTCAGTAAAGGCCATTTCCCACTCACAAAGCAGAGAGCTGGGAATTTAACCTATAACAGTGGTACTACTGTCCCCCTCCCGTAGCAGCCCCTCCTCCCATTCCTCCTTAGTCCTTATACATAAAGACATCCAGGAATAACAAGGGATTGAAGAATTGAATGTAATTAAATCTGTGTTTTAAGTTTTAAAAAGCTAATCCAGAAGAAGAACGATCTTATATTTAACCTTAAACACATTAACATTTTTTTCCTAAATGGGTTGCATGACTTTCCCTGGAGACATGTGAACAAGTTTTCACTCACCCTACACAAGGCATGAACAGCGGAACAAATAAATGATTCCAGCCAAGCAAGTCCAGGATGGTGAACTAGATTTACTGAACTTACTTACAGGATCATGGGTAAGGAGTTGTCTGCAGGAGCGCGGGGAGTTGCATGCCTGCAAAGCCCACCCCAGTGTGGAAAGCTGCATCTCTGGACTTCCTCACCCATCTTGCAGTCAGCTCCATTTAAGAGTCTCATCTCCATGATGTGTTCTGCTTACACCATCTTGGAGAAAGATTTACGAATCTTGAATTCTCCATACTTTCTGAATTTCGAAAGTTTCTTCTGAGCCTTCCTTCTACTCCAGGAGAAAATAATTCAATCCAGAGGAAATAACCACACACTAAAGCCTCTACATTCCGGAGTATAAGTAGGTCACTGCTGTTGGTCAAAGCAATGGTCTAAGGAACACCCGGTATGGACCGGATGTGGCAGTGTCACGGGCTTCATTGTGATTGTACATAGTGATGGTCCTCTTACAGACACTAGTTGGTATACTGTTTCCCCCTCGTTAGCCTCATCTTCATCTCTGTGGTGACATCACAGTCTCTACATCAGTGATTTTCTAAGCTTGCAGGCATCCCTGACTAGATGCACCCCAGCAGTCACCTTCCTCTCTCCACTCCTTACCACTGTTGGTAATGTTGCAGGTGAGCATGCTTCTGAGTGAACCTTTATTCAAGTTTGTGTTCCTAGGTTCAACTACTACTAGAAACAAATCCCTCTATAAAAAGAGAATCCTTCTTGAGATCGTTTGTGAAGCAGTTTCCTAGAACCACTGTGCTAATGTATGCTCCCACATGTTCTCAGATGTACCCAGACAAAATAGGCCAACCAACTCTCAGCTCCATATACAGAGGAGAGTAGACTTGTGGTTTTGTGAAATGCCCAGGACAAAGAGAAGTATTTGAAATGTATTAAATCCAAAGAATAGTAAAATTATACTCATGTGTACAGTACCCCAGTTAAGAAAAAGTGTAGTATGACTACCTCACAAGATCCTTATGTACATCATTGCTATACTGAGGCAGTCACAGACAGGTCATACAATCTCCTTGACTTAAAACACCAAGAACAAAATGTCATAATAAACCCAATTCCTGTGTAAAAATAATGTATGCTAATAATTTAAAAGCACATGCAAACGTTTACAGGAGTTTCTTTTGAATGTGGGAGATACATTGCACAAACTCTAATGGAGATCTGAAACAGCAGATAATACCTGGTGTTTGAAGACTGGTCCCACACGAAAGACAGAAGACAGGCAGACAGATATGGAATTCCAGAGAACAAATTTAACTGGAGAATGACCAAAGTGTAGTTCTAGGTAACACCAAAGCTGGTAGAATTCCCAACATGTGAATCAGAGAGACATTTTTATGGATGGGGCAAAAGTAAATGTTTTATCTCTGGGATGTACCTGGTTTTGAGAGCACAACTCTGGAGCAAGGGTCTGATGGTAAAAACATACACAAGACTCCAAGGACTTATATAAGGTTTTGTCTACTTGTGTTTTACTGTAAAACTATGTAGACAAATAAGCTAGGACTACTTAAGGACAATCCTGGTAGGGATGACTCAAGAAGGCTGTGGTCATGTCAAGCTGCATTGACATGACAAATAAAACACAGCAATTACAATATGCTGCAATTCTGTGGCTGTGCTTGTTCCTACTGTGCTGTTCTTGCCCCACCTATGTGCTGATGTGTGCAGATACACCATCTATGTAATGGGGTGATGTGGGAAGGGGGCAACAGGCACCGTGACATCCCACTAGGCTGTTATACACGGCCACTTGAACACTTCCACTGCAGCAACAACACAGAGCAGTCTACTGCCTAAAACTTGTGCTTATCTCACTGGGGACTCTTCCATTTAACATTTTCTGTGTACGGTAACCAAAACCACAGAAGGTAGAGCAGAGCAGACTATCACAGGCCATATAGGCATGCCTTCACACCCCCAGGAGGAACTCGGTGAGACTGACTCCTTCCACCTTATAATTCGACCATGTTGGAGAGTTTTGTTTTTTATTTTTATCAAAACTAGGATGAATAAGAAACAGTACTGCTCTGCCTTTTTCAACACACCCCTGCTTTACTGGAAAGAACTGCCACAGGAAGGTCACCTCTACCCTGAATAGGCTGGCAATGCGGCCCTACCCTTGCACAGGACTTCCCATCACATGAGACCACTGTCACAGTGCCCCATTGCCCTAAGAGATAGCCCATCCCTGCCTCTTGTGTTAGTGCTCTCTAGCTTTTCTGTACAGTTTAAATACTATGACTGAGAAGCACATATCTATGGAATATGAAGCAAGCATTAGCACCATTATAAAAGTGCACATCAAGAAACATAAGATGACATGGTGTCTGGGTGACAACTGGCTTCAGCTTCCCTGAGGACTTACAAGCCCTTTCAGGGATTGGGCAAGGCCATGAGTGTGCCTTGGAAACCATAGGTATCAACATGGGGCATTTAACAGAACAGTAATTTGGATAATTGACCAGATGTCCATCAGAGGGAAGAAAATGCTTTGTATTTTCTTATAAATTCACAGAAACCCTGAGCCAGGCCTGAGAAGCTATTTAAAATGAATCCAAGAACCCCGGAGGAAGTAAGGATTTGAATAGTACGTCATCAGCAAGTCAAGTGCTGAGACCATGCACTGCCTTCATCACGTCATCTCTCCCTGGTGAATAAGTATGGTACTGGGGCAGCATTTTGGAATGGGTGATACTCAGCGTGCAGTGGTCACCTTCTTCATGTGCTTTTGACAGCCATTCTTGGGTCTTCCTTCACTATCCTCAAGGGCAGTCCCTTCAACTCTCCCATATAAATCTCTAGGTCCAGCCACTATGGAAATCACTGTGACAGTTCTTCAGGAAGGTGAGGATTTCTCTATCTCAAGAGCCAGCTATACTATTCTGGGACATTCACCCACAGGCTCTACATCCTCCTACAGAGATAGTTGTTCATACATGTTCATTGCTGCTCTGTTCACAATAGCCAGAAATTGGAAATAGCTGAGATGCCCATCAATTGATGAAAGAGAAATGAAAATGTGGTATATTTATACAATGGAATATTATTCAAGTGTTAATAAAAATGAAATTATGAAATTCACAGGTAAATGGATGGAGCTAAAAAAAAAGTCTTCCTCAGTGAGGTAACACAGATCCCCAAAAGGCAAATATTGCATGTTTTATTTATGATAATGCTAGCTTTAGATATGTGTGCTACAATCTATATAACTACAGAGCTCAGGTATCTAGTTAGGAGCCAGGGGGGAAAAGAGGATGCCTCAAGGAAGAGGAAATAGAAGTAGAACACAGGGTTATGGAGAGATAACGGGAAAACTGGAATATGAGGATTAAGTAGGGAGGAGATGTCTCTTAGTTAGGGTCACTATTGCTACAATGAAACACCATGACCAAAAAGCAAGTTTGGGAGGAAAAGTTGTATTTGACTCATACTTGTATATTACTGTTCATCATCAAAGTAAGTCAGGGCAAGAACTTAAGCGGGTCAGGAACCTGGGGGCAGGAGCTGATTCAGAGGCCATGGAGGAGTGCTTCTTGCTGGATTGCTTTCCATGACTTGCTCAGTCAGCTTTCTTATAGAATCTGGTACCACTAGCTCAGGGATGGAACCATCCACATTGAGCTGGGCCCTCCCCCATCAATAACTAATTAAGAAAAAAGCCTTATAGCCAGATCTTATGGAGGCATTTTCTCAATTAAGTTTCTCTCCTTTCAGAGAACTCTAGTTTGTGTGTCAGGTTGACATAAGACCAGCCAGCATATGGTGGGACAGCAGGGTAAAGGAAGGGGTAACACTAAAGGCCTTCTGAAAACCTGCGTGGAAACTTACTACTATAGAAAGTTGATAATACATATATGAAAGTAATCTAAGTGACATCCCAAATAATAGAAGAGACAATGCCCTAACTAGACATTGTATGCCACTAAGCAAAATCCTCCAGTGCCAGGCTATATCTTGTTGAGAATTGGCCAAAGGTACCCCATGGAACCTCCCCCTCTGTGATGGTTTGTATATGCTTGGTCCAGGGAATGGCACTATTAGGAGGTGTGCCCTTGTTGGAGTAGGTGTGTCACTGTGGGCGTGGGCCTTAGGACCCTCAGTCCAACGACCTGGAAGCGAGTCTTCTCCTAGCTGCCTTCAGTACAAAGAGGCAGAACTCTCAGCTCCTCTTGCACCATGTCTGCCTGGATGTTGCCATGCTTCCACCTTGATGATAATGGACTGAATCTCTGAACATGTAAGCCAGCCCCAGTTAAATGTTGTCTTTATAAGAGTTGCCTTGGTCATGGTGTCTGTTCACAGCAGTAAAACCCTACCTACATCAAATATCACAGGTTATTGCCAAGGCTGTTGGTTGTCTTTCCACAATAGAGCAGGGCTCTATTTCTGAATACAATTATTTATTGAACATAGAGCATTCATGGTCCTGTGAGGTCCTTCGTACCATACCAGGGAAGAAAAATAATCATTAATATCAGCCAACTATAAACCCTGTGATTTACAACAATGACCTGCCAGCAAGATACACTGGTGCAAATTAGTGGCACAAATTTTATGGAGGTAACCAACTACTTTTTATTGGATTTAAGACCCACTACTATTGGCTTTTCAGCTGATCTCTGCGGATCTTGTCTGCTGGACCTGGTATCTGGGGACCTGAAAGAATGAGGAAGACTATAGTCTGATGCTGTAGGCATCTTCAACTTCTGTGTCCTTTTATACATGACTGTAACAAAGAAAGCAACGATCCAAGGAAGATTGTTCAAGTTCAGGAAAGCATGTAAATAAATATCAGTAAGCACCTAATAACAGAGCGGTCCTTTCTCAGAGCTTTCTTAGGTTAGACCAATTCTACAATTGTGTGGCATATACTATAGATTATATCCGAGAAAGCTCAAAAGCAAGGCAGAAAACCATATCCAGGTTCAGGGTACACTGACCTGATTGGGCAAGAATAACCCTATGCTCTTACATCCAACAAGAATAAACAGATCACATAAATTGAATCACAGGAGGTTAAATCACTTCCGAGAATGATCCAGAGATCATTGAGGTAAAAAGCCCTCTGCTTTTTTCTAGGAGCCTCTCTTACAGATCCCCAAGACACTGCTCAGCATGAGTTGTTCTTTTGATCATGTTTTGACACACTAAATGAGATGATACCTATACCTGCCATTGCTAAAGTGGCCAAGAGCCTGAGACTAGGTAGATCATAGGCCTAGGGGAAAGCCTATTACTATTATTCTGCTAATGGAACATAGCTGAAAAAATGACCTATTCCTATACCCATATACCCAATGCCTCACTTAACCCAAGTTAGAGAAGCTTCTTGCAAGTGTATGAAAATGAACACAAGACCAACATTATGACAATGTGCAGAGTGAGGCCTTGGAGCACTCAATCCTAAATGGGGTGTCTCACCAACCCCCTACACTCTGTGCCCAGGGATCTGTGCTGAAGAGGTGGAGAGACTCTAAGAGGTGTTAGGTGATGAGTGACTCCAAGGAAACTGCCTTCCAGACACAAAAGGAATAATGCATACATAAAACTCACCAAGATTGTGGTGGCATGCACAAGACCTGCATAGGTTCAAGTTACGATCCCAAAACTGAGAGGGGAAAGTGGACACAGGGTCCCACCCCTAATCAAGAAACTATCTGTAATTGGTAGCCACTAGTAAGGGGAAAATCAGTCTTCTCCAACGGCATATCACTGGGTACATCAACCACACAGAGGTTCAGTCCCCTTGAGGAGGAGGAGGTGGCCAACATAAAATGAATGCAATGGTGTGTTCTGGACTTTTCCTCTATCTTGTTTTGTTTTGTTTTGTTGCTTTTTGTATTGTTGGCTTTTGTTTGATTTTCATTTTTGTGGTTTTATGGTGGGAGTTTTATGTGTCTTGGGTTTTTTTGTTTTGTTTTTATTTCTTGTGTATTTATTATTTATTTATTTATTTATTTATTTATTTATTTATTTATTTATTTAATAAGACAGGGTTTCTCTGCATAGCCCTGGCCATCTTGGAACTCAATCTGTAGACCAAGATTTGACTCCCTCTGCCTCATGAACTGGGATTTGAGGTGTTCACCACCACTACCTGATTCACACTGCTTCTTTCGTTGCACCTTACATTATATCTTATTATATATGCAAATTACAGAAGGAAAGATATGGTTTTCACGTCTCAAAATGTTTGACTTTTCACTACCAGACCATTACAAACTTTCCTCATAGAAAGGACATCCTAACTATAATAACAGAGGCCCTACTCCCTCAGCTCGCTGCAGAAGTGGCTGATTCTAGAACTGGTGGAGAAAATGCACAAGATGAACCTGGGTAGCAGGAAACATTAGGGCATAAGGAAGTGTCCTGAAGAAAAAGCACAGTGGTGGGTATCTCAGTGGATACAGGAGGCCTTTGAAAGAGATCCCACTACTGGGGTGGGACTGGGTAACAACAAAACAAAGCAGAAATCAGGTTAAAATTCAAAGTATAAAGTAAATAGAATGAGGCCCAGCTATCACAAAGAACAAAAAAAAGACCAGTTAAAAGAAAATGGGTTCCATGTGGAAGAATTTCTAATGCTTTATGTAGACACACCACTCTGAGTACAGTGAACCTACCCAGTCCTTAAGTAAAGCTGCACAAAGCACCTCCTTCCAAAGAGCCTCAGTGGAAGGAGAGGGAGAAGAGATTCCCAGGGAAGAAACTGATCAAAATCAGTATCACCAGAGCTAAGCCATGCTGATGGCATGTGCCCCAAGGTTCTGTTATGGGAAAAATATCTGCACAATTCAAAACAGTGGACACTCACAAAAAATAAAAAATCTGGCTCATAACCCTTAAAATGGACAAGGTCTAGGTGACTTTTGAAGTTGTGAATAGACTGAACAGTCAGAAGGAAACTTACCAGAACAGAAAGGATTCTAGAATAAAAGGAGGGAACATCCATTCAAGATAAAGAGTGTCTGAGAAAGTATAAGTTACAGTTTTAAAATAGTGTATCAAAATTGGTTTATTAGCTGCAGCAAATGTCCCAACCTAATGAAGCTGAGGATTACAGAAAAAAATGTTGAGTGGTCATGTCTGACTCTGTTTTAGTTTTGTAACTTCACTGTAACATCTTTAAAACTTCCAGAATTATAAGTTCCGATCTTAAGAGCTAAAGAATGATGTCAAAAACAGCATTCAGCAATTATAAA